>NC_079195.1:147474647-148149141 GCF_029499605.1 Hyla sarda | reverse complement strand
TTTTACATTTTTACAAGGGGTAATAGGAGAAAATGACCACCAAAATTTGTAACCCCATTTCTTCAGAGTATGAAAATACCCCATTTGTGGCCATCAAGTATTCTGCTGGCGCACTACAATGCTCAGAAGAGGAGGAGCGCCTTTGAGCTTTTGGAAAAAAAAATTGTTTGGAACGGAAGTCAGGGGCCATGTGCGTTTACAAAGTCTCCCGTGCTGCCAGAACAATGAACTCCCCCTCATGTGACCCCATTTTGGAAACTACACCCCTCACAAAATTTTATAAGGGGTGCAGTGAGTATTTACACCCCACTGGCTTTTGACAGATCTTTGGAACAGTGGCCTGTGCAAATGAAAAATTACATTTTTCATTTTCACGGACCACTGTTCCAAAAATCTGCCAGACACCTGTGGGGCGTAAATGCTCACTGCACCCCTTATTACATTCCGTGAGGGGTGTAGTCTCCAAAATGGGGTTACATGTGGGGGGGTCCATTGTTCTGGCACTATGGGGGCTTTGTAAACACACGTGTCCTTCAATTCCAGACAAATTTTCTCTTCAAAAGCCCAATGGCGCTCCCTCTCTTCTGAGTATTGTAGTTCGCCCGCAGAGCATTTTACAACCACATATGGGGTATGTTCTTACTCAGAAGAAATGGGGTACAAATTTTGAGGGGCTTTTTTTTCTCATTTTCCCTTGTAAAAATGAAAAATTTAGGGTAAAACCAGCATTTTTGTTAAAATGTATTTATTTTTTTTTTCATTTTTCCATCCAACTTAGAAGAATTTTCATTAAACACCTGTGGGGGGTTAAGACTCACTTAACCCCTTGTTACATTCCGTGAGGGGTGTAGTTTGCAAAATGGGGTCACATGTGGGTATTTCTCTTTTTGCATTTATGTGTGAGCCGCTGAAAAATCTGCCACCCCTGTGCAAATCACCAATTTAGGCCTCAGATGTACATAGTGCGCTCTCACTCCTGAGCCTTGTTGTGCCCCCGCAGAGTATTTTACGCCCACATATTGCGTTACAAATTTGGGGCAACACCAGCATGTTAGTGTAAATTTTTTTATTTTTTTACACTATACACTAACAGGCTGGCGTAGCCCCCAAATTTTCCTTTTCATAAGGGCTAAAAGAAGAAAAAGCCCCCCAAAATTTGTAGTGCAATTTCTCCCAAGTACGGAAATACCCCATATGTGGCTCTAAACTATTTCCTTGAAATACGACAGGGCTCTGAAGTGAGAGAGCGCCATGCGCATTTGAGGACTAAATTAGGGATTGCATAGGGGTGGACAGCATATGGGTGGACATAGAGGTATTCTACGCCAGTGATTCCGAAACAGGGTTCCTCCAGCTATTGCTAAACTCCCAACATGCCTGGACAGCCAGTAGCTGTCCGGAAATGCTGGGAGTTGTTGTTTTGCAACAGCTGGAGGCTCCGTTTTGGAAACACTGCCATACAATGCGTTTTTCATTTTTATTGGGGGAGGGACAGTGTAAGGGGTGTATATGTATTTTTTTTTACCCTTTATTATGTGTTAATGTAGTGTAGTGTAGTGTTTTTAGGGTATACGTGCAGTGGTGGGTTACGGTGAGTTTCCTGCTAGGAGTTTGCACTGCATCAAAAATTTGCCGCAGCTCAAACTTCAAGCAAGGGCTCTGCAGCCATTATATGGGATTACAGTTACATTTACTGACTCACAAGCTAGGTCTTCTTTGATAAGAGGCCATCATGAAGACTCGTCTCCAAAGAACCTGCCAGACAAACATTTTAGGTGCCTTTCTTCAGCACAATGCCCACTTCTTTATAGACTCCTCATGTGTATGGCTGCACACATTAACAATGCCCACTTTGTGCCTCTCTGTGCCCCTGTATATATATGTACACCCCTCTGTGCCCCCCTATATATTTATTAACCCCCCCTCTCAGTGCCCCCATAATATATTTAATAACCCCCTCTTGGTGCCCCCATATATATTTAATGACCCCCCTCCCCTCTGTGCCCCCATATACTGCTGTAAGCCCACCACAGACATACTGCCTCCAGCCACATATAGGATGCAGCTGCAGGCAGTATGTCTGTGTACCGGCCAGTTTCCGTGGTCCAATCATTCCTTCTCTAGTCTGGGGTCAGGATTGACTGCTATGGCCTATGGGTCATAGCTAGGGGGGAACTGACAACACTCGGGGCCCCCGCACCAAAAGAAAATGCATGGGCCCCTGCTAGTCTCTGCAGCTCATCAATCTTCTGCCACGCTCTATTCCACCCAAATCCCACACACAATAAACAAAAATTTATATATGTAAGAAACACTTAAACGTGGGTAAATTTCCATGACCAATAATACTGGTATACAAGGAGTGCATGTATACTGCCATACAATAACTGGATAATACCGCCATATTGTACTGAATAAAACCACTATACACAGACCAGTATACTATAAAGGATCTGTATACAATATAAGTGATTATATACAGGACCATATGGCGGTAAATACCAGCTGTACACCGGATGTGTATAGCATTACAGTAACATTTTGGGACTCACAATTACATATTTTCTGGTCAGCGGCGTCCTCTTTCCTTTTCTTCTTCGTCCGGATAAGACCGCCATGTGGATCTCTTAACATCTGCAGGACAAACATGTTTGACTTTACATTTTTCCAGTGCCCTCTCCTCCTCTACACAATCTCTCCATCTATAGGCCCACAAATTGTAATTATGCCCTCCTTGGTGTCCTGCACAGTAAAAGGGCAGGTAGGTAGGTAGGTAGCCAGGTAAATAGCCAACTTGGTAGGTAGATCAGGAAGCCAGATATGTAGGTGACAAGATAGGTAGGTAGGGGGCTAGCTAGGTAGTTAGGCAGCCATGTATGAAGGCCAGGTACATAGTTAGATAGCTGAGTATGTAGGTAGTTAGATGGCCTGGTAAGTAGGTAGGTAGTTAGGCATCCAGGTATAAAGTTAAGTAGCCCCCCCCCCCCATAAGTATGGGCAGAGTTACCCCCCTCCCCCTTTCCCTTTAGGTATAGGCAGAGTTACCCCCCTTTCTCTGTAGGCAGGGTTACCCCCCTTTCCCTATAGGTATAGGCAGAGTTACCCCCCCTTTCCCTATAGGCAGTGTTACCGCCCTTTCCCTATAGGCAGAGTTACCCCTCTTTCCCTATATGTATAGGCTGTTACCCCCCCCCCCTTCCCCATAGGTATAGGCAGAGTTACCCCCCTTTCCCTATAGGTACAGGCATAGTTAAGAAAAAAAATTATGCTCACCTGAGGTCCCACACAGCGATCTCCTCAGCAGCAGTGGCCCGCATCTTCTCCCCTCCTACAGGGACACCTTCTCCTGTATGTGCGTGTATCGCGCAAACAGGAGAAGGCAGTGCTGTCTGCTGGGGATCTGGGACAACCCGGTCGGGCCAGGTCGGTCACGGAGCCTGGGCCACCTTGGGCACCGGGCCCCGTACTAGGGTACTGCCTGTACCCCCCTGATGGTGGCCCTGCTGGGAGATGTAGTTATGCAATAGCTGGAGGTACGCAACTACAATTCCCAACATGCTGAGACAGCTGTTTGCTGTTTGGGCATGATGGGATTTGCAGTTTTGCAACATCTGGAGTGATACAGTTTAGAGACCACTGCACAGTGATCTCCAAACTGTGGCCCTCCAGATGTTGTAAAACTACAAATCCCAGCATGCTCAGACAGCAAACTGCTGTGTGGGCATGCTAGAAGTTGCAGGTTTGCAAGATCTATAGAGCTACAGTTTGGAGATCACTGTGAAGTAATGTCTAAACTGTAGCCCTCCAGCTATTGCAAAACTACAAATCCCGGCATGCCCAAACAGCTGTCTGGGCATGCTGGGAGTTGTAATTTTGCAACACATCTGGAGTGCTACAGTTTAGAGACCACTGTATAGTGCTCTCACACTGTAGCCCTCCAGATGTTGCTAGGCAGCTCATCGGCTTCCGTAGGATCCAGGGAGCCAGCCGCACGACATCGCGACCCGCAGCCTCCGCAAATGGGTAAGTGACCTTCCGTGCCGGTCCCTGTCGGTTTCCCCGTTCTGCCCCATCTATTGTGGGTGGGCAGAACGGGTAAACCGAAAGTTAACCCCCCCCGCCCGATCTGCTATTGGTTGTCGCTTTTAGATGACCAATAGAAGGGATAGGAGGGGGGGCACCCCTGCCACCTCACTCCTATCCCTTCAGGGGGACCATGGGTGTCTTGGACAACCCTGATCCCCCTTATTTACCTGGTCACCGGGTCACCATAGACCCGTATGACCCGGAATTGTACAAATAGCCGGTGTGATGACCCCCCCTGGGCATTTGCGAAGGTGCCTGCTGATCGATATCAGCAGTCACCCCCGTCCGGTCCGTGCCCAGCGCCCGGCGGGGACCGAAATTCCCACGGGCGTACAGGTTCATCCTGGTTCCTTAAGTACCAGGGTGTCAGGAAGTACCCGTACTCCCTGGGTCCTGAACAGGTTAAAGAAGCTATTAGTTACCATGGGCATGTCGCCATAACTGAGCCTTAAAAACATTTTAAAACTACTTTAATACATCCCTAGCAGTGTCATGCAGTGCTTTAGAGTGGTTAGGCAGTGTTATAAATGTGTTTAGGGCTTTGTTTCATTGCCGATTCACGTTGAACCGAGCCAAATCGAATCAGCAATTTTGAAAAGTTCCGCAAAAACAGTGGGTCGAACGTTTCAAAAGTTCGCTCAACATTAGCCACCCCTATCAGTCCCTGTATGGGGGATATTTGTCTGTGTACAGTGCTTTTCCTTTAATATCATTGTGGTAGGATTATCCAGTCACTTTATTATGGTAAATGTTAGTAGCCATGGTGTGGTGCAATTATTTATCCCTTGTATAGGTTTGATATTGGTCTCTGTATAGCGTTTTTTATTTAATAACAGTATGATAGAAAGTTACATAGTTAGTATGCTTGAAAAAGGACATACATCTTCAAGTTCAACCAAGGAATTGAAGGTAAGGGGTATGGTTGGATGAAGGGGAAGGGAAATGATTTCATATTTCTGCATAGGCATTAATGTTATATTGTTCTAGTAATGTATCTAACCCTGTTTTGAAGCTTTCAATTGCTGCTGCTGTAACCAGTTCCTGAGGTAGACTCTGTTCCATAAATTTACAGTTCTCATGGTAAAAGAAGGTGTGTCGCCCCTTGAGACTAAAACTTTTCTTCTCCAGACGGAGGGAGTGCCCCCCTGTCTTTAGAGGGGGGTTTAACCTGGAACAGTTTTTCCCCATATACAGTGGGGCAAAAAAGTATTTAGTCAGCCACCAATTGTGCAAGTTCTCCCACTTAAAAAGATGAGAGGCCTGTAATTTTCATCATAGGTATACCTCAACTATAAGAGACATAATGAGAGAAAAAAATCCATAAAATCACAGTCTGATTTTTAAAGAATTTATTTGCAAATTATGGTTGAAAATAAGTATTTGGTCAATAACTAAAGTTCACCTCAATACTTTGTTATATACCCTTTGTTGGCAATGACAGAGGTCAAATGTTTTCTGTAAGTTTTCACAAGGTTTTCACACACTGTTGCTGCTATTTTGACCCATTCCTCTATGCAAATCTCCTCTAGAGCAGTGGTGTGTTGGGGCTGTCGCTAGACAGCACAGACTTTCAACTCCCTCTAAAGGTTTTCTATGGGGTTGAGATCTGGAGACTGGATAGGCCACTTAAGGACCTTGAAATGCTTCTTATGAATCCACTCCTTTGTTGCCCGGACGGTGTGTTTGGGATCATTGTCATGCTGAAAGACCCAGCCACATTTCATCTTCAATGAGAGTGTCATATGGTTTTATCTGACATATGACATTCTCCCAATACTTTCCTGGATCACCCAAATGCTCTCTAGCAAACTTCAGACAGGCCCGGACATGTACTGGCTTGAGCAGGGGGGCACGTCTGGCACTACATTATTTGAGTCCCTGGTGGCGTAGTGTGTTACTGATGGTAGCCTTTGTTACTTTGTTCCCAGCTCTCTGCAGGTCATTCACTAGGTCTGGGATCAAGAGAGATTATCAGTGGTCTTGTATGTCTGCCATTTTCTAATAATTGCTCCTACAGTTGCTTTTTTCACACCAAGCTGCTTGTCTATTGCAGATTCAGTCTTCACAGCCTGGTGCAGGTCTACAATTTTGCTTCTGGTGTGCTTCAACAGCTCTTTGGTCTTGGTCATAGTGGAGTTTAGAGTGTGACTGTTTGAGGCTGTGGACAGGTGTTTTTCATACTGATAACAAGTTCAAACAGGTACCATTAATACAGGTAATGAGTGGAGGACAGAGGAGACTCTTAAAGAAGAAGTTACAGGTCTGTGAGAGCCAGAAATCTTGCTTGTTTGGAGGTTATCAAATACTTATTTTCCAAATAAAGTCTTTAACCCCTTAATGACCAGGCCCATTTTGTTCTTAAGGACCAGACCAATTTTATTTTAGCATTTTCGTTTTTTCCTCCTCTCCTTCTAAAAATCATAATCTTTTATATTTCCATCCACAGAACCCTATGAGGGCTTGTTTTTTGCATCACCAATTGTACTTTGTAATAACATCACTTATTTTACCATAAAATTTACGGCACAACTAAACAAATATTATTTATGTGGAAAAATGTAAATGAAAACCGCAATTTAGCAAATTTTGGAAAGTTTTGTTTTCACGCTGTACACTTTCCAGTAAAAATTACATGTTTTCTTTATTCTGTGGGTCAATACAATTAAAATGACCCTTGTTATATGCTTTTCTACAATTGTATCGCTTAAAAAAAATCTTCAAACCATTTTAACAAAATTTGTATGTTTGAAATTGCCCTATTTTGAACACCTATAAATTTCTAATTTTTCCATATATGAGGCAGTATAAGGGCTAATTTTTTGTGCCATGATCTGTAGTTTTTATCAGTATTACTTTTGCTTAGATTTTACTTTTATAAATTTTGTATAAATTTTTTTTGGAATTACATGTGATAAAAAAGCTGCAATTTTGTTATTTTGTTTTATTTTTTTTTGCGTTAATGCCGTTCACGGTATGGGATAATTAACAATATATTTTAATAGTTTAGACTTTTAGGCATGCGGCGATACCAAATATGTGTATTAATTATTTTTTTTACACTTTTTGGGGGGTAAAATGGGAAAAACTTATGTTTTACTTTTTTATTGGGGAGGGGATTTTTCTAATTTTTTTACTTTCTAATTTAAAATTTTTAAATTTTTTTTTTTTTTTTTTTACACTTTAATAGTCCCCATAGGGGACTATTTATAGCAATCAGGTGATTGCTAATACTGTTCAGTGCTATGCATAGGACATAGCACTGATCAGTATTATCGGTGATCTTCTGCTCTAATCTGCTCGATCTCAGACCAGAGCAGAAGACCCCGGGAGACAGCCGGAGCCAGGTGAGGGGACCTCCAGCTGCCATGCTGTATGATCGGATCTCCGCAGCAGCGCTGCGGCCGATCCGATCATCCATTCAAGGTACCACACTGCTGCAGATGCTGTGATCTGTATTGATCATGGCATCTGAAGGGTTAATGGCGGACATCCGTGCAATCGCGGAAGTTCCTCATTACCGGCGGGTCCCTGATAGCAGCCAGGACCTGACGTGCATGACGCGAGCACCGCTTTGGTCACGGTGACGCGTAAATGTACATCATGGTGCGTTAAGTACCACGGCACCATGACATACATTTACGTCCATTGTCATTAACTCCTTGGGGGCGGAGCCCATTATAACCCTAAGGACGGGAGCATTTTTTGCAATTCTGACCATTGTCACTTTTAGCATTAATAACTCTGGGATGCTTTTACTTTTCATTCTGATTCCGAGATTGTTTTTTCGTGACATATTCTACTTTGTGTTAGTGGTAAATTTTTGCCGATACTTGCATCATTTCTTGGTAAAAAATTCCAAAATTTTATGAAAAAATTGAACATTTAGCATTTTTCTATCTTTGAAGCTCTCTGCTTGTAAGGAAAATAAACATTCTAAATAAACAATATTTTGATTCACATATACAATATGTCTACTTTATGTTTGCATCATAAAGTTGACATGTTTTTACTTTTGGAAAACATCAGAGGGCTTAAAAGTTCAAAAGCAATTTTCCAATTTTTCACAAAATTTTCAACATCGGAATTTTTCAGGGGCCAGTTCAGTTTTGAAGTGGATTTGAAGGGCATTCATATTAGAAATACCCCATAAATTACCTCATTATAAAAACTGCACTCCTCAAAGTATTCAAAATGACATTCAGTAAGTTTGTTAACCCTTTAGGTGTTTCACAGGAATAGCAGCAAAGTGAAGGAGAAAATTCAAAATCTTAATTTTTTACACTCGCCTGTTGTTGTAGACCCAGTTTTGAAATTTTACAAGGGATAAAAGGTGAAAAAGCCCCCCAATATTTGTAACCCAATTTCTCTCGAGTATGGAAATACCTCATATGTGTATGTCAAGTGTTCGGCGGGCGCAGTAGAGGGCTCAGAAGGGAAGGAGCGACAATGGGATTTTGGAGAGTGAATTTTGCTGAAATGGTTTCTGGGGGCATGTCACATTTAGGAAGCCCCTATGGTGCCAGAACAGCAAAAAAAAAACACATGGCATACTATTTTGGAAACTACACCCCTCAAGGTGTAACAAGGGGTCCGGTGAGCCTTAACACCCCACAGATGTTTGACGACTTTTCGTTAAATTCAGATGTGTAAATGAAAAAAAAAAAATTTCACTACAGTGCAGGTTTTTCCCCCAAATTTACCATTGCTACAAAGGGTAATGGGAGGAAAATCCCCCCCAAATTTGAAACACAATTTCTCCCGAGTACGGAGATACCCCGTATATGGCCCTGAACTGTTGCCTTGAAATACGACAGGGTTCTGAAGTGAGAGAGCTCCATGAACATTTGAGGCCTGAATAAGGAATTTGCAATAGGAGTGGACCTGTTACAAGGATGGGGCTTGTCTCCACCAAAACCCTACAGCAGTGTTTCCCACAGGGTGCCTCCAGCTGTTGCAAGACTCCCAGCCAGCCAGGACAGTCTATGGCTGTCCGGCAACACTGGGAGTTGTGGTTTTGCAACAGCTGGAGGCGCCGTTTAGGAAACACTGCCGTATGAGACATTTTTCATTTTTATTGGGGGGAGGGGGGAGCGGGAGACGTGTAAGGGGGTGTATGTGTAGTGTTTTACTTTTTATTATTTGTTAGTGTAGTGTAGTGTTTTTAGGGTACATTCACACAGGCAGGGGTTCACAGTAAGTTTCCTTGAAGGAAACCCACTGTAAACCCGCCCGTGTGAATGTACCCTGTACATTCACATGGGGGGGGGGGCACCCCAAACCTTCAGCTGTGGCAAAATGACAACTCCCAGAATGCACTGACAGACCGTACATGCTGGGAGCTGTAGTTTTACAACAGCTGAAGGCACACTGGTGGGGAACCACTGAGTTAGAAAACAGACTCTAGCTCAGTGATTCCAACCCATGTGCCTCCAGCTGTTGCAAGACTACAACTCCCAGCATGTACGGTCTGTCAGTGCACTCTGGGAGTTGTAGTTTTGCAACAGCTGGAGGCACACGGGTGGGAATCACTGAGTTAGGAAACAGACTCTAGCTCAGTGTTTCCCAAACAGTGTGCCTACAGCTTTCAGGGATGCTGGGCGTGTAGTTCTGCAATATCTGGCCCTTCAGATGTTGCAGAACTACAACTCCCAGCATGTCTGGACAGGGCATGCTAGGAGTTGTAGTTATGCAACAACTGGGGAAGAACAGTGGCCTCCAAACTGTAGCCCTCCAGATGTTGCAAAACTACTACTCCAAGCACAGCCAGACTGTCCAGGCATGCTGGGAGTTGTAGTTCTGAAACATCTGAAGGGCCAGATATTTCAGAACTACACGCCCAGCATCCCTGACTGTTTGGCCATAATGGGAATTGTAGTTTTGCAACATATGGAGGGCTACAGTTTGGAGACCACCATATAGTGGTCTCCAAACTGTGCCACTTCAGATGTTGCAAAACTACAACTCCCAGCATGCCCAGACAGCCTTTGGCTGTCTGGGCATGCTGGGAGTTTTAGTTTTGCAGCTTTTAGAAGGCCATAGTGAAGATCACATATCGCGATCTTCACTGCAGCCTTCTGCGCCGCACTTTCCAGCCGCCGCTCCTCCTGCTCGCGCCGCTGCTCCGTGGATGCTGCCGATGCCACCTTCCGAAGGTCCGGGTAAGCCGGACCATGCTCCCCCTCTCCCCACTTGTTCCCCCGCTCTGTACCGACTTCCGATCGGTGGGCAGAGCGGGGGAAATGAACTATAACCCCCCCGCCCCCTTCCTTCCATTGGTGGTCAGCCTGACCGACCAATGGCAGGGGATAGGAGGGGGTGGCAACACTGCCACCTCGCTCCTATTCTTTAGGCTGGTCGGAGCTGGCTCTGACAGCTCCGATCAGTCTTATTTTCCAGGAGATCGGGTCACCAGTGACCCGATTTTCCCGGATCGTGGCAAATCGCAGGTCTGAATTGACCTGCGAGTTGCTGCGATCGCCGATATGGGGGGTCTCAGGACCCCCCTAGGCATTGCCACGGGATGCCTGCTGATAGATATCAGCAGGCATCCCGTTCCGGTCACCGCCCAGCGAGCGGCAGTGATTGGAAATGCCGAGGGCGTATGGATACGTCCTCCGTTCTTAAGTGACTGGACACAAGGGCGTATGCATACGCCCTTCGTCCCCAAGGAGTTAAGGGGTTAAAAATCTGATTTTTTTTCTCTCATTATGTCTCCTATAGTTGAGGTATACCTATGATGAAAATTACAGACCTATCTCATCTTTTTAAGTGGAAGAACTTGCACAATTGGTGGTTGACTAAATACTTTTTCGCCACACTTTATGTTGTATGGGCCATTTATATACTGCATATACGTTGATCATATCCCCCCCCCCCTTTAGCATCTTTTCTAAAGACGTAACAAATGTAATAATTTTAATCTTTACTCATAGCTAAGATGTTCCATGCCCCTTATTAGTTTAGTTGAGCATCTCTGCACCCTTTCCAGCTCCAAAACGTCCCTTTTATGAACTGGTTCCCAAAACTGAATAGCATATTCCAGGTGAGGCTCTACTAATGCTTTATAGAGGGGTAGTATTAAAGGGGTACTCCTTTGAAAACCATTTTTTTTTTTATCAACTGGTGCCAGAACGTTAAACAGATTTGTAAATTTAAAAAACTGGGAATGTGCAGCTCACAATTAACTAGCCAAGGTAAGAGGGCTGTACACCTACACCTGGTGTTTTGGATAAGAAAGACAAAATTAAAAAAGATAGCCGGCCCCTCTAGACTTGCATCAGTTGCCTGATACAATGATGTAATAATAATAATAATAATAATAATAATAATGACTGGATCGTGCTTCAATTATAATATGAAAAGTGCAAATTTATTACACAATCTAAAATACATAAAAAATCTTTAAACAGTAAATCCTCAAAGCACAGGGCCCTTGTGCCGAGGCAGTTAAGATATAAAAACACAAAATAAAATAACAACATCAACAACCACCGGTAGCTGTTGTTTAGAAATTTTTAACAATGCAATGTTGCTTTTAGTAGTCCGGCCTCCGATAATCCGAAAATGAGTTCAAGTCCCATGAATGGTAAAGATTTCAAAATGGTATAAGTATAGTAGATATATTATAATTACCAGCCTGCAATGGGTCCCGATAAAAGGTCACCTTGAATTATAATGTGGAGTCCGCACAGTTGGAATGGTACAGACGCTGGCACGCATCTTAGCGGCGGTCTGCCTGCCACAGACCAGCTGGAAAGGTAGCCGCTTTCTGATGTCTCGCCGTAGATGGTAACCAAGCAGAGAAGCAGGTGCGAATCTCTAGGTAACTCGATGGCGGGTGACGTCACAGGCGCTGGACAGTGCTGCCTGGAAGATGGTCTCGGGAGCGTTGAGCTGGTTTGCAGAGCTGGATCGGAGTTCACCGTTATACAGTCAGGTAGCAGTGATGTAGAATACTTTTTTACCTAGACGCGTTTCAGGGCTCTCATATGCTTTAAACACGGCCCTTTCCTCAGTAGACTTGCATGTTTTTTGAAACAAAAGATCCACTATATATTTGTCCGGTCATAATCAAGTAAATTGCATGAAGGTGATACTTGGGATATTCAGAAAACTAGAGATGGATCACTGCAAAGGGGGTTTGATGTATAAAACCCAAACTGGTATGGACATGAACCCATAAATCAGTGCATGCTTGCGGATTTTGTGTTATCGCATTGTGTGTATTGGTTTCAGCGACAAATTTAACAATTTCAAATGGGCAAAAAAACCATGTGATGAAATCATCTAGACATATCCTATACTTACATAGAGGCTTTACAAAAATGTGAAAGCTTCACATGATGCGGCAGCAAGTCGCAATCGCATCTTAGCTGTCGCAACATGTGAATGAATGTCCACGCTCAAGATATAAATGGCAATAACAGACTAACTTGGATTACATAATATAAAGACAAATTTAGATACGGATGATGAATAAGAAGAAAAAAGGGGGAATAGCAAAAGAATATAGGTAAAATAGTAGGTGTGAGTATGAGAAATAATAAATATAAAATAAAAATAAGAATATTAAATATTGAGATAAAAAATAATAATAAATAAAAAAAAATATAAAAATTAAAAATTAAAAAATTAAAAAATAAAAATAATAATAAAAAATAATAGTAATTAAAAAATAAAATTGAATAAAATAAAATGAAAAAAATAACAAAATAATAAAACTACATGAATGTAAGTGAATAAAATGAAATAAAATAAAGATAGATATAAAAATAAAAACAGAATAAATAAAATATTAATAATAAAAGAAGTATTAATAATAATAATAATAATAATAATAATAATAATAGAAAATAAAACATGAAAATAGAATAATAGAAAAAATATGGATAAAATAATATAATATGGAAATAAAATAAGATAAAGATGAATGAACATGAGAGTAAAACTAACTAATCTGACCATAGACCTGAAAAACTGATGATATGCAGTTAAATGCAGTTATATTCAGATACAACATTCCAGGATAGAACTCTTGGTAGAAGACGAAATGTAGGGGACACGGAGGGCTACAGGGACCCTCCTCAAGATGAAAAGAAGAGGAGACGCCGGAGACCTGCAGGTCCACTACAGAAAACCAAACAATTCAAAAGTGGAGTTAAGTCCATTAGGCTCCAATATATCAAATTCACATTTTTTTTTTGCTTTCTGCTCTGGACATCCTTACAATTAAGCTCCCTCCTCTCCAATTTTTTTTTTATTCTTTGGATGCCAGTATAGGAGAAATTTTTTACATCTCTATTGTGAATATTAATAAAATGTGCCGATACAGGGTGTTTTAGGTTACCATTTTTGATGTTCATAATATGTTCCCCAATTCTTGTTTTTAAGGCCCTCTTAGTTCTACCTATATATTGTTTTTTGCAACTACACTCTATTATGTATATTATACCTGTGGAACTGCAAGATATACGGTCTTCAATTGACCATCTACAATCATTGCTGCAAGATGATACCTCCATTGTTTTTTTAGGACACTTTGTCTTTAAACAGTTAGGACAAAGACCGCATCGAAAGAAGCCTTTTGTACTTAACCATGTATTGGATAGTTTTCGATTATCTGGAGGTTTAATAGAAGGTGCTACAGTCAGCCCAAGGTTCGGAGCCTTAGTATATACGATTGGAGGATGTTGAGGTGTCAATATCATAAATTGTTTTGCTTTCTGCTCTGGACATTTACTATTTTTTTATTATTATTATTTATTATTTTTTATTTTATTTATTTATCAATTTTTTTTTTATCTCAATATTTAATATTCTTATTATTTTTTATATTTATTATTTCTCATACTCACACCTACTATGTTACCTATATTCTTTTTCTATTCCCTTTTTTTTCTTCTTATTAATCATCCGTATCTAAATTTGTCTTTATATTATGTAATCCAAGTTAGGATACTATGTCTGTTATTGCCATTTATATCTTCAGCGTGGACATTCATTCACAGGATGTGACAGCTAAGATGCGATTGCGACTTGCTGGCGCATCATGTGATGCTTTCACGTTTTTGTAAAGCCTCTATGTAAGTATAGGATATGTCTAGATGATTTCATCACATGGTTTTTTGCGCATTTGAAATTGTTAAATTTGTCGCTGAAACCAATACACACAATGCGATAACACAAAATCCGCAAGCATGCACTGATTTATGGGTTCATGTTGATACCAGTTCGGGTTTTATACATCAAACCCCCCTGCAGTGATCCATCTCTAGTTTTCTGAATATCCCAAGTATCACCTTCATGCAATTTACTTGATCATGACCGGACAAATATATAGTGGATCTTTTGTTTCAAAAAACATGCAAGCCTACTAAGGAAAGGGCCATGTTTAAAGCATATGAGAGCCCTGAAACGCGTCTAGGTACAAAAGTATTCTACATCACTTCTACCTGAATAATGCAAGAGAAAAACAGACCAAAAAGGTGGGGGAGAATAATAGGTGTGTGATAACAAAAATCAATAATGTACCACTGTAACACCCTCCCTAAACGTATTAAACCCGTAAATGTGACTCAGAACTAAACAAAACAAAAGGAAAGCAAAACAGCTCCAAAAAGAGTCACTTTGATGAAAGAGTAAAAACAAATTTTATTGGTATGCACTAAAATTAGATACACACAAAGAGGAAGACAATGCATCACAAAAAACGGCACCACCGTATATCCTGCAGGGGAGAGGGTGGTGTGGGGGTATTGCACATAAATCCGTAATCAAGCAGTACATATAAATATATATATAAGCACCATTGTGAGTAAAAGTAACATATATACAAACAGTGTGAAAAGTGCAACACTGCAAGTCAATAAGGTGCTATATATTACGGTGTATAGGTAATCTATACATCAGAATTGAAATATATAATAGTGCAAATAATGCTAACAAGATACCCACAACAGATATGGTAGTCACTAAAAAGCTGCAGGAATCGGGGGGCCGCCACTCCAACGCGCTTTTCGGCATGCTGACCTTCGTCCGGGAGTGTCGGCAACCTCAGTTAAAAGACCTTATATAATACTGAGTACCCAATGGCAGGTCAATACATAATCAAAAATATGTGAAACACATGTAAGGGACTCACTGTGTAGCTGTTGATTGCGCGCGCCGAGCTGCTGACACCATCTCCGGCGTTCGGAGAGGCCGCGTCACATGACCCGGCCATGTAAACAAAGGTCACATGTCCGGAAAACACAAAGACGCGAACCCCCGGACGCCTACGAGAGCCGAAGCCAGACGCACGCCACAGCAACACATTGAGTACACAGTGACATCTAGTGGTCGGCGGACAAATTATCATACAAAATAATAATACTGGCTGACATGGGATGTATCTTCAAAAACGGGACAGACAAGGGCTCAAATAATAATAGGAAATAATGATGAATATAATAATAAATGAATGAACAATATAAAGAGTATATAAAATATATATGTCAAAATAAATATAAATGTTATCTGTGTGTAAATATGTGACATGGTACGAACTGTATGAGCCTATATGTTATAGAGGGTGAATGCAATAATAGGCTGTAAACATAAATTAAATATTGATAAATAAATTAAATATATTAAATATAAGATACGGTAGACCAGACTGGATGGGGAAAGTGAATGAAAAATATATATGACACTTGTGCAAGAACATATGTTATGTGTATATTATATGTGCATATATGTGTGTGGATAATGAAAAAAAAGGGGTAAATATATGTAAAAAATCATAATATAAAAAACTTATATATAAAATAATAATAAAAAAATAATCAAATGGGTGCATGGAAGTGGGTAAAAATAAAAAAAAATGTGTATGAATATAAGTGCAAATCAATAGACACTAGAACAATAATAGTGAAAAAATAAATATTTTTTTTTTTTTTAATAAATAGGAGGGAGTAAAAAATTTGAAAAATGTGTAAGATATTGAAATATACATTAAAAATGATTACAAAATTATATATATATATATATATATATATATATATATATATATATATATATATATATATATATAATATCACTGATCGGTTAGCCCGTTATTTTAGTTTGGAGGTCTCCCAGGTTTTAATATAGACTGACGAACAGGGAACCTTTTAAAATTGCTTTTATTATTAAAATTATTTTGAACACTTATCGGGTGTATATATTATTGTAGATCGCACCTTAGCTGCCTTCTTCTAGCCTTCAACATAAATACTTGAAGAGACATGTATCTTGCTTCTGTCTTCTATTGTATCATGTCAGGCAGGGTTCAAACTGTGCATATGTCATGCGTTTTTTGCTGTGCACAGATTAGTTGCAAGGTGGCTATGTGCAAATTGTCTTCTTAACTGGGCAATCAGTTGTATCCATCAGTGTGATGATGACTAGTGCTTTTAGGTGAGTATGTTATATACACTGTCCTCATTCACTCATAGCACTGAAATATTATTGCACTGTCCACAGTCTATTATTGCACTATTAATTATTGCACATGCCACTTAGCTTTTTTTCTTCTTTTAGGAGATAAGGTGCGTCTTTTTCATCCTTGGCGCTTAGGTATGCATATTATGCCGATCCTGTGCCGATCCTACGCGTTTCCTCTATGCGATTCTTCAGGGACCTTGTTGCGGCTTTTCAACTCTTGGCTTGCATCCTTTTGTGTAAGCGGCTCCTTTCATATGTATGGCTCTGATGCCGTCCGTACTCCATTTGATTTTCCCGCCGTGCTTTATATCCAATAACTCCTCCTTCGCTCCGCTTATTACTCTGGTCCGCCAATCTCCAGCCTGCGCATAGAACCTGCGCTCTCTATTGCCGTGGCTGGACTCTCACAGGTATGGCTATGAGGGGAGTGTCTTCTATGCTCAGGTGTGCCGTTCAGCCCTCGTTCTGAGCTCTGGATAGTCAGTGGACAGGTAGCTTTTCTTGCGTTCCAGCTGTATTTTAACTCTTTTGTTGCTGGGTTGCGTGTTCTCTTGTTTCTGTTGCTTGTATTATTTATTTTTCATAGATCCTGTTGCATTATTTATTTATAGATGTTATGTTAACAACTGTTATATTTAAATTGTTTTTTCATGGCAGATTTTTTATTGATCGTAGTCTGCTACATTTAAATTGTATACAGATATTTTTATAGACAGCTATTAGTTGTGTTATTTGATGAAACACGCGTAGGATATAAAGTAATTTAAGCCCTCCGGTCTCACCGCTTCCAAGGTGAAAGTCCAGAAGGCTTCTCTTTGAAGAAGCATGTTATCCCAATCACCTCCTCTGCTTGGTGAGGGTATAACTTCGATGATCTGTGCCTGAAGACCTTGCAAGTCCCTTTGGTGATGGGAGGCAAAATGGTTCGCTACCGGAGTGTCTCGCATGTGCACTATATCCCCTACATGTTCTTGTAGCCTTTGTCTGAAGTTTCTAAAAGTTTTGCCCACATAATTTAGTGGACATGTGCATGTTAGGAGGTAAATCACCCCCTTTGTTTCGCAATTGGCAAAGTGTTTGATCTGATATTCCTTCTTAGTTACCGCACTACTAAATTTACTTCCTTTTTTAATATGGGCACATAGTACATTTACCACATTGGAATGTTCCATTAGGTTTAGTTGTGAGCCATCCCTATCTGGAGGTCTTTCAAAGTTGCTATGGACCAATTTGTCCTTTGTCCGCGCCCACTGAAGCAGGGAATCCCAACGGGCCAGTACCTCCGTATTAGGAGAAATTGTTCCACTCTAGATGAATTTATAAGTAAAGCAGGTGAGCTTTGCACCAGACTTAAGAATAGGGGATACCCCAACAAAATAATAAAAAGAGCTTATCATAGAGCACTGAAAGCAAATAGGTCCTCACTTTTGACCCCAAAGAAAAAAGATTGTAAAGAGGGAAAAGAAATATCCAGAATAATAGGGGTATACGATGACAAAGCTAGAGAGATAAAACAAATCCTCAGCAAATATTGGGGCATATTAAGGTTAGATGAGACATTAAAAAATTGATCCCTAGTGAACCACAAATCACATACAAAAGAGGATGTAATTTAAAGGACAAATTGGTCCATAGCAACTTTGAAAGAACCTCCAGAGAGGGATGGCTCACAACTAAACCTAATGGAACATTCCAATGTGGTAAATGTACTATGTGCCCATATATTAAAAAAGGAAGTAAATTTAGTAGTGCGGTAACTAAGAAGGAATATCAGATCAAACACTTTGCCAATTGCGAAACAAAGGGGGTGATTTACCTCCTAACATGCACATGTCCACTAAATTATGTGGGCAAAACTTTTAGAAACTTCAGACGAAGGCTACAAGAACATGTAGGGGATATAGTGCACATGCGAGACACTCCGGTAGCGAACCATTTTGCCTCCCATCACCAAAGTGATGTGCAAGGTCTTCAGGCACAGATCATCGAAGTTATACCCTCATCAAGCAGAGGAGGTGATTAGGATAACATGCTTCTTCAAAGAGAAGCCTTCTGGACTTTCACCTTGGATGCGGTGAAACCGGAGGGCTTAAATGACTTTATATCCTACACGTGTTTCATCAAATAACATAACTAATAGCTGTCTATAAAAATATCCGTATACAATTTAAATGTAGCAGACTACGATCAATAAAAAATCTGCCACGAAAAAACAATTTAAATATAACAGTTGTTAACATAACATCTATAAATAAATAATGCAACAGGATCTATGAAAAATAAATAATACAAGCAACAGAAACAAGAGAACACGCAACCCAGCAACAAAAGAGTTAAAATACAGCTGGAACGCAAGAAAAGCTACCTGTCCACTGACTATCCAGAGCTCAGAACGAGGGCTCAACAGCACACCTGAGCATAGAAGACACTCCCCTCATAGCCATACCTGTGAGAGTCCAGCCACGGCAATAGAGAGCGCAGGTTCTATGCGCAGGCTGGAGATTGGCAGACCAGAGTAATAGGCGGAGCGAAGGAGGAGTTATTGGATATAAAGCACGGCGGGAAAATCAAATGGAGTACGGCCGGCATCAGAGCCATACATATGAAAGGAGCCGCTTACACAAAAGGATGCAAGCCAAGAGTTGAAAAGCCGCAACAAGGTCCCTGAAGAATCGCATAGAGGAAACGCGTAGGATCGGCACAGGATCGGCATAATATGCATACCTAAGCTCCAAGGATGAAAAAGACGCACCTAATCTCCTAAAAGAAGAAAAAAAGCTAAGTGGCATCTGCAATAATTAATAGTGCAATAATAGACTGTGGACAGTGCAATAATATTTCAGTGCTATGAGTGAATGAGGACATTGTATATAACATACTCACCTAAAAGCACTAGTCATCATCACACTGATGGATACAACTGATTGCCCAGTTAAGAAGACAATTTGCACATAGCCACCTTGCAACTAATCTGTGCACAGCAAAAAACGCATGACATATGCACAGTTTGAACCCTGCCTGACATGATACAATAGAAGACAGAAGCAAGATACATGTCTCTTCAAGTATTTATGTTGAAGGCTAGAAGAAGGCAGCTAAGGTGCGATCTACAATAATATATACACCCGATAAGTGTTCAAAATAATTTTAATAATAAAATCAATTTTAAAAGGTTCCCTGTTCGTCAGTCTATATATATATATATATATATATATATATATACATATATATATATATATATATGCACATAAATGTGTATATATGTGTATTATGTGTTGAAATAAAGTGCGAGTGCAAGGACATACACACACAGAAAAATATATAATAATAAAGTGGAAAAATATATAAAAAAAAATATATATATATATATCATTATATATAATGCACTAAAAGGTGTAGGATAAAAAAAGATCAAAAAAAGACATGTGTAAAAACCATACAAAGTAGTGAGAGAAACAAAAAGTGCATTGGAGGAGGGAGGGGAGGAGGGGGGGGCAAAGGAGGGAAGTTATGGGAAAAGGAGAAGGAAGGGAGGGGGGAGAGAGAAAAGGTGTGATGCGTGATAACAACAGTGACCAGTGAGGATGTACATAAAGTCCGGCTGGAAGAAACAACTCAAGAAGATATGTAAGGTGAACTAAATAAATAGAAAAAATATATAGATAAACAATACGTTATAAAAAGTGTAGAGAATACCAAGAGTCCATAGAAATAAAAAGGCATAAAGAATATCTGAAAAATGATACAAGAGCATATTTATAGAAATACTGATAAAGGATAATAACATAAATATGGAACTGACTAAGAGGACATATACCATAGACGTGACAGCCATATTCATAATCATACATGCAAGAAAGATATCCATATTAATTATGACAATGATGTTAAATGGATGACATCCAGAGAGCAACAGACTCGAAGAATATATAACGGAAGACGACCAAGATGAATAGGTATTCAAAATCCAAAGGGTACTAGAAAAAATGAAAAAATAAAAATGTGTGTTACTAAAGATGAAATATACTTAAAACCATAATACAAAAAGGCCGGATAAACGAGGAAAACCATTCCAACTTCAACAGATCAGAGAAACGGGGCATAGCTGAGAACCTCATTCATACCTGCCGGATGCAGTGTATGGAGTTTCCAAATCCATCGGGCCTCACATTGGGCGAGGCGTTTGGCCATATCCCCTCCTCGAATATTGGGATAGAGCCGGTCAATCCCACACTTCTACCTGACTGTATAACGGTGAACTCCGATCCAGCTCTGCAAACCAGCTCAAAGCTCCCGAGACCATCTTCCAGGCAGCACTGCCCAGCGCCTGTGTCGTCACCCGCCATCGAGTTACCTAGAGGTCCGCACCTGCTTCTCTGCTTGGTTACCATCTACGGTGAGACATCAGAAAGCGGCGACCTTTCCAGCTGGTCTGTGGCAGGCAGACCGCCGCTAAGACGCGTGCCAGCGTCTGGTACCATTCCAACTGTGCAGACTCCACTTTATAACTCAAGGTGACCTTTTATCGGGACCCATTGCAGGCTGGTGATTATAATATATCCACTATACTTATACCATTTTGAAATCTATACCATTTATGGGACTTGAACTCATTTTCGGATTATCGGAGGCCGGACTACTAAAAGCGACATTGCATTGTTAAAAAATTCTAAATAACAGCTATCGGTGGTTGTTGATGTTATTATTTTATTTAGTGTTTTTTATATCTTAACTCCCTCGGCACAAGGGCCCTGTGCTTTGAGGATTTACTGTTTAAAGAATTTTTATGTATTTTAGATTGTGTAATAAATTTGCACTTTTCATATTATAATTGAAGCACGATCCAGTCATTATTATTATTATTATTATTATTATTGCATCATTGTATCAGTCAACTGATGCTAGTCTAGAGGGGCCGGCTATCTTTTTTTAATCTTTTTTAGATTTGTAAATTACTTCTATCTAAAAATCTTTATGCCTCCAGTACTTATCAGCTGCGGTATGCTCCCCAGGAAGTTAATTTATTTTTGAATTTTAATTTCTGTTTGACCACAGTGCTCTCTGCTGACACCTCTGTCTGTGTCAGGAACAGTCAAGAGCAGGAGAAAATCCATATAGCAAACCTAACCTGCTCTAGACAGTTCCTGACATGGACAGAGTTGTCAGCAGAGAGCACTGTGGTCAGACAGAAAAGAAATCCAGAAAGAAAATAACTTCTTCTGGAGCATACAGCAGCTGATGTACTTGAAGGATTAATATTTTTAAATAGAAGTAATTTACAAATCTGTAAAATGACGAAACAAGCACCAGAGCGAAACCACCCCAACGCTGGCATTTCGGGAAATGCCTTTGTTTTCCCCCTTCTGGGTGGAATCCTTCCTATTTTTTAACCTAATTATTTAATAAAGATTTATACATGACAGTACTTCTATTGTAAATGACTCCATCTGTCTTTTTGTATGTGTAAACAAAATAAACATAAACATATGTGGTATCGCGGCATGTGCAAATGTCCAAACCATAAAAATGTAACATTACTTTAACTGCACAATAAACTGTGTATACGTTAAAAAAAATACCAAAGTCCAGAATTACGTATTTTTGGTCACTTTGTGATTAAAAAAAATCCAATAAATAAAAATTACATATAAAACCTACAGATAACAGCGCACAAAATGAGCCCTCACACATTACCGTATACAGAAAAATAAAAAAGTCATAGGGGAAAAGGACAATTTAAAATGCTAATTTTCAGGCAAAAAGTTATAAATGTTTGTGAAGAAGTAAAACAAAATCAAACCTATTGAGTAGGAATCATTGACCACCGCTCTCTGGGAACAGTCCTTAAGCCAATTTTCAATCCAATAACAAACCAAAATTTACAAAGACCTTAACCCCTTAAGGACGGAGCCCATTTTCACCTCTAGGACGAAGCCCTTTTTTGCAAATCTGACCACTGTCACTTTAAACATTAATAACTCTGGAATGCTTTTAGTTATCATTCTGATTCTGAGACAGTTTTTTAGTGACATATTCTACTTTAACATAGGGGTAAATTTTTGTGGAAACTTGCATCCTTTCTTGGTGAAAAATCCCAAAATTTTATGAAAAAATTAAAAATTTTGCATTTTTCTAACTTTGAAGCTCTCTGTTTGTAAGGAAAATGGATATTCCAAATAATTATTTTTTTGGATTCACATATACAATATGTCTACTTTATGACTGCATCATAAAATTGACGAGTTTTTACTTTTGGAAGACACCAGAGGGCTTCAAAGGTCAGCAGCAATTTTCCAATTTTTCACAAAATTTTCAAACTCACAATTTTTCGGGGACCAGTTCAGGTTTGAAGTGGATTTGAAGGGTCTTCATATTATAAATACCCGATAAAAGACCCCATTATAAAAACTGCACCCCCCAAAGTATTCAAAATGACAATTAGTAAGTGTATTAACCCTTTAGGTGTTTCACAGAAATAGCAGCAAAGTGAAGGAGAAAATTCACAATCTTCATTTTTTACACTCGCATGTTCTTGTAGACCCAATTTTTTTATTTTTACAAGGGGTAAAAGGAGAAAATGTATACTTATATTTGTAGCCCAATTTCTCTCGAGTAAGCACATACCTCATATGTCTATGTAAATTGTTCGGCGGGCGCAGTAGAGGGCTCAGAAGCGAAGGAGCGACAAGGGGATTTTAGAGAGTACGTTTTTCTGAAATGGTTTTTGGGGGCATGTCGCATTTAGGAAGCCCCTATGGTGCCATAACAGCAAAAAAAAAACAACACATGGCATACCATTTTGGAAACTAGACCCCTTGAGGAACATAACAAGGAATAAAGTGAGCCTTAATACCCCACAGGTGTTTCACGACTTTTGCATATGTAAAAAAAAAAAAAATAATTTTCACTAAAATGTTGGTTTTCCCCCAAATTTCACATTTTTTAAATGGTTAATAGCAGAAAAGACCCCCCAAAATTTGTAACCCCATCTCTTCTGAGTATGGAGGTACCCCATAAGTGGACCTGAATTGCACTGTGGGCGAACTACAATGCTCAGAAGGGAAGGCGTCATATTTGGCTTTTTGAGAGCAAATTTTGCTCGGGGGGCATGTCGCATTTAGGAAGCCCCTATGGTGCCAGAACAGCAAAATAACCCCCACATGGCATACCATTTTGGAAACTAGACCCCTCACAGAATGTAATGAGGGGTACAGTGAGCATTTACTGGTGTCTGACAGATCTTTGGAACAGTGGGCTGTGCAAAATTTTTCATGTTCACGGACCACTGTTCCAAAGATCCGTCAGACACCTGTGGGGTGTAAATTCTCACTGCACCCCTTATTACATTCCGTGAGGGGTGTAGTTTTCAAAATGGGGTCACATGTGGGTGTGTTTTTTTTTGCGTTTGTCAGAACCGCTGTAACAATCAGCCACCTCTGTGCAAATCACCTCAAATGTACATGGCGCACTCTCCCTTCTGGGCCTTGTTGTGCGCCCCCAGAGCACTTTGCGCCCACATATGGGGTATCTCCGTACTCGGGAGAAATTGCGTTACAAATTTTGGGGGGCGTTTTTCCCTTTTACCTCTTGTGAAAATGAAAAGTATAGGGCAACATCAGCATGTTAGTGTAAATGTTTTTATTTTTTTACACTAACATGTTGGTGTAGACCCCAACTGTTCCTTTTCATAAGGGGTAAAAGGAGAAAAAGCCCCCCAAAATTTGTTAGGCAATTTCTCCCGAGTACGGCGATACCCCATATGTGACCCTATTCTGTTGCCTTGAAATACGACAGGGCTCCAAAGTGAGAGCGCCATGCGCATTTGAGGCCTGAATTAGGGACTTGCATAGGGGTGGACATAGGGGTATTCTATGCCAGTGATTCCCAAACAGGGTGCCTCCAGCTGTTGCTAAACTCCCAGCATGCTTGGACTGTAAATTGCTGTCCAGAAATGCTGGGAGTTTTTGTTTTGCAACAGCTGGAGGCTCCATCTTAGAAACACTGCCATACAATACGTTTTTCATTTTTATTGGGGAGGGGGGTGGTGGGGGGGCAGTGTACGTGTGTATATGTAGTGTTTTACTCTTTATTTTATGTTAGTGTAGTGTAGTGTTTTTAGATTACATTCACACTGACGGCAGATTACACTGAGTCTCCCGCTAGGAGTTTGAGCTGCGGCGGAAAATTTGCCGCAGCTCAAATTTGTAGGGGGGAACTCACTGTAATCTGCCGCCAGTGTGAATGTAGCCTGTACATTCACACGGGAGGGGGGGTCAAAACTACAACTCCCAGCATGCACTGACAGACCATGCATGCTGGGAGTTGTAGTTTTGCAACAGCTGGAGGCACACTGGCTGGAAAACCTTGAGTTAGGTTCTATGACCTAACTCAGTATTTTCCAACCAGTGTGCCTCCAGCTGTTGCAAAACTGCAACTCCCAGCATGTACTGATTGCGGAAGGGCATGCTGGGAGATGTAGTTATGCAATGGCTGGAGGCACGCAAGTGCAACTCCCAGCATGCCAAGACAGCCTTATGCTGTTCCTGAATGCTGGGAGTTGTAGTTTTAGAGGGGTTCAAGTTGTAAATCACTGTCCAGTGGTCTCAAAACTGTGGCCCTCCAGATGTTGTAAAACTACAACTCGCAGCATGCCCAGACAGCAAACTGCTGTCTGGGCATGCTGAGAGTTGTAGTTTTGCAACATCTGGAGGGCTAAAGTTTGAGACCACTTAGTGATCTACAACCTGAACCCCTCTAAATATTGCAAAACTACAAGTCCCAGCATGCCCACACAGCAAACAGCTGTCTGGGCATGCTGGGAGTTGTAGTTTTGCAACATCTGGAGGGACACGGTTTAGAGACCACTGTAAACTGTGGCCCTCCGGATGTTGCTAGGCAACAACTCACCTAGCAGGACCCGGAAGCCACCACCGCCGCACGTGGGGGATCCCCGCATGGAGGATCGCGCTCGGGGATCCGGGATCCAGGTAGGGACCTTCGGCGCGGACCTTCCCTGGACGGTTCCCCCGTTTTGCCCGGACACCGATAGGTGGGCAAAGCGGGGGAACCGAACTTTAACCCCCCCTCCCCCGGTCTGCTATTGTTCGGTTGCTCGGCCGACCAATAGCAGGGATAGGAGGGGTGGCACCCCTGTGACCAAACTCCTATCCCTTTAGGGGGATCGAGGGTGTCTCGGACACCTACGATCCCTCTTATTTTCCGGGTCTCCGGGTCACCAGTGACCCGTATGACCCGGAATCGCGCAGATCGCAGGTCTGAATTGACCTGCGATTTGCGCGCATCGCGGTCATGGGGGGTCTCAGGACCCCCCTCGGCGATGTGCCGGGATGCCTGCTGTAAGATAACAGCAGTCTTCCCGGCCCGATCACCGCTACCGGTGACGCGACGCTCCCGGAACCCCGCGACGTACATGTATGTCGCCGCACGCCAAGTGACACTTCGCGGCGCCATACATGTACGTCGCTCGCCGTGAAGGGGTTAAAGGGGTATTCCAGGCAAAACCTTTTTTTATATATATCAACTGGCTCCGGAAAGTTAAACAGATTCTTAAATTACTTCTATTAAAAAATCTTAATCCTTCCAATAGTTATTAGCTTCTGAAGTTTTCTGTCTAACTGCTCAATGATGATGTCACGTCCCGGGACGTGAGTCCTCAGAGAGCAAATAGACAGAAAACAGCAACTCAACTGCAGAAGCTAATAAGGTAGGAAGGTTTAATATTTTTTAATAGAAGTAATTTACAAATCTGTTTAACTTTCCGAAGCCAGTTGATGTGTAAAAAAAAGTTTTGGACTGGAATACCCCTTTAACTTACCTATCAGACATCTATGAGGGACTGTACCAAATGCTTTGGCAAAATCCAAAAACACTATGGGGGAGATTTATCAAACTGTGTGAGAAAAAAAAAATGGATTTTCCCACAGCAGCCAACCACAGACTTACTGGTCTATAATTACCTGGGGAAGACCTAGAGCCCTTTTTGAAGTTTTGGTACCACATTCCCCTTAGGCAGTCTGTCGGCACAATACCAGACACCAGAGAATCTCTAAGTATAATTAACAAGGGTACAGAAACAACTGAACTTAGTTTTCTAAGAACTATTGGGTGTAATCCATCGGGTCTTGGAGTTTTGCTCACAATTTCTTTACTTAATTTACCTTGGACCATAGCTAGATTAAGCCAGTTCAGTACATTACATGATGTGTTACCAGCACTGGACCGGCCTGCGTCCGTTCCTTCTTCCTTCGCATATACAGAACTAAAGAATCCATTCAGTAGCTCTGCCTTCTCCTGATCCCCAGTGACCACCTCCCCATTATGATTATTAAGGGGTCCTACATGCTCTGTCATTGGCTTTTTGCATTTATATATCAAAAAAAATATTTGGGCTTTCTTTGGCCACCTGCCTTTCATTGTGATTTTTACTGTTTTTATTACACTTTTACAGATTTTATTAACCTCTTTGTGACATTTAAATGCTCTAGTTTTAAATGATATTTTGTGTTGTTTATTGCTCTTTTAACATCAGTTGTCAGCCATGTAGGATTAAGTTTTAATTGTTTATACTTGTTCTCCTTAGAAATAAATTTAGCTGTATAGTTATTCAGTGTTGATTTGAAAATTCCACTGAGATTTTTGCCCTTCGATTTTTTGGGCTTAAAAACGCCAGAAAAAACTGCCAGTGTTTTTCCCTGCATTTTGGCATTTTTTTCTGGCGTTTTTTCTGGCGTTTTTACCTTTGTGTGGAATTTGCCTTTTTTGGCCCCTTTGGCATTTTTTTTACAAAATAGTTGGGTACCAAAAAAAAAAAAAAAAAAAAGAAAGGATGCAGTAGGGATGTAAAAAAAATATTTAACCAAATGTTTATTTTTTATAACACAATTTTAATAATTTTTTTATAAAGTGTTTGTGTTTAACTTTTTTTTCTCTTTTTTTTTTCCATAATGGGAGTAGTAGTACCTGTACTATAGACATATCACCCTGGGTGTCAGTCTGACACCCGATGCGATCGTCCATAATATAGCAGAGATGTGGCTCTATACAGTGCTCGTATCTCTGCTATGTATTCCGGCCAGTGATGTGAATAGAACATCATTCATTTTTTCCACCGAGAGCTGTGATTGGCCGGATGGCGGCAGCCAATCACAGCTCTGAGGAAAATATGAATATGAATATGAGTGAGTGGCAGGAGTACAGAGCAGAGATGTGAGTGCTTTATACAGCCGCTCTGCATCTCTGCTATAGACAGGATGATCACAGTGGGTGTCAGTAGTGATACCCGTTGTGATCTGTTCTTAACTGCTTGGGGACGGAGCCCATTATAACCCTAGGGACGGGAGCATTTTTTGCAATTCTGACCACTGTCACTTTAAGCATTAATAACTCTGGCATGCTTTTCCTTTTCATTCTGATTCCGAGTTTTTTTTTTCATGACATATTCTACTTCATGTTAGTGGTAATTTTTTGTCGATACTTGCATCATTTCTTGGTGAAAAATTCCAAAATTTCATGAAAAAATTGAAAATGTAGCATTTTTCTAACTTTGAAGCTCTCTGCTTGTAAGGAAAACAGACATTCCAAATAAATGATATATTGATTCACAAATACAATATGTCTACTTTATGTTTGCATCATAAAGTTGAAATGTTTTTACTTTTGGAAGACATCACACAGCTTCAAAGTTCAGCAGCAATTTTCCAATTTTTCACAAAATTTTCAAAATCTGAATTTTTAAGGGACCAGTTCAGTTTTGAAATGGATTTGAATGGCCTTCATATTAGAAATACCCCAAAAATGACCCCATTATAAAAACTGCACCCCTCAAAGTATTCAAAATAACATTCAGAAAGTTTGTTAACCCTTTGTTTCACAATCTGTTTAGGAAACACTGCCGTATGAGACGTTTTTCATTTTTATTGGGGGGGAAGTGTAAGGGGGTGTATATGTAGTGTTTTACTTTTTATTATTTGTTAGTGTATTGTAGTGTTTTTCGGGTACATTCACACAGGCGGGGGTTCACAGTAAGTTTTCCGCTGGGAGTTTGAGCTGCGGCGGAAAATTTGCCGCAGCTGAAACTTGGAGAAGGAAACTCAATCTAAATTCCCGCCCGTGTGAATGTACCCTGTAAACCTTCAGCTGTGGCAAAATGACAACTCCTAGAATGCACTGACAGACCGTACATGCTGGGGGTTGTAGTTTTACAACAGCTGTAGGCACACTGGTGGGGAACCACTGAGTTAGAAAACAGACTCTAGCTCAGTGTTTCCCAACCAGTGTGCCTACAGCTGTTGCAAAACTACAATTCCTAGCATGGCCAGACAGTCAGGGATGCTGTAGTTCTGCAATATCTAGCCCTTCAGATGTTGCAGAACTACAACTCCCAGCATGCCTGGACAGTCTGGGCATGCTTGGAGTTGAAGTTATGCAACAACTGGGGAAGAACAGTTTGGAGACTGCTAAGTAGTGGTCTCCAAACTGTGGCCCTCCAGATGTTGCAAAACTAGATGTTGCAAAACCTGTTCAGGCATGCTGGGATTTGTAGTTCTGCAACATATGAAGGGCCAGATATTGCAGAACTACACGCCCAGCATCCCTGACTGTCTGGCCATGCTGGGAGTTGTAGTTTTGCAACATCTGGAGGGCTACTGTTTGGAGACCACCTTATAGTGGAAGCCACTTCAGATATTGCAAAACTACAACTCCCAGCATGCCCAGACATTCAGTGCATGCTATACAGTGGTCTCCAAACTGTGACCCTCCAGATGTTGCAAAATTACAATTCCCAGCATCGCCAGACAGCCTTTGGCTGTGTGGGCATGCTGGGAGTTGTAGTTTTGCAGCTTTTAGAAGGCCACATTAAGATCACTTGCCACGATCTTCACTGCAGCCTTCTGCACGCCGAACTTTCCGGCAGCTCCAACTGCATCAATGCCGCCGCCACCGCCGCTGCTGCCGCTGGTCCAGGATGCCTCCACTGGTCCGGGTAAGCCGGACCATGCTCCCCCCTGGCCACCCGTATTCCTCCCGGGGGAAATGAACTCTAACCCCCCTGCCCCCCTCCTGCCATTGGTGGTCAGCCTGACCGACCAATGGCAGCGGATAGGAGGGGGTGCCAACACTGCCACCTCCCTCCTATCCATTAGGATGGTCGGCACTGTCACTGACAGCTCCGATCGTGCTTATTTTCCAGGAGATCGGGTCACCAGTGAATTGACCAATGATTTGCCGCGATCGCTGACATAGGGGGGGGCGATATCAGCATTCATCCCGGTCCGATCACCGCCCAGCGAGCGGCGGTGATCGGAAATACGGAGGGTGTATTCATATGCCCTCCGTCCCCAAGGAGTTAACTACAGGTACTACTACTCCCAACATGGAGCACACTCTGCTCCATGCTGGGAGCTGTAGTACCTGCATTAATAGACAGATCGCAGTGAGTATAATTTCTGACACATGATGCGATCTGTCTATTAATGCAGGTACTACAGCTCCCAGCATTGAGCAGAGTGTGCTCCTTGTTAGGACTAGTAGTACTTGTAGTTAACGAAAGATCACAGCGGATGTCACTACTGATACCCAATGTGATCCTCCGGTATAATGTATAGATGCAGCGGCCGCTCTTCTATGGTCCCCTTCACTGATGTATATATACACGTGTTCCTATTTCCCACAGAGAGCTGTGATTTGCTAAAACCATCTGGCCAATCACAGCTCTCTGCAGGAAATATGAATATGTGCATATATACGTCAGTGCAGGGGACCATAGAAGAGCAGCCGGCCGCATCTATAAATTATACAGAAGGATCGCAACAGGCGATCTGTCTATTAGTACAGGTACTACTACTCCCATCATAGAACAGTGTGTTCCATACTGGGAGTAGTAGTACTACATAATTTTTTTTTTTTAAAAAGGCAAAAAAACACACACACACACACTACATTTTTATTATTGTCGCAAACATTTTTAGTGCTTTACCCGCCCACATAAATTGATCCCTGTTTAAAAATTAATAAACATTTCGTATTAAAAAAGATAAATTTCGTTAGATAAAAAATTTTCCATCACTACTGTATCTTTTTTATTATAATTTTTTAATGAAACCCTACGAAATTTTAATAAAAAAAGGTATCTCCATCACTTTTTTTGGATCGCTAAAGTCCAAAAAAGAATAAAAACCGCCTGCAAAAATGCAAAATTTTAAACCGACATAGCGTTTTTAGACCTCTATGGGAGGAAAACGCCACAATTTCAGGGCAAAAAACACCAAACTAGGTTTTGTCGGGCGTTTTGAAAATCCAGCCTCTGAGCCTGAAATTGCTGAAAAACTCCAAAAGGATAAAAAAAAACGCCAAACTGAAAAACTCCAAGTGAATCTGGCATTTTGCAGTTTACTATTTACTATCGCTGAAAAAACGCCGTGCAGGAAAATTGCCGTTTTTTACGGTGTTTTTGCAAAAAAAAACTCAGTGGAATTCCAGCCTTTTAGACTGTATCAGTATTTGTCAACAGTTTCTCCCAGTCTATGTCCTGTTGTGAAGCTTTTAACCCAGGAAAATTTGCCTTTTTAAAATTGTATGTTTTTGCCCCCAAAAGTAACTATATTACTTAAAAGTAACTATATTGTGGTCGCTATTACCAAGGTTTTCCCGCACAGTTACATTACCAATCAGCTCTGCATTGTTAGAAATGACTAGATCCAACAAGGCATCACTTCTTGCTGGATCCTCCACAAACTGGCCCATAAAATGATCCTGCAATAAATGTAAGAATTGTCTCCCCTTTGTAGTTCTAGCCAAACCCTGACCCCAAACTATATCTGGATAGTTAAAATCTCCCATTATTACCACTGTACCCACCTGGGCAGCCCTCTCTATTTGTGTATGCAGCTGACCTATCTCCTCAGTGGTGTTGGGGGGCTTATAGGTTATCTTTTCAGTGTTTCTCTCAGTTTGTAATTCTACTCACAAGGATTCCACATCCTCAGAATTATCACACGCAATGTCATAGTTCACACTGGCTTTCATATTACTTCTAACACACAGACAAACTCCACCAACTTTCCTGTTTACCCTATTTTTGCAAAACAGTGGAAACCCATGCAGATTGACAGCCTAGTTATGTAAGGAGTCTGGCTAGTGTCGGCTCTGCCTATAGGGAAAAATGGCAGCCACCTAGAGCACCTTCTTGATGGGGGGGCACAAGAAAGTTAGACAATCAGCATCCAAACCACTTGCTCAGCCAGCAGCATGAGGAGGAGGTTTGTTACAGTGTGTCAACCCAGTAGTAAGCTAATTACGTGAGGAGTAGGCTTGTTACAGTGTGTCACCCCAATAGTAAGGTGGGCGTGTATCAAAGGGCAGGCCAATAGGCGGAGTCAAGGGGGCAGAAAAATAAGCTTTTGCCTAGGGTGACAAAAATCATTGCACCAGCCCTGAGTCTTGCCATGTCTTAGTGACCTCAACAATATCAATGAGTTCCTCCAGTATCAAGGCCTCAAGCTCCCCCATTTTACTTGCTAGACTTCGCCATTTGTAAACAATTACAATTCCATCTAGTTTTACACATTCAATCTCACTAATGGGATTTTATTGGGGCTACATTTGTTTTCACTGCTGGCTTGTAACACATGGATCTCCTCATCCACTGTTCTTAACTCCTTGGGGACGAAGGGCGTATGCATACGCCCTCGCGTCCCGTCACTTAAGGATTTCTGATCACTGCAGCTTGCCGGGCGGTGATTGGACTGGGATGACTGCTGATATCTATCAGCAGGCATCCTGTGGCAATGCCTAGGGTGGTCCTGAGACCCCCCATGTCGGCGATCGCGGCAAATCGACGGTCAATTCAGACCGGCGATTTGACGCGATCCGGGTCAATCAGGTCACTGGTGACCCAATCACCCGGAAAATAAGAATGATCGAAGCTGTCAGAGACTGCTCCGACCATCCTAAATCTTGCCACCCCCTCCTATCCCCTGCCATTGGTCAATCAGGCTGTGACCAATGGCAGGAGGGGGCAGGGGGGTTAGAGTTCCTTTCCCACACTCTGCCCATCGATCTAAGTCAGAGCGGGGGGAACACGGGCTGCGAGGGGGAGCATGGCCCGGCTTACCCAGACCAGTGGCGGTGGTAAGTGATCTTCTCTGTGGCCTTCTAAAAGCTGCAAAACTACAACTCCCAGCATGCCCAGGAAGCCAATGGCTGTCTGGGCATGCTGGGAGTTGTGGTTTTGCAACATCTGGAGGGTCAGAGTTTGGAGAACACTGTGTAGTGGTCTCTAAACTGTGGCCCTCCAGCTGTTGCAAAACTACAACTTTCAGCATGCACTGACTGTCTGGGCATGTTGGGAGTTGTAGTTTTGCAACATCTGAAGTGGCACAGTTTGGAGACCACTATACGGCGGTCTCCAAACTGTAGCCCTCCAGATGTTGCAAAACTACAATTCCCAGCATGGCCAGACAGTCAGGGATGCTGGGCATGTAGTTCTGCAATATCTGACCCTTCACATGTTGCAGAACTACAACTCCCAACATGCCTGGACAGTCTGGGCATGCTTGTGTAATAAATGTTTCTATGGTTTCCTTCCATGTAAAAAAATGATTCATTTAGGAGGCCTCTTCCCCCATCTGTTTTCCCCCCTCTGCTCCTTCCAGTATCTTGGCCCCCGCCATCGTGTGAAGACTGAACAAAAGAGACTTGTGAAACAGTTACAGGAAGTGGAGTGCCATGAGAACAAGGCACATTCCTCATGATATTTGCACACTCCCTAAATGCTAGAACATCCCCTAGCAGGGGGTGGGAACTTATGTTAATGACAAAGGTGTAGTTTTGCAACATCTGGAGGGCTACATTTTGAAGACCACTACTTAGCGGTCTCCAAACTGTTCTTCCCCAGTTGTTGCATAACTACAACTCCTAGCATGCCCAGACTGTCCAAGCATGCTGGGAGTTGTAGTTCTGCAACATCTGAAGGGCCAGATATTGCAAAACTACACGCCCAGCATCCCTAACTGTCTGGGCATGCTGGGAATTGTAGTTTTGCAACAGCTGTAGGCACACTGGTTGGGAAACACTTAGCTAGAGTCTGTTTCCTAACTCAGTTATTCAAACCCGTGTGCCTCCAGCTGTTGCAAAACTACAAGTCCCAGAATGTACTGACAGAATGTACACGCTGGGAGTTGTAGTTTTGCAACAGTTGGAGGCACACGGGTTGGAATCACTGAGCTAGAGTCTGTTTTCTAACTCAGTGGCTCACCACCAGTGTGCCTACAGCTGTTGTAAAACTACAACTCACAGCATGCACGGTCTGTCAGTGCATTCTGGGAGTTGTCATTTTGCCACAGCTGAAGGTTTGGGGCGCCCTCCCCCGCCCCCATATGAATGTACAGGGTACATTCACACAGGCAGGTTTACAGTGGGTTTCCTTCTACAAGTTTGAGCTGCGGCAAATTTTCCGCCGCAGCTCAAACTCCCAGCGGAAAACTTACTGTGAACCCCCGCCTGTGTGAATGTACCCTAAAAACACTACACTACCCTAATAAATAATAAAAATGAAAACACTACATTACACTCCCCCCCCCCCAAAAAAAAAAAAAAAAGAAAAACGTCTCATACAGCAGTGTTTCCCAAACGGAGCATCCAGCTGTTGCAAAACCACAACTCCCAGTTTTGCCGGACAGCCATAGACTGTCCTGGCAGGCTGGGAGTGTTGCATCAGCCTGAGGCACCTTGTTTGGGAAACACTGCTGTAGAGTTTTGGTGGAGACAAGCCCCATCCTTGTAACCGGGTCCGCCCCTATTGCAAATTCCTTATTTAGGCCTCAAATGTGCATGGCGCTCTCTCACTTCAGAGCCCTTTCGTATTTCAAAGCAACAGTTTAGGACCACATATGGGGTATTTCCGTACTCGGGAGAAATTGCATTACAAATGTTGGGGTGATTTTTCTCCTTTTACCCCTTATGATAATATAAAGTTGGGGCTACACCAGCATGCTAGTTTAAAAAAATATAACATTTTTTACACTAACATGCTGGTGTTGCCCCATACTTTTCATTTTCACAAGAGGTAAAAGGAGAAAAAGACCCCCAAAATTTCTTCTGAGTACAGAAATACCCCATATGTGTACATAAAAGGCTCTGCGGACGAACTACATGGCTCAGGAGTGAGAGAGTGCCATGTACATTTGAGGCCTAAATTGGTGATTTGCACAGGGGTGGCTGATCGTTACAGCGGTTCTGACATGAACGCAAAAAAAAAAAAAACACCCACATGTGACCCCATTTTGGAAACTACACCCCTCACGAAATGTAACAAAGGGTATGGTGAGCCTTAACACCCTACAGGTCCTTGATAAATTTCCATTAAAGTTGGACATGAAAATAAAAAAATGTTTTTTTCCCTGAAATGCTGGCGTTACCCCAAATTTTTCATTTTCACAAGGGGTAATAGGAAAAAAGCCCCCCAACATTTCTAACCCCATTTCCTCTGATTATATAAATACCCCATAAGTGGATGTAAGTGCTCTGCAGGCGAACTACAATGCTCAGAAGAGAAGGGGCACCATTGGGCTTTTTGAGAGATAATTAGGCTGGAATTGAAGGCAATGTGTGTTTACAAAGCCCCCATGGTGCCAGAACGGTGGACCCCCTCCACATGTGATCCCATTTTGCAAACTACACCCCTCACAGAATGTAACATGGGGGGGGGGGGGCATTTTCTCTCTAAATTTTGGGGGGAAAATTGCACTTTTTTTTTCATTTACACATCCGAATTTAACGAAAAGCCGTCAAACACCTGTGGGGTGTTAAGGCTCACTGGACCCCTTGTTACGTGCCCTGAGGGGTGTAGTTTCCAAAAAAGTATGCCATGTTTTTTTTTTTTTTTGTTCTGGCACCATAGGGGCTTCCTAAATGTGCCATGCCCCTCAGAAACCATTTCAGAAAAACTCACTCTCCAAAATCCCTTTGTTGCTCCTTCCCTTCTGAGCCCCTACTGCACCCGCCGAACACTTGACATACACATATGAGGTATTTCCTAACTCGAGAGAAATTGGGTTACAAATTTTGGGGGGCTTTTTCTCCTTTTACCCCTTGTAAAAATTTAAAAAACTGCGTCTACAAGAACACGCAAGTGTAAAAAATGAAGATTTTGAATTTTCTCCTTCACATTGCTGCTATTTTTGTGAAACAAATAAAGGGTTAACACACTTACTGAATGTCATTTTGAACACTTTGAGGGGTGCAGTTTTTATAATGAGGTCATTTTTGGGGTATTTCTAATATGAAGGCCCTTAAAATCCACTTCAAAACTGAACTGATCCCTGAAAAATTCTGATTTTGAAAGTTTTCTGAAGAATTGGAAAATTGCTGCTGAACTTTAAAGCCCTCTGATGTTTTCCAAAAGTAAAAACATGTCAACTTTATGATGAAAATATGAAGTAGACATATTGTATTTGTGAATCAATATATACATTTATTTGGGATGTCTGTTTTCCTTACAAACAGAGAGCTTCAAAGTTAGAAAAATGCTAAATTTTCAATTTTTCATCAAATTTTGGAATTTTCCCCCAAGAAATGATGCAAGTATCGACAAAAATTTACCACCAACATAAAGTAGAATATGTCACGAAAAAACAATCTCAGAATCAGAATGAAAAGTAAAAGCATCCCAGAGTTATTAATGCTTAAAGTGACAGTGGTCAGAATTGCAAAAAATGCTCCCATCCTTAGGGTTATAATGGGCTCCGTCCCCAAGGGGTTAAAGGTTCTCTAATAAAAAGAGACTCACACTCTGGTAAACCTTATAAAATGGCTCTTCTGTCATACATTTCTATTGCAGCTGAAATGTACATCTAGGGAAGGATTATAGGGAGGGCACACAGAACATGTTCCCCCCGGGCGTCCACCACCCAGGAGACCTAAGGGATATCTACTACATTACCATTAAACAAAATTATACTGGCTTACAAGAGTACCAGGGAATCATCCAGTGGACCCAAGCTGTGACACTATAATGTACCCCTAATATAGGGCCTCAAAGGTCTAGTAAAAGACAGCCTCATTTACAGCTGACTTTTAAACCAGTCACCAGATTTCCTAATAAAAGGAAGCTGACAGCAGGGTCAACTGCACTAGCCTGAATATACAGGTAGGTGCAGGTGACCCTGTTTCTAGGATTCTTACAAGGCAAAACATTGATGTAGGAGATGTTCATCTTGTTGCCAATATGGTATTTTATTCTTTACTGCACTGGAGACACACCTTTGTTGTATATGTAATACTTGTTCCACCCCCTTGCAGTAACAAGGCTACCTTCACTGACCTGCTGAGGAAAAGGGATTAATATTTACGGAGGGCTGAAGTTATGTACTGAAGGGGCAGGTTTATGGCCAGAGCAAGCTGGGGAAAGCATTACTTATACAGCAGTGGCTGCCTCCAGTGAAATTAAGAAGAAAATGCCATACTTGCAATCCTGAAGAGTTACACTGATTTTAATCCACTAAGAAGCGTTAGAAACAGGGGGTCGACTGCACTATTAACTTGGATATTCAAGTTTGTGCAGGTGACTCTACCGTCAGTTTCTCTTGCAATACTGGGTGTGCTATGACTTATAAAAAGTGAGGTGGGTCAACAGAATAATTTCCTTTATTGGACCCAAGGAACTTCACGTCAAAATAGTCACTATTTCTGCTTTTCCCATAACTCCAATAAGCTGAAGTAGAGTAGAATCGACATGAAGTAGAATACAGTGAAACCTCTCTGAAAAAAACTGAAAAAATTGCACTGAATAGTGGTCTTCTGGAGCATGTACTTCTCAAAGAAATTTGTTGCTACTATAATTGCCTCTTTATGTATATTTGCCTCTATATTTGCTACTATATGTATTTGCAATGGGAAATCAAGTGGGATAGGGCCCCCACCAATATTTTTATACTACATGCAGCCAGATTTGGCTTGCTTTGGCACTTGGGACTTTTAAACACATGGTGATGATCTAATAACCGGACTGGATTATACTTATAGAGTTCTTGTTAAATCGTCGTTATTTAGGATAGAGATAAAATGTTCCTCTTTCATTGCATAATTCAGAATATGATTGTAATTGTGTTTCTTTTCCTTCCACCCAGTTATAAATTTTAATATATCGACTTGTAATATACTGTCATTTTTTAATATCTTTTCCTCATCCTCAGTAAATGACCATTGATTGTACTGAAGGCATTCAGAAAATCTTGCTGGTTTCACGTGAATGTGTGTCATGCCTTAAAGCCTTCTCAGGCCACAGAGGAGACCATAATAAAAAAAAAAAGCTGTTAATAATTCAGTCCATTTTTATTTTTAGCCCACTATAATCTAACGCAGCAAATGGTAAAATCCTATTATAATGCTGTTAGAATATCACAAATGTGACATCCCAAGTGTAAAATTAGTAGTGTAAATTCTGTTATTGTCAGGCAATGAACGGCACTGTGCATACTGTGAACATTTCCAGTACATTCATTGCAAATAAAAGGTGCTTCATTAAGATTTTTCACTATTATGTTCTAATGCTACAATGAAAATGTGTGTAGAGCAAAACAATGTAACAGCCTGAACCTCCCATGATAGGGTAAAGTGTTTGTTTGCTGGAATGTGAGATGTTTAGAGCATGACTCTGGGGCACATCAGGCTTTTTATTTATTTTAAAATCAAATAGTGGTGGGTTATCCCATCATATATAGTATGTCATAGAGTGAACTGCCAATGTTCCATCCCCCAGGATATTTTTATGTGAATTTACTACTGAAACAAATGCCCTTGCTGGCTCGCAGGCCCGATCAATGCACTTTCATTCTAGTAAAGGGATTAGCAAGAATATTGTTTCCAGGTACAATGAGATTACCCTGTTTCTGTTCTTAGGAAGAAATATTAGAACTTCAGTGGATGTTATCAACAGAAGAGATGATCAGCTCTGCACGGTTTTGTGTCACAGCAATTCTTAACTTTCACATATATGGCCAAAATAGGCATACTATAATTCCGTCACTTCTTTGTTTAGATTGAAGTAAGTTTGCAATATTTGTTGTTGGTTCTAAGGCTGGAATCATCAGGAAATATTCTCAACAATTCCAAAACAAGCACATTTTAATAATGAGCAAACACCTTAGAAATAAACTAACATAAAAACCTGCAAATGTAGCGGACTGAGTTGGGCAACGTAGTACAATTGTGTTCATCATATAACACATATCACAATCCAGGGGTGCAACTGAAAGTATGTTTTGCCCCCCCCCCCTTTTTTTTTTCTTTTACCTCTAGTGTTAAAGGGGCTGTCCATTGCTGGAATCTTAAAAAAAAAATATATATATATTACAATGATTTATACTATACCCGGTGCAGCCTTCTTCCTGCAACCTGCAGCTTGCAGGGCCCTGGAGACCCTTTTTCTCTTGCCCCCATTTTGCTTACCTTCCTCTACATGCCATTTACCTTATTGCTGCAATCCCCGACATCCCCTGTACAGATTCCCCTGCTCTGTGGCCGGCTTATTTTCTGCGTGACTTGTTGGACTTTCCACTGATAAACTTTTTTTAATCATACAATGTATTACAAAGGCCGAAAAAAATTAAATGTTTTACGGAGCTGGATGTGGATCCTCTAACCTGTGTGGCTAAGGACTCGGACCGTATCGGGGAGTGGAGTCTAAGGTGCTGCTGGCCTTCACCAGAGCCTGCCGAAAGGCAGGATGGGCTTGCTGCGGCAGGCGACACCCAGGTCGCTACCCCTGACCACACAGGTAGCTGGGCAAGGCAAGGTACCAAAGGGTAAGGCAGGAGCGTAGTGAAACGTAGCAGAGAGTCAAGGCAGGTGGCACAGGTGCGGAGTCAAATAACGTAGCGCAAGGTCTGGATACATGAGTAAGGCTAACAGGCTATAAGGGTCACATAATCTCAGGCTAGGGACACTGAAGGTCCGGTAGGGAAGTGTGGGAGGTGCAGGGACTTATAATGTGGTGTCAGGTGCAAACAGTAATTGTGGGCGCACTGGCCCTTTAAATTTCAGAGCTCCGGTGCGCGTGCGCGCCTGAGGAGACAGGATCGCGCATGCTGGAGCTGAGAGACAGAGGCAGCGGAGGAGTCGGAGAAGGCTGGTGAGTCACGGGCTGTGACTCGCATGTGAGCGCGTCCCACAAAGCGAATTCAAGCCCGCCGACAGCAGGGACAAAGCGCTCAAGGCCGGCATGTGCGGTTGGAGCACGGTCCTTAACAGTACCCCCCCTTTTGGTCTCCCCCTTCTTTTGCGGTTCAGGAATTTCCTGAGAAGGTCCTGGCCCAGAATGTTGTCCTGCAGCTCCCAAGACCTCTCCTCCGGACCCAAACATGGAAGGAATTTGGGATCCAGAGGGAGGAGGGTTGATGGAGGGAATAGGCCACAGAATTAAGTCTCTTCTTGACTTTATAGGGATCCAAATAGCGAGGACCTAGTTTATATCTTGAAATGGATATATTTAATTGATAACCAGACTTTGCCACCAGGAAAAAATTCAGGAGGAGGACATCTTTTCTTGTCCACTTGGAATTTCATGCGAGATGTAGCATGTAGAAGTGAAAGACGTGTCTTCTACAAGATGAAAGAAACATTCTGCACTTGTTCATCAACAGCAGGAACTCCAGAGGAACAAGATAAGGGGTGAGGAGGACAAGGGTGAAGTCCATAGACCACATAGAAGGGTGAAGTACCAGTGGAATCGGAATCTTTATGACTGTAGGAAAACTCTGCCCAGGGAAGCAGATCAACCCACTCGCTTTGATGTGCAGAAATGAAATGGCGTAGATAGTCTCCAAAGATCTGATTCACCCTCTCAATCTGTCCATGAGATTGAGGGTGGTAAGCCGAGGAAAAATCCAGCTTAACTGGAAGGCGTGAGCAGAGGGCCCGCCAGAATTTAGAGACTAATTGGACCCACGGTCAGATACTATATGGGAAGGGAGTCCATGTAAACGAAAGATATGCTGAAGAAAAAGCTTAGCAAGCTGTGGTGCTGAAGGAAGTCAGGGTAACGGTACAAAATGAGCCATTTAAAAAAATTGATCTACTACCACCCAGATGACTGTATTGCCATGGGAAGATGGAAGGTCGGTAATGAAGTCCGTGGCAATATTGGTCCAGGGAAGTTCTGGAACCGGCAAGCGCTGAAGAAGTACCGCTGGTTTGAAACGAGGGGTCTTGTCCCAAGCACAGACTGAGCAGGATCGGACAAAATCAACAACATCCTATTTTAAGGTAGGCCACCAGTATTTTCTGGAGATGAGCTGTAGGGATTTACAAATGCCAGGATGGCCAGGCAGAAGAGAGGAATGTCCCCATTTCAAGACTCGGAGCTTCATCCGGGAGGCAGATGCTGAATACTTGCAGGTGCTGCAGAGATGAGACGTTCAGGAGAAATAATATGCTGCGGAGGAGATTCATGATCATGCATATCTGAAGACCTGGAAAGAGCGCCTGCTCGTATTTTTTTTTCCCGCAGGACGGAACTGGATGTAGAAGTCAAACCAGGAGAAAAATAGAGACCACCGGGCCTGCCGTGGGTTGAGTAAATGGGCTCCCTGAAGATAGAGCAAGTTTTTGTGGTCTGAATAATTAGTAACAGGATGTACAGAGCCTTCCAAGAGGTGACACAATTCCTCTAACTTTGGAAGCTTTGCACCATTGATTCAGTGCGAACATAACAGCACACACTTTAATGCTCTAACGTGTCACAGGAAAAGTTAGTCTCTAGTGCCGGCCCACTCTCCCTTTGCTGCAATTCTTCTAACGCCAACTTCATGGCCAAGAGATCGCGATCTCTGATGGTATAGTTTTTTTCCGCAGGGGAGAAGGTTTTAGAGAAAAATCTGCATGTTAAAGTTTTCCCCTTAGTAGACTTTTGTGTTAACACTGCACCTGCTCCAACTGAAGAAGCATCCACTTCCAAGATAAGTGGTTTACTAGGATCGGGTCTAGATAGAACAGGAGCAGAGACGAAGGTGGACTTTAACTGTTTGAATGCTTCTTCAGCCTCCGGAGTTCAGACTTTTGAATTAGCAGTCTTTTTGGTGAGCGCAACCATGGAGTAGTGAGGAATGAATTGCCAATAGTGATTGGCAAAGCCGAGGAAGCTCTGAATCGCTTTCAGACCAGTAGGTTGTGGCCAGTCCAGAACTGCAGATAACTTGTTGGGATCCATTTGAAGACCTTGACAGGTAACAATATACCCCAGAAAAGGGAGGCAGGTCTATTCAAAAGTACATTTCTCTAATTAAGACTAGAGATGATTTTCATGGAGACGCTGTAACACTTGGCGGAGGTGAGAGCGATGAGACTGAACATTGGGCGAGTAAAGGAGTATGTTATCCAAATAAACAAACAATGACACAGGTACAGGAGGTCACGGAAAATATAATTGACAAACTCCTGGAAGACTGCTGGAGCATTGCAGAGTCCGAATGGCATCACTAGATATTATAAATGTCCAGCATGAGTATTAAAGGTAGTCTTCCATTCATCCCCTTCACGTATACAAATCAGATTATAGGCCCCATGAAAGTCTCGTGTAGAGAAAATCTTGGCACCTCTCAGGCGATCAAATAACTCAGATTAAAGGAAGTGGGTAGCGGTTCTTTACTGTAATTGTACTGTACTGTAATTTTATTAAAACCTCGGTAGTCAATGCATGGTAGCAAAGACCTGTCTTTTTTTACCACGAAGAAGACTTCCTGATAAATCCCTTCTGAAGGTTCTCCTGGGTGCAATTAGACATGGCCAGAGTTTCGGGAACAGACAAAGTGTAGATTCTGCGCCTGGGAGGTGTGGTGCCAGGTAGTAAGTTAATAGGACAATCGCAGGGTAACACTTTGGCTTGCTTTTCACTGAAGACATCAGCATAGTCCTGAAGAAAGGAAGGCAAACCGGGCATAGGACGAGATGATGGTCCCAATTTTGAGATACGTATGTGGATACAGTGGTTGTTGCAATGCATATCCCAGCGAAGAACTTCCCCAGTTTTCCAATCCAGCTGCGGAGCATGGAGTTGCAACCACGATAGGCCAAGCAAGAGAGGAGAAGTACAATGTGGGAAAATATAGAAGGACAAGTTCTCCCTATGCAAGACTCCGACCTGCATAGACAATGGTTCTGTGCGATATAGCATAGCACAGTACAGTACAGTCTTTCACCATTGAGCGTAGAGATGTACAGAGGCTTTAACAGGCGGGACACCGGAAGACAATGCCTATGTACTAGGGAAGCATGAAAAAAATTTCCCGCGGAGCAAGAGTCCAAAAAGGCAAGAGCGGTGATGCTCTCTTTGGAGGGTAGGGAAAGCTGGACCGTCATATTTAAGCATGGAGATGTGATATTCACACCTAGGGAGGCCTCTGCCACAAACCCTGGGTGCAAGCGTTTCCCTGTGACTGAGGACGCAGAGGACAATCTTTTAGGAAGTGATCCGCACTGACACAGTATATGCATAGATTCTCAGTTCTAGAATGAAGAAAACGGGGGGCTCAACCTAATGAATACAATATGAGTGCTACTCAGTGATAAAGATGACAATTCAATATTTAGAAAAAAGACCTCACTGACAATAGTAGCACACCAAAGGATAAACAATTCAAATTTTATTAAAGACAAGAAATATTATTACAAATAGGCAACCACAAATTGCACACATAGTAGTTTATCAATTGATGATATAAACCACATTACAAAAATTTAAAAGGTCTGGCTCACAGGAGCCATTGCACAACCTAGGGGAGGGGCCATGAAACCCCTCACCTACATTGACACCCGTCCTCATATTAAACAACCAAATACAGTAATCAATTATCCAGTCTGGGTGCAGATATGCAGAATAACAAAAAATATATGAAATATATAGCTTATAAAGTGCAAATTACTGTGCAATATTTCATATAAAGTGCTTGATATCTATGAGATAGTAAAGTACCACAGTAATATCAAATCACAATCATGAAAAGGTGCAACCCAAAATAAGCTATCAATACTTGCATATCCCAATATCCCATATTAGGCTGGGTTCACACTACGATTTTAACTACGGTTCACGTATACGGCTGGGAGGAGGGGTGGGCAGGGCTTAATTGCGGCGCCCGCACTCAGCCGTATTCGGGAACCGTAGTTAATGTATGTCTGTGAGCCGACCGGAGTGAACCGCAGCCTCCGGTCGGCTGCTTTTTCGGCAGTATGTGGTTTCCCGACCGTCGGGTGAGTGCGAGCGCCGCGATTAAGCCCCGCCCACCCCTCCACCAACCGTATACGGGAACCGTAGTTCCAATCGTAGTGTGAACCCAGCCTTAGAAGCGAGCGTCCCATACCGGAGTGAAGGCTGGTAAACAAAGATAAGGGAGGACGGGGTCACCAGAGACCCCACGCGTTACGTTGCCCGAGTGGCAACTTCCTCAGGGGTGTAGATTCTCAGTTCTTTCCTGCGGGGTCAAGCGAGACCGATCAACCTGCATAGCCTCCACTGCGGGAGGCAACGTAGAAGGTTGTGGTGGCTGCTGGAAGACAGGTGCCAGACGAGGAAAGCGCCGAGGTCGTGCAGACTCCTTTTCTTGGCGTAGTTTCTCACGTCTCTCTGAGAAATGGATATCAATCCAGGATGCCTACTGTATAAGCTCATTCAGATTAGATGGCAATTCCCGGGCAGCGAGGACATCCTTGATTTGACTTGATAATCCTCTCTTGACGGTGGAGCAAAGAGCTTCACCAATCCGATGCCAGGGTACGAAAGCGAATGGCATACTCGCCCACAGAGGAGTTGCCCTGAGTAAGATTCAGCAATGCCGTATCAGCGGAGGAAGCTCAAGCAGGTTCTTTGAAGACACCCAGAAATTCCGTCAGAAACGACTGGAGATTGGTTGGGAGGGCATCACTGTGGTCCCAAAGCGGAGTTGCCCAGGCCAAAGCCCTTCCAGTTAAAAGACTGAGGATGAAGCCTAGCTTTGCTTGTTCTGTAGGGAACTGATCCGCCATGAGTTCAATGTGCATGGAGTACTGAGTAAAGAAACCACGACAGGACTTGGGATTCCCATCATATTTCTTGGGAAGAGACTGACGGAGTCTTACTCTGGAGATGACTACATGAGTGGGAGGCAGCACTGGAACAGGAGGGACTGTTGTTGTGGAGGTTGTTACTGTTAAGTTAGCAATTGCTGCATCATGGCGGATAACTGGCTCAACTGCTGTGCCTGCTGGGCCAACTGCTGTGACTGGAGTGCCACGATGGAAGCGAGATCCGGACTATCAGGCAGAGGAACCCCAGCAGGATCCATGGCCAGATCTTGCTGTAATGGAGCTGAATGTGGATCCTCTAACCTGTGTGGCTGATGACTCGGACCGTATTGGGGAGTGGAGTCTACGGTGCCACTGGTCTTCACCAGAGCCCACCGCAAGGCAGGATGGGCTGGCTGTGGCAGGCGACACCCAGGGCGCTCCCTGAAAAGGCTTGACCACACAGGTAGCTGGGCAAGGCGAGGTACCAAAGGGTAAGGCAGGAGCAGGATGTAGGTCAAGGCAGGCGGGCGTCAAGGCAGGTGTAGTCAAAGGTCAAGGCAGGCGGCAAATGTGTGGAGTCAAATAATGTAGCGGAAGGTCTGGATACACGGGTAAGGCTAGTAGGCTATAAGGGTCGCTTAATCTCAGGCTAGGGGCACTGATGATGCGGCAGGGAAGTGTGGGAGGTGCAGGGACTTATAATGTGGCACACGCGAGCCCTAGGAGACGGGAACATGTGCGCCGCAGCTGAGAGACAGAGGCAGCAGAGGAGTCAGAGAAGCCTGGTAAGTGACGGGCTGGGACTCGCATTCGGGCGTGTCCCGCGATGCAAATCCCAGCCACTCCGACAGTAAGGACAAAGCGCTCGCGGCCGGCGTGTGCGGCTGTAGTGCGGTCTTAACAATATGCAGGGCAAAATGGAAAAAATATGGAATTGAACAAATTTGTACGCTAATAATTTTTTCAGAGTTCAAAATATGTTACATCTGACATTCCATCTTTAATCCAACATATAGAAGAAAGAATGCAGCAACTCACCAAATAGCTTCAGGCATCTTTTATTGCGTGCGGGTGAACAAGCAAGTACACATACGGAGCACGTCCATTTCACACTACATTATGCTTCTTCTGGCTCAACTATACACACAGGATATTCAAAACTTTATACAGGTAAGTGTGGTAACGTCAGCTGGAGCCGGGTGACAAATGATGACATCGTCACCCACCCACGCTCTAACAGCCATATCACCTACCGCTGAGTTAACTACTGAGTCTCCATAGCAGCAGCGGACGCCAGCACCAGTGCAGAACAGGATTACCTGTGCTCCCATTGGAGCCCCCGCACCACCCGCAACCAAGGAGAAGTAGCTCACGAGCCCAACTCAAACATATTCATGTATCTTTGCTCCGCTCGACAGCCAGTCTCCATGGACATGGAGAGACACCTGTCAGAGAGTGAAATAAACCACCTCTGCACAGGAGCTCCCCGTGCACACGGGGAAAAGCAAAAATACCTGTGGAGAACTTAAAGGGGTATTCCAGGATTTTTTTTATTTAACTATGCTACAGGAGCTGTAAAGATAGTGTAGTTCATAATATAGTGTCTGTTCCTGTGTGTGATGGTTTTCTCAAAATTCTTCTGCGATTTTCACCTCACTATTTATTTTTACCAGTATACAAAATTACTGTTGTCTCAGATTCTTCCCAGCTTACAATGCGGCCGAGACCTGACTCACTAGTCAGCTGATGACAGGGAGTCTGTCTGCTTCAATGGGTAGAGGGATCAATCTGCAACTAATGCAACAGCTGTAGGCACCCTGATTAAAAACCACAGGTCTGCAGCTCATTTATGTTTCAATGGGTGGGGTGGCTGATGTGTGGGAAGGAGGAAAATAGAATTGTGTGATTTGTAGTAAAAAAAAGAACAATCAAACAGGAAATACAAGTTCACAAAAAGCTAGCCACAGTGTTATGGTAATCTCATGACTTTGGGACTAATGGGAGAAAATGCCCTCCAAAATTTGTAACCCAATCTCTTCTGAGTATGGAAATACCCCATATTAGGACATAAAATGCTCTGCAGGTGAACTACAATGCTCAGAAGAGAAGGAGTCACATTTGGCTTTTGGAAAGCAAATTTAGCTTTGGTTTTTGGGGGGCATGTTGAATTTAGGAAGACCCTATGGTGCCAAAACAGCAAAAAAAAACACATGGCCTAGTATTTTGGAAACTAAACCACTCAAGGAATGTAACAAGGGGTACAGGGAGCCTTAACACCCCACAGGTGTTTGACGACATTTAGTTAAAGTCGGATGTGTAAATGAAAAAAATAATTCACTAAAATGCAGATTTTTCCTAAATTTCACATTTTTACAAGGGGTAATAGGAGAAAATGCCCCCACAAAATGTGTAACCCCATTTCTTCTGAGTAGGAAAATACCCCATGTGTTGACGTCAAGTGCTCTGCTGGCGCACTACACTGCTCAGAAGAGGAGGCGCGCCATTGAGCTTTTGGAGAGAGAATTTGTTTGGAATGGAAGTCAGGGGTCATGTGCGTTTAACCCCTTCCCGACCTATGACATACCTGTACGTCATGGGTGGCAAGGTGTTCCCGACCCATGACATACAGGTACGTCATGAACATTTTTGCCGCTACTCGTGGCATCCCGCAGCGCCCGGTAAGATGGTGGCTATCACTGATAGCCAGCCATCTTACCATGCGATCACGGGGGGTTTCATCCCCCACTCCCCCAGCGATCGCTGCTATCAGCTGGTCAAATCTGACTAGCTGATAGCAGCGCGGTGTGTGAGTCCCGCTCTGCTAAGTGTCCCTGACCCGTCCCCCGGCGTCACTTACCCGTCCGAGCTGTGTCCCGAGCGGTCCCGGCGTCCTCCATGCAGTCCCGGCTGCGCTGCGTCCCGGAGGTGAGTTTCCGGCAGCAGTGCGGCATCTTCATTGGCAGCAGTGAGATCGCCGTAAAGCGATTTCACTGCTGCCTCTGGGAGTTTCAAAACTGCAACTCCCAGCATGCCCAGACATCCTTTGGCTTTCTGGGCATGCTGGGAGTTGTAGTTTTGCAACATCTGGAGGTCCTCAGTTTGGAGACCACTGTATAATGGTCTCCAATCTGTGCTCTTCCAGATGTTGCAAAACTACAACTCCCAGCATGCTCAGTCTGTCCAGGCATGCTGGGAGTTGTAGTTCTCTAACATCTGGAAGAGCACAGATTGGAGACCATTATACAGTGGTCTCCAAACTGTGGACCTCCAGATGTTGCAAAACTACAACTCCCAGCATGCCCAGACTGCCCAAGCATGCTGGAAGTTGTAGTTCGGCAACATCTGATCCTTCAGATATTGCCGAACTACAACTTCCAGCATGCCTGGGCAGTCTGGGCATGCTGGGAGTTGTAGTTTTGCAACAACTGGAGGCACACTAGTTGGGAAACATTGTCCGTTTCCTACCTCAGTGCCTCCAGCTGTTGAAATTGTTGCAAAATTATAACTCCCAGCATGCACTGACAGACCATGCATGCTGGGAGTTGTAGTTTTGCAACAGCTGGAGGCACACTGGTTTGGAAACACTAAGTTTGGTTGCAAAACACTTGAAAGTTTATTACTTAACTTAGTGTTTCCAAACCAGTGTGCCTCAAGCTGTTGCAAAACTACAACTGCCAGCATGCACGGACAGCCAAAGGATATGCTCGGGGTTTGCAACAGCTGGATGTTTGCCCCCTCCCCCCAATGTGAATGTACAGGGTACACTCACATGGGCGGAGGTTTACAGTGAGTGCTGCAAGTTTGAGATGGCGCAAATTTTGCGCTGCAGCTCAAACTCCCAGCGGCAAACTTGCTGTGAACCTCTGCCCATGTGACTGTACCCTAAAAACACTACACTACACTACACTGACACTAACCTAAAATAAAAAGTAAAAAAACACTGCATATACACATACCCCTACACAGCCCCCCCTTCCCCCCAAAAAATGAAAAACGTCTGGTACGCTACTGTTTCCAAAACGGAGCCTCCAGCTGTTGCAAAATAATAACTCCCAGTATTGCCGGACAGCCATTGACTGTCCAGGCATGCTGGGAGTTTTGCAACAGCTGGAGGCACCCTGTTTGGGAATCATTGGCGTAGAATACCCCTATGTCCACCCCTATGCAAATCCCTAATTCAGGCCTCAAATGCGCATGGCGCTCTCTCACTTTGGAGCCCTGTCATATTTCAGGGCAACAGTTTTGGGACACATATGGGGTATCGCCGTACTCGGGAGAAATTGCCTAACAAATTTTGGGGTGCTTTTTCTTCTTTAACCCCTTATGAAAAGGTGAAGTTGGGGTCTACACCAGCATGTTAGTGTAAAAAAATAATTTTTTTACACTGACATGCTGGTGTTGCCCTATACTTTTCATTTTCACAAGAGGTAAAAGGGAAAAAAGACCCTCTAAATTTGTAATGCAATTTCTCCCGAGTACGGAGATACCCCATATGTGGGTGCAAAGTGCTCTGGGGGCGCACAACAAGGCCCAGAAGGGAGAGTGCACCATGTACATTTGAGGCGATTTGCACAGGGGTGGCTGATTGTTACAGCAGTTCTGACAAACGCAAAACAATAAATATCCATATGTGACCCCATTTTGGAAACTACACCCCTCACGGAATGTAATGAGGGGTGCAGTGAGCATTTACACCCCACTGGCGTATGACAGATTTTTGGAACAGTGGTCTGTGAAAATGAAAAATAAAATTTTTGATTTGCACAATCCACCGTTTCAAATATCTGTCAAACGCCAGTGGGGTGTAAATGCTCACTGCACCCCTTATTAAATTCCATGAGGGGTATAGTTTCCAAAATGGGGTCACATGTGGGGGGGTCCACTGTTCTGGCACCATAGGGGCTTCCTAAATGGGACATGCCCCCCAAAAACCCTTTCAGAAAAACTCACTCTCCAAAATCCCATTGTCGCTCCTTCCCTTCTGAGCCCTCTACTGCGCCCGCCGAACACTTTACATACACATATGAGGTATTTCCTTACTCGAGAGAAATTGGGTTACAAATTTTAGGGTGATTTCTCTCCTTTTACCCCTTGTAAAAATTCAAAAATTGGGTCTACAAGAAAATGCGAGTGTAAAAAAAATGAAGATTTAGAATTTTCTCCTTCACTTTGCTGCTATTCCTGTGAATCACCAAAAGGGTTAAAACACTTACTGAATGTCATTTTGAATACTTTGGGGGGTGCAGTTTTTATAATGTGGTCATTTATGGGGTATTTCTAATATGAAGACCCTTAAAATCCACTTCCAACCTGAACTGGGCCCTGAAAAATTACGATGTTGAAAATCTTGAGAAAAATTGGAAAATTGCTGCGGAACTTTGAAGCCCTCTGATGTCCTCCAAAAGTAAAAACTTGTCAATTTTTTTATGCAAACACAAAGTAGACATATTGTATATGTGAATCAATATGTAATTTATTTGGAATATCCATTTTCCTTTCAAGCAGAGACTTTCAAAGTTAGAAAAATGCTACATTTTCAAAATTTTCATGAAATTTTTAGATTTTTTACCAAGAAAGGATGCAAATATCAGTGAAATTTTACCAATAACATAAAGTAGAATATGTCACGAAAAAACAATCTCGGAATCAGAATGATAAGTAAAAGCATTCCAGAGTTATTAATGTTTAAATTGACAGTGGTCAGATTTTCAAAAAATGCCCAGGTCCTGAAGGTGAAAATGGGCTGGGTCATGAAGGGGTTAATGAAGCCCGCCGTTGTGCCGGAACAGTGGCCCCTCCCCCCCCCCACATGTGACCCCAATTTGGAAACTACACCCCTCACAGAATGTAATAAGGGGTGAAGTGAGCATTTACACCCCACTGGCGTTTGACAAATCTTTGGAACAATGGGCTGTGCAAATGAAAAGTTACATTTTTCATTTTCATGGACCACTGTTCCAAAAATCTGTCAGACACCTGTGGGGCGTAAATACTCACTGTACCCCTTATTACATTCCATGATGAGTGTACTTTAAAGAATGGGGTCCCATGGAGGGGTCCATTGTTCTGGCACTATGGGGGCTTTGTAAACACACATGGCCTTCAATTCTGGACAAATTTTCTCTCCAAAATCCCAATGGTGTTTCCTCTCTTCTGAGCATTTTAGTGCACCTGCAGAGCACTTAACATCCACATATGGGGTATGTTCTTTGGGGGGGCTTTTTTCCTATTTTCTCTTGTGAAAAGGAAAAAATTTAGGGTAACACCAGCATTTTAGTGAATTTTTTTTTTTTAATTTTCCCATCCAATTTTAACAAAAATGTGTCAAACACCTGTGGGGTGTTAAGGCTCGCTCTACCCCTTGTTACATTCTGTGGAGGATGTAGTTTCCAAAATGGGGTCACATGTGGGTATATTTTTTTTTTTTGTGTTTATGTCAGAACCGCTGTAAAATCAGCCACCCTTGTGCAAATCACCAATTTAGGCCTCGAATGTACATAGTGCACTCTCATTCCTGAGCCTTGTTGTGCGTCCGCAGAACATTTTACGCCCACATATAAGGTATTTCTGTACTCTGGAGAAATTGCGTTACAAGTTTTGGTGGTCTTTTTTTCCTTTTACCTCTTGTGAAAATAAAAAGTATGGGGCAACACCAGCATGTTAGTGTAATTTTGTAACGGGCTGGTGTAGACCAGTACTTTTCCTTTTCATAAGGGGTAAAAGGAGAAAAAGACCCCCAGAATTTGTAGGGCAATTTTTCCCAAGTACGGAAATACCCCATATGTGGCCCTAAACTGTATTCTTAAAATATGACATGGCTCAGAAGTGAGAGAGCACCATGCATATTTGAGTAATAAATTAGGGATTGCATAGGGGTAGACATTGGGGTATTATACGCCAGTGATTCCCAAACAGGGAACCTCCAGCTGTTTCAAAAATACTACTCCCAGCATATACTGACAGACCGTGTACACTGGAAGTTGTATTTTTGCAACAGCTGGAGGCACACTGGTTGGAAAACCTTCAGTTAGGTCCAGTTACCTAACTCAGTATTTTCCAGCCAGTGTGCCTCCAGCTGTTGCAAAACTACAACTCCCAGCATGTACTGATCACCGAAGGGATGTAGTTATAAAACAGCTGGAGATACGCAACTACAACTCCCAGCATGCCGAGACAGCTGTTTGTGTGGGCCACATATTAGAGACCACTGCACAGTGATCTCCAAACTGTAGCCCTCCAGCTGTTTCAAAACTACAAATCCCAGCATGCCCAAACAGCAAACAGGTGTCTGGACATGCTGGGAGTTGGAGTATTGCAACATCTGGAGGGCTACAGTTTAGAGACCAATGTATAGTGGTCTCAAACTGTAGCCCTCCAGATGTTGCTAGGCAACTCACCGGCTTCCATAGTCTGCACGTCATCGTTTCACCTGAAAGCCACCGCCGATGGGTGAATGAACTCCGGTGCCGGTCACCCACGGTTCCCCTGCTCTGCCCGGACAATAGTGGGTGGGCAGAACTTTAACCCCCCCGCCCCCGATCTGCTATTGGGCGTCGCTTCTGGACAACCAATAGAAGGGATAGGAGGGGTGGGACCCCTGCCATCTAATTCATATCCCATCTAACTCCAATCCCCTTTATTTTCTGGGTCACCGGGTTAGCGGAGACCCATATGACCTGGAATCGGTGCAAATCGCTGGTGTGAATTCACGTGAATTCACCAGTGAAGAACCGGTCTCAGGACCCCCCTGGGCATTGGCATGGGATGCCTGCTGAATGATTTCAGCGAGCATCTCATTCCGATCACCAAGAGATTGTGGATCCGGCACTTTTCACCGGCTTGAGGAAGCGCCAAACAGGCGTAAAACAACTTGTTCCGGAGCTCCTGTTCCCCCCGCCTCCACCTATGTACCTACCTGTTGTTTTGGTGACGGAATAAAGCGTTGAAATCTGGGTGAGTGTGATCCATGACTTTTTTCTTCATTCCGATCACTGCCCGGCGAGCTGTGGTGATTGGAAATGTTAAGGGCGTACTGGTATGCCCTCCGTCCTTAAGTGTAACCATACACCCTCCGTCCCCAACAAGTTAAAAATGGCTATTTCTGGCCTACAGAGAGCCTCAATAGGAGTGTAGAACACTTTGCTGTGTTCTAACACGCATATGGAGTGTGATGGGGTAGTGAAATAATACTGTTATTCAGTATGACATGCAGATTACAGGCATCACTTTTAGAATCACTGCCACAGAGCGGCACAATGAGATAGCCTGGAAGTGGCATCCGTATGGCTGAAGGACACATTGTGGAGGTGTTGGCAGCATGAGGAGACCATAAAGTGGCTTAATGACACAGCATGGAGGTGTTGACAGCATGAGGAGACCATATAGTGGCTAAATGACACAGCTTGGATGAGGCTGAAGCATAAGGAGACCATATAGTGGCTGAATGACACAGTGTGGAGGTGTTGGCAGCATGAGGAGACCATATAGTGGCTGAATGACAAAGCCTGGAGCTGGCAGCAGCATGAGTAGACACTAAGGCTTCACAATCCCTAAGATTAAAAGATGAATTTTGAAATTTTAATTGAAGATTTATGGTAGCTAGTGCAACCATAAAAAATGTGTAGGTTCGGGCCCAAGACCAGCAGCATCAGTAAACCATATATTGGCTGGAAGAAACAGCCTGGAGGTGGCTAAAGCATGAGGAGACCATATCGTGTCTGAATGGCACAGCCTGGAGTTGGAAGCCACATGAGTAGACACTAGGGCTTCACAATTCCCAAGAATAAAAGAGGAATTTTGAAATCTAAACTGAAGATTTTGGGTAGCTAGTGCTACCATAACAAAAATGTTATATCTGGACCAAGGGCCAGCAGCATCAGTAAACCATATATTGCCTAAATGACACAGTGTGGAGTTGGCTGAAACATGAGCAGACCACATAATGTCAGAATGGCACAGCCAGGAGTTGCCAGCAGCAGGAGTAGACACTAGGGCTTCACAATCCCTAAGATGAAAATATGAATTCTGAAATTTAAACTTAAGATTTCGGGTAGCTAGTGCTACCATAACAACATTATTATTTCCAGACCCAGACCCAGCAGCATCAGTAAACCATATATTGCCTGAATGACACAGCCTGGAGTTTGCTAAAGCATGAGGAGACCATATAATGTCTGAATGGCACAGCCTGGAGTTAGCAGAAGCATGAGGAGACCATTGAAATATTTTATTTTTAAATTTAAAATTTTGAAATTGAAATTAAAGATTTTGAAATTGAACTTTTAACTCCAAAGTTTTAGTGTCCTGGGCCCCGGCATATGGGTTCAAAGGACCAAAACAAGAAGTCGCATGTCAAATGGCAGCACAATGACAGAGCCTGGAGGTGGCTGAAGCATGAAGAGACCATAAAGTGTCTGATTGGCACAGCCTGGAGTTGGCAGACGCATGAGAAGACCATTGAAATGTAATAATTTTAAATAGAAATTTTAGATTTTTTAATTGAAATTGAGAATTTTGAAATTGGACTTTTAACTCCCAAGTATTAGTGTCCCGGGCCTCGGCGTGTGGGTACAAAGGACCAAATCTAACAAGGTCACATTTCACATAGCTGCACATTGACAGAGCCTGGAGGTGTTGTCTGTAGGAGAAGGCCATATAGTGGCTGAATGGCACAGCCTGGAGTTTACTAAAGCATGAGAAGAGACCATATAGTGGCTGAATGAGACAACCTGGAGGTGACATCAGTATGAGGAGACCATATAGTGGGTGAATGACTGATTGGAGTTAGTGGCAGCATGGGGAGACCATATAGTGTCTGAATGGCACATCCTGGAGTTGGCGGCAGATGAGGAGACAATAGGGCCTCACAATCTCTAAGAATAAAATATGAATTTTGAAATTTCCATTAAAGAAGTATGGTACCTAGACCCCTCAGCATCACTAAACCATGTAGTTTCTAAATGACACAGACTGAAGCTGGCTGAAGCATCAGTAAACCATATATTGGATGAATGGCAGAGCCTGGAGGTGGCTGAAGCATGAGAAGAGTCCATATAGTGGCTGAATGAGACAGCATGGAGGTGGCAGAAGCAGCATCAGGAGTCTCCTGAAAGTGACTCGGTGACAGAGTGGTGAGGTGGGTTGCAATCACCGTACCCGGTGACTAAGGTGGGTGAAAAAAGATCTGATGAGGAGGAATGTTTGTATCTGGGGAGCAGCGCCTTAACCCCTTAAGGACTTAGGACGTTTGAGTAAGCCTATTCACAGCCGGGACCCGCGATCATTCGACCACGCACTATTAACCCTACCGATGCGGCGCTCAAAGCTGAGCGCCACATCGAAAGTGAAAGTAAATGCTTCCCAGCTGCTCAGTCGGGCTGATCGGAGTCATCGCGATAAAATTGCGATGACCCTATCAGCTACCCGGAGAGAAGAAGGTCCCTACCTTCTTCCGTCGGCGTCCCGGCTCTGATTGATTGCTCCATGCCTGAGTTACAGGCTGGAGCAATCAACCGCTGATTACACAGCTTGTTGCCATGCAACGGCAAGGCAACAATCTGTGTATGCAATCAGCCATTGCAAGCTCATAGGTTCCTATAGGAGCTATGAGCTCACAAAAAAAAAAGTGTAAAAAAAAAGTTAACCCTTTCAGGTATTCCCTTCTGAATTTAAAGTTTAAATCACCTGGCAATTGCTAGTAACAAAATAAAACAGTGTAAATAAAAAAAATATATAAACATATGTGGTATCACCACGTGTAGAAATGTCCAAATTATAAAAACATACCGCTTTTAAAACCGCAAGTTCAATGGCGTACGCAAAAAAAATTCCAAAGTCCAAAATAGCGCATTTTTTATCACTTTTTATACCACAAAAATGTTAATAAAAAGTGATCAAAAATTCTGATCAGAACAAAAATGGTACCGCTAAAAACATCAGATCACAGAGCAAAAAATGAGCCCTCATAGCAACCTGAACACGAAAAAATTAAAAAGTTATCGGGCTCAGAAAATTACGTATACGTATACATTTTCCTGCATATATTTATGATTTTTTTCTGAAGTAATACAAAATCAAACCTATACAAGTAGGGTATCATTTTAACCATATGGACCTACAGAATAAAGATAATGTGTCATTTTTACCGAAAAATGTACTGCGTAGAAACGGAAGCCCCCAAAATTTACAAAATGGCATTTTTTCTTCAAGTTTGACGCACAATGAATTTTTTTCCCGTTTCGCCGTGAATTTTTCGGTAAAATGACTAATAACACTGTAAAGTAGAATTGGTGGCGCAAAAAGCCATAATAAAGATTTTTAGGTGCAAAATTGAAAGGGTTATGATTTTTTAAAGGCAAGGAGGAAAAAACGAAAATGCAAAAACGTCAAATTGCTCAGTCCTTAACCCCTTAAGGACCCAGCCCAAATATACCTTAAGGACCCGGCCATTTTTTGAACATCTGACCACTGTCACTTCAAGCATTAATAACTCTGGGATGCTTTTACCTTTCATTCTGATATCGAGATAGTTTTTTTGTGACATATTCTACTTTAGTTAGTGGTAAAATTTTGTCAATATCTGCATCATTTCTTGGTGAAAAATTAAAAAATTTGATGAAAAAAATTTAAATTTAGCTTTTTTTTTTAAATTTGAAGCTCTCTGCTTATAAGGAAAATGGATATTCCAAATAAATCATACATTGATTCACATATACAATATGTCTACTTTATGTTTGCATCAAAAAGTTGACATGTTTTTACTTTTGGAAGACATCATAGGCTTCAAAGTTCAGCAGCAATTTTCAAATTTTTCACAAAATTTTCAAAATCGAAATTTTTCAGGGACCAGTTCAGTTTTGAAGTGGATTTGAAGGGCCTTCATATTAGAAATATCCCACAAATGACCCCATTATAAAAACTGCACCCCTCAAAGTATTCAAAATGACATTCAGTAAGTGTGTTAACCCTTTAGGTGTTTCACAGGAATAGCAGCAAAGTGAAGGAGAAAATTCAAAATCTTCATTTTTTACACTCGCATGTTTTTGTAGACCCAGTTTTTGAATTTTTACAAGTGGTAATAGGAGAAAAAGCCCCCAAAATTTGTAACCAAATTTCTCTCGAGTAAGGAAATACCTCATATGTGTATGTCAAGTGTTCGGCGGGCGCAGCAGAGGGCACAGAAGGGAAGGAACGACAATGGGATTTTGGAGAGTGAATTTTTCTGAAATGGTTTTTGGGGGGCATGTCACATTTAGAAAGCCCCTATGGTGCTAGAACAGCAGAAAACACCACATGGCATACCATTTTGGAAACTACACCCCTCAAGGCACATAACAAGGGGTCCAGTTAGCCTTAACACCCCACAGGTGTTTGACAACTTTTTGTTAAAATCGGATGTGTAAATGGAAAAAAAAATTCACACTAAAGTGCAGTTTTTCCCCCAAATTTACCATTTTTACAAAGGGTAATGGGAGAAAATGCCCCCCCAAATTTGTAACTCCATCTCTTCTGAGTATGGAAATACCCCATATTAGGACATAAAATGCTTTGCGGGCGAACTACAATGCTCAGAAGAGAAGGAGTCACATTTGGCTTTTTGAAATTAACTTTTGCTGAAATGGTTTTTTGGGGGCATGTCGCATTTAGGAAGCCCCTGTGGTGCCAGAACAGCAAAAAATACCCAAATACCCAAAAAATACCCATACTATTTTGGAAACTATACCCCTCAATGAATGTAACAAGGGGTCCGCTGAGCCTTAACACCCCACAGGTGTTTGACGACTTTTCGTTAAAGTTGGATGTGTAAATGAATTAGTTTGGAATGGTAGAATTAGTTTGGAATGGTAGTAAGGGCCATGTGCGTTTACAAAGCCCCCCGTGGTGCCAGAACAGTGAACCCCCCACATGTGACCCCATTTTGGAAACTACACCCCTCACAGAATTTAATAAGGGGTGCAGTGAGTATTTACACCCCACAGATCTTTGGAACAGTGGGCTGTGCAAATGAAAAATTAAATTTTTCATTTTTACGGACCACTGTTCCAAAAATCTGTCAGACACCTGTGGGACGTAAATTCTCAATGTATCCCTTATTACATTACGTGAGGGATGTAGTTTCAAAAATGGGGTCACATGTGTCGGGGGTCCATTGTTCTGGCACTATGGGGGCTTTGTAAATACATGTGGCCTTCAATTCCGGACAAATTTTCTCTACAAAATCATAATGGCGCTCCTTCTCTTCTGAGCATTGTAGTTCGCCCGCAGAGCACTTTAAATTCACATATGGGGTATGTTCTTACTCAGAAGAGATGGGTTACAAATTTGGTGGGGTTTCCCATTTTCCCTTGTGAAAATGAAAAATTTAGGGTAACACCAGCATTTTAGTGAAAAAATATATATTTTTTTATTTTCCCATCCAACTTTAATGAAAATTCGTCAAACACCTGTGGGGTGTTTAGGCTCACTATACTCCTTGTCACGTTCAGTGAGGGGTATAGTTTCCAAAATGGGGTCACATGTGGGTATTTTTTTTTTTTGCATTTGTCAGAACCGCTGTAAAATCAGCCACCCCTGTGCAAATGACCAATTTAGGCCTCAAATGTACATGGTGCGCTCTCACTCCTGAGACTTGTTGTGTGCCCGCAAAGCATTTTATGCCCACATCTGGGGTATTTCCATACTCAGGAGAAATTGCGTTACAAATTTTGGGGGTCTTTTTTTTCCTTTTACAGCTTGTAGAAATAAAAAGAATGGGGCAACACCAGTGTAAATTTTTTTTTTACACTAACAGGCTGGTGTAGCCCCCAACTTTTCCTTTTCACAAGTGGTAAAAGGAAAAAAAGACCCCCAAAATTTGTAGGGTAATTTCTCCCGAGTACGGCGATACCCCATATATGGCCCTAAACTGTTTCCTTGAAATACGACAGGGCTCCAAAGTCAGAGAGCGCCATGCGCATTTGAGGATTAAATTAGGGATTGCATAGGGGTGGACATAGGGGTATTCTACACCAGTGAATCCCAAACAGGGTGCCTCCAGCTGTTGCTTAGCTCCCAGCATGCCTGGTCAGTCAGTGGCTGTCCAGAAATGCTGGGAGTTGTTGTTTTGCAACAGCTGGAGGCTCCGTTTTGGAAACCCTGCCGTACAAGACATTTATTTACATTAAATTATTTATTGGGGGGGGCAGTGTAAGGGGGTGTATATGTAGTGTTTTACCCTTTATTATGTGTTAGTGTAGTGTTTTTAGGGTACATTCACACTGGCATGTTACGGTGAATTTCCCGCTAGGAGTTTGCGCTGCGGCGAAAAATTTGCCGCAGCCCAAACTTGAAGCAGGAAATTTACTGTAAACCTGCCCGTGTGAATGTACCCTGTACATTCACATGGGGGGGGCAAACCTCCAGCTGTTTCAAAACTACAACTCCCAGCATGTACTGACAGACCATGCATGCTGGGAGTTGTACTTTTGCAACAGCTGGAGGCACACTGGTTGGAAAACCTTCAGTTAGGTTCTGTTACCTAACTCAATATTTTCCAACCAGTGTGCCTCCAGCTGTTGCTAAATTACAACTCCCAGCATGTACTAATCACCGAAGGGCATGCTGGGAGATGTAGTTATGCAACAGCTGGAGGTACCCAACTACACCTCCCAGCATGCCGAGACAGCTGTTTGCTTTCTGGGCATGCTGGAAATTGCAGTTTTGCAACATCTGGAGAGCTACAGTTTTTAGACCACTTCACAGTGATCTCCAAACTGTGGACCTCCAGATGTTGCAAAACTACAACTCCCAGCATGCCCAGGCATCAAACAGCTATGTGGGCATGCTAGGAGTTGTAGTTTTGCAAGATCTGGAGGGATATAGTTTAGAGGCCACTGTATAGTGGTCTCAAACTGCAACCCTCCAGCTGTTGCAAAACTACATATTCCAGCATGCCCAAACAGCTGTCTGGGCATGCTGGGAGTTGTAGTTTTGCAACATATGGAGGGCTACAGTTAGAGACCACTGTCTCAGACTGTAGCCCTCCAGATCAACTTACCGGCTTCCGTAGGATCCCGGGAGCCTCCTCTTCTGACGCACGTCACGTCGCCCGCCGATCAACGTCGCCGCAGCCTCCGGACGGGTAGGTGGACGTCGGCGCCCAGTCCCCTTCGTTTCCCTGTTCTGCCCCGCCTATTGTGGGTGGGCAGGACGGGGAAAACAAAAGTTAACCCCCCCCCCCCCCCCGGTCTGCTATTGGTCGTCGCCTCTGACGATCAATAGCAGACCAATAGCAGGGATAGGAGGGGTGGCAACCCTGCTACCTCACTCCTATGCCTACAGGGGGAGTGTATGACCCGGAATCGGCGCAAATCGCAAGTGTGAATTCACTTGTGATTTGCGCCGATCGCCGACGGGGGGGGGGGGGGGGAGATGGGATGGGGGAGACGTCTGATGACCCCCTGGGCATTTGCGCGGGGTGCCTGCTGATTGATATCAGCAGTCACCCCGGCCCGGTCCCCGCCCGGCATGCGGTGGGGACCAAAATTCCCACCGGCGTATGGATACGCCCTGGGTCCTTAAGTACCAGGACGTCAAGGCGTATCCATACGCCCTAGGTCCTTAAGTGGTTAAGGGGTTAAATCTGTTTGGCACTATCCATATTTGTGAAGTGTTGATGTGGCACCATGGTCAATCTACTCTTATGCATCGGGCATGGGTGGGTTGAAATCCTGGCTGATATATGCCTGATTCATCTTCACAAAGGTCAGTCTCTCCACATTTTTCGTGGAAAGTCGAGTTCTCCTTGGGGTGACTATGACCCCCTTTGCATCAAACACCCGCTCTGATGGCACACTACTGGCTGGGCAGGACAGCTTTTCCAGGGCAATCTCTGCTAGTTGGGTCCACAATTAAGTTTGGCAGCCCAGAAGTCCAGCGGATCTTCAAGGTGTGTTGACATGAGCATGTCAAGGTATGCCACCACCTGTTGGTTCAGGTCCTGCTCCAGGTGTACCTGCTGATGAGTTGCTTCACTATGCAGGTGAAGAAAGCTACTCATCAGCGACTGTAGACTCAGGCTGCTGCTGATGGATCTGGTACTGCTCCTGCCACCACACCTCTCCCCAGCAGCCATGGCAGTGGAAAGTGAGTGCAGGGGGCTGGACGATTGCGCCGATAAGCATCGGCCAACTGACTACATAGGATGCCATTTTAGTGGGTCATTTTGTCCTCCCTCTCAGTGGGTGTAAAAAAGGACCCTACTTTTTTTTTATTATTATTATTAATTAAGTGTTTATTGGATAGATAGCAAATAAACAAGCTACAAAGGAAGTCAACAGGTTAAACAAAGTATTACAACAGTGTAAAAGTCAATAAAACTTAGGAGTAGTGTTACAATAATGTGAGGCACTCTTGGCACTTCTTATAACCTCCAGTGCAAGAAGCGCTGTGTATGAAAGTATAGAACCAAAGAGGGAGGATATGATAAAAAGAAGGGAGGGGGAGAGAGGAGGAAAGAGGGGGTGGGTGGGTGGGAAAGATATCAAAAGGCAGCAGAGAGGCAGCACATAGTAAAAAACATCCTAGTGGTATTGTTGATATTCATATAAAAGTACATAGAGCAGGTATATTCATGTTTAGAAGCGAGTCTAGCTTGTGATATCGGCAGGAGTTTACAGGCAAGGTAATACATAAATACACCAGACAGTGAGGCACACAGGTGGGGAGCTTCAGGCAGTCCAGCATGCCTCAACCAGGGACCCCAAACCCGCAGGTATTTATCGTGTGTTCTGTCAGATCTGCTGGACAGTTCCTCAAATTTGCAAATTTGGTGTACCTTTGATCTCCACTCAGCAATTGTTGGAGGGTTGGCGCTAAGCCACTTCAGTGGGATCATCGATTTAGCCGCCGCTAGTAAATGTGCTACAAGGGTGTCTCTGTAGGGTCTAAACTGTTGAGATGGCTTTCCCAGGAGCACCATAGCAAGGTCAAGAGAAATGGGCGAGGGGAGAAGGGAATTGATAGCCAGTTCTAGTTCTCTCCAAAAACTCACAATGGATGGGCAGGACCACCATATGTGTGTAAAGCTCCCCACCTGCTATCCACAGCGCCAACATAAGTTTGTGAAAGATAGACCACAGGCGCGTAGGAGTTCGGGCATTCTATACCATCTAGCCAATAGCTTGAAGTGGGATTCTCTCATACATATACATCTAGAGTAGCCATGAGAATGAGATAAGATATAAGCAATCTCCGAATCGGAGAGTTTAATACCCAACTCTTTTTCCCAGGAGGCGATGTATCCCGGCTGGGAAGAATGTGTTGGTTCAGAGCTCAGGTTCCTCGTGAAGGATAATTTGGCAGTAATGTAGGGGGTTGAGTAAAAGGGTCTCAAATTCAATCACATCTCTCAATACTCCAACCTTGGCTAGAAACAGACTACAGCATTGTCTTATATGTTCTATATGTAGAAAGGACAATCGAAAGGTAGGGAAGAGAGACTGCAGACGTTCCACCGTCGGAACCCCTCCACCCTGGAGAAGTTGACTAACAGGTATATGAGAAAGCTTCGACCATATAGGAGCGTGAGTTGGGGAGACACGACCCACAACCTCAGGTATCAACACAGAAGGAAGTAAGGGAGATATAGGAGGGGACAGCTGAGAGGACAGGGTAGACCAAACATGGAAGATACCAGAGAAGAGAAGAGTTGGGTCTGAGCAGGAATAGCGCCTCCTTCCCGGCAACCAGAGATGCTTCAAAAAATGAGGACCAAACGCCCACTCGGACCAAGAAAGCTCGGAATTAGAATCCCCAGTGATATCAGTGGCAGAATAAGAGGAACATGCAAACCAACAATGTAATTGGATGGCTTTATAGAGCGCCTGTATGTCAGGTATGCCTATGCCGCCCCTATCCGCCGGCCTAGTTAGTAAGGTGTGGGCCATCCTAGGTTTCTTATGGTGCCATAAATATTGGGAGAACAGTCTTCTCATAGAGGAGAAAAAGGACGGGGGTAGAGCTTTGGGGATCATTTGAAGTTTATACAGTATCCTAGGGACCACATACGTTTGCAGAACATTACGCCTACCTATCCACGAGATCAGGGGATTATCATAGTCTTCAAGGAGAAGTTGTATGTTGGTGAGTAGAGATTGAAAATTAGCTGCATATAGGGAAACATTAGAGCTCATGATATTTACTCCCAGGTAATTAAGTGAGGATTTTGCCCAAGGGAACGGGGAAAGACCGGACAGTTTAGTGGCTCGAGCCTTGGAGAAGGTGACATTAAGTAGCTCGGATTTAGAGAAATTAACTTTAAAGTTGGAAAGGACACCTAATTCCTCAAACAGTGACACCAGGCAGGGCAGATCCGCCATGGGTTTAGTGAGGAGAAACAGTAGGTCATCCGTGAATGCTAAGACCTTCAGCTCACCGGATGGTGTCTGAACCCCGTGCACTGAAGTGTGTTGCCGCACTCTCTGTAGTAAAGTCTCCATGAAAAGAGTGGGAGAGAGAGGACAACCCTGCCTGGTGCCTTTCGAGATGTGGAAGGGGGGAGAGATAGAACCATTAATCCGCAGTGAGGCGTAGGGGTGGGTATACAGGGAGAATACTGCGTGTATGAATTGAGGTGGAAAGCCAAACTTTTGGAGGGCGGCCATCATAAAGGACCACTTAACTCTATCAAAGGCCTTCTCGGCGTCAACGCCGACAAGAACCAATGGAGAGCAAGCCTGTTGGGCTTTGTGTATGGAGGTCAGGAGTTGGAAGGTATTCGACCTGCCCTCTCTACCCGACACAAAGCCTGACTGCTCCGTAGCAATCAAGTGAGGGAGAAACTTCTTGATCCTATTGGAAAGAAGTTTGGCCCAAACCTTTAAGTCCAAGTTTAGCAGGGAGATTGGTCTGTAGCTGCCGCAGTCAAACAAATCCTTCCCCTTCTTGGCTATAAGCGTAATATGCGCCTCCAGCGCTTGCGCTGGGAGTGGAGATCCCTGTAGTAAGGAGGAGCAGGCGTCCGTTAAATGTGGGAGGAGGGTGTCTAAAAATGTTTTGTAATATGTAAGAGGTAGCCCATCGGGGCCAGGGCTTTTCCCAGGGGGGGGCAGGACAACACCACACCGCGGACCTCCTCTAGGGTTACGGGGGCCAACAGAGATTGTGCCATGGAAGGTTCCAATAGAGGTAAATCTAGCCCATCAAGAAAGTCGCTCTGTAGAGTTTCCGCAGGGAAGTCGTCCACCCCTCCGGGATCAGGGTGGAGATTGTACAGATTGGAATAAAAGCACTGAAATTGAAGAGCTATATCTTGGGTGGATGTGAACTTAGTGCCAGTACCATTCCTGATCTCGTGAATGTGCCGTTTAGCTAGCTTTTTTAAGAAGGGAAGACATGAGCCGACACCCTTGTCCCCGTGTGCATAAATTCTGTGTTTGTGATGCAAGTAAGCCTTAGACGACCTGTCTTGCAAATATGTGAGTAACTGTTCCCTCAGGGTTTTCCATTCAGTCAGAGTCTCCACAAGCTGAATGTCCTCTCCAGGAGATTCTAGTCAGATAGTTTTCCTGGACACTTTTTTCAGTTTCGTACCCCACGAGATGAAGATTCCTCTTATATAGGCTTTGTTGGCTTCCCAGACCACAGGGGGCAGGGGGCCAGAGCATTTATTGATAAAAAAAAAGTACGTGTCTAGGTGTGTCTTTAGATCAGCCAAGGCTGAAGGGTGTTCAAGAATACTTTCATTCAGGCGCCGTGAAGAAGGGGAAGAAGAGGCAGGCAAGAGAGAAAGCGATAAGGAGATTGGAGCGTGATCTGAGATTGTGTTCGTGTCAATACCTGCGGTCTGCAGAGCCGGTAACAGAGAGGAATGGATCAGCAAGTAGTCCAGCCGTTGATATGAGTCATGTACAGCTGAGTAGTACGTGTCTACAAGGGACAAATCAGAGATTTTAGTATGCAGTTTAGTGAGTAAGCGTTGCGAGAGGTTAGAAGAGGAGGAGGAGGAGTCCTTGCATGGGTTCAAGGCCACATTTAAATTAGTACCCAGAATAATGGGACCTTCTGCAAATGCCTTCAAGTCCAATAGAGTGGATATGATCCATGGCACCTGGGCGTGATTCGGGGCATAAATATTTGCTAGAGTATACGTAGAGTTGTGAAGTTGAACCCGCAGGAACAGGGCCCTACCCTCTGAGTCTGAATATTGTAGAATTATTTTCACCGGCAAGGAACGGTGTATGGCTATGGAGACTCCCCTTGATGCCGAGGTGCAATGGCATGAGTGGAACCATTGTGAATATTTCTTGGTAGGAAGCCTAGGTATCTTATATTGTTTAAAGTGAGTTTCCTGTAGAAACACAATGGAGGCTCTAGAACTCTCTAGAAGGGTAAAAATGTGACTACGCTTTTCTGGAACATTGAGACTAGAGATGAGCGAATCGAAGTTGATGAAACCGAATTTGTTACAAATTTCATGTAAAATTCGATTTGCAACGAATGTGAATATCACCGCGATTCGATCGCGCAATTCACTTCCTTAAACTCAATTTAACAGTGTTCCAGGCTATTGTAGACCTAAGATGGCGGATCCACATGTGAGTACATGGGGCATGGGAATATGGGAGGGCGGGAAACAGCGGCGGGAATGAAAGTAGGCGGGCTGACCCTGAATCACATATGAGATGCAGCCTATCAGTGTTCACTGATTTCAACTATGCACTCAGATAGAGAGGATGGGACTGCGTGTGTAGCTCATACCACAGCTCATACCACAGCTTTACACTGCAACTGCTAGTCACATCAGCATTAGGGAAAGACAGGATCATTGATAGCTAAACCTCCTATTCACGTTATTGAGCATTGCAGCAGAGAGGGGCAGATACCTGTCAGCTGCCTCATACAGATCTCCAAGCTGCCTGAACTATCTGAAGCATCATATCTCCTCATTTTTCAGCCCAATTGAGTTTTCTTTTTTTTTTTTGCTCCACAAATCTTCTGCTGCTCAGAATTGTGTGACAGAGTGCAATTTAGGGTTTACTCCCTGTATTTTTAGTTTTTTTGTGGTGCTGCACTGTTGGGTCCTGCTGCTGTTCAGAAATACGTGATTGTTCAGTGGACTGTAGTGCATTTATACCATTTTGTACCTGTTAATCTGTCAAGGGGCTACATACTGTGCAAGTCCAAACATTGGTATTCACCGGCTGTTTTATTTTTTTTAAATACAGAGTTTTTTCTGCGTATAGTTACGCATATTACTGCCCTCATCAGTGCATACCGCATAGGTACATCCAAGTATTGTACCATTTAGTACCTGTTAATCTGTCAAGGTGCTCCATACCATCAAAGTCCAAACAATAGTATCCACCAGCTGGTGTTTTACAAAATACAGAGTTTTTTCTGCGTATAGTTACGCATATTACTGCCCTCATCAGTGCATACCGCATAAGTACATCCAAGTATTGTACCATTTAGTTCCTGTTAAGCTGTCAAGGTGCTCCATACCGTCAAAGTCCAAACAATAGTATTCACCAGCTGGTGTTTTACAAAAATACAGAGTTTTTTCTGCGTATTGTTACGCATATTACTGCCCTCATCAGTGCATACCGCATAGGTACATCCAAGTTTTGTACCATTTAGTACCTGTTAATCTGTCAAGGTGCTCCATACCGTCAAAGTACAAACAATAGTATTAACCGGCTGGTGTTTCTAAAAAATACAGAGTTTTTTCTGCCTATAGTTGTGCATCTTACTGCCCTCATCAGTGCATATCGCATACGTACATCCAAGTAGTGTACCATCTTATACCTGTTAATCTATAAAGGGCCTACATACTGTGAAAGGACAGCCATAAGTAATCACTTGCTGCTGTTCTAGACAAATAATGTTTAAAGAGTAGAGTAGCGTATTGCAATACCCTCATAAACGCACAAAGTATGTCAGGCAGAAAAGTGCCAGGACGTGCACAGAGGAGTGGCAGAGGCCTAAATACTTCAGGGAAAGTTGGCAGCAGACTTGGGACGAGTGGCAGCAGGAGTCGCAGCGAGAGGCCTGAGCTCCCGTTATCAGCCAGTGGCCGTGTCTCCACCAGCAACCCATCTGTCGTCGTCGATTGGTTAACACGGTCATCCACATCATCACAAGTGACATCTGACACTCCCAGTCAACAGTCGGTGGATTCCTCAGACACAACCCTCAGTTGGCATGGCCCGGGAGCAGTCCCTGTCCTCCCATTGCCTTTGTCCTATGCTGTTCCCTCTCCTAAAGAAGTATCTTATGCTGTGGGTTCAACTCCACTATTTACTGAGGACGATCTAATAGAGGACAGTCAGCAGCTACTGAACAGCCAAGAAGGGGAGGAGACATGCGCCACTTGCTAGGCAGCCAAGTAGTGATGTGGAGAGTGACGTGGGAGGCGGTGTTGCAAGTGTTCAGGGTTGGCAGTCAGCGTTGTGGCAGGAGTGGAAATTCAGGAGCCAAACGTGCCCGGGGGAGACCACCTGCTTCACGGCAGCCTACCTTTCCGGGAGGTAGTGGAACAGGGGTTCCTGGAGATGGTGCCAGTAGCAGTCAATTAGTGCGGACTGCAGATGGGAAAATCAGCTACTCGGCGGTGTGGAAGTTTTTCATATGGCATCCGGAGGAGGTTCACGTAGCTACGTGCAAGATCTGTCGGCAGAAGGTGAAGTCTGGCCAGGGTCCCAATGTCGGCACCACGGCCCTGCGTCAACACATGCTTCGCCACCATAAAGTGGCCTGGGAGAACCGTGGCTCCGATGCAGTGGTCCAGCCTGCTGCATCACCCAGTGGCCATCCGCTCCCTCCTTCATCCAGCCAAGGCTTCACCAGCTCAGCCGAAGGGAGCTGTGTGTCAAACCCTCCTTCTGTCGCTCCTGCTTCTCCCGTTTTTAGTCAGCCATTCCGCCAACAATCCATCGGCGAAGCCATGTCCAAGAGACAACTGTATGCGCCCACTCATCCAACGATGCAGAAGTTGAATGTGCTCCTGTCCAAGATGCTGGTGTTGCAGTCTCTCCCTTTTCAAGTGGTGGACTCTGCACCTTTCAGAGAATTGATGGCTTGTGCCGAGCCGAGGTGGAGAGTCCCAAGTCGTCATTTCTTTGCGAAGAAGGCAGTACCAGCCCTGCATAAGTTTATACAAGAGAAGGTGGGCCAATCCTTGAGCCTGTCGGTGTGTTAAAAAGTGCACTGCAGCGCCGACGTGTGGAGCTGTAACTACGGGCAGGGATAATACTAGTCTTTTACGGCCCACTGGGTAAATGTGGTTCCTGCACAGCCACAACGGCAACTTGGACAGGTCACACCGCTTCCTCCTCCACGCTCTCGCTCCCAGGCAGTTGGTCCTGTTACAGGTTCCAGTTACCGCCTCCTCATCCTTTACCGTGTCCTCGGCCTCCACTGAATGTCCAAATCTCGGTAGCCCTTCATCGTACCAAGTGTGTAGGGCACGGCGGTGTCATGCGGTTCTTCACATAGTTTGCCTTGGCAAACGGAGTCACACAGGGGAGGAACTGCTAAAGTTCATTCGTAAAGAAATCAGAGTTTGGCTTACTCCACTAAATCTGGAAATGGGAACCATGGTGACCGACAATGGGAAGAACATTGTGTCCGCGCTGCGACAAGGAACTGTGAAACATGCTCCCTACATGGCACACGTGTTGAATCTGGTTGTCAAGCACTTCCTCAAGTCTTCACCCCATTTGCAAAACATCCTGAAAATGGCAAGGAAACTGTGCATGCACTTCAGCCATTCAGCACTGTACACCGTCAAGCACACCTTCCTTGAGCTGCAGTGTCAGAACGGTATCCCACAACATAGTCTTAAGATGATCCAAGCAGATAGGAGCACTCCCCTGTGTAACTTCAATGTGAACCAGTGGCAGCTCATACGTGTCACCTGCCGTTTGCTGAGGCCCTTTGAGGAAGCCACATTATTTGTAAGGATTACGCCATGAATGACGTAATTCCACTCCTACATTTCCTACAACAAATGATTGAAACAATGTCTGGTCACGGCAATGGAGACGTTGCGCCTACATCTCAAGGCTACTGTAACGCCGAGCGCTCCGGGTCCCGCTCCTCCCCCGGAGCACTCGCGGCGTTCATCTTCTGTTAGCAGTGCCCTGGTCAGACTCGCTGACCGGGAGCGCTGCTCTGAGTCCACCGGCGGGGATGCGATCCGCGCGGCGGGACGTGCCTGCCTGCGGGTCGCATACCGTTCCGCTTACCTGCCCCGTTCTCCTTCTGACCCGTCCCGGCGCGCGCGGTCCTGTTCTCTAGGGCGGGCGTGATCTGGCTCTTTGAATTTTAAAGGGCCAGTGCACCATTAATTTGTGCCTGGCCCAATCAAGTGCAATCACCTCCATTGCTATAAATACCCACTTCCCCTTCCTGTTCTCACCGGATCTTGTTGCCTTGTGCCCTGAGAAAGCTTTTAGTGTGTTCCCGTGCCTGTGTACCCAGATCTTCTGCTGTTGCCCCTGACTACGAACCTTGCCGCCTGCCCTGACCTTCTGCTACATCTTACCTCGCCTCTGTCTAGTCCTTGTGTACCGTGCCAGCCTCAGCTGCCAGAGAGGTCGAGTCCCTACTGAGGGACACGACATGGTAGTTAACACTGCAGTAAGTCTGTCTCACTTTGCGGCGGGCTCTGGTGAACACCAGTAACTACTTAGAACCAATCCCCCAGTGCAACCCGCGCCATCGCCTCTCTGGTCCAGAGGATCCACCTCCAGTGTCCTCACCAGCCCTGTGGGGGCTGAACTGGAGAAGGAGGATGATGAGGGGTAGAGCAGAGCACAGTTTAGGTTTGATGAAATGACTGGTGTTTCTAGTCATCGGAAAGGAGAGGAGGAGCAGGAGCAGCCAGAGGAGCTGGAGGGTTATGAGGAAGGAGACAGAGGACCCAGACATACCGTGGCAGTATGCAGTGGAGATGGAGGCAGGTAGTCCCTCTGAGTCACTGGCGCAAATGGCATGATGCATGCTCAGTTGCTTGCGTAGTGACCCCCGAATTGTCAAAATTCGTCAGCAGGATGACTTCTGGATCTCCACCTTATTAGACCCTCGCTACCGTCCCAGAATAGGGGCCTTTTTTACACCAACTGAGAGGGAGGACAAACTGACCTACTACAGAGAGATTCTACATAGTCAGTTGGTCCATCCACTTGCAAGTTTGACTAGGGGGGCCCTATGCGCTCACCTTCCACTGCCATGGCTGCTGGGGGGGGGGGGAGGGGTGGCAGGAGCAGTACCAGCTCAATCAGCAGCAGCCTGAGTCTACAGTCGCTGATGAGTAGCTTTCTTCACCCGCATAGTGAAGCAACTCATCAGCAGCAGGTATACATGGTGCAGGACCTGAACCAGCAGGTGGTGGCATACTTTGACATGACCATGCCAACAACCATTGAAGATCCGCCGGACTTCTGGGCAGCCAAACTTGATTTATGGCCGCAACTAGCAGAGTTTGCCCTTGAAAAGCTGTCCTGACGGCCAGTATTGTGCCATCAGAGCTGGTGTTTAGTGCGGCCGGGGCCATAGTCACCCCAAGGCGAATTCGTCTGTCCACTAAAAATGTGGAGAGACTGACGTTTGTCAAGATGAATCAGGGATGGATCAGCCAGGATTTTCAGCCACCAATGCCAGATGCCTCAGAGTAGATTGACCATGCTGCTACACCAACATTTCCCAATTATGGTTGGTTATGAAACCCTCTTGGGTTATCAATTAGGGTTATGAAACCCTCTTTGGTACTGCCATTGCCTGCTCCTGGCTCATCCTGTGTCTTTCAGGAACTACTTGCATCACTGATGCTTGTGGCCTTGGGCCTTTAATTTTTGGAAGTTTAGCAGTAGCTAAAAACATGCTTAATGCAAATGTCAACATTGATCTTTAAATATAAGGGATTATGAAACCCTCTTGGGTACTGCAAATGTCTGCTCCCGACTCATCATGTGTCTTTCAGGAACTACCTGCCTCACTGACGCTTCTGACCTTGGGCCTTTAATTTTTGGATGTTTAGCAGTAGCTAAATACATGCTTAATGCAAATTTCAACATTGATCTTTAAATGTAAGGGGTTATGAAACCCTCTTGGGTACTGTGAATGCCTGTTCCTGACTCATCCTGTGTCTTTCAGGAACTACTTGCCTCACTGACACTTCTGGCCTTGGGCCTTTAATTTTTGGAAGATTAGCAGTAGCTAATACATGCTTAATGCAAATTTCAACAATGATCTTTAAATTCTCGGCGCTCTGCCAGGGCCTTCTCCTACCCCACCGGGGACGATCCGAGGACCTCACTAAACCATCCAATCGGTAGTAGAGACATGCGGTGTGTACAAAGGGCGACTTAATGAACCCGAACTTATGACCTTCACTTAGTTGTGATTCTTCTTTCTTGGCAAATAATTGCAATCCCTGATCCCTATCGTGAATGGGGTTCAGCGGGTTACCCGCACCTGTCGGTGAAAGATAGACACACGCTGGTCCGTTCAGTGTAGCGCGCGTGCAGCCCCAGAAATCTGAGGGCATAACACACCTGTTATTGCTCAACTTTGCGATTGATTGTGCAATGTAGGGGTTATTAATGCCTCTTGGTTACTGCTGATGCCTTGTTACGCCGGTCCCCGCTCCTCCCCGGAGCGCTCGCAGCATCCTCTCATTCGCAGCGCCCCGGTCAGACCTGCTGACCGGGTGCGCTGCAATATCACTCCCAGCCGGGATGCGATTCGCGACGCGGGAGGTGCCCGCTCGCGATGCGCATTCCGGCTCCCGTACCTTACCCGTTCCCCGTCTGTCTTGTCCCGGCGCGCGCGGCCCCGCTCCTTAGGGCGCGCGCGCCGGGTCTCTGCAATTTAAAGGGCCACTGCGCCACTGATTGGCGCAGCAGGCCTAATCAGTGTTATCACCTGTGCACTCCCTACTTATACCTCACTTCCCCTGCACTCCCTCGCCGGATCTTGTTGCCATTGTGCCAGTGAAAGCGTTCCCTTGTGTGTTCCTAGCCTGTGTTCCAGACCTCCTGCCGTTGCCCCTGACTACGATCCTTGCTGCCTGCCCTGACCTTCTGCTACGTCCGACCTTGCTCTTGTCTACTCCCTTGTACCGCGCTTATCTTCAGCAGTCAGAGAGGTTGAGCCGTTGCTGGTGGATACGACCTGGTTGCTACCGCCGCTGCAAGACCATCCCGCTTTGTGGCGGGCTCTGGTGAATACCAGTAGCAACTTAGAACCGGTCCACCAACACGGTCCACGCCAATCCCTCTCTGGCACAGAGGATCCACCTCCAGCCAGCCGAATCGTGACAGTAGATCCGGCCATGGATCCCGCTGAAGTCCCGCTGCCAGTTGTCGCCGACCTCACCACGGTGGTCGCCCAGCAGTCGCAACAGATAGCGCAACAAGGCCACCAGCTGTCTCAACTGACCGTGATGCTACAGCAGCTATTACCACAGCTCCAGCAATCTTCTCCTCCGCCAGCTCCTGCACCTCCACCGCAGCGAGTGGCCGCTTCCAGCCTTCGATTATCCTTGCCGGATAAATTTGATGGGGACTCTAAGTTTTGCCGTGGCTTTCTTTCACAATGTTCCCTGCACTTGGAGATGATGTCGGACCAGTTTCCTACTGAAAGGTCTAAGGTGGCTTTCGTAGTCAGCCTTCTGTCTGGGAAAGCTCTGTCATGGGCCACACCGCTCTGGGACCGCAATGACCCTGTCACTGCCTCTGTACACTCTTCACGGAGATTCGAAGTGTCTTTGAGGAACCTGCCCGAGCCTCTTCTGCTGAGACTGCCCTGCTGAACCTGGTCCAGGTTAATTCTTCTGTTGGCGAGTACACCATCCAATTCCGTACTCTTGCCTCCGAATTATCCTGGAATAACGAGGCCCTCTGCGCGACCTTTAAAAAAGGCCTATCCAGTAACATTAAAGATGTGCTGGCCGCACGAGAAATTCCTGCTAACCTGCATGAACTTATTCATCTTGCCACCCGCATTGACATGCGCTTTTCCAAAAGGCGTCAGGAGCTCCGCCAGGATATGAACTTTGTTCGTACGGGGCGGTTTCTCTCCCCGGCTCCTCTCTCCTCTGGTCCTTTGCAATCCGTTCCTGTGCCTCCCGCCGTGGAGGCTATGCAAGTTGACCGGTCTCGCTTGACACCTCAAGAGAGGACACAACGCCGCATGGAGAATCTTTGCCTGTACTGTGCCGGTACCGAACATTTCTTGAAGGATTGTCCTATCCGTCCTCCCCGCCTGGAAAGACGTACGCTGACTCCACACAAAGGTGAGACAGCTCTTGATGTGAACTCTGCTTCTCCACGCCTTACTGTGCCTGTGCGGATATCTTCTTCTACCTTCTCCTTCTCTGCTATGGCCTTCTTGGATTCCGGATCTGCAGGAAATTTTATTTTGGCCTCTCTCATCAACAGGTTCAACATCCCGGTGACCAGTCTCGCCAGACCCCTCTACATCAATTCTGTTAACAATGAAAGATTGGACTGTACCGTGCATTACCGCACGGAACCTCTCCTAATGTGCATCGGACCCCATCACGAAAAAATGTAATTTTTGGTCCTCTCTAACTGCACTTCAGAAATTCTTCTTGGATTACCGTGGCTTCAACGCCATTCCCCAACCCTTGATTGGTCCACAGGAGAAATCAAGAACTGGGGTACTTCTTGTCACAAGGACTGTCTTAAACCGGTTCCCAGTACTCACAGTCGTGACAATGTGGTTCCCCCGGTATCTGGTCTTCCTAAGGCCTATCTGGACTATGCTGATGTTTTATGCAAAAAGCAAGCAGAGACTTTGCCTCCTCACAGGCCTTATGACTGTCCTATTGACCTCCTCCCGGGTACTACTCCACCCCGGGGCAGAATCTATCCTCTGTCTGCTCCAGAAACCCAAGCCATGTCGGAGTACATCCAGGAGAATTTAAAAAAGGGGTTTATCCGCAAGTCCTCCTCTCCTGCCGGAGCTGGATTTTTTTTGTGTCCAAAAAAGATGGCTCCCTACGCCCTTGCATTGATTACTGCGGACTTAATAAAATCACGGTAAAAAACCGCTACCCCTTACCTCTTATCTCGGAACTCTGATCGCCTACAAGGCGCCCACATCTTTACCAAACTGGACTTAAGAGGTGCTTATAATCTCATCCGCATCAGGGAGGGGGACGAATGGAAGACTGCATTTAACACCAGAGATGGACACTTTGAGTATCTGGTCATGCCCTTTGGCCTGTGCAACTCCCCTGCCGTCTTCCAAGACTTTGTTAATGAAATTTTTTGTGATCTCCTATATACCTGTGTTGTGGTTTACCTGGACGATATTCTGATTTTTTCTGCCAACTTAGAAGAACACCGCCAGCATGTCCACTTGGTTCTTCAGAGACTTCGGGACAATCAACTTTATGCCAAAATGGAAAAATGTCTCTTTGAATGTCAATCTCTTCCTTTCCTAGGATACTTGGTCTCAGGCCAGGGACTACAAATGGACCCAGATAAACTATCTGCCGTGTTAGATTGGCCATGCCCCTCCGGACTCCATGCTATCCAACGTTTTTTGGGGTTCGCCAATTATTACAGACAATTCATTCCACACTTCTCCACTATTGTGGCCCCTATCGTGGCTTTAACCAAGAAAAATGCCAATCCTAAGTCCTGGTCTCCCCAAGCGGAAGACGCATTTAAACATCTCAAGTCTGCCTTTTCTTCTGCTCCCGTGCTCTCCAGACCTGACCCATCTAAACCCTTTCTATTGGAGGTAGATGCCTCCTCAGTGGGAGCTGGAGCAGTTCTTCTACAAAAAAATTCTTCCGGGCATGCTGTTACTTGTGGTTTTTTTTCTAGGACCTTCTCTCCGGCGGAGAAAAACTACTCCATTGGTGATCGAGAACTACTGGCCATTAAATTGGCACTTGAAGAATGGAGGCACCTGCTGGAGGGATCAAAATATCCAGTTATTATATACACTGATCACAAGAATCTCTCCTATCTCAGGTCTGCCCAACGACTGAACCCTCGCCAGGCTAGGTGCTCGTTGTTCTTTGCCCGTTTTAACTTTGAAATCCATTTTCGCCCTGCTGACAAGAACATTAGGGCCGATGCCCTCTCTCGTTCTTCTGATGCCTCTGAAGTAGAGGCCTCTCCGCAACACATCATTTCTCCGGACTGTCTGATCTCCACTTCTCCAGCTTCCATCAGGCAAACTCCTCCAGGGAAGACCTTCGTTTCTCCACGCCAGCGTCTCGGGATTCTCAAATGGGGACACTCCTCCCACCTCGCAGGCCATGCGGGCATCAAAAAATCCTTTCAACTCATCTCTCGATTTTATTGGTGGCCGACTCTGGAGACTGATGTTGTTGATTTCGTGTGGGCCTGTACTGTCTGTGCCCGGGATAAGACTCCTCGCCAGAAGCCTGCTGGTCTCCTTCATCCTCTGCCTGTTCCTGAACAGCCTTGGTCACAGATTGGTATGGACTTTATTACGGACTTGCCCTCATCCCGTGGCAACACAGTTGTTTGGGTGGTCGTTGATCGATTTTCCAAGATGGCACATTTTATTCCTCTTCCTGGTCTTCCTTCAGCGCCTCAGTTGGCAAAGCAATTTTTTATACACATTTTTTGCCTTCACGGTTTGCCCACGCATATCGTCTCGGATAGAGGCGTCCAATTCGTGTCTAAATTCTGGAGGGCCCTCTGTAAACAGCTCAAGATCAAATTAAACTTCTCTTCTTCTTATCATCCCCAATCCAATGGGCAAGTAGAAAGAATTAATCAGGTCCTGGGTGACTATTTACGGCATTTTGTTTCCTCCCGCCAGGATGACTGGGCAGATCTTCTACCATGGGCCGAATTCTCATACAACTTCAGAGTCTCCGAATCTTCTGCTAAATCCCCATTTTTCGTGGTGTACGGCCGTCACCCTCTTCCTCCCCTCCCTACTCCCTTGCCCTCTGGTTTGCCCGCTGTGGATGAAGTGACTTGTGATCTTTCCACCATATGGAAAGAAACCCAAAATTCTCTTTTACAGGCTTCATCCCGGATGAAAAAATTTGCTGATAAAAAAAGAAGAACTCCCCCCATTTTTGCTCCCGGAGACAAGGTATGGCTCTCCGCTAAGTATGTCCGCTTTCGTGTCCCCAGTTACAAACTGGCACCACGTTATCTTGGTCCTTTCAAAATCTTGTGCCAGATTAACCCTGTCTCTTACAAACTCCTTCTTCCTCCTCCTCTCCGTATTCCCAATGCCTTCCATGTCTCTCTCCTTAAACCACTCATCCTTAACCGCTTCTCTCCCAAAGTTGTTTCTCCCACTCCTGTTTCCGGTTTGTCTGACGTCTTCTCTGTGAAGGAGATTCTGGCCTCCAAGATTGTCAGAGGTAAAAGATTTTTTTTGGTGGATTGGGAGAACTGTGGCCCAGAGGAGAGATCTTGGGAACCTGAGGACAACATCCTAGACAAAAGTCTTATCCTCAGGTTCTCAGGCTCCAAGAAGAGGGGGAGACCCAAGGGGGGGGTGGTACTGTTACGCCGAGCACTCCGGGTCCCCGCTCCTCTGCGGAGCGCTCGCAGCATCCTCTCATTCGCAGCGCCCCGGTCAGACCTGCTGACCGGGTGCGCTGCAATATCACTCCCATCCGGGATGCGATTCGCGACGCGGGAGGCGCCCGCTCGCGATGCGCATCCCGGCTCCCGTACCTGACCCGTTCCCCATCTGTCTTGTCCCGGCGTGCACGGCCCCGCTCCTTAGGGCACGCGTGTGCCGGGTCTCTGCAATTTAAGGGCCTAATCAGTGTTATCACCTGTGCACTCCCTACTTATACCTCACTTCCCCTGCACTCCCTCGCCGGATCTTGTTGCCATTGTGCCAGTGAAAGCGTTCCCTTGTGTGTTCCTAGCCTGTGTTCCAGACCTCCTGCCGTTGCCCCTGACTACGATCCTTGCTGCCTGCCCTGACCTTCTGCTACGTCCGACCTTGCTCTTGTCTACTCCCTTGTACCGCGCTCATCTTCAGTAGTCAGAGAGGTTGAGCCGTTGCTGGTGGATACGACCTGGTTGCTACCGCCGCTGCAAGACCATCCCGGCGGCAAGACTTTGCGGCGGGCTCTGGTGAATACCAGTAGCAACTTAGAACCGGTCCACCAACACGGTCCACGCCAATCCCTCTCTGGCACAGAGGATCCACCTCCAGCCAGCCGAATCGTGACATGCCTACTCCTGACTGCTCCTGTGTCTTTCAGGAACTACTTGACTTCATGATGCTTCTGGGCTTGGGCCTTTAATTTTAGGATTTTTGAAATACATACATACATGCTTAATTTAAATTTTAACATTTATGGTGCAATGTATGGGGTTATTAAACACTTTTTTTATATTAACATTATTTTTTATTCAACGCTTACAGAAAAAAATACAAGTTCTTACAAATACAATACAACAAGTTACAAATACATATGCATTTATTTGGTCCTATTAGAACCCACCCCACCCTCCACCCACAATGGCAGGAAAAAAAATTGGAAATTTCTCTTCTTATCCGCACCTCTCTCTGGAAATTCCGGAATCATTCTAATTATCAGTGTCCCATAGACCCCACTTTTTCTTCCATATATCAAACATTTTTTCTGACTTTTTGCTTTTAACCTTTTCAAAACCTTTAACCCTTTGCAACTCTAGTTTCCATTCTAGACTACTCGGGTTTTTGTTAGAAATTAATGTCCTCATTATAATCAACCTCCCTGTACTCAATGCATTCAAGATCAACTTCTTTTTGGCCACAGGTAGGTTAGGGATTAGACCAAACAGGAAAACTCCTGGTTTCCACTCCAAATTAGCACCTATTTTTCTTTTAATCTGTTCTTTAATTTCAAACCAAAAATCGTTTATATACGGGAACTCTCACTGCATGTGAAGCAGATTCGCTTCGGCACTTCCACATTTTGGGCAGTCCGCATGGGCACAAATTTTCCATTTGCATAGATCTTTAGGGGTATAATATAGTCTATGCAATAGCACAAACTGAGAGGTTCAAAATTTTTCATTTTCCGACATCTTGACAACACTCGCAGTCATTCCCTTCCAAGTGATCTCATCCGACAGCACTCCTTTTGCCCACTCTGCTTTACTTTTAACTTTAATCCCCTCTAGTTTCCCTAATCGAAGAATTTTATATACTGCACACAGCCCCAATTTCCCACCCCCATCCACCAATTCAATCAAGGGATGGTTCTGGATACTAAGAGCCCTTGTATCCTTAGTATACTTTACAGCATGTTCTAGTTAGAGGAAACCAAATCTATATTTATCATCTAACCCAAACTCCCTCTGCAGATCTTCGAATTTTTTTAATTTTCCTTGACTGAACATTTGCTCAACATATACTATACCCTTTCTTAACCATAAACCATAATGCTTTGGGTAGTGTTTTTTTTTCCAAATTTTCTGATAATTATCACTGTAATAAACTTGAATTTTCCAGAATAATAACCATTACACTATTGAACGCCTGTTGCGTGTGATTTTTTAAGTAAAATTTTCAAAAAAAATACGGAGAGGGATGAATTCTGCTTCTTTATTTCATAAAAAATAATTTTATAGAAGAATGTCTTTTGGTGGTCCACCGTCCTGCATTATAGAGTCTTCTGAACTCTTGGATATGCGCTTGTTTCTTAAACAAAGGTAGAAAAACCAAAAATGGCCGGTCAGGGCTATGGAGACGTTGCGCCTACATCTTACGGCCACATGAGCCCTGTGGGTGCTTGTAAGATTAGGTCCTTTGTACCCACACGGCGGGGTCCAGGACACAAATTTTTTATTTTTTTTCAAATAAAAAAATCACACATTTCAATGGTCTCCTCATGCTGCAGCCAACTCCAGGCTGCGTCATTCTGGTAATATATAGAGAGCACTCGCTGTCCTAAATTTTCGTGAACATTTTTCGTCAAAAATGTTTGTCTTTTTTATTAGGGATTGTGAAGCTTTGGTGCGTACTCATGCATCAGCCAACTCCAGCCTGTGTCATTCAGGCAATATATGGTTTACTGATGGCGCTGCTGGGCCTGGGTCTGGGAATTTCAAATTTTCTCATAGGTAGTAGTGTTGCTCGCAAATTTTCGCAATACAAATTTTATTCGCGAATATCGCATATTCGCGAATTCGCGAATATTCGCGAATATAGCACTATATATTCGTAATTACGAATATTCGTTAATTTTTTTTTATACATTTTTTTTTTCACAGTACACATAACAGTGATCATCCCTCTCTGCTTCCAGCTTATATAGTGTAAACAAGGCTCTAATACTACTGTGTGAGACTGGTGTGCAAATTTTCGCATATGCGAATATTTGCATATGCTAATTTTCGCATACACGAATTTTTGTATATGCAAATTTTCGCAAATGTTAATTTTTTGCACACGCGAATATTTGCATATGCGAAAATAAAACGCGATTATTCGCGAATATAAGACGAATATTCGTCCATATATTCGCGAATATTCGCGATTCGAATATGGCCTATGCCGCTCAACACTAATAGGTAGCACCCGCTATCCAAAAGTCTTCTTCATAAATTTCTACAATTGTTGTGTTTTTTTGGAGGGACTGTGAAGCCCCAGTGTGTTCTCATGCATCAGCCAACTCCAGGCTTTGTCATTCAGGCAATATAAAGGTAGCACCCGCTGTCCTAAATATTCTTAACTAAATGGTTGTTTTTTCATTGGGATTCTGAAGCCCTGGTGTGTACTCAATGCTGCCTCCTGCTACACTCTGTCAGCCCCTTGGTCCTGTGACAGTGTGCTACTCCGCCTCCGCATCCTCCACTGTGTCTTAAGCCTCCACTGCCCGGAAAAGTCTCAGTGGCCCTTCAACATACTATATGTGCATGTCATGGTGGTGTCACGCTGTTCTTCACATGGTTTGCCTTGGCGAGAAGTCTTGGAAACAATGGCCGGTCAGGGCAATGGAGACATTGCGCCTACATCTCACGGCCACATGAGCTCTGTGGGGGCTTGTTGGATTTGGTCCTTTGTACCCACACGCTGGTGTCCGGGACACGCAAAGGTTGTTTTAAATTTCAAATCAAAAAATGATGGCGCTGCTGGGCCTTGAAATTTCAAATTTTCTCATAGGTAGCACCCGCCATCCAAAATCTTTTTCAAAAATTTATAAAATTGTTGTTTTTTTTGGGGGGGGGGGGATTGTGAAGCCCTGCTGTGTACTCGTGCATCAGCCGACTCCAGGCTGTGTCATTCAGGCAATATATGGGTTACTGATGCCGCTGTGGGGCCTGGGTCTGGGAATTTCAAATTTTCTCATAGGTTGCACCCGCTATCCAAAATCTTCGGTTTAAAATTCTTAATTCATCTTTTAATCTTAGGGATTGTGAAGGCCCAGTGCCTACTCATGCTGCTGGCAACTCCGGACTGTGCAATTCATCGACTATATGGTCTCCTCATGCGGCCAACACCTCGACGCTGTGCCATTCAGACACTATATGGTCTCCTCATGCTACCAACACCTCCATGCTGTGTCATTCAGCCACTATATGGTGTCCTCATGCTTCAGCCTCATCCAAGCTGTGTCATTCAGCCACTATATGGTGTCCTCATGCTGCCAACACCTCCACGCTGTGCCATTCAGCCGCTATATGGTCTCTTCATGCTGCCAACACCTCCACGCCATGTCATTCAGTCACTATATGGTCTCCTGACACTGATGCCACCACCAGGCTCTGTCATTGTGCTGCTGTGCGGCAGTGATTCTAAAAGTGATGCCGGTAATCTGCATGTTATTCTGAATAACAGTATTATTTCACTATCCCAGCACACTCCATATGCATTTTAGAACACAGCAAAGTGTTCTATACCCCTATAGAGGCTGTATGTAGGCTAGAAATAGCCTTTTTTAACCCCTTCCCGACCTATGACATACCTGTACGTCATGGGTGGCAAGGTGTTCCCGACCCATGACATACAGGTACGTCATGAACATTTTTGCCGCTACTCGCGGCATCCCGCAGCGCCCGGAAAGATGGTGGCTATCACTGATAGCCAGCCATCTTACTATGCGACCACGGGGGGTTTCATCCCCCACCCCCCAGCGATCGCTGCCATCAGCTGGTCAAATCTGACTAGCTGATAGCAGCGCGGTGTGTGAGTCCCGATCACGGGGATCGGGACACACACCGCTCTGCTAAGTGTCCCTGACCCATTCCCCGGCGTCACTTACCCGTCCGAGCGGTGTCCCGAGCGGTCCCGGCGCGAGCGACGTCCTCCATGCGGTCCAGGCGGCGCTGCGTCCCGGAGGTGAGTTTCCTGCAGCAGTGCGGCATCTTCATTGGCAGCAGTGAGATCGCCGTAAAGCGATCTCACTGCTGCCTCTGGGAGTTTCAAAACTGCAACTCCCAGCATGCCCAGACAGCCTTTGGCTTTCTGGGCATGCTGGGAGTTGTAGTTTTGCAACATCTGGAGGTCCTCAGTTTGGAGACCACTGTATAATGGTCTCCAATCTGTGCTCTTCCAGATGTTGCAAAACTACAAATCTCAGCATGCTCAGTCTGTCCAGGCATGCTGGGAGTTGTAGTTCTCTAACATCTGGAAGAGCACAGATTGGAGACCATTATACAGTGGTCTCCAAACTGTGGACCTCCAGCTGTTGCAAAACTACAACTCCCAGCATGCCCAGACTGCCCAAGCATGCTGGAAGTTGTAGTTCGGCAACATCTGATCCTTCAGATATTGCTGAACTACAACTTCCAGCATGCCTGGGCAGTCTGGGCATGCTGGGAGTTGTAGTTTTGCAACAACTGGAGGCACAGTAGTTGGGAAACATTGTCCGTTTTCTACCTCAGTGCCTCCAGCTGTTGCAATTGTTGCAAAATTATAACTCCCAGCATGCACTGACAGACCATGCATGCTGGGAGTTGTAGTTTTGCAACAGCTGGAGGCACACTGGTTTGGAAACACTAAGTTTGGTTGCAAAACACTTGAAAGTTTATTACTTAACTTAGTGTTTCCAAACCAGTGTTCCTCCAGCTGTTGCAAAACGACAACTCCCAGCATGCACGGACAGCCAAAGGGCATGTGCGGAGTTTGCAACAGCTGGATGTTTGCCCCCTCCCCCCAATGTGAATGTACAGGGTACACTCACATGGGCGGAGGTTTACAGTGAGTGCTGCAAGTTTGAGATGGCGCAAATTTTGCGCTGCAGTTCAAACTTCCAGCGGCAAACTTGCTGTGAACCTCGGCCCATGTGACTGTACCCTAAAACCACTACACTACACTAACACTAACCTAAAATAAAAAGTAAAAAACACTACATATACACATATCCCTACACAGTCCCCCCTCCCCAAAAAAATGAAAAACGTCTGGTACGCTACTGTTTCCAAAACGGAGCCTCCAGCTGTTGCAAAATAATAACTCCCAGTATTGCCGGACAGCCATTGACTGTCCAGGCATGCTGGAAGTTTTGCAACAGCTGGAGGCACCCTGTTTGGGAATCATTGGCATAGAATACCCCTATGTCCACCCCCATGCAAATCCCTAATTCAGGCCTCAAATGTGCATGGCGCTCTCTCACTTTGGAGCCCTGTCGTATTTCAGGGCAACAGTTTTGGGACACATATGGGATATCGCCGTACTCAGGAGAAATTGCCTTACAAATTTTGTGGGGCTTTTTCTTCTTTAACCCCTTATGAAAAGGTGAAGTTGGGGTCTACACCAGCATGTTAGTGTAAAAAATAAATTTTTTACACTGACATGCTGTTGTTGCCCTATACTTTTCATTTTCACAAGAGGTAAAAGGGAAAAAAGACCCTCTAAATTTGTAATGCAATTTCTCCCGAGTACGGAGATACCCCTTATGTGGGCGCAAAGTGCTCTGGGGGAGCACAACAAGGCCCAGAAGGGAGAGTGCACCATGTACATTTGAGACGATTTGCACAGGGGTGGCTGATTGATTGATTGCAGTTCTGACAAACGCAAAACAATAAATATCCATATGTGACCCCATTTTGGAAACTACACCCCTCACGGAATGTAATAAGGGGTGCAGTGAGCATTTACACCCCACTGGTGTATGACAGATTTTTGGAACAGTGGTCTGTGAAAATGAAAAATAAAATTTTTGATTTGCACAGTCCACTGTTTCAAATATCTGTTAAACGCCAGTGGGGTGTAAATGCTCACTGCACCCCTTATTAAATTCCATGAGGGGAATAGTTTCCAAAATGGGGTCACATGTGGGGGGGTCCACTGTTCTGGCACCATAGGGGCTTCCTAAATGGGACATGCCCCCCAAAAACCTTTTCAGAAAAACTCACTCTCCAAAATCCCATTGTCGCTCCTTCCCTTCTGAGCCCTCTACTGCGCCCGCCGAACACTTTACATACGCATATGAGGTATTTCCTTACTCGAGAGAAATTGGGTTACAAATTTTAGGGTGATTTCTCTCCTTTTACCCCTTGTAAAAATTCAAAAATTGGGTCTACAAGAAAATGCGAGTGTAAAAAATGAAGATTTAGAATTTTCTCCTTAACTTTGCAGCTATTCCTGTTAAACACCAAAAGGGTTAAAACACTTACTGAATGTCATTTTGAATACTTTGGGGGGTGCAGTTTTTATAATGTTGTCATTTATGGGGTATTTCTAATATGAAGATCCTTAAAATCCACTTCCAACCTGAACTGGGCCCTGAGAAATTACGATTTTGAAAATCTTGAGAAAAATTGGAAAATTGCTGCGGAACTTTGAAGCCCTCTGGTGTCTTCCAAAAGTAAAAACTTGTCAATTTTTTTATGCAAACACAAAGTAGACATATTGTATGTGTGAATCAATATGTAATTTATTTGGAATATCCATTTTCCTTTCAAGCAGAGACTTTCAAAGTTAGAAAAATGCAAAATTTTCAAAATTTTCATGACATTTTTAGATTTTTTACCAAGAAAGGATGCAGATATTAGTGAAATTTTACCAATAATATAAAGTAGAATATGTCACGAAATAACAATCTCAGAATCAGAATGATAAGTAAAAGCATTCCAGAGTTATTAATGTTTAAAGTGACAGTGGTCAGATTTTCAAAAAATGCCCAGGTCCTGAAGGTGAAAATGGGCTGGGTCATGAAGGGGTTAATATAGATGTGCCGCAAAAAAAATCAGATCGAAGCAAACTTTTTCGGAAAATTCGGCGAATCGGCCAAATCGAATTTTTGAAAAGTTTGCTGATCTCTAATTGAGACCTCTAACATTAAAGGATACAATTGTTAAATCCGACATCTAGGAAGTAGGAGTAGGGGGTAAAAGGACTTAGGCAGAAAGAAGCAGGGGAGGAAAGTAGGAAAAGGAAAAGAAGTATAAAAGGAAAGGCAAGTATGACGAGGTTTGAGGTGGAAATATGAGGGGGGGGAAGGGGAGTGGGGTAGAGAGGATAAGTAAGAAAACTTCCTGCGTTCCTCTTCGGCATGACGTGTTCGCTGCTGGAGAAAAGAGAACAGTAGTCATCATGCAGGAGATGAGGGGGGCGGCAGGAGGGAGGGGGGGATCCACTGAGGGGTCCATCATTATAGAGCGATCATCAAAAGTCATTGAGCCCAAGTTACAGTTTTCCAGGTAGGGGAGGTCACGGGTCGGGGGGGTCACGGACAGGACCGGCAATTAAAAACAGTCCGGGAGAGTTTCTGGGCATAGCAAACAAAGGTAGGGGTAGGGTGGGGGATGGTAAGTATGGTACAGTTACATCCACCGTAGGTTGGTAGAGATGGTGAGGGAGTGAGGGGAATAACGGGGAAAAGGGTGGGGGGGAGGGGAGAGGGCAACCAGGCAGAGTTACTATGAGCATTAAAAGCAGGGGAAACATAGTGGGATTTGAACCCAAGGCCCCAGCGCTGCAAGGCAGCAGTGCTAACCTCTGAGCCACCATTCTACCCTTAGCATACATCTAATATCCACGGTTGCTAAAATAGACAGATGTCAGCAGAGAGTATCAGAAAAATTAGGCATGTACACATGGATGAAAAATGTGGTATTGTTGCAGCCACTTCTGTAGCAGCGGTCAGAAAAATTGCAGCACCATAAGAAGTGCAGCAGCAGAGGCCAGAAAAATTAGGCATATACACATGGATGAAAAATTTGGTATTGTCGCAGCCGCATCAGTAGCAGCAGCCAGAAAAATTGCAGCACCAGAAAAAGTGCAGCAGCAGAGGCCAGAAAAATTAGGCATGTACACCTGGCTGGAAAATTTGGTATTGTTGCAGCTGTAGCAGCGGCCATAAAAATTGCAGCACCATAACAAGTGCAGCAGCAGAGTCAGGAAAAATTAGCATGTACACATGGATGAAAAATTGGGTATTGTCGCAGCCGCTGCTGTAGCAGCGGACAGAAAAATTTCTGTTTGTTTTGCCCTAAAACATTGCGGCTTGAACCCTAGTTGGTGGCGGATAAGTCACGCAAGTCATCCAGCATTCAGAGTTCAAATACAGCAGCGTGTGGACCATTTTTAGGCCAAGGCAGCTCATCTGATCAGGCCTTGTTCAGTCAAATGTATCGCCCAGTGTCAGTTCCTTCGGGATCCATCCCTCATTCATCTTAAGAAAGGTGAGGTGATCCAGACTTTTTTGACCAAGGCGACTCCTCTTCTCAGTGACAATACCTCCTGCTGCACTGAAGGTCCTTTCTGACAGAACACTTGAAGTGGGACAGGCCAGAAGTTCGAGTGCAAATTGGGATAGCTCAGGCCACTGGTCAAGCCGGCACACCCAATAGTCAAGGAGTTCATCGCTCCTCAGAGTGTCGATATCTGCGGTTAAGGCCAGGTAGTCTGCTACCTGTCAGTCAAGTCATTCTCTGATGGTGGACCCCAAAGGGCTGTGGCGATGCGTAGGACTTAAAAAGCTCTGCATGTCCTCCATCAACAACATGTCTGTACAGCATCCTGTCCTTGCCGGCGTGTTCGTGGGAGGAGGAGGAGGAGGATTACTTTCACCTCTTTCCCTTTTAGATCCCTGTTGTGCGGTGACATGACCCTTATACGCTGTGTAAAGCATACTTCTTAATTTATTTTGGACCTGCTGAATCCTTTCCGCCTTGCTGTAATGCGGTAACATGTCAGGCACTTTATGTTTATACCGGGGGTCTAGTCGCGTGGACACCCAGTACAGGTCATTCTCCATCCTTTTTATAAGAGGGTCCCTCAACAGGCACAACAGCATGAAAGACCCATTTGCACAAGGATGGATGCTGAGCTACTCATGTCCCGTTCCTCGTCCTCAGTGATGTCAGGGAAGGTATCATTTTCTTTCCCCCAGCCATGTACAACACCACGGGAACCAGATAGGTGACAAAGAGCACCCTGGGATGCCTGCTGTGGTTGGTCTTCCTCCTCCTCTTCAAAGCCACATTCCTCCTCTGACTCCTCTACTTCACAATCCTCTTCCAGCATTGCCGCAGGTCCATCAAGCGATGCTGATAAGGCTGTTTCTGGTGGTGATGGTGTCCACAACTCTTCCTCTTCACGTTCATCTACTGCCTGATCCAGTACTCTTCGCAGGGCACGCTCCAGAAAGTAAACAAACGGTATGATGTCGCTGATGGTGCCTTCGGTGCGATTGACCAGGTTTGTCACCTCCTCAAAAGGACGCATGAGCCTACAGGCATTGTGCAAGAGCCTCCAGTAATGTGGCCAAAAAATTCCCAGCTCCGCAGATGATGTCCTAGCACCCCGGTCATACAAATATTCGTTGACGGCTTTTTCTTGTTGGAGCAGGTGGTCGAACATTACGAGTGTTGAATTCCAATGTGTTGGGCTGTCGCAAATCAAGCGCCTCGCTGACTTGTTGTTTCACCGCTGAATATCTGACAAGTGCGCCATGGCCGTGTAGGAACGCCTGAAATGGCCGTACACCTTCCTGGACTGCTTCAGGACATCCTGTAAGCCTGGGTACTTGAGCACAAAGCGTTGTACAATCAGATTACACACATGTGCTATGCACGGCACATGTGTCAACTTGCCCAACCTCAATGCTGCCAGCAAATTTGTTCCATTGTCACAAACCACCTTGCCGATCTCCAGTTGGTGCAGAGTCAGCCACTATTCCACCTGTGCGTTCAGGGCCAACAGGAGCGCTGGTGCGGTGTGACTCTCCGCTTTGAGGCAAGTCAACCCCAAGATGGCGTGACACTGCCGTATCCGGGATGTGGAATAGCACCTGGGGAGCCGGGGGGGGGTGCCGGTGATGTCGAGCAAGACACAGCAGTGGAAGAGGACTAGGCCGAGGATGTTATGGAAGAGAATGGAGTAGGAGGAGTAGAGGAGGTGGGGAGAAGGGGAGGGAAGGAAGAATAGAAAAAGGAAAGGGGTTGGAATTTAGGAACATGCATCTTCTCTTTTATAGGTTGGGATTCACTACATTTCACTTCATAGGTGTATATATTGGGCCCATACAGGATCCCTTCAAACGACCACAGGTAAATATTAAGTGATATATATGTAATTGATGAAAATAATATGAACATGCATCCTCTCTTTTATATTGCCCTGTTTGATTATTGTTTCACAGGCGCACGGATCGAACCCTTCACATTTCCCCTTCACCAATCTCAGGTAAGTACTTATTTATATATATATATATATACACACTGACTCAGATAGTGTATATAAATGCAGGGGAAAGAAGGAAAGGGAAAGGGAAAAAGGATGATACCTAGGGTAAGGAGGAAGGGAAAAAGGAAATTAGGAAGGGGGGAGGGAGGGGATGGGGAAAGGAAGAGAGAAGGAAAGGAGGGGGGGAGAAGAGAAAAGAAAGGAGGGGTGAGGGGAGAGGGGGGGGATAAGGGAGAGAAAATTACAACCCCTTTCCTTTTTCTATTCTTCCTTCCTTCCCTCCCCTTCTTCCCCCCCCCCCCTTTTTCCTCCCCCTGCCTCCTGGTATCCATATAAGAAACAGTATCGTAGAGGCCCCAATAACTCGAATCAACACCAGGGTGGTTATACCCATACCATAACAAATCCCCAAAACACCAATAATATACAGGGAATTGGTGTGACCTCACAGTCACAATGGATGGGGAATATACCACCACCTCAACATTCCTTAATTCCAAATCCTCCTGTGACAATGCCCAACAGAAATGGCGAAGTACCATCTTCAGCTTTACAATTCTTCAGCTTTACAATTTACGCCATTGGCTCAACCACCAGTGATTACCACTGCAGCACAAATCACACCTGCGATCCACTCACAGAATGCGGGACAACCCCCCCCCCTTTTTTGGGGGAAGGAGTGGAGCTTCGGGACAGGGAGAGATGGGCTTATCCATCCAGACTCAAACATATGTGAATAATGACAGTGAAATGCAAATAATTAATCTGTCATCTCACACACTTGTGATCACCAATAATCAGATTAACCTCCTGAGGAAAGGACTATCGTTCACACCGACACCTAAATATGACTCCTTGGAATGGATCAAAGATGTGAATTTATTTGCGCAGAAACTTGATCTACACAAAGTTCATAAACAGAGAGGAATTGATATAAATACAGCGAGGGATAATCAAGCCATAAAAGACCTATATGAATTGTTGGAGGAGAATGAGAGTGGAATAAGTAGACCTACCCCTCCTTTCTCCGATTTAAGACCTAAATGCCGTACTACTCCTAATTTTTCCCAGTTTAGCAACATCAATATATTTGTACAGATGAGTACACAACTGGAAAAACTTAAACCTAGGAAATCTAACAGCAATCTGACGTCTAAAGTAGTATTGAGCGGCATAGGCCATATTCGAATTTGCGATATTTCGCAAATATATGGATGAATATTCGTCATATATTCGCTAAATTCGCATATTCGTAATATTCACGGTTTATTTCCGCATATGCGAAAATGTGCGTATGCGAAAATTAGCATATGCGAAAATTAGCATAAGCCAAAATTAACATAAGTGAAAATTTGCAAATGAGAAAATTTGCATATGCAAATATTCGCATATGCGAAAATTCGCAAGCCAGTCTCACACAGTAGTATTAGAGCCTTCTTTACACCACACAAGCTGGAAGCAGAGAGGGATGATCACTGTGATGTTTACTGTGAAAAAAAAATTACAAAAAATAAAAAATAAACGAATATTCATAATTACGAATATATAGTGCTATATTCGCGAATAAAATTTGCATTGCGAATATTCGCGAGCAACAATAGTCTGAAGAGAGTCGAGCCTTACGTGAACTAGAAAGTAATAAAGAAATAATTATCAAGCCCTCCGACAAGGGGGGCAATATTGTAATTATGAACAAACCTGATTATGTTGATATGGTTCAAAGGCTGATTCAGAATGAAACTACATATCATCGCTTGGAGTCCAATCCCATTGAGGGCTATATTGATGAATTAAGGACATTGCTTAGTGAGGCGAAAAGCAAAAATCTTATCTCAGATGACGAGTACAAGGTAATGCTGAATCCTAAACCGACAGTGGCAACTATATATGCCTTACCCAAGGTTCACAAAAAGAAGACCCCTATGCCCGGGCGTCCTATTATTTCTGGGAACGAGAACCTCACAGAGGGCATTAGCCTATATGTGGATCAGATGTTAGCCCCTTTTGTGAAAACCCTACCGTCATATATAAGGGATACCGGAAACGCTGTCTCCAGACTCCAGGAAATCTCATTCCCGCCTACAAAACTGGTTGCTAGTCTCGATGTAGAGGCGTTATATACCAATATCAGACATGATTTGGGATTAAGGGCGGCTGAACAATTTTTATGCACTAGAGGGACTCACTTCACAGAGCACAATAATTTTATTTTGACACTACTTCAGTTTTTACTCTCATAATTATTTTATTTTTGACGGGAAGTATTATTTACAACACAAAGGCACTGCAATGGGCACGGCATGTGCACCGAATTTTGCAAATTTATTTCTTGGGTGGTGGGAGGATACCATTGTTTTCACTGACACCCACGATCATTACACCTCTCACATTTTATTTTGGGCACGTTATATTGATGATGTATTATTATTTTGGGATGGTACGGTAGACTTATTCAATCAATTCATCACCACACTCAATAGGAACCACATCGGTATGTTTTTTACATCCGAGATACACGAAAGCACAATTAATTTTTTGGATCATGAGATTTCCTTGGATGCTAGAGGCAGCATCCAAACACAAATATATAGAAAACCTACATCCACAAATAGCTTCCTTGAGTGGGGAAGCTACCATCCGGATCCTCTTAAAAGAGGCATTCCCGTTGGCCAGTATCTTAGGGCCAAGAGGAATAGTTCTAGTCAAGAAGCATTCCTGCAAGAAAGTAGGTTACTATATGAACGATTTATCAGAAGGGGTTACCCGAAGAGGGTGTTACATCGGGCTTTTGCCAAGGCACGTGACACCCCTAGACAAGAACTCTTACGGAATAAAGTTGCTCCCGGTTCAGAAGCTCCATGCGCACGGTTTATTGGAACATATGATAAACATAATCATCAAGTTTTTAATATTTTGCGCCAATTCTGGCCAATACTGCAGGCAGACAGAGATCTCAAGGAAGTAATTTCATCTTACCCGACCGTAACCTACAGAAGGGGGAAGAATATCCGTGAACATCTAGTCCACAGTCTCTTCTATGAGAAACCAGAAGGAACATGGTTACAATCCCCGATTAAGGGGTCTCATCCATGTGGTAATTGCTCTTTTTGCAAGTATGTTCCTAGGATGAAAGAATTTACAAACCCTGTGGATAATCGCAAGTACGCTATCAGGGACTTCATTACCTGTCAGACAGCAGGGGTAGTATATATAGCCCAGTGCGGCTGTATGAAACTCTATGTGGGTAAGACCACCCAACAATTGAGGAGACGTATCTCCCAGCATTTAAGTACTATCCGCACTGGGACTGACACACCCCTAGCAAGACACATGCGGGATGTCCATAAAGGGGATATGAGAACACTCCAATTTTAGGGTCTGATCAAAATGATCCTGGGGCCGAGAAGAGGGAATCTAGACAAGAAGCTACTTCGTGAGGAAGCGAGGTGGATTCAACGATTGAAGAGCTTAAACCCGTTGGGCTTGAATGAAGGGTTTACCTTCATAGCATTTATTTAACAAATATGACCTGCGTGAGATATACTTTAAATCATTTGGATATAGACTAACAAGCACACCGCCGTTTTAATATGACAGTGTGAGAAGTAAATAATGCATCTGGATTATGTTTTTTACCCAACTGAGGATGAACAATACCCTATTAACTGACATATTATACTATGGGGCAAACAAGAAGTGAATTATGAGATCTTTATTAACAATATGATGGGAATAGACACCCATTTACTGATTGAGAATTCTCAATAAGTTCCTTTTCTCTCCCTTTCCCTTCCTCCTTACCCTAGGTATCATCCTTTTTCCCTTTCCCTTTCCTTCTTTCCCCTGCGTTTATATACACTATCTGAGTCAGTGTGTATATATATATATATATATATATATATATATATATATATATATATATATATATGTACTTACCTGAAATTGGTGAAGGGGAAATGTGAAGAGTTCGATCTGTGCGCCTATGAAACAATAATCAAACAGGGCAATATAAAAGAGACAATGCATGTTCATATTATCATCAATTACATATATATCAATTAATATTTACCTGTGGTCGTTTGAAGGGATCCTGTATGGGCCCAATATATACACCTGTGAAGTGAAATGAAGTGAAATGTAGTGAATCCCAACCTATAAAAGAGAAGATGCATGTTCCTAAATTCCAACCCCTTTCCTTTTTCTATTCTTCCTTCCTTCCCTCCCCTTCTCCCCCCCCCCTTTTTTCCTCCCCCTGTCCCCCCTTTCCCCCCCTCCCCCCCTCCTTTACACATATTAACTGAATTAATGCTATATATACAAATGTATTAATCACTATATTGTGGTAGATATGATTATGTAGTTATATAGAATATGCATGTTTTTCATGACTGCACATCCCTCTGAAAGATACAATACAATATGTAGCAATTGACCCAGGTGGTAGAGAATTACTCTTATATAGCTCGCAATGCAGTTGGTTTTTACTGTGTAATTACCAAGTTTCCGCACATGCGCGGCCCCGGCAGCCGGTCCTCTGACATCGGAGCACAGTTTAAGTTCCTGCGCGAGGTAATTGGCAGCGTCATCGGAGCGTGAGCGGGGCTCTCGCACGTGCACGGACCCTAGCACTGATGCCTAGACGGGTAAGTGTACGCGCAGGGGTCTCCGCGCACAGCATATAGTATGGCAATAAGATGAAGTGCCGGCGCACGGGTCACAGCGCAGGCACGTCAGTGATGACAGGTCTAACCATCAGGCGATTGGTCAGTAATTTGAGAAGCTGATAGGGTAAAAGACATGTTAATCAAATGGATGCAATTCTGATTGGAATGATGTGATTTATCCAATCAGTTTAGTATACTTCCTGTGTAGTGATGTCAGAAGGGGAGGTGATATAAACCCCTGTTACGGCGTTTTGAACTCAGTGCCCTGTTACCTCTTGACAAAGCTGTATCTACAGCGAAACATGTCGAGGGAGGCCGAGGTTTAGTGTTTTTAATATCAGTGCATATCTCCCTATTCCCTAACCACATAGCAACTGCAGTGCATGTGGATCCTTAGAAATGTGACCAGTATGGGACAAGGATTAGAATATAGACAACAGGGAGTCTATGCACCGGAATTTTAATCACAAGTGGTGTGACAATTAATAAAGTGCATTTTACTTACAATATATGGGAAAAAGGGTTTTGTTGGACCACCAAGGTGGTCTATAGGTGATTAAGGTGGTGGAGATGACACAGAACGGTCAATGGAGGAATGACCAGGCAGGTGCCCCCCTTAAGACCCCGGGTGGGTGCCTGTCGTCAACTTCCTCAGGGGTGTTGCCGTCGGGCAACGGAACGCGTGGGGTCTTGGGGGGGCACCTGCCTGGTAATTCCTCCATCGACCGTCCTGCGTCATCTCCACCACATTATCCCTACATGTTACAGGTTGTATATGGGCTATGTATTTTGAGATTAATTATGTATTGATGTGGTAGTTTGCATTATTATCATTGTGATGGTAGTTTACATATTGTAATAGGCAGGTGCCCTGGGTGGGGTTCCCCTTGTTTAAGGGGCTCCCCCTGTTTGTGCGGATGGCCGTTGTTGGCCTTTTTAAGTGTTCTTAACTGTACTGTCTGCTTTCTTATGTGGAATATATGTGTGAATAAAGATTTTTTTGATATATGGACATTATGGGTGTGCGCTGTTTTGCGTATTTCTTCCTTCTTGGATAACTAGGAGGATGTTAAACGCTACTGGACTGCGCTTTTCTCTGCTGTAACACACAAAGGCTCTGCGTCCTATGATCCTTCTGCAGTGTATTATGGCTGCTGATTATATAGGGCTGTGACATCACAGGGGTGACTGGCTGCTGATAGGCTGCATCCTGCATGTGATTCAGGATCATGCGCCAACTTCCCTTCCCTCTTTCCCAGCATTCCTTGCCCCATGTACTGTCATGTGGATCTGCCATTTTAGATGCCCTGGAGCCTGCACAGCAGTAAATGGAGTTTAATGAAGTGATTCGTGTGATAGACTCGCTTATATTTGCATTCGTTGCCAATCGAACACTTCTAAAATTTGTAATAGATTTGGGTTTGTCAGCTTCGATTCGCTCATCTCTAATTGAGGGCTACTGGACCCCTAGCCTCTGTTTTAGGATCCAAACTGCTTCCTTTTGCAAGAGTAGCTTGCCTCTATCTCCTCTATTTTGGGGTATTCACTACCTCAAGACCTTAAAATCTCAAAACTCCAGCATCCCCTCCATGATCCTTTTAACATGGTCAATTAGTTGTGGACATCCTAACCCCATGGTAATAGATCTCATATGTTCTCTTACTCTTACATACAAATTACTTATAAACTTAGTATCTTGATTATGACAGCAATGTGTATATTGTTTCCATTTAAACTTACCTTGCAGTCTAAGATGTTGTAAGACAGTTTTTAGTGGTATTAGAAAATTGGTTAGTGCCAAGGATGCTACCCAAAGATAAAAAATGGAGCTATTCACACAGAAAATCTATTGAAAATAATATATTCTTTATTAGTACAAATAGTGTAACAAACAATAAAAGCATATATTTAAAAGACAAGGAGGAATACAAGCAACAGATGGCAGCAACCTGGGACATACATACATAAGCATCAATGCATGAGTGTAAAAATGCAGTGTGGACAAGAAGGATGGTAATGGTGAGTGTTAAGCCTACAGTATATAGCACAATAAACTAGGGAGATAATATATATTCAAATGCAATCCTAGTAGTAATGGACCAAAGTCCAAGGACAGCTGTATACTGCTCTAAATGCAGGATTGCATAGAAAAAGTAACATAGAAAAGTGCCTGTGCATGAAAAGGTTGTTACAGACCAACCAAAATGAGTTAGCAAGCAGCTTAAGGATTACTATACTGACCACACTGCTTGACAGTACCAGAAGTCACAGGATGCCACCACCCCAACACCTGTTTCAGTTGAAAGACCTTCGCCCAGGGTACGTAAAGCTGCCCGTTCCTCTGGTGTTGAAAAAACCTCCATGTCTGCTCGATGGAACCATTTTTTAAATATCAAAGACCGTGCAAAAAGCTGTAGATCTTTTATCATTGAAAGTTTGTCAAACATGGCACAAGGAGAAAAAGTTAGACCCTTTTCTAAAACATTCAAGTGAATTTCAGAGAGAACGTGATGTGATAAGTTGATTATCTTTAGATTATCATCTCCAGATGTGGAAGGAGTCTGTGGTTCCTGCTTGCGTTTGACCGATGTCTGGGTATTGTTCCATTTGCGTTTGTATAGTTTATTCTGTTAGTTTAGGCAACTTGGGCCACCACTGCTCTCGCTAAAGGATGGAACAGTTGAAATGGCCATTGATCTCGATCTTGTCCTGGATTCCGTGCCATATCTAGTGCTGTCCATATGTGGTCGTTGTCATTCTGTTCACTCATTTCAACTGTACATAATTGAGATCTCTTGTGAATTTTTTACTCTTGCGATCTGGTATTTCTTTTTCCCAGGTCTCAAACTGTTTGTCTACAAGTTTGTTGAATGTATCCATTTCTTCAGATGATAACTCATTTTGTAGTTGGGTCTGCATGGTCTCAATGTCAGATTCTACTTTTTCTAATGAATTTTTATTCAGGCCAATTAGCAATTTCATAAACTTATTGGATGTTATATTGCAAGCTTCTTCCCTTCGGGAGAGACATTCTTCATCCTAAATCGGGAAAGAGGGGAATATCTGTACATGCAGGTCTCTGGGAATGAGGCCGCAATGTAATTCATTTTCTAAAAACGCCTTGACCCCCGGATGAAGGTCTTCCGACCGAAACAGGTGTTGGGGTAGCGGCATCCTGGGACTTCTGCTACTCTCAAGCAGTGTGGTCAGTATAGTAATTTGAATATATATTATCTCCCTAGTTTCCTGTGCTATATATGCTTAACCCTCACCATTACCATGCTTCTTGTCCACACTGCATTTTTACACTCATGCATTGATGCTTATGATTCATGTACTGTACATCCCAGGGTTGTCGCCTATTGTTGCTTGTATTCCTCCTTGTCTTTTAAATATATGCTTTTATTGTGTGTTACACCATTTGTAGTAATAAACAATATATTATTTTCACGTGAATTTCAGTGTGAATTGCTCCATTTTTTTCTTTGGGTAGCATTCTTCAATTGGAGTTTGTATTATAGGCGCTATTTTTTACACATATGTGGGAAGATTTATCTGGTTAGCCCATCTTCTTAGGTGTATTACCCTATAATGTCCTGTAGCCACTGAGTGTGGCACCTTATGGGTAAAATATAATTTTTTCTGCTCCCGGGGTGTGTAGTTTTTTACATGTTTGATTGTTGTATTGTTAGCTCCAAGGAGGCTACCCAGTGTTTTGTTTTTTGGATATGAAAAGAGGGGACTGATTTTAAGCGGTATCCTTTAACCCCTTAAGGACTGAGCCCTTTTTAACCTTAAAGGACTGGAGCATTTTTTGCAATTCTGACCACTGTCACTTTAAACATTAATAACTCTGGAATGCTTTTACTGATCATTCTGATTCCGAGACTGTTTTTTCGTGACATATTCTACTTTAACATAGTGGTGAAATTTTATGGTAACTTGCATCCTTTCTTGGTGAAAAATCCCCAAATTTGATGACAAAATTGAAAATGTAGCTTTTTTCTAACTTTGAAGCACTCTGCTTGTAAGGAAAATGGATATTCAAAAGATTTTTTTTTGGATTCACATATACAATATGTCTACTTTATGAATGTATCATAAAATTGATGTGTTTTTACTTTTGGAAGACACCAGAGGGCTTCAAAGTTCAGCAGCAATTTTCCAAATTTTCACAAAATTTTCAAACTCACTATTTTTCAGGGACCAGTTCAGTTTTGAAGTGGATTTGAAGGGTCTTCATATTAGAGATACCCCATGAATGACCCCATTATAAAAACTACACCCCCAAAAGTATTCAAAATGACATTCAGTAAGTGTGTTAACCCTTTGGGTGTTTCACAGGAATAGCAGCAAAGTGAAGGAGAAAATTCAAAATCTTCATTTTTTACACTCGCATGTTCTTGTAGACCCAATTTTTGAATTTTTGCAATGGGTAAAAGGAGAAAATGTTTACTTGTATTTGTAGCCCAATTTCTCTCGAGTAAGCACATACCTCATATGTCTATGTAAAGTGTTCGGCGGGCGCAGTAGAGGGCTCAGACGCAAAGGAGCGACAAGGGGATTTTGGAGAGTACGTTTGTCTGAAATGGTTTTTGGGGGGCATGTTGCATTTAGGAAGCCCCTATGGTGCCAGAACAGCTAACCCCCCCCCCCCAAAATGCCATACCATTTTGGAAACTAGACCCCTTGAGGAATGTAACAAGGAATTAAGTGAGCCTTCATACCCCACAGGGGTTTCACAACTTTTGCAAATGTAAAAAAAAAAAAAAAAAAATGTATCTAAAATCCTTGTTTTCCAAAAAATTTTTACATTTTTAAAAAGGGTAAAAGCAGAAAATACCCCCCCAAAATTTGAAGCCCAATTTCTCCCGATTCAGAAAATACCCCATATGAGGGTGAAAAGTGCTCTGCTGGCGCACTACAGGTCTCAGAAGAGAAGGAGTCACATTTGGCTTTTTTGAAGCAAATTTTGCTCTGGGGGCATGCCGCATTTAGGAAGCCCCTATCGTGCCAGGACAGCAAAAAAAACAAAAAAAAAAAAAAAAAAAACACATGGCATACCATTTTGGAAACTAGACCCCTCGGGGTATGTAACAGTGTTACAGTGAGTACTTACACCTTACAGGTTTTTTGAACAGTGGGCCGTAAAAGTGAAATATTTGATTTTTTTGCACTATATTTATAGTGTTACCCCAAATGTTTCATTTTCACATTGGGTAATAGGGCAAGATGCCCCCAAAATTTGTAGAACAACTTTGTCTGAGAAAAAAAATACTCCATATGTGGATGTAAATTGCTATGTGGACGCACTACAATGCTCAGAATGGAAGGAGTGAAAAATTTGTTGAAATTGAAGTCGGGGGTCATGTGCATTTATAAAGCCCCCAACAGCAAAAAAAAAAAACACATTAGAAACTACACCCCTCAATGAACGTAACAAGGGGTACAGTGGGAAATAACACCTCACAGGTTTTTTGAAAAGTGGGCCATAAATTGAAAAATTTGATTTTTTTACACTAAAATGCTGGGGTTACCCAATTTTTAACTTTTTCACATAAATATGAGGAATTGGGTTACAAATTTCGGAGGGCTTTTTCCCCGGACTATAAAAATACATCCACATATGGGGTAACGTGCTGGGCGGGCGCACAACAAGGCTCAGAAGTCATAGAGGTCACTTTGTATTTGTGACCTATGGCATATCAGTAGCTGACGGTTACATACATTCCGAGGAAAATACAAAAATGGAACACTCACATGTGGCACCATTACAGAAAGTACCCACCCTAAGGAATGGGTATAGGGGTAAAGAGGACATTTTGAACGCACAGGTGTTTCCTAAATTTATTTTCCAGGAATGGATGAAGGGTAGCTTTTTGAAAATTGCAATTTTCAACCTATGCTCTGCTTCATCTTTATGGGAACAACTAACATGTGACTCCAAATTGTCGCCTGGAAATACGACAGAGCTCAGCAAAAACTCTTTGCATTTGAGGCGGCTGTTTGTTACGGACCTAACAGTTACATACATTCAGAGGAAAATACAAGAAAGGAACACCCACATGTGAACCTATTACAAACAGTACACCCCCTAGGGAAGGTGTATAGGGTAAAGTGGAGATTTGGAACAGACGGGTGTTCCCTTCATTTATTTTCCAGGAATGGATGAAGGGTAGCTTTTTGAAAATTGCAATTTTCAACCTATGCTCTGCTTCATCTTTATGGGAACAACTAACATGTGACTCCAAATTGTCGCCTGGAAATACGACAGAGCTCAGCAAGAACTCTTTGCATTTGAGGCGGCTGTTTGTTACGGACCTAACAGTTACATACATTCAGAGGAAAATACAAGAAAGGAACACCCACATGTGAACCTATTACAAACAGTACACCCCCTAGGGAAGGTGTATAGGGTAAAGTGGAGATTTGGAATAGACGGGTGTTCCCTTCATTTATTTTCCAGGAATGGATGAAGGGTAGCTTTTTGAAAATTGCAATTTTCAACCTATGCTCTGCTTCATCTTTATGGGAACAACTAACATGTGACTCCAAATTGTCGCCTGGAAATACGACAGAGCTCAGCAAGAACTCTTTGCATTTGAGGCGGCTGTTTGTTAAGGACCTAACAGTTACATACATTCAGAGGAAAATACAAGAAAGCAACACCCACATGTGAACCTATTACAAACAGTACACCCCCTATGGAAGGTGTATAGGGTGAAGTGGAGATTTGGAACAGACGGTCGTTCCCTTCATTTATTTTCCAGGAATGGATGAAGTGTACTATGGGGGGGGGGAGAGGGGGAAGAAAATTGCAATTTTAGTACTGATATGCCAATTATTTTCCCAGAATGATGACCCAGAGTACAGCCAAAAGTAAGAATGATGCCCGCCCCAAACCCTATACTCTGAATCATCATTCTGGGAAAGGGATGTGTGGGGCCGTCCCTATTCTGTTACCTCAAATGCGCAACCCGCTCAGGTGGGGAGAGAGAGCGTTGCGCATTTGAGGCAACTGCAAACCTCCAATGCTGTTGACTCTGTGTCCCATGACCCATTTTTTAGGGGGAAGAAGAAAAAAAAAAAAGATAGTGGGGTATTGGGAAAAAGGTTTTGTTTTTTGTGGGTGTGTTTTGGCTTAAAATTTGGAAGTCAATGTACCCTGGACTGGTACATTGGAGCCGAATTCTGGGGAATGAAAATTAGGGCAAAGGATGGAAAATGTAGTACTCCATGGAAGTGTGATACTCCCTGAAGCAGCCTATGCAGAGGCCCGGATGATCGGGGCAAGTGTCACATTGGTACGTGGTGTCCTTCCGTCTCCCATTCTTGTGACACACTCTGCATTTCTTCTGGGTTCGTCCCATCCTTCCAGTGTTGGGGATCACACCTGGAAAGTGCTGTCCGGGGACGATCCGGGGACCTAAAGTTCCAGAGGTGCTCTGACCCGCTCCTTGGCGGTCACCAAAGATGAGGGCCTTTAGAACTACCTCTTGGAACTCCAGGTATGTTTGTTGTGTTGTCAGTGTTGCCAGCGTTGTGGTACAGTATAAAAGAGTTGTACATGGCAACCTGTACCATGTAAACCGCAACCTTTTTATACCATACGCGTGTTTTCCGCATGGCGTTATATGGCTTGAGGACTTGATCAGAAAGATCAACTCCCCCCATATACCGATTGTAGTCCAGAATACAATCGGGCTTGAGGACCGGTCTCACGGTACCTCGCACAGGGACAGGGGTGCTGCCATTCCCATGAATTGTAGTGAGCATAAGGACATCCCTCTTGTCCTTATACCGGACCAACAACAGGTTCTCATGGGAAAAGGCACGGGACTCACCCCGGGGGATAGGAGCATGTAAGGGATGGGGCGGAAGGCCTCTTTGATTCTTCCGGACTGTCCCACAAGCGACCGTGGATCTGGCGGCGAGGGATGTGAAGAGAGGGATACTAGTATAAAAGTTATCCACTTGTGGCGGCAGGGGGCGCAGAAGTCAGTGGGGGGTCCGGCCACTCAGCCCAGAACAGTGGCTGGTGGCTTGTACACAGACTCCCACACAAAAAAAACAAAACGAAATATAAAATAAAAAAACGCTTTACCCCGAAAAAAATGCACCCCAAAAAAAACGCTGATTAGTGATAAATCACTGACAGCGGTGGGACAGGCTGCACACACAGGTACGATCCGTCCACACAGTACACGCCTGCTACTGGTGGTACGGACCGCCTATGGGTGCAAAAAAAAAAAAAAAAACGCGTTAACTGAAAAAAGTGCCTTTACCACGAAAAAAAAACGCTGATCAGTGATAAATCACTGACAGCGGTGAGGCACGCCGCACACTCAGGTAAGGTCCGGCCACACAGTACACGTCTGCTACTGGTGGCACGGACCGCCTATGGGTGCAAAAACACGCTAGAAAACCCGAAAAAAAAGTGCCGGCACCACAAAAAAAATGCTGATCAATACTACGGGACTGATCAGCGGCAGGTGGGCTTTAACAAACGGAGGCAGGCCGCTCTTTTATAACTAAGAGGGTCCGCACACATGCTTAGGAGAAAAAAAAAAGATCTGCGCCAAAAAAAAAATGCTGGCGTCAGTCTGCAGCGACCCAGCGGGGCCGGGGTCATGCAGCTAAAGGTGCTACGGACCCACGGATACCCACTGAGGTACGCTGAAAAAAAAAACTTTTTTTTTTTTAACCCTAACCTGTCCCTACCTAATCTAAAGCTATCCCTGGGGATTTCTGTGCCAAGGGGCCACAGAAAGGGGGCAAGGGGCACTTTTTTTTTACTCAGGGGATGGTGGGCAGCACGGGGCTCCGTCCTGCTTGCCAGATCTCTGTGGAATGGCGGGCAGAACGGAGCAACATGCTCCTAGCCCCCACCATCCCTTCCCATTACTATGTGATTGGTGTGGCCACTTTGGCCACCCAATCACAACAGTACTGAGGGGGGTGGCCACAATGCCAGCCCCCAGTGCAGCATGGATGGTGATTGGTGGTGTATACTACACCACCAGTCACCATCTACGTCCGGGTCACAGGGTCACACGTGACCCTGATGACCCGGAACCGCTGCAGAACGCCGGTAAGTAGTTACCGGCATCCTGCAGCGATTGCAGGTATAGGACCTCCTCCTGCACACTGCCGGGATGTCGGCGAGTGGCGGGGAATGGAATCGCAGCGCATCGCTCGTCTAAATTGACGAGCGATGAGCAGCGATCACTGACATGGGGGGTCATCATGACCCCCCTGGGCGATATGCCGCGATGCCTGCTGAATGATTTCAGCAGGCATCGGGCACTGGGTCCTCTCCGGCTAGCGACGGGGGGCCGGGAATGGACAGGACGTACTCCTACGTCCTCGGTCCTTGTGGACTCGGAAACGGGGGCATAGGAGTACGTCCATTGTCCTTAAGGGGTTAAATCTACATAATTTTCAATCAGATGCCAGTGACACCTGATAGCAGACTGCACGCTTATGTCCATCGCAGAGTGCTTAAAGGAAAAAAAACAAAAACTTTCTCCTCTTCTGAGGACCACCATGGTTCCAATTCATAGCTTCGATATAAGCCTCCTCAACAATTTCCAAAGGGTACCCTCTGTCTACCAGGCGTGCAGATAATTATCTTGCTTGTAATTCAAAAGATTCATTTGTAGTGTTTAACCGCTTTAGTCTGACAAACTGAATTTAGGGCACCGACTTTTTGATGTGAGGGGGTGATAACTGTCAACATTTAGCAGTAAAAGCATAGAAAGAAAAAAGAGAAAAAGAGGGGAATTTGCGCCCCTAGTGAAGGACGTTAGGGTTAAAAGTTTACACGTATTTTCGGTTAAACTCACTGGAGGATGTTGCGCTCAGAGCACAACACCTAAAGCACTTGGTATGGTGGTAATTGCCAGATCCGCAGCCTCAGTCCTCTGGAGTCAGGCAAGCTGTCCCAGTATAGTATAGTAGCAGGTGTAGTGGAAAATTGGACCGATCTTGGCGCTGGAACTCCGGATAAGGTAAGTCAGGAGGATATCTGTATTTCTTTTTAAATAGCTTTATTTGGGGTGCATAAGCTACGCGTTTCTGGTCCGAACCGACCCCTTCGTCAGGTTAGGTGTCACTCAGTAGCTTATGCACCCCAAATAAAGCTTTTTAAAAAGAAATACAGATACCCTCCTGACTTACCTTATCCGGAGTTCCAGCGCCAAGATCGGTCCAATTTTCCACTACACCTGCTACTAAAATGTAGCAGTAAATTCACTGCCGTTGGTTTTCTAAAACCCCTAGTCACCCACTGTGGGTCTACCATCTCCACCCTCACATCAATAAATTCTAAACTGGTACACCCAAAAACCAAAGTAAATCTCATGTTCATGTACTCATTCTGGTTCAAATACTCAACAAATTGATTAAATTGCATCTCCACCCCAAACCATACGAGGAATATATCGTCCATATAGCGAGAGATGGAAATGACCAGACTCACGAATGGAATATTTTCTATAAAGATGTATTTCTTTTCAAAACCTGCCAGATACAGGTTTGCAAATGACATCGCCGTTCCAGAGTCTTGTCGGTACCATCTCTCGCCGAAAGTAAATGCATTATGTGATAAGAAGTCCAAAGACTCACAGATGAACTGCATAAAATTCTCTTCTTGTCCAAAACCTACTGGAAAATCTCTAATTACCTTGACCCCATTGATTCTCAGATCCGGGTATAGAGACTATCTACATCTATAGAGGCTTAACTTAATCGAGGCTGCCAGGGGCTAGATCTTAACGTCTACAGGAACTGCCCCATATCTTTTAAGTGGGTAGGTAACCCCTATAGTAAAGGTCTGAGAATCCAGTCAATATATTTAGACAACCATTCCGTCAATGAGCCAATCCCCGAGACGATAGGCCGTCCCTGGGGCTGGCTTAGCGATTTATGAATCTTCGGTAAATAATACCAATATGGTCTGCAAGGACTCTTAGGTAATAGTTTGGTGTCAGTTTTATTAGAGATGATTCTTTTTATCCACGTGGTGTCTTCATTGAGACTGTAACTGGGAGTGGTATCTAGTGGTGGGATCCTCCTTGAACACTGTGTACACCCGAGTGTCACTTAACTGTCTTAAAGCTTCTTCCTTATACTGATTCTCAGTAAGGACAACAATGTTGCCTCCTTTGTCTGCTTTTCTATGGATTAATTCTTTAAGGGAGCCCAACCAGCGGAATGCTTTTTGTTCCCTCGGAGCAAATTATTTTTAGGTTCAGGGTACATTATAGCCTTTACATCTTTCTTCACTAAAATAGTAAATCAATCTAAAGTCCCTCCAGGTTGAATGGGGGGACAAAATGTTGATTCATTCCCACCACTAAACACCACCTCTCCCTCAATACAATAAGTCTCAACTGTTCCTTCTCCATCACTTGCTAAACCAACAAGGAGTTCAGCCCCCTTAATCACATCCTCCTTTAGATCGGTAGTAACACTGAAACCTAGTGGTCCCACATTCAAGGGTTTTTCACCCGATCTCCTTCCTGGTAAAGAATTTCTTCAGTCCCATCTTACGAACTGATTTAAACAAATCAATCTGTCCACTTCATCAAGTGTTTCTGCCACACAAAGGTTCAGTCCTCTTCCTAATAGAGTTACACAGTCCTCAGGCAGCTCAATGTCAGTGAGATTAATAACATTGTCCACATTTTTCTTACATTCACTCATTGTCACCATAACACCTGTTTTTGCTTCTGGGTCCTTATGGCCCTGGCAGATCTTTTTCCTCTCCTGACGTGCCTTCTAAAGGGTGTCCACTTTTCTGGGAACTTGTTTTATCCAGTGAAGAACAGGGTTGTTCATTTGAACGAATAGAATCTGAGTCGATCGTCCACAGATCATTTAGTTTTTTTCTTTGGTCTGTTTGGTCTGAATTTGTCTTGCTTCCTGTCTTGGTTTCTGCTCGAGTGGTCAGAAGTTTATTTTCTAATTTTGTAAGGAACAGGGTGAATTGTTCTTCGGAGCATCTGGTTTTGAGCTTCATTTTCACTCGACATAACTCGAGTCGTGTATTCTTTTTCATTCCTCTTAAAAGGGGTTGTGCGCTGCCCTGGCTTTCGGAGCTCTGCACGCAGCGTCCGGAAGTTCATTAATCCGAACGCTGTGTGTGGGCTTCCGTGTTTGCGGCCGCCGGGTGTGACATCACGCCCGGCCCCCTCGTGACGTTGCTCCCGCCCCCTCAACGAAAGTCTATGGGAAGGGGGCGCGACCGCTGTCACGCCCCCTTCCCATAGGGGGCCGCAAACACGGAAGCCCGCACACAGCGTTCGGAGTAATGAACTTCCGGACGCTGTGTGCGGAGCTCCGAAAGCAAGGGCAGCGCACCCCCCCTTTAAGGATAATCCGTATAAGATTCAAATAATGCTCTAAATGAGCCTCTCTCCATTCCTGTAGGAATTCTTCATCCTCCACAAACTGGGATGGTTCTTTATAGGACCGTAGTCCTCTTGGTACTCTGTGGTACTCACTATACAATTTTAAGGAGTTCACAGTCCAAAACAGACATACTTCTTTCTCTAAAAATAAAGAGACATTTTGTTCAAGAGATTTTTGGCTGAGCATTTGTAATACATCTTTCGTTTCAGAAGAAGTGAAAAATGCATTCGCATCTGATCGACCCAAGTTGAGCACCATACCAACCTCAGATTCGGAGGGGTCACCATCTATATACATTCCTTTTGATAGAGATAACTTCTCCACCACAGTGTGCTCTAGTTGAATGATGAAAAGTCACAAAGTTCATGCAAATACAAGGTGTTGTACAGCTCCTCTTTTTAATGCCTGGTTCTGGTGGTGCTCAGCAATAATAGCGTCTTCAATCCAGCATATAGAAGAAAGAATGTGGCAACTCACCAAATAGCTTCAGGCTTCTTTTTTTGCATGCAGGTGAACAAGCAAGTACACATACAGAGCACGTCCGTTTCATCGTGCTTCTTCTGGCTCAACTAGACACACAGCATATCCCAAGCTTTATCCAGGTAAGTTTGATGACGTCAGCTGGAGCGGGGCACCGAATGATGACATTGCCATCCACCTACGCTCTAACAGCCATATCACCTACAGGTACGTTAACTTCTGAGTTAACTGAGTAAGCAGCAGACACCAGCGCCTGTGCAGAACAGGATTACCTGTGCTCCCATCGGAGCCCCCACCCGCAACCAAGAAGAAGCAGCTCACAAGCCCAACTCATACATATTCATGTATCTCTGCTCTGCTCCACAGCCAGTCTCCATGGACACTGAGAAAATCCTGTCAGAGAGCGGAATAAGCCACCTCTGCACCTGGGGAAAAGTCAAATTCCTGCAGAGAACTTAATATATTAGAAATGGAGTAACTTCAACTGACCATTAACTTTCTATTAGCTTCTATCAGGATAGGCTGTCTTGGAAAACGGTACATGTAGCATATTGTATTTACAAGAAAATGCTCATATCTACCTTATCAGGGAGGCCTAATGGACCTTAATGGACCATCCTTAAAAAGGATCATGGAGAGGATGCTGGAGTTTTGAGCTTTTCAGGTCTTGAGGTAGTGAATACCCCCAAAAAATGGAGGATATAGAGGCTAGCTACTCTTGCAAAAGGAGGCAGTTTGCATCCTAAAATCAGAGGCTATGGGTCCATTAGGCCTCAATGATAAGGTAGATATGATTTTTTTTTTGTCAATACAATGTTTTTTAATTGTGCACCGTTCACTTTAATTTACATGTACCGTTTTCCAAGACAGCCTATCCTGATAGACGCTAATAGGAAGTTTGTGGTGAGTTGAAGTTACTCCATTTCTAATATATTAAGTTCTCCACAGGTATTTTGGCTTTTCCCCGTGTGCACGGGGAGCTCCTGTGCAGAAGAGGTTCATTCCGCTCTCTGACAGGCGTCTCTCCGTGTCCATGGAGACTGGCTGTGGAGCGGAGCAAAGACATGAATATGTATGAGTTGGGCTTATGAGCTGCTTCTCTTTGTTGATGGGCAGGCAGGGGCTCCGACAGGAGCACAGGTAATCCTGTTCTGCGCCGAGGCCGGAGTCTTCCTGCTGCTAAGGAGACTCAGTAGTTAACTCACCTGTAGGTTATATGGCTGTAAGAGCATAGGTGGATGACAATGTCATTATAAAGCACCCTGCTCCTGCTGAAGTCACCACACTTACCTGTATAAAGTTTTGAATATGCTCTGTGTCTAGTTGAGCCAAAAGAAGCACAATGTAGTATGAAACGGACGTGCTCTGTATGTGTACTTGCTTGTTCACCCGCACGCAATAAAAGAAGCCTGAAGCTCTTGGGTGAGTTGCCGCATTCTTTCTTCTATATGCTTCTTCTATATATATATATAGATTGAAGACGTGACTGTTGGTCTATTATTGCTGAGCACCACCAGAACCAGGCATTAAATAGAGCGACTGTACAACACCTTAAAGAGAGGGGGATGCTGGTTCTCCCGATACTATGCAGTAGTACCAGCTGGTTTTTCTATATTTGCATTGACATTCCATCTTTATTCCATGGATCAGTACGATTCCAATGATTCAAAACTTGAATTATTTTTGTATTGTTTTATGGTAAAAAAAAAAAATTCTAACTTCTAAAACTAGAAAGAGAAGCTTTGTTCATTACCATGTTCTCACCCCTATAACTTTTTTTATTTTTCCACCTACGGAAGTGTGTTAGGGTTTGTTTTTTTGCGCCATGAGCTGTAGTTTTTAACAGTACCACTTGTGTAGTTCTGGCTTTTTGATCACTTTTTATTACATTATTTTTTTTTATTTTTTTTTTTTTGTTGGGGGGGGATGTAATGTAACCAAAAATCTGCAAAATATTATATACAGAAAAATATAGAGGTATATACCAGCACAACACACGATATGTACTCCATATTAGAGATTATATACAGGACCATATATAGGTAGATACCAGCACTACACAGGATATATATACCAAATAAGTGATTATATACAGGACCATATGGCGGTAGAGACCAGCTGTACACAGGATATACACCCCATATAAGTGATTGTATATAGGACCATATAGAGGAAGATACCATCTACACACAGGATATACACACAATATACAGTAAGTGATTACAGTTACATGTTTTGTGATCAGCGTTGTCCTCTTTTCTTTTCTTCTCCATCCAGATCAGATCGCCATGACAACTTCTTCAATCCAAAACTCATCTCTTAAAATTTGCAGGACAAACATATTAGATTCAGTATTTTTCCAGTGCCGTCCCCTCCTCTTCACAATCTCCCCATCTATATTCCCCAAATGGTTATAATGCCCCTGTGAGGGATTTTTATGTGCCCTGGATGATTTTGCGTCCGCCCCTCCCATCAGCCCTCTGAACCATGTCTTGGCTCCACCTCCACGCAAAATCATCCGGGGTGCATTGCCTCTACCTTCCTGCTCTGTACTGCATTCTGGACTGTATAAGTGTTTACAAAACTGTGTGTAGGTAGATATAGCTAAACTATAACTCCCAGCATGCCCAGACAGCCAAAGCCTGATGATTTTATATGTATATATATATATATATATGTATATATATATATATATATATATATATAAACAGCTAGCAGCATACTCGAACAGGCTTTGGCTTTCTGGGCATGCTGGGAGTTGTTATTTTGCAAAATCTACCTACACACGTTTTTTTAAACACTTATACAGTCCAGGATGCAGTAAAGAGTGGGGAGGCGAAAGCAATGCACCCTGGATGATTTTGCATGGGGACGGAGACAAGAAATGGTTCGGAGAGCTGAAGGGAGGAGCAGACACAAAATCTTCCGGAGCACATAAAAATCCCTTACACACCAGTTGGTGCCCTGCACAGAAAAGAGCAGGTAGGTAGCTAACTATGTAGTTAGGTATCCAGATATGTAGGTAAATAACTAGCCAGGTAGGTAGCTGAGCATGTAGGTACCTAGCTAGTTAGGTGACCAGGTATGCTGTTAGGTAGTTAGGCAGCCAGGTATGTGGGCCAGGTTAGGTAGCCAGGAATATGGGTGCCCAGGTTAGGCAGCCAGGTATGTGGTGGGGCCAGGTTAGGAAGCCAGGTATATGTGGGTCAGCCAGGTATGGGGGGGGGACCAAGAATAGGGGGGCAGCCAAGTATAGGGAGGGCAGCCAGGTATAGGGGCAGGGCAGCCAGATATATGGGGGGCCCCCCTTCAAGTTGAAAAAAAGGTTAAAACATTTAAGATACTCCTCTGTTCCACACAGTGTTCTTCTCAGCTCTTCTGCCGGCCGTGTTCTTGAGTCTCCACAGTGCAGGCACCAATGAGTGACGTCATCGGCGCCTGTGGGTGGGGGCAGAGGTCACGTCTCCTCTAGTGTAGGCAGCACATGTGGCTCACAGAGAGAGAGCGCTTTTCAACTGTGTGCCGTCTAAATGGACCCTGCATGGGATATTGGTCTACAGGCACTTGGTAGACACTTGGATTTATACAGTCAGTAGCCCCCATGTTTAAAGTTACATGACAACTTTTTTTATGTTTAATGGTGATTTTTATTTACAGGTAAGGAGAGCATCTATCAAAAATCTTCATAATTTTGGGGGAAAAGTTTTTTTTTTTTTTTCTACCACAAGCAGCCAGAGCATTAACTTCCTTGACATCACTTTCACTCTCACCACCCATGAAGATAACATTAAGGTGTCTCGATACCAAAAGGATGCTGCAGAAAATTACATTTCGTTAGCAACATCATGCCATCCCAATCATGACAGAATATCTGATATGGATAATTTTGAACATTGGAGAAGCTGTGAATATTGTATACCTTGACTTTTCTAAGGCATTTGATACTGTGCCACACAAAAGGTTAGTACAAAAAATTAGGATGCTGGGACTAGGGGAGGATATATGTACACAAGTTAGCAACTGGGAAACAGAAGGAGAGATATTTATAAAAACCTGTGCAGAAGAAAAGTTGACCAGTTGCCCATAGCAACCAATGAGATTCCTTCATTTTTCACAGGCCTTGTAAAAAATAAAAGAAGCAATCTGATTGGTTGCTATGGGCAACTGTCCCACTCTTCCTCTACACAGGTTTAATTTGGTGCAATTTGTTTTTTAATGTGGCAGAATTAAGTGGAATTTCACCACAGAGGAGGATAACATAGTATTACAAAGGGATCTGGGGAGCCTGGAGGCTTGGGTAGAGACATGGAAAATGATGCATAATGTGAATAAATGTCAGCTTATGTACTTGAGTACTTTGCAAAAACAAATTATGTGATGAATAATAAAACATTAAAGAGGTAGTTCATTGCTAGACATCTTATACTCTATCCAAAGGGTAGGGTATAATATGTCTGATTGCCGGGGTCCAGCAACTGGGAACCCCCTTAACCCCTTAAGGACTGAGTCCTTTTTCACCTTAAGGACTGAGCCCTTTTTTGCAATTCTGACCACTGTCACTTTAAACATTAATAACTCTGGAATGCTTTTAGTTATCAATCTGATTCCGAGATAGTTTTTTCGTGACATATTCTACTTTAACATAGCGGTAAAATTTTGTGGTAAATTGCATTCTTTCTTGGTGAAACATCCCCAAATTTGATGAAAAAAATGAAAATTTAGCATTTTTCTAACTTTGAAGCTCTCTGCTTGTAAGGAAAATGGATATTCAAAATATATATCTTTTTGGATCACATATACAATATGTCTACTTTATGTCTGCATTATAAAATTGACGTGTTTTTACTTTTGGAAGACACCAGAGGGCTTCAAAGTTCAGCAGCAATTTTCAAATTTTTCACAAAATTTTCAAACTCGATATTTTTCATGGACCAGTTCAGTTTTGAAGTGGATTTGAAGGGTCTTCATATTAGAGATACCCCACAAATGACCCCATTATAAAAACTGCCACCCCCAAAGTATTCAAAATGACATTCATTCAGCATTTTAACCCTTTAGGTGTTTCACAGGAATAGCAGCAAAGTGAAGGAGAAAATTCAAAATCTTCATTTTTTACACTCGCATGTTCTTGTAGACCCAATTTTTGCATTTTTGCAAGGTGTAAAAGGAGAAAATTTATACTTATATTTGTAGCCCAATTTCTTCCGAGTATGCACATACCTCATATGTCTATGTTAATTGTAGAGGGCGCAGTAGAGGGCTCAGAAGGGAAAGAGCGACAAGGGGATTTTGGAGAGAACATTTTTCTGAAAATGTTTTGGGGGGGCATGTCAGCTTTAGGAAGCCCCTAGGGTGTCAGGACAGCAAAAAAAAATAACACATGGCATACCATTTTGGAAACTAGACCCCTTGGGGAATGTAACAAGGGGTAAAGTGAACCTTAATACCCCACAGGGGTTTCACGACTTTTGCATATGTAAAAAAAATATATATATTTTTTACTTAAAATGCTTGGTTTCTCAAAAATTTTACATTTTTACAAAGGGTTGAAGCAGAAAATACCCCCCAAAATTTGAAGCCCAATTTCTCCCAATTCAGAAAACACCCCATATGGGGGTGAAAAGTGCTCTGCAGGCTCACTACAGGTCTCAGAAGAGAAGGAGTCACATTTGGCTTTTTGGAAGCAAATTTTGCTCTGGGGGCATGCTGCATTTAGGAAGCCCCTATGGTGCCAAGACAGCAAAAAAAAAAAAAACACATGGCATACTATTTTGGAAACTAGACCCCTTGGGGAACGTAACAAGGGGTAAAGTGAACTTTAATACCCCACAGGGGTTTCACGACTTTTGCATATGTAAAAAATATATATATTATTTTTTACCTAAAATGCTTGGTTTCTCAAAAATTTAACATTTTTACAAATGGTTAAAGCAGAAAATATGCCCCAAAATTTGAAGCTCAATTTCTTCCGATTCAGAAAACACCCCATATGTGGGTGAAAAGTGCTCTGCTGGGGCACTACAGGTCTCAGAAAAGAAGTAGTTACAAATTTTGCTCTGGGTGCATGCCGCATTTAGGAAGCCCCTATGGTGCCAGGACAGCAAAAAAAAAAAAAAAACACATGGCATACCATTTTGGAAACTAGACCCCTCGGGGAACGTAACAGTGAGTACTTACACTTCACAGGTTTTTTGAACAGTGGGCCATAAAAGTGAAAAATTCGATTTTTTTTTGCACTATATTGATAGTGTTACCCCAAATGTTTCATTTTCACATTGGGTAATAGGGCAAAAGGCCCCCAAAATTTGAAGAACAATTTTGTCTGAGAAAAAAAAAATACCCCATATGTGGATGTAAATTGCTCTGTGGACGCACTACAATGCTCAAAATAGAAGGAGTGAAAATGTTGTTGAAATTGAAGTCGGGGGTCATGTGCATTTATAAAGCCCCGAACAGAAAAAAAACCCACATGTGACACCATTTTAGAAACTACACCCCTCAATGAACATAACAAGGGGTACAGTGGGAAATAACACCTCACTGGTTTTTTTAAAGTGGGCCATAAATTGAAAAATTAGATTTTTTTACAGTAAAATGCTGGGGTTGCCCAATTTTTAACATTTTTACAAGAGGTAATATGAGGAATTGGGTTACAAATTTTGGAGGGCTTTTCCCCCTGACAATAAAATGCATCCACATATGGGGTAACGTGCTGGGCAGGCGCACAACAAGGCTCAGAAGTCATAGAGGTCACTTTGCATTTGTGGCCTTTGGCATATCAGTAGCTGACGGTTACATACATTCCGAGGAAAATACAAAAATGAAACACCCACATGTGGCACCATTACAGAAAGTACCCACCCTGAGGAAAGGGTATAGGGGTAAAGAGGACATTTTGAACGCACGGGTGTTTCCTAAATTTATTTTCCAGGAATGGATGAAGGGTAGCTTTTGAAAATTGCAATTTTCAACCTATGCTCTGCTTCATTTTTCTGGAACAACTAACATGTGACTCCGAATTGTCGCCTGGAAATAAGACAGAGCTCAGCGAGAACTCTTTGCATTTGAGGCGGATGTTTGTGACGGCCATAACAGTTACATACATTCAGAGGAAAATATAAGAAAGGAACACCCACATGTGAGAATACTACAAACTGTACACCCCCTAGGGAAGGTGCATAGGGTGAAGTGGAGATTTGGAACAGACGGGTGTTCCCTTCATTTATTTTCCAGGAATGGATGAAGTGTACTATGGGGGGGGGGGGAGGGGGAAGAAAATTGCAATTTTAGTACTGATATGCCAATTATTTTCCCAGAATGATGACCCAGAGTACAGCCAAAAATAAAAATGATGCCCGCCCCAAACCCTATACTCTGAATCATCATTCTGGGAAGGGGATGTGTGGGGCCGTCCCTATTCTGTTACCTTAAATGCGCAACCCGCTCAGGTGGGGAGAGAGCGTTGCACATTTGAGGCAACTGCAAACCTCCAATGCTGTTGACTCTGTGTCCCATGACCCATTTTTTAGGGGGAAGAAATAAAAAAAGATATTGGGGGTATTGGGAAAAATGTTTTTTTTTTTTTTTTTTGGGGGGGGGGGGGGGGGGTTTGGTATAAAATTTGGAAGACAATGTACTCTGGACTGGTACATTGGAGTCGAATTTTGGGGAAGGAAAATTAGGGCAAAGGATGGAAAATGTAGTACTCCATGGAAGTGTGATACTCCCTGAAGCAGCCTATGCAGAGGCCCGGATGATCGGGGCAAGTGTTGCATTGAGTGGTGGTGTCCTTCCGAATCCCCCCTCTTGCGACACACTCTGCATTTCTTCTGAGATCGTCCCTTCTTTCCAGTGTGGGGGATCACACCTGGAAAGTGTTGGCCGGGGACGATCCGGGGACCTGAAGTTCCAGAGGTGCTCTGACCCGCTCTTTGGCGGTCACCAAAAGAGATCAACTCCCCCCATATAAAGATTGTAGTCCAGAATACAATCGGGCTTGAGGACCGGACCCACGGTACCTCGCACAGGGACAGGGGTGCTGCCATTCCCATGAATTGTGGTGAGCTTAAGGACATCCCTCTTGTCCTTATACCGGCCAACAACAGGTTCTCATGGGAAAAGGCACGGGACTCACCCCGGGGGATAGGAGTCTGCAGGGGATAGGAAGGAAGGCCTCTTTGATTCTTCTGGACTGTCCCACAAGCGACCGTGGATCTGGCGGCGAGGGATGTGAAGAGAGGGATACTAGTATAAAAGTTATCCACGTAAAGGTGGTAACCTTTATCTAGCAATGGGTGCAAAAGGCCCCAAACGATTTTCCCGCTAACACCCAGAGTGGGGGAACAATCTGGGGGTTCAATGCAGGAATCTCGTCCCTCATACACCATAAACTTGCAAGTGTACCCGGAGGTACTCTCACAAAGTTTATACATCTTCACGCCATACCGCGCTTGCTTGGTCGGGATGTATTGCCAGAAGCTGAGTCTCCCCTTAAAGCTCATGAGAGACTCATCAATAGCGACCTCCCTTCCAGGGACATAGGCCTCCCAAAATCTGGCCCCGAAGTGATTGATGACCGGCCTGATTTTATACAGGCGGTCATACGCGGGAACAGTTCGGGGGGGACATGCCGCATTATCAGCATAGTGCAAACATCTCCGAATGGCCTTGAACCGGGGATGTGTCATGGCCATATTGTAGAGCGGGGTCTGGTACAGGATGTCCCCACTCCAATATTGCCTTACACTGGGTTTTTTAACCCCTTAAGGACTCAGGGTTTTTCCGTTTTTGCACTTTCGTTTTTTCCTCCTTACCTTTTAAAAATCATAACCCTTTCAATTTTCCACCTAAAAATCCATATTATGGCTTATTTTTTGCGTCGCCAATTCTACTTTGCAGTGACATTAGTAATTTTACCCAAAAATGCACGGCGAAACGGAAAAAAAAATCATTGTGCGACAAAATCGAAAAAAAAAAACGCCATTTTGTAACTTTTGGGGGCTTTCGTTTCTACGCAGTGCATATTTCGGTAAAAATTACACCTTATCTTTATTCTGTAGGTCCATACGGTTAAAATGATACCCTACTTATATAGGTTTGATTTTGTCGCACTTCTGGAAAAAATCATAACTACATGCAGGAAAATTTATATGTTTAAAAATGTCATCTTCCGACCCCTATAACTTTTTTATTTTTCCACGTATGGGGTGGTATGAGGACACATTTTTTGCGCCGTGATCTGAAGTTTTTATCGGTATGATTTTTGTTTTGATCGGACTTTTTGATCACTTTTTATTCATTTTTTAATGATATAAAAAGTGACCAAAATACGCTTTTTTGGACTTTGGAATTTTTTTGCGCGTACGCCATTGACCGTACGGCTTAATTAATTATATATTTTTATAGTTCGGACATTTACGCACGCGGCGATACCACATATGTTTATTTTTTATTTTTTTTACACTGTTTTATTTTTTTTCTGGGAAAAGGGGGGTGATTCAAACTTTTATTAGGGAAGGGGTTAAATGACCTTTATTAACACTTTTTTTTTACATTTTTTTTGCAGTGTTATAGGTCCCATAGGGACCTATAACACTGCACACACTGATCTCTAATGCTGATCACTGGCGTGTATTAACACGCCTGTGATCAGCATTATCGGCGCTTGACTGCTCCTGCCTGGATCTCAGGCACGGAGCAGTCATTCGTCGATCGGACACCGGGGAGGCAGGTAAGAGCCCTCCCGGTGTCCGATCAGCCCGACTGAGCAGCCGGGTCACTTTCACTTTCACTTTAGAAGCGGCGGTCAGCTTTGACCGCCGCTTCTAAAGGGTTAATACCGCACATCGCCGCGATCGGCGATGTGTGGTATTAGCCGCGGGTCCCGGCAGTTGATTAGCGCCGGGACCGACGCGATATGATGCGGGATCCCGCTTCATATCGCGGGAGCCGGCGCAGGACGTAAATATACGTCCTGCGTCGTTAAGGAGATAACAAGACCGATATGCAGCGCAAGGCCCCAAAAGGTCCTCATTTCGGCTGCATCGACTGGAGTCCAGCCGCCGGGTCTAGCTAAAAGTGAGCCCGGGATAGCGGCGACGAACTGTTGGGCGTACAGATTCATCTGTGTAACCATTAGATTAACAAAGTCGTCACTGAAAAAATGACCGAAAAAGTCCTTTTCAGTGAACCCGGCGATGTTAATCTTGATTCCTGAGTCGCCAACAAACTCAGGAATCACAGGCTCGTGGTCCGCTGGCTCAGCCCAGACAAGTTCTCCGGTACCAGTGACCTTGGCAGGGGGGTTTCACTAGTATGAGCGCCAGGGGGACTCATACTAGCATGGGGCACAGGGTCAAGGGCAGAGGAGGTTTGCGGCGCCGCACGGCGGCATCTCTGCCGCCTTGGTGGCTCATCATCAGAACTAGATGATAAGGAGGACGATGAAATAAGGAAGGTGGGGTCTTCATCGTCCTCTGAGCCGCTCTCGGTGTCGGAGGCAATTATGGCATATGCCTCCTCCGCCGAAAACGATCTGCGTGCCATTTCCCTACTCTAATGGGGATACGGGTATGTGTGTGTGTTGGGGGGGGGGGAAACTTTATTGGTGTATGTGCTGTGTGTGGTGTGGTGCGATACTACTTCCCTAACCCGCCCTAACCCTCCCTAACCTAACCTAACTAAACTAACCCGCCCTAACAGAAAAAATAAATAAAAAGGGGACTTTTTTTTTTAAAACAAAAAAGGGACTTCTAGCGCAAAAAAGCCCTGCGCTAAAAAAAAGCGTTTATCCAATCAGTGGTGTGCGCACTGATTAGCGCTTGTGGCGGCAGGGGGCGCAGAAGTCAGTGGGGGGTCCGGCCACTCAGCCCAGAACAGTGGCTGGTGGCTTGTACACAGACCCCCACACAAAAAACCTGAAAAATAAAATTAAAAAAACGCTTAACCCCGAAAAAATGCACCCGTCTGAACCCAAAAGAAAAAACGCTGATCAGTGATAAATCACTGACAGCGGTGGGACAGGCTGCACACACAGGTACGGTCCATCCACACAGTACATGCCTGCTACTGGTGGCACGGACTGCCTATGGGTGCAAAAAAGCGCTAGAAAACGCGAAAAAAAGCGACGGCACCACAAAAAAAACGCTGATCAGTACTACGGGACTGACCAGCGGCGGGTGGGCTTTAACAAATGGTGGCGGACCGCTCTTTTATAACTAAGAGGGTCCGCACACACGCTTAGGGAAAAAAAAAAAAAAAGATCTGCGCCAAAAAAAAAGGCTGGCGGCAGACCGCAGCGACCCAGCAGGGCTGGGGTCACACAACTTAAGGTGCTAAGGACACCCACTGAGGTACGCTGAAAAAAAAATTCAAAAATTTTTTTTTAATTTTTTTTTTTAACCCTAGCCTGTCCCTACCTAAATCTAAAGCTATCCCTGGGGATTTCTGTGCTAAGGGGCCACAGAAAGGGGGCAAGGGGCACTTTTTTCACACTGAGGGAATAGTGGCAGCACGGGGCTCCGTCCTGCTTGCCAGATCTCTGTGGAATGGCGGGCAGAACGGAGCAAAGTGCTCCTAGCCCCCACCATCCCCTCCCTTTACATTGTGATTGGTGTGGCCACTTTGGCCACCCAATCACAACTGTACTGAGGGGGGTGGCCACAATGCCAGCCCCCAGTACAGCATGGATGGTGATTGGTGGTTGATTAGTGATTGACTACACCACCAGTCACCATCTATATCCGGGTCACAGGGTCACACGTGACCCTGATGACCCGGATCCGCTGCAGAACGCCGGTAAGTAGTTACCCGCATCCTGCAGCGATCACCGGTATACTGCCGGGATGTCTGCTGAAATCAGCAGACATCCGGCTCCAATCCCCGCAGGCTCCAATCCCCGGAACGAATTGCAGCACACCGCTCATCTGAATTAATGAGCGATGTGCTGCGATCGCCGACATGGGGGGTCCTGATGACCCCCCTGGGCGATATCCCGAGATGCCTGCTGAACGATTTCAGCAGGCATCGGGCTCCGGTTCCCAACCGGCTAGCGGTGGGGACCGGATTTCTCACAGGCGTATGGATACGCCCTGCGTCCTTAAGGACTCGGAATGCAGGGCGTATCCATACGCCCTGCATCCTGAAGAGGTTAATCTCCATGCAGACACCCAGCATTCTGAACATTATCTTCATAATGCTGTTTTTTTTGGGAGGCCGTGGTCGTAACGTCATAGACATGAATAGAGGGGGTGTGGCGTGATGCCACAAGGGGATATAGTATGATGTCATGAGGGGGCATGGTATGATGTCACGAGGGGGTGCGGCATGATGTCACGACCACGGCCTCCCAAACCCAGCGTTCTTAGCATAATCTTCAGAACGCTAGGTGTCTGCACGGAGATCTTGGGGGAGGCCCAGTGACCGGACCACCGCGATCAGACATCGTATCCCCTTTCCTTTGGATAGGGGATAAGATGTCTAGCAACAGAGTACCCATTTAAGTAAAACTTCTAACAAAAAAGACTCAACATTAGTTGCCAAGGCTAATAAGTCACGAGATACATCAATAGAGATATAAATGCTCAAGTCAAAAACATAATTTTGCCTCTGTATAAGTTACTATTCAGACCACATACGCCGTATCGCGTCCATTTTGGGGCTCTTGTATATAAGAAAGACATTTTTAAACTAAAGTAGGTACAGAGGAAAGTGACCAAGATCATTAAGGGAATGGGTGAATTACAGGTCCAAGACAGGTTATCGAGCTTGGAGTTATTTTTTTGAAAAAAAGATGTCTATGGGGGTATTTGATCACAATGTTAAAATATATTTGTAGTGAGCAGTACATAGATCTTTCTAGTGATCTTAATTAGCAGACATTTTGAAAATTTCCCTGTATGGCTAGTGTGGAAAAGTGCAAAATAATTAACATGAAGGACGAGGAACACATGGCATTTTGGCAACCAGAGGAAGCAAGAAGTAGAAGGGCAGTGAAATTATGTCAGGATGACCGGTATTCCTTGCAACTGTCACATGATAACCCCAGGTTATACAATGATTTGCGGTCAGTCAGCTACCAGGCCAATAGGAGACAGCAAAGGTCATAGGGACTTTTACACAGTTCTAAAGGCATGTAGTGCATCACATCTGGCATTCTGGAACAAGGTAGAGAGACAGACAAATAGTGTGAGCAGGAGCCAGAGCAGAGCGATCTTGCAGAATCCCAAAAAGGAAAAAAAAAGCCTTCTCATATCACAATAACCTCCACAGCTGGCTGAGCACAAACCGTAAGCTATACAATTCCACATGAAATTGAGCACAGACTTGATCTGTGGGCTGATCTCAGTGACTTACTGTCCCTTCCAGCAGAAGCCTCATCATACACTACAAATCCCATGCAAATATCTGTGCAACTGAGCAAAGCTGTGGGTTGACCAGTATATCTACCGCTTATAAGCTAACAGATAACAATAAAAAAAACATGTATATTTAACACACATTAGCCATCTACGGACATTTATACAATTTATGGACAAATTTTAGATTTAAACGAACACACATTATATTTAACCGGTTGTAAGTTAACAGAGCAATAAAAAGCATCTACATATAATGAGCATTATCCTTATACAGCATGTTACATATATATTCTTCAGCAAGCAAAAGAAGTGCAGTGACCGACACTTCAAAAGGAGCACAAATGTAGCTAGATGTGTGCTGACCAACTGAGGGTATGGATCAAGCTGACAGAGTGGGAACCATGGACGGGACCTGCAGCAGTGCTGACACTGATAGAGTGAGGCAAATAGCATTTGTAGAGGAACAAAGAATGTCGCACTCACCGGTCCAGTGTAAAACTTCTTTATTGAAGACTAGTCAGAGGGTGTACAGATCAGCATAGCGGGAGCGTCTCCATGGGACGGATGGTATCTGTTTCATGTGCTAAGCACACTTTGTCTGCCGACACTCAAAAGTGGGCCTGGAGGAGAAGACTATATCCACACCTGCATGGGTGGGGCTTACAACATGTGATACAAAAGTGAACAAACAAATAATACACAAAACGTTACAAAAATGAATTTAACCCCAGCCCATTTTCACCTTAACCCCTTAAGGACTCATTTTGGCCTTAAGAACAATTTAATTTTAACGTTTTCATTTTTTCCTCCTCGCCTTCTAAAAATCATAACTCTTTTATATTTTCATCCACAGACTAGTATGAGGGCTTGTTTTTTGCGCGACCAGTTGTCCTTTGTAATGACATCACTCATTATATCATAAAATGTATGGCGCAACCAAAAAACACTATTTTTGCGGGGAAATTAAAACCAAAAACGCAATTTTGCTAATTTTGGAAGGTTTCGTTTTCACACCGTACAATTTATGGTAAAAATGATGTGTGATCTTTATTCTGAGGGTCAATACAATTAAAATGATACCCATTATTACATACTTTTCCATTATTGTTGCGCTTAAAAAAAATCACAAACTTTTTAACCAAATTAGTACGTTTATAATCCCTTTATTTTGATGACCTCTAACTTTGTATTTTTCCGTATAAGCGGTGGCATGGGGGCTCATTTTTTGCGCCATGATCTGTACTTTTTTTTGATACCACATTTGCATATAAAAAACTTTTAATACATTTTTTATAATTTTTTTTTAAATAAAATGTATTAAAAAAGTAGCAATTTTGGACTTTTTTTTATTTTTTCATTCACGCTGTTCACCGTACGGGATCATTAACATTTTATTTAAATAGTTCGGACATTTACGCACGCGGCGATACCAAATATGTTTATAAAATTTATTTTTTACGCTTTTTGGGGGTAAAATAGGAAAAACCGGACGTTTTACTTTTTTATTGGGGGAGGGCATTTTTCACATTTTTTTTTACTTTTACTTTTACTTTTTTTTTAAAAATTTTTTACACTTGAATAGTCCCCATAGGGGACTATTCATAGCAATACCATGATTGCTAATACTGATCTGTTCTATGTATAGGACATAGAACAGATCAGTATTATCGGTCATCTCCTGCTCTGGTCTGCTCGATCACAGACCAGAGCAGGAGACGCCGGGAGCCGGATGGAGGCAGGAGAGGGGACCTCCGTGCGGCGTTATGAATGATCGGATCCCCGCAGCAGCGCTCCGGGCGATCCGATCATTCATTTAAATCGCGCACTGCCGCAGATGCCGGGATCTGTATTGATCCCGGCACCTGAGGGGTTAATGGCGGACGCCCGCGAGATCACGGGCGTCTGCCATTGCCGGCGGGTCCCTGTCTGCGATCAGCAGCCGGGATCAGCCGCGCATGACACGGGCATCGCTCCGATGCCCGCGGTTATGCACAGGACGTAAATGTACGTCCTGGTGCGTTAAGTACCACCGCACCAGGACGTACATTTACGTCCTGCGTCCTTAAGGGGTTAAAGGGGTACTCCGGTGGTCAACATATTTTTCCGTTTTTGACTTACCCTATTTGTTTTGTTTAATTTCTATTCTTATTGTTTAGCCTACTCTATTTCCATTCTTTGTTGTCTTTTTATCCCCCACTTTGTTTTCCTATCTTTGCTTCTATTTCCTGTTTCTTGCTGTGCTGAAAACTACAAATCCCAGCATGCAACATGCCTTGCTGGTTTGGGGTGGCTCCTTTTTTTTTGTTTGTTTGTTTGTTCTGCCCTTTACCCATCCTACTATTTTCCCAGGTCAGCCCCCTTATACACAGCACACTAATATAATCAGCCCTGGTTGGAATACACTGGCATACACACACACACAAGGGACTACAACTTCCAGCATGTGTCATTCAGGAGTATTCAGTCTGTGGTATAACACCAGCATGCTGCCTCTGTAGACTCCTGGATGTTGTAGTTCACCACACCTCTGTAGGGCATACACCAGTGTTTCCCAACCAGGGTGCCTCCAGGTATTGCAAAACTACAACTCCCAGCATGCCCTGACAGCCTTTGGGCATGCTAGGAGTTGTAGTTTTGCAACAGCTGAAGGCACACTGGTTTGTAAACACTAGCATACACACACACAACAGGGACTACAACTACATGGACTACAACAGAGACTACAACGCAGAGCTGGTTGGTAATGTAACTGTGAGGGAAAACCTTGGTAATAGCGACCACAACATGGACGTGCACAGACATTTTAGAGGGCAGGGGATCAAGTAAAAAAAGAGGGCACTTATTTAAAAAAATGTCTGCCAGACTTAATGGGCTGCGGCCCAGGGACACAGTGGACTTCTGGCCAGGCCCCCTTGACATTCCTAGTCCCATAAAAGTTGGTGTTTTTGAAAAATAAAGTCAAGAACAGTATCTATGAAGGTCTGCCATGTGTATATACACTTTGGCTGTGCTGTCAGTCTTATTTACAGAAAACATGTGACAGCTGCCCTATAATATACTGTATTATAGAGGAGATTTATCAAAACCTGTGCAGAGAAAGAGTGGTGCAGTCGCCCATAGCAACCAATCAGATCGCTGCTTTCATTTTGCAGAAGGCTTTTCCTCTGCAAAGGTTTTAATAAATCTCCCCCTATAAGCCCCGGCCTGAGCTCTATAGGACAGAACGTGCACTGTACCCGGCCTCACCCAGCACCCATCCCCAATCACCCAGCACCCATCCCCAATCATCCATCACCAATCACCCAGCACTCATCCCCAATCACCCAGCACCCATCCCCAATCACCCAGCACCCATTCCCAATCACCCAGCACCAATCACGCAGCACCAATCACCCAGCACCCATCCCCAATCACCCAGCACCCAGCACCCACCTTATGCAGGAATCTCCACACAGCTCTGGTTCTTACACTGTAGAGATGGACACCACACTAATATATACTTACATGCTACAATATACAAGTTGGCAAAAAAATAATTATAAATATACAAAGATGTCCAGGCATAGCACAGCATACAGGATGGAGGCAGGGAAGCTCCGCCTCCATTGCGCACAAGACTGAATTCGCATACTAGCAATGTGGGGCAATACCTAGAAAACGGCTGCTCCAAATTTAGTAAGTATAACATTATCTTCCTCCTGTTCTCCTGCACTGTAACCTAGTATATTGGGTTTAGTGTGAGTAAACAGCCTGTCAGTTTCCCTTTAATTATATCCCGTACCCCCTTAATGATCTATATACTGTGCCACCATTCATCTATTAATTCATTATATACTGTGCCACCATTCATCTATTAATTCATTATATACTGTGCCACCATTAATGAACCATATTCCTCTGCCACTATTATTTAACTATACTGTGTCACCATTAACCCTTTAAGGACCCGGGCGTTTTCCGTTTTTTCATTTTCAATTTTTCCTCCTTAACTTTAAGAAATCATAACTCTTTAAAATTTTCACCAAAAATTCTGTGATAGCTTATTTTTTGCATCACTAATTCTAATTTGTAATGACAGTCATTTTACCGAAAAATCTACGGTGAAACGGGAAAAAAAATCAATGTGCGACAAAATTGATGAAAAAACACTATTTTATACGTTTTTTGAGCTTCCGTTTTTACGCAGTACATTTTCCGGTAAAAATTACACCTTCTCTTTATTCTGTAGGTCCATACGGTTAAAATGATCCCCTACTTATATAGGTTTGATTTTGTATCACTTCAGAAAAAAATCATGAATACAAGCAGGAAAATTCATACATTTAAAATTGTTATTTTCTGACCCCTATAACTTTTATTTTTCTGTGTTCAGGGCACTATGAGGGGTCATTTTTTGCGATGTGATCTGAAGTCTTTAGCGGTACCATTTTTGTTCTGATCAGACTTTTTGATCACTTTTTTTCACTTTTTTGTGGTATAAAAAGTGATCAAAAATGCACTATTTTGGACTTTGGATTCTTTTTGCGTGTATGCCATTTAATGTGCGGTTTGAAAAGCGGTATAGTTTTATAATTCGGACATTTCCACAAGCGGTGATACCACATATGTTTATTTTTATTTACACTGTGTTTTTTTTATTCTTGGAAATGAGGGTGATTCAAACTTTTATTAGGGGAAGGGATAATTCAAAGGGTTAATGATTATTTTTTTTTTTTTACACTTTTCTTATGCAATATTATAGCTCCTATATGGGGCTATAACATTGCATTAACTGATCTTTACCACTGATTGATGCATCTCCATAGGAATGGATCAATCAGTGTTTTCAGCGATTGAATGCTCAAGCCTGAATCTCAGGCTTGAAGCATTCAATCGGCGATCGGACTGCACGAAGGCAGGTAAGAGACCTTCCTCCTGTGCTACAGCTGTTCAGGATGCCGCAATTATACCGCGGCAATCCCGAACAGCTCCCTGAGCTAGCCGGGCACTTTTACTTTCGTTTTACTTTAGTTTTCAGCTTCGAGCGCACGGCTAAAGGGTTAATAGCGCGCGGCACCACGATCAGTGCCAGTGCTATTAGAGGCGGGTCCCGGCTTCACTATGACGCCGGGCCCGCTGCGATATGATGCGGGGTCACCATGTGACCCCGCGTTATATAGCAGGAACGGGACTCAGGGCGTAAGTTTACGCCCTGGGTCCTTAACAGGTTAAGAATCTATACACAGTGCCAGAATACATAAAAATATAATGTTCCAATATAAATAAAATATATTCTCTGCTTCCATAAATTCCCTATATACTGTGCTTACATTCCTCTATTAATTCCCTAATAATGTGCTTCATACAATACATACAAGCACATAACACAAAGACACATACAGTACATAGGTCATATACACACATACAGTACATAAGAAATATACACACATACAAAAAGACACTTTGACAAATACATATAACATGGAATATATACTAAAAGATATCGCCAACAGGCACATCATACATACAGGTACACACATACAATCACTCACAGATATATACACACACAAATACAAACATTCACTTGCTCACAATATATATATATATATATATATATATATATATATATATATATGTGTGTGTGTGTGTGTGTATGTGTGTGTGTGAGCAAGTGAATCTATGTGTGTGTGTATGTCAGTGTGTCTGTATGATGTATATATATATATATATATATATATATATATATATATACACACACACACATCATACAGAAACACTGACATACAATCACTCATATATACACACTCACTTACACTAAGGCCCCAGCCATCCCTCTCTTCACAGGCACATACATAAAGATATACACACACACATATGTATATATATATATATATATATATATATATATATATATATATATATATAGCAAAAACATAAAACTTATGTATATATAACACATTATATATATATATATATATATATATATATATATATATATATATAAAGCAAAAACATATAACTTTAAAAAGGCAAACTTCCCTGGGCTGAGAGCTGCACTACAGGACATAGACTGGGGGGAGGTGTTCTCAAATACTGATACAGAAGGTAAATGGGACATCTTTAACCTCTTAAGGACCAAGGGCGTACAGGTACGCCCTTGGTCCTGCTCTCCTGATATAACGCGGGGTTACACAGTAACCCCGCATCATATCGCGGCAGGCCCGGCGTCATAGTGAAGCCGGGACCCACCTCTAATAGCGCGCTGCGCCGATCGCGGCGCCGCGCGCTATTAACCCTTTAGCCGCGCGCTCAGAGCTGAGCCGCGCGGCTAAAAGTGAAACCGAAAGTGGCCGGCTAGCTCAGTCGGGCTGTTCGGGATAGCCACGGCTAATCGCGGCATCCCGAACAGCTGACAGGACAGCGGGAGGGCCCCTTCCTGCCTCCTCGCTGTCCGATTGCCGAATGACTGCTCAGTGCCTGAGATCCAGGCCTGAGCAGTCATGCGGCAGAATCGTTGATCACTGGTTTCTGATGAGAAACCAGTGATCAGCACAGAAGATCAGTGTGTGCAGTGTTATAGGTCCCTATGGGACCTATAACACTGCAAAAAAAAAGTGAAAAAAAAAAGTGAATAAAGATCATTTAACTCCTCCCCTATTAAAAGTTTGAATCACCCCCCTTTTCAAATTAAAATAAAACAGTGTAAATAAAAATAAAAATAAACATATGTGGTATCACCGCGTGCGGAAATGTCCGAATTATAAAAATATATCATTAATTAAACCGCTCGGTCAATGGCGTGCATGCAAAAAATTCCAAAGTCCAAAATAGTGCATTTTTGGTCACTTTTTATATAATTTAAAAATGAATAAAAAGCGATCAATAAGTCCTATCAATGCAAAAATGGTACCGTTAAAAACTTCAGATCACGGCGCAAAAAATGAGCCCTCATAACGCCCCATACACAGAAAATTAAAAAAGTTATAGGGGTCAGAAGATGACAATTTTAAACGTATTAATTTTCCTGCATGTAGTTATAATTTTTTCCAGAAGTCCGACAAAATCAAACCTATATAAGTAGGGTATCATTTTAATCGTATGGACCTACAGAATAAAGATAAGGTGTCATTTTTACCGAAAAATTTACTACGTAGAAACGGAAGCCCCCCAAAGTTACAAAACTGCGTTTTTTTTTTTCAATTTTGTCGCACAATGATTTTTTTTTCCATTTTTTGGGCAAAATGACTGACGTCATTACAAAGTATAATTGGTGGCGCAAAAAATAAGCCATCATATGGATTCTTAGGTGCAAAATTGAAAGAGTTATGATTTTTTAAAGGCAAGGAGCAAAAAACGAAAATGTAAAAACGGAAAAAAACCCGGTCCTTAAGGGGTTAAATCAACTCTAAATAACTATACAGCTAAATATATACCAAAGGGGAACAAATATAAACGATTAAAACTAAATCCTACATGGCTGACAAATGATGTTAAAAAACAAAACTTTGAATATGCTGTTCAGTTTTGGTCATCTGTCCATAAAAGGGACACTGCGGAGCTGGAAAGGGTGCGGAGACGTGCGACTAAACTAATATGGGGCATGGAACATTTTAGCTATGAGGAACGATTAAAGGAGTTACAATTGTTTAGTCTTGAGAAGAGACGTTTAAGGGGGGATATGATAAACGTATATAAGTATATAAATGGCCCATACAAAAAATATGGAGGAAAAACTGTTCCAGGTTAAACTCCCCCCAAAGGACGAGGGGGCACTCCCTCCGTCTGGAGAAGAAAAGGTTTAGTCTAAAAGGGCGACACGCCTTCTTTACCATAAGAACTGTGAATTTATGGAACAGTCTACCTCAGGAACTGGTCACAGCAGGAACAATTAATAGCTTTGAAACAGGGTTAGATACATTCCTGGAACAAAATAACATTAATGCTTATGCAGAATTATAAAACAACATCCCTTCCCCTTATCCCCTTACACCCTTCCCTTCAATTCCCTGCTTGAACTTGATGGATGCATGTCTTTTTTCAACCATACAAACTATGTAACTATGTAACTCCCAGCATGTGTCATTCAGGAGTCCGCCCTCCCCCTTCACATATAGGGGGAGATTTATGAAAACCTGTGAAGAGGAAAACTTGCCCAGTTGCCCATAGCAACCAATCAGCTTGCTGCTTTCATTTTTATGAAGGCCTGTGAAAAATGAAAGAAGCAATCTAATTGGTTGCTATGGGCAACTGGGCAAGTTTTCCTCTTCACAGGTTTTGATAAATCTCCCACATAGAGATCATTCCCAGTATGAGATTTATTCCCCTGCAGTCCATACATCCCCAGCCCGTGCACCTTCTCATCCTCCCCTTCAGATAACACTTATCTTCTCTGTGAGGTCCTTCTCCTGTGCAGACCTGTGTCCTTAGAATACAGGACAGGGGGGGGGGGTGAGGTGAGGAGCTGTGTACTCAGCTGGATGAGATGAGGGGGTGTGGCTTATTCCTCTCATGCAGACAGAGAAAAAAAAAAGCTGTGACATCTTGTCCACAACAGACTCAGAACTCTGGACAACAGTAAAAGAAAACCCTCTGAACTACAGAACTTTAACTAAAAGAAGAAGCTAAGTGAAGAAAATAGAAGTTTTCTGTGAAATCTATGTGTATGTTTGTTATTGCCAAACAAGTTGTTTGGTTTGTCAAGTTGTGTTGTCCACTGTGTATGCAGAACATGGTGTGTTACATTTTTAAGTCAGTCTTGTGATGGTAGAGAACGTGAAATGAAACTTTTTTTCTCTTCTCTTATGTGAGGTATGATACCTTTATGGTCTAAATATGGCATTTAGGGACTGGCCAGTGCCCAAAATTCCAAGAGGAGGGGCTTGTGTGTCACATACTGTAGACAAGGAAATAAGTGTTTACCTTATGGGATAGTTTGTGAATACTTTTTAGTAAATGTGGAAGTTGCTGGATTAGTGGAAATTCTGGAGTATGCAATGTTTTAGTTGAATGAAGCGGAATATAATCTCTCAGTGAAGTTGTTTTAGAAGGCTACTGATAAGCTTTTGTGTCTGAAAATGTATAATATATATATATATATATATATATATATATATATATATATATATATATAGTGACGATCCGTCTTGAGGATTAGCTCCGGGATCGTCCTGGACCACGCCACAGGATGCGTTTCTTCTCAATAAACCAGCAAACAAACACTTATAATGCAAATCTGGCACCTTGCCAGTTTTATTAATTAGACAGGTTGCAGGGAAAGAAATAAACAAAAAAGCAGGAACAAACAAAATCCTAGACCGTCTGGTCACTGACTAAACAGATCAGCTTGTCCTGACTAACAACCGCTGAGCTTCCCTCAGCCGGTTAAACATATGTCCCCTGCAACCTTCTACTCACAATTCATGTCACTCTCTTTGGGCCCCTCATAGCTTGGGCTGTGTACTCCTCAGCAGGCCCTGTCTCTTCCCTACAGCCCACATGCTTTCTCCTAGGAAGAGCCCACATTAGACTGAGTCTCCATCTCATATACACACCTCCCTTCCCTCCTGCCTCATTACTTAAGAAGCAGGTGAGAGCTTCTGCAGGGTGAGCCAAGGAAATACACCCTTTCCTTGCCACACTGCCACATATCCCCCCCCCCCCTTTGCTCAGACCACCGGGAAGGAGCACATGTATTTGAAAGGCAGAAACCATCTGCCTTTCCTTTCTCTTGGACAACTTTTGTCCCACAGTCTCTGAAGTCCTTGACTTTTTTCTTCCGGACTTTTACCAGCCACCAATTGCAAGTCTCTCGGTCACACCTCTCCAGTAACAGGTTCTTCACCCTGGTGTGGGCAGGGTTCTTGAAATTAAGGAGTGAGAGGACCGCCGCTTCTAACCTTTGTCTTTTTCTGGCTTGCCGGACCTCTGCCTCTGCTTCAGAGAATTTTTCGGCCTCAGTGGCTTCACCAACCACTGTCTTGTTCTCTGTACCGTCAGAGGACCTCCAACATGGGTCCATCTCAGTTTCAACTTTAGAAGACTTCCCACCTGGTTTCACCTCAGTCTTGACTTCAGTGGATTTCTCACATGGTTTCACCTCATCCCTTCCAGCTTTCTCTTCAGGGGCACCAGCTTCCTCAGGTTTGGCTTCAGAGTCTTTGGCTCCTTCAGATTCTTGTGTAGAATCAGCTTTTACTACTGCAGCTTCTTCAGGCTTACTCTTCTCTTCACCTGTAGCTTCAGTTGTGCCATTCTCTTTACTCACAGCTTTTGAGGTTGACTCTAGTTTGGCTTCTGCTTCAGAGGATTTCTCTGCCTCAGCATTACCTTCAGAATTTTTGGTCTGCTCAGGTTCAGAGGATTTCCCACCTCTCTTCTCCTTAGTCTCCGCTTCAGAGGATTTCCCACCAGGTTTCAGCTCAGTCCTAGCTTCAGGGGACTTCTTACAGGACTTCACCTCAATCTTAAAACTTTAGAGGACTTTTTGGCATTCAGAGAAAGCATAACTGTATCCTATAACTTCGGCCCCAAAAGCCTTTCTTGAGCCAATTCCGCCATATCTTGGTCTCTGCTCTCTTTTAGGACTTCCTGGTCCTCTTCCTTTTTCTCACATTTTCGCCGCTTACACTGGAGCTTAGCGGACTTCCTCCTCTCACTGTCAAGTAACTCTGTCAAGTCCCTGACAGTATCTTCCAAAGACAGCAATTGTTTCCTCAATTGTTCATTGTCCGCCAGCACAGCCACCTGCTCGTAGAGTTGCGCTCCCAGCAAAACCAAGGCAGCTACGTGGGACCTTCTGCGCTTTTCGTTCTGCGCGTTTTGTTCTGCGCTTCCAGGCTCTCTTTTAAGATCTTCATGTCATCTTCCAGCTTTATATATTTCAGCTGCTCACTCTTGAGCTTTGTGGAGATCATCTTCTCACTGTCCAGCAACTGTTTCTTGGACTTCACTAACTCATTGATAGATTTTCCACTCTCACCAATCTGTTCAGATAAATCTGAGATCTCCTGTTGCAAGTTCTTGTTTTCATGTTGCAGAGTCTCAACTTGTTCCAGGGCCTCCTCATACTGCTCACGGAGAAAGTCATTGTCATGACGAGCAGATTGAAGAGCATGTGCAAGGGCATTCTTCACCTTGACTTCCTCCTCAAGTTGTCTCTTAGCTTTAGAGACACTCTCCAGATTGCTGGCAAGAGCTTCAGCTTCCATCTTCATTTCATTCTTCTCTTTTTCTATTTTTTTCCATGGCTACCAGGCTAGCCTTGTGATCACTTTGCAGAGCCTGATATGCACCATATGGAAGACTCACTTCTTCCTGGAATGACATCCGCTTGGCCAGACTCTGCACTTCACTCTCCTTGCTGGTCACAAGACCCTGGGAGCGGGACAGTTCATCCTGCAGAGCCACAAACTCACTTCTGTGGTGCTCCATTATTTTTTCCAGCTGAAGCCTCGCTTCTTGCTCTTTCTTAAAGCCAGCATGTGATTTGTGCTTCTCCTCTGTCAAGCGATGTACCTCTTTTTCTTTCTCCAACAACTTCACAGAAACCATCTGCAGGTTTTTTTTCCAGATTCTGGATCTGCTCCAGTTTTTTCCCAAGGCCAGCTCGTCTTTTCCGAGACCTTTTACTGACAGCGGTCTCCTCCCTCTCGCTGTTAGACCTTGAGACATCCTCTGGTCCTCTGTCAGACACTCGACCCAGCTCTTCTCCATCTCTAGATGAAGTTTCCCCCTTTTCCGGGGTTGCGGCCACTTGTGCCTCATTATTATCATCCACAACAGGTGCCACTGACACCTGGCACTCTTCCTCTCCCACCACATTGGCAACTCTGGAGACTCTCGCTAAACACTCCTGTCGGACCGACAATCCCTTGACGGTAAGTTTGTTGTCCCTAGCAACAACTTCAATGGCTCTTGGCACCAGCGTGTCAGGGAGATTCCTGATCAATGCCTCTGAACTGTCTCTCGGCTTCTTGGCAGACTTTTCTTTTGTCTTGTCACAGTCTCCTTTAGGACTCTGTCTGTGACTGTAAATGCAGCCCCCAGCTCCACTGGTACTCTCTTCCGGAGTTTTGTTTTTTCCGCAGCCATCTCCGTAGCTTCTGTTCCAGTTACCTCTTTATCTTGACTCGTGGACTGTTCTTCAGCTCCCCTAGTGGTCTGGCACACTCCCACCTGAGATCTACCTAGGATCTGCCGACACTCCCTGTCCTCTGCTGAGTTACTGTCCCCTGCTATGTGGTGAAAACCAAGTGTTGTGAGCCTATCAGGTGTTCCTGCTCTAGTCACCCTACTATCTTCCCACAACTGCTGAAAAAACGGAAAATCCTTCCCCAGCACTATTTCATACTCTAAGGTAGGCTATATTGCAACCTTGTGACTTATGGTACCATAGGGAGTAGAAATACACACATTAACTGTTTTAAAACCCCAAATACCGGCTTGTATAGACACTATAGCTGGGTCTGGCTTTCTGCTGCTGGTCTTTACCAGACTTATTACACATTTTGGATCTAACAAAACTGTCATCTTTTTACCTTCTATTTCCAGCTCACACAGGTTTTCTTTGGTGGGAATAGAACTCTCTACATCAGAACACATTAACATAAGAGTTTCAAGAAAAACATTATCAGCCTGCATGGGTTCACAATGTACAGCACCATTCACACAGTCCAATAGAGACCTCCCAGTCCTCACTCCTTCCGGAACCTTTGTGTGCGAACTCTCAGGTGCACTCTCGGTATCCCACAGCTACCAGAAATACGGAAAGTCTCTGCCCAGTACAATTTCCACTGTAAGTTCCTCCATCATATGGCTTACTGTCCCAAAACATGTATCAAAGGTAATTTGAACAGTCTTACTGGGCTCCGGGCGGGACTTCACAAATGGAATTATTTCTGGCATAATCCGAGATACAGTCTGGCAACAATCCAAGTCCACCCACAGTGGGATGCCGCCCACCGACAACTCACGGGACCTCGGCTTAGTCTTGGCGACCACCGGTTGTGGCCCACGTCGGTTGCTCCCAGCAACAGCCTTTCGAGGTTGTCCCATTTTCTTGAAAATAAATCTCGATCCGTTGCCCCTAGCAACGCTCCTCCACAGACACCAAACTGGGCTTGAACTCCTCTGCTGGGCTCCTCTGACTTGCAATCTTGCAGGGGGTTGCTCCTAGCAACAGCTCCTCTCCAACTCGCTTGTTGGTTGCCCTTGGCAACGGGTTGCACTTAGCAACGGCGTGCCCGCATCCTCCACCAAAATGTGACGATCCGTCTTGGGGATTAGCTCTGGGATCGTCCTGGACCACGCCACAGGATGCGTTTCTTCTCAATAAACCAGCAAACAAACGCTTATAATGCAAATCTGGCACCTTGCCAGTTTTATTAGACAGGTTGCAGGGAAAGAAATAAACAAAAAGCAGGAACAAACAAAATCCTAGACCGTCTGGTCACTGACTAAACAGATCAGCTTGTCCTGACTAATAACCACTGAGCTTCCCTCAGCCGGTTAAACATGTGTTCCCTGCAACCTTCTACTCACAATTCATGTCACTCTCTTTGAGCCCCTCATAGCTCGGGCTGTGTACTCCTCAGCAGGCTCTGTCTCTTCCCTACAACCCACATGCTGTCTCCTAGGAAGAGCCCACATTAGACTGAGCCTTCATCTCATATACACACCTCCCTTCTCTCCTGCCTCATTACTTAAGAAGCAGGTGAAAGCTTCTGCAGGGTGAGCCAAGGAAATACACCCTTTCCTTGCCACACTGCCACTATAGATATATATATCTATATATATATCTATATATATATATATATATATATATATATATATATATATACATATATACATATATATATATATATATATATATATATATATATATATATATATATATATATCTTTGTGTCACTATTAGTTTTGTTTGGTTATGATTTCTGATCTCCAAAGATAATATTCAATGTTGGTGTTTGAACACTAGGTCTTTGTGACTTTTTTTTTACTAATCCTGATCCTGTGTCACGATATCTGTTTAGTATTTCAGTCTTCCCTATCTGTATATAATTGTATGTCACAGATCATTCTTGGATTAGTCATTTAACCCTTGCCTCTTCTTGCTTATGCTGTTCTGTTTAACACCTTTGTATTGTAGTTCAGGAATCTGCTGGTGACTAGTTGTCATGCAATCTGTGATTTATTGCTATGTGAATCCCTTTTTGTGTTTGTATTTTTTGAGTCTTTACAGTCCATCCGTGTAAAAGCTGACACAGCATTCTAACCTGTGTGTGAACAGCTTGATGCTGCAGAGGGGGGGGGGGCAGCCCCCTTCCTGTCTTTATCTCTCAAGACTTTCTGTGTGAGAGCGGCATTCCTAGTTTGTTTTTCTTGTGTTTATTTAAATGTAGTTTATCTCTTATGATAAAAATATTAAGTCAGCTTTTTATTTTGCGTAATTTTGCCATAGTGCTGAAACCTTGCTGTTTTATTGGGTTAAATTCTGTTCCTGTGAAAGATTGAGATAATTTCAGAATTACATTTTGGTTTGTGAGAGGGAGTCAACCTGTTGATTCCATTCACTGACTTGTAGCAGCTTGGTAGTCTGGGCTTCTTTCCAATCCAGTACACTCCTCTCTACACTAGATAACTGTGCCCTTGAATCCAGCTTCATTGCTCTCTGATGGAGAATGACTGGATTCAGAGGGGGGAAGAGATGATGGGAGAGGGGCATAATTTAATAACAAACTCTGTGTATGATGATGATGAATGCCTGTATAGAGTTAACATTACAGGAGACAGCAGGGTTCTTACATGATTCTTCATGGGGTATGCATTCTGCATTACACCAAGTAGTCAAAAAGAACTGAACTCTACCTTGTTGCCCAGGGCAGAAAGGTAATGAGTTGGCTGCACTAACTGGAGCTTACAGACTTGGCTGGGGTAAAAATGCTAAAGGCAGACCAATCAAAGATGCAGAGTTGGAGCACTCATGGAAGGGGCTGCTAATGTCAGAGGAGATGGGAATTGTCAGAATTAGGGTCCACATGAAGACTGGTACTTTAGAAGCCAAAAATAATGAGTTGGCTGTCACCACTACAGAGGCAGTTGCCGCACTGCCAGTAATATCTGTCAGAGACAGAGGTGAGTGTGGAAAAAAAAACCTTCATAACAGGCAGATGTTGCTGTAAAAAGAATCTTGGAGGTTGTTAAGGGACAGAGGAGGAAAGTCGGCATATGGGGGACTTCTGCAAAAGTCTGCCTGCCTAGAACTCTGTTTCCCAATGATAGTCCAAGTAATACATGGTAAAACACATTTGTCCAAAGGGGCCATGCTGCAAGTCCTAGACAAATCCTGGATAGCCCCTGGTATCTCCACTACGTAGTAGCATTTCTTCAAGCCTATATGACCTGTGCTTTATACAATCCAGGGAGAACTATACCATCCCCCTGAAAGTATACCCAAAGCCACTCTGTCTGCTCTAGAGAGTCCAGGTAGATTACATAAGCTTGACCTCTTGTTCAGGCTATGTGTTTTGTCTTGGTGTGTGTTGATCTCTTTAGGCTGACCTGAGGCCTACCCCATGGGGAGGATGTATCACAGTTATAACATTAGTATAAGAATCTGTCCTCATATGTGCAGTTCTTATCAAAATATCTGAAACTAACATGTGGGCAAGTGTTGTCTTTCCTTCCCAGATCCGGACAGCATTGAAGGAACCCACACTTTACAGCCTGGAGACTACGTGTATGTAAAGAAACATACCAGGAAGTCCCTCGAGCCCTGATTTGAAGGACCATATCAAGTCCTCTTGACTACAGCCAGCTGGATTCATGCATCACACTGCAAAAGGACAGTATCTGACCATGACAATACTTTGGTTTCTGTTTAACTGTCTAATATGTTACATCACAACCTTACATGATGAGTTAGAAAAGCATCCAGATAAAAAAAAATCTTGAAACACCACTTAATGCTGGCACAAAATCTCACAGTGAAAGATTGCTGAATATGCACATATGCTCCTACATCTGCCCAGAGTATGCCTTAGATTGGGCAACCCTGGTGGCAGGGAAACCTGAGCAGTTTTGGACAAGGACCACAGCAGATACTGACCTTTAGGGGAGGCTCCTGGGTAGCATGTGAAGTCACACAAATACTAGACCTAGGATGAATACCCACACAGGGGATAAAGGTCAGTTTTAGCAGAACATCTGTAAGTACTGATACATTTAAGCCTAGTCAAATAGAGAGGTGCTTACATGACAAAAACTGGCTGAATAATACACTTTTTCCTCAAGATACCGGAGAAGAGTGTCATAACATGACAGGACATCAAAAATGTAGTGAATCCTCAAATTACCAGCCCTATGACCCGACATGTAATAACCCAGATGTAGGTTACTGTGGTACATTAGGACAGAAACCCGGATGGTGCTACATGACTAACGCCTCAAGACTGATTGACATAGTTAATAAACTGATAAATCAACATTCCTCATATTGGGAACTCCCAAGAGACACATATTGGGTATGTGGAAGGGGGGCCTACCAGTGGTTGCCAGTAGGGGTTAATGGTACATGCACCCTAGCCAGACTCACTCACTCGACTTTTGTGATACCCAACAAAGATGTTGACATGAGAGCAGTCCCAAGACACATGCTATACCAGAGAGCAGCAGACAACAAGGAAAGAGAAAATGTAAGACCACACGTAGTTCAGATGGGAACAGCCAATAAACTCTTCAGCACTCTCTTTGTATACCCCATGATGATGCAAATGTGGGACAAGTTAGTTGAGGCCACCGACTACCTTGACGACCAAATATATAACATTCTGGAAATCACTAACACCTCGGTGTCCGTACAAAATCAGCTGATGATAGTGACTAACCAGCACACAATAGTTCTTGGTTACCTCACAGCTGCTCAAGGGGGAATGTGCCAGATTATAGGCCCCACTTGTTGTCACTACATAGACACCACAGGTACCATCCAGATGCACCACCAACTTGAAAACATACAAAAACTAAGGGAACAGTACGCTAAAGACAATGACAAAAATAAAGATAAGTGGTGGGGAGACACTTTCTCCATAATGAACCCAGCTACCTGGTTGAAAGGTATTGGAGGATGGATAGGAGGTACCAAACATTTTATATTAAAAGTTGCAGTTGTTTTTCTTTTAGCTTATTTACTTATAAAGCTTTTGATGATATGCATAAGTTGCTGTAAATATAGAATCAGCAAGTACTGAGTATTGTTTACTTCAAATGAATGGGTTAACATAAACATTTTATGCTGTTTTCTCAGGATGTAGAAGAAATAATGATCAGCATTTGTTTCCAGGTTACATAGTTAGTACGGTCGAAAAAAGACATATGTCCATCAAGTTCAACCAGGGAATTGAAGGGTAGGGTTGTAGCGCGATATTGGGGAAGGGATGGGATTTTATATTTCTTCATAAGCATTAATGTTATTTTGTTCCAGGAATGTATCTAATCCTGTTTTAAAGCTGTAAATGTTTCCTGCTGTGACCAGTTCCTGAGGTAGACTGTTCCATAAGTTCACAGTTCTCATGATAAAGAAGGCGTGTTGCCCCTTGAGACTCAACTTTTTCTTCTCCAGACGGAGGGAGTGCCCCCTCGTCCTTTGGGGGGATTTAACCTGGAACAGTTTTTCTCCATATTTTTTGTATGGGCCATTAATATACTTATATACGTTTATTATATCCCCCCTTAAACGTCTCTTCTCAAGACTAAACAATTGTAACTCCTTTAATCGCTCCTCATAGCTAAGATGTCCCATGCCCCATATTAGTTAAGTCGACACGTGACCAAAACTGAACAACATATTCCTGGTGAGGCCGTACCAATACTTTATAAAGGGGGAGTATTATGTCCCTGTCCCTCGAGTCCATGCCTCTTTTGATACATGACAATATCCTGCTGGCTTTGGAAGCAGCAGCCTGACATTGCATGCTATTCTGTAGTCTGTGATCTACAATTACACCCAGGTCCTTCTCTACCAGCGACTCTGCCAGTTTAATCCACCCTAAGACATACGACGCATGCAGGTTATTAGTACCCAGATGCATGACTTTACATTTATCCACATTGAACCTCAATTGCCAAGTGGATGCCCAGACACTTAGTCTATCCAAGTCATCTTGTAACCTATGCACCTCCTCTATAGACTGTACCGTGCTACAAAGCTTGGTGTCATCTGCAAAGATAGAAACGGAGCTGTTAATGCCATCCTCTATATCATTGATAAATAAATTCAACAACAGCGGTCCCAGGACAGAACCTTGGGGTACACCACTAATTACTGGGGACCAATCAGAGTACGAATCATTGACCACCACTCTCTGGGTACGATCCATGAGCCAGTGTTCAATCCAGTTACAAACTAAAATTTCCAAACCCAAAGACCTTAACTTACCTGTCAGACGTCTATGAGGGACAGTATCAAATGCTTTAGCAAAATCCAGAAACACTATATCCACAGCCATTCCCCTGTCAAGGCTTCTACTCACCTCTTCATAAAAGCAAATTAGATTGGTTTGACAACTTCTATCCTAAGTAAACCCATGCTGGTTATCACTTATAATACAATTATCCCCTATGTATTCCTGTATGTAATCCCTTATACGTCCTTCAAACAATTTACCCACAATGCACGTTAAACTTACCGGTCTATAGTTTCCTGGGGAAGACCTAGAGCCCTTTTTGAAGATTGGCACCACATTTGCCTTGCGCCAGTCCCTTGGCACAATACCAGACACCAGTGAATCTCTAAATATCATGAACAGGGGTACAGATATTACTGAACTTACCTCTCTAAGAACTCTTGGGTGCAATCCATCTGGCCCTGGAGATTTGCTTACATTTATATTACTTAACTTACCTTGTACCATCTCTACATTAAGCCAGTTCAGTACATTACATGATGTGTTACCAGCACTGACCTGTCCAATGTCAGCTCCTCCTTCTTCCATAGTATATACAGAACTAAAGAACCCATTCAGTAGCTCCGCTTTCTCTTTATCGCCTGTGACAACCTCCCCATTATCATTATTAAGGGGTCCTACATGCTCTGTCCTTGTTTTTTTGCATTTATATATCTAAAAAAATATTTAGGATTAGTTTTGCTTTCTTTGGCCACCTGTCTCTTGTTTAGAATTTTTGCTGTTTTTATTACATTTCTACAGATTTTATTAAGCTCTTTGTACTGTTTAAATGTTATCGCTGACCCATCAGATTTGTATTTTTTTGTAATTTTTTTGTTGTTTATTGCTCTTTTAACATCATTTGTCAGCCATGTAGGATTTAGTTTTAATCGTTTATATTTGTTCCCCTTTGGTATATATTTAGCTGTATAGTTATTTAGAGTTGATTTAAAGATGTCCCATTTACCTTCTGTATCGGGAAATTTGCCTTTTTAAAGTTATATGTTTTTGCCTTCCCCGCCTGTCTTTGTTTTCTACATTTTAAGTCAAAAGTAACTATATTGTGGTCGCTATTACCAAGGTTTTCCCTCACAGTTACATTACCAACCAGCTCTGCGTTGTTGGAAATGATCAGATCCAACAAGGCATCACTTCTTGTTGGGTCCTCCACAAACTGGCCCATAAAATTATCCTGCAATAAATTTAGGAATTCTCACCCCTTTGTAGTTTTAGCCAACCCCGGACCCCAATCTATATCTGGATAGTTAAAATCTCCCATTATTACCACTGTACCTGCCCGGGTGGCCCTCTCTATTTGTTTATGCAGCTCACCTTCTATCTCTTCAGTGATATTAGGGGGTCTGTAGATTATACCAAGTATTATTTTTTCAGTATTTCCCTCCTTTTTTTAATTCTACCCACAGTGATTCCACCTCCTCAGAATCATCACACACTATGGCATCGATCACACTGACTTTCATACCACTTCTAACATACAGACAGACTCCACCACCACCCCTGCAGATTGACAGCCCAGTCATGCAAGGAGTCCAGCCATGTCTCAGTGACCCCAACTATATCAATATGTCCCTCCAGTATCAAGGCCTCAAGCTCCCCAATTTTATTTGCTAGGCTTCTGGCATTTGTGAACATACACTTTACATTTCCTTCCTTTATGTTATTGGGGTTAATGGGATTCAAGGGTGCAAGTTTTATTTTCCTATGAAGCCTATTTCTATTAACTATTCTAACCCCTCCCTCCGCTCCACCCCCAGGTACATTTATAATTCCCACCTCTCTATCTACACTATCTTCCCCCTCTTTGCTGTAGGTTCCCTCCCCTCAAGTCCCTAGTTTAAACACTCCTCCACCCTTCTAGCCATCTTCTCCCCAAGGTTCTCATGTCTCCTCTCTTTTTCTTTTGTTTCTAGATTGACATCACGCCTGAAACACTCTTCCTGGTGAGGATTCCGGTCCATTACTCAGGGGACAGAGCCAATTTAAGAAGACTTGGTTCCCTCAGACAACTCACGGTCTGGGATAGTACCTGAGGAAAGGCCTGCTATACACCTGACCTGGATGATCCAGTTCTTTCAGATGATGATGTCAAAGAGAGAAGTGATGGAATTGGCTAGAGGAGAATCCATTTTGTATTAAGAAGAATCCATTTTCTTGGAACAGTGCGCTGAGCAAATGAAAAATTACATTTTTAATTTTCACGGACCACTGTTCCAAAAATCTGTCAGACACCTGTGGGGTGTAAATGCTCACTGTACCCCTTATTACATTACGTGAGGAGTGTAGTTTCCAAAATGGGGTCACATGTTGGGGGTTCCATTGTTCTGGCACTATGGGGGCTTTGTAAACACACGTGGCCTTCAATTCCGGACACATTTTCTCTTCAAAATCCCAATGGCGCTCCTTCTCTTCTGAGCATTGTAGTTCGCCTACCGAGCACTTTACATCCACATTTGGGGTATTTTCTTACTCAGAAGAAATGGGGTTACAAATTTTGGGGGGCTTTTTTCCTATTTTCCCTTGTGAAAATGAAAAATTTAGGGTAACACCAGCATTTTAGTGAAAATTTTTTTTTTCATTTTCCCATCCAACTTTAACGAAAATCTGTAAAACACCTGTGGGGTGTTAAGGCTCACTATACCCCTTGTTACATTCCGTGAGGGGTGCAGTTTCCAAAATGGGGTCACATGATGGTATTTATTTTTTTTGTTTATGTCAGAACAGCTGTAAAATCAGCCACCCCTGTGCAAATCACCAATTTAGGCTTCAAATGTACATAGTGCGCTCTCACTCTTGAGCCTTGTTATGCGCCCGCAGATCATTTTACGCCCACATCTGGGGTATTTCCGTACTCAGGAGAAATTGCGTTACAAATTTTGGGGGTCTTTTTTCTTTTTACCTCTTGTGAAAATAAAAAGTAAAGGGCAACATCAGCATGTTAGTGTAAAAAAAAATTTTCTTTTACACTGACAGGCTGGTGTAGACCCCAACTTTTCCTTTTCATAAGGGGTAAAAGGAGAAAAAGCCCCCCAATTTGTAGTGTAATTTCTCCTGAGTACGGAGATACCCCATATGTGGCCCTAAACTGTTTCCTTGAAATACGACAGGGCTCCGAAGTGAGAGAGCGCCATGCGCATTTGAGGACTAAATTAGGGATTGCATAGGAGTGGACATAGGGGTATTCTACGCCAGTGATTCCCAAACAGGGTGTCTCCAGCTGTTGCACTACTTCCTGTTCAGGGTGTGGTTGTGTGATAGTCAGCTCCAGGAGAACCAGAGAACCAGAGAGCAGCAGGATTTTCACCAACCCTCCCCCCAGGTTTGTGGCAGCCTTCGTGGAAGGGCTTCCCTGCATGAACCCCAACGTCCCCACCTCCCATTCCAGGCCGGAGACAATGCAACGGCCAACTCCCAGGATGGGGTACAGAGATCCTCCAGGATCCTCAGAAATGCAGAACCAACTCCACCGTCCATGTCTGGAAGCTGCAAGGCTGCAAGGAAGGCTACAAGCAAGGCTGCAGGGAAAGGCCTGCATGAAGGTGAGGAGTTGAGGAGAAACATGGGAAGGCAAGGTACCTCTGAACCCCAGCAATGGGGGTATTGGGTCCCAGGGAGTCTTTGGACACTTTTGGGTCCCGACTCCAAGCAAAAATGGCGGAGTATGAGCGTCTTGGCAAAATGCTTCGTGGGCTAAGAGAGGACTTAAAATTTGCCCGTTACCAGGCTGATTAAGCCTCGAAAAATCTAAGGCCAGTGTATTCGGCTAAAGTGCGTACCCTGAAAAAAGAGGTTGAGGAGGTAGAAAGGGTGAGGATGGAGATTATGGAAGGGGCTGGTATCTTCAGAGAAAAACTCTGCAATGAAAATCGGTTCAGAGGCAAGCAGAACCCAGAAAGAGAGGAGGAGGTCAGTCACAGCGAAAGTAGTGCAGAGGAGGACAGTGTGGAGGTGGATGGTGGAGGAGAAAGAGAGGACAGTGCTGAGGAGGACGGTGTGGAGGAAGATGGTGGTGGAGAAAGAGAGGACAGTGCTGAGGAAGGTGCTAAAGAGAAGCAAGATGGTGGTGCAGAGGAGAGTGAAATGGAGGAGGACACAACCCAGAGTACATACATAAATCCTGCTCAGGTAGCCCTGCCTGTAACATCAGATAACAGCAGTGAAGACAGCGGCAGCAGCAATGGGTTAATTGGTGGTGGATTGCTGAAGGCGATTGTGCTCCAAGAGTCACCTACCCATTTTGAGAACTTCTCATTTGGAAATGACTTGGGCCCAGATACTGAGGTGAAGGGCAAGAGGAAGAGGATAAATAAAAGGAAAAAAGGAGAGGTCACCAGACTTGTTTATTCTTCTCTCCAGCAGTCTGGGCCATCTGAAAAGGTGGTTCAGGCTGGTGGGCCCCGCAGTCTGCCCGACCCCACTTTTGCTGTAAAGCAGGGCCAGCATGGGGGGTACATGGTGGATAAGGTTTCTAAGATGGCTGCAGACGCCAAGGAGCCCGCCTGTCCTGCTGGTAGGGAAGGGCAGGACAGGCTTAAGGTGGGCGACTCCAGTGCTGCAGGACCACCCCAGGTGGGCGGGGGGCGGGTCCTATTGCCGGAGCTTGGTGATGTTGCCGTCTGCTCGGTGGGGGGGGCGGTCCCCCGTGTGATCTGGGCGTAGCAGGGCACTCCTGTGAGGGGGGGAGGGTCCATGCGTCTGGATTGACAGAAAAGCCTGGGCGGTTGGGTGAGGTGGCTCCTGAAGGTTGCACTGACGCTGTGGGGAATCCCAGCATGTCGGCTGCTGTAGGAGGGGTGGGGGTGCGTCCGGAGGAACAGCTCCCACCCAGTGTGAAGCAGTTCTCACTGGGAACATCTTCGGCGTTGCTGGAAGTGACATCACTGGAACTGGAAGTAACATCGCCAGAACCGAAAAAGTGGTCATCGGGGGTGGGACCAGCAGCACAAACCCCTGTGGCATACGCAAATAACCCGGCCAACTCAGGAAAGTTTAGCCAGTATAATAGTGTGAAAGGGAAAAGTGTAAAAGAGAGTGAAAATGTTGGTGATGGTATGCTGCATGAAAATGTTAGCAGTGTGCAAGAGTGGGGCATTAGAGGAGTACAAGAGAAGAGTGCTAGCGGTGTGCAAGAGAGGGGTTCTAGCGGTGTGCAAGAGAGGGGTGCTAGCGGTGTGCAAGAAAGGGGTGTCAGCGATGTGCAAGAGAGGGATGCTAGCGGTGTGCAAGAGAGGGGTGTCAGCGGTGTGCAAGAGAGGGGTGTTAGAGGTGTGCGAGAGAGGGGTGCTAGCGGTGTGCAAGACAGGGATGCTAGCGGTGTGTAAGAGAAGAGTGCTGGAGGCGGGCAAAGAGATGTCACTGGATCAGTAAAGAGTACTGAGGAAGTAGGGGCTGGTTCGGCTGCCCCCCCCTCACCCCCCGGTGGTGACTGCTAGAAGCTGTGCCAGCGTCGCTGCCAGGGAATCAAGAGGGTCCCCGTCACCATTTGGTTCTGGGGGTCCCTTGCAGCGGCGCCTCCTGGAGGCTCTTCATAAGGGTGATAGGTCAATTGAGGTAGAAGGGAGGGGTTCGGTTGACCTGTCTTTTTGGATAGAGAGGCATGGTCTGGGTGCCTTCCGAGAACAGAATGGGGAGGTGATGTGGTCCCTCCCGACACCCGGGCAGGATAGTAACCGTAGGAATGTGGCCCGTCTGATTTGGAGGGGTAAAGATGCGTGCCCGACCCGGGCAAGGGTGGTTGAGCTCCTCCTTCAGATGGAGTTCAGGGCGAGTGACATCTTTACCCTGATTCACCCCTATGGTTCTTCTGAGTTCGACATCAGTTTTGTTCGGTCAGAGGGTCTTGAACTTTTCTGGTCGAATTACGAGATGGTGAAGAACGAGCCCGGCTGGCGGGATTTAGCTGTAAAAGCCATATCCAGGCAGAACCAAACCAAGAGAGTGACCGTTTTGACCCGTAACGAGTCGCTCTCTTGCTACGACATCATGACCTGGCTTGGTCGTTATGGGGATGTGACGGAAATGCCCAAGAAAAATCTTGATGAGCACGGGATCTGGTTTGGGGCCTGGACGTTTTCCGTCAAACTTAGGCGTTCAGGGAGCACAGTTGCCCACATCCCATCGGTAGCCTTCCTCGGACGTGACAGAATCCAAGTCTTCTACCAGGGGCAGCCTAAAGTCTGCCACAGGTGTGGTAGTCCTACCCATTTTAGCGCAGCCTGCACTGTGCAGGTTTGCGCTTTGTGTGGTGGGGCTTGTCATCTGGCTGCATCCTGTAGGCAGATCTGGTGTCATCTGTGTGGTGTCCTAGGACACCCTTTCAGCCGTTGCCCCAGCGCCTTTTCCCGTGTGGTGGCCGCTCCAGCTGGGGAGAGCTTTAGGGTTGCCCCGGCTGGGGAGGGTACAGGCATGGGTGAAGGAGCAACAGGGTTAATGAAGAGCAAGAAGGGGCCTGCCAAACTAAGGTGAGAGGAAAACTGCAGAAGGAGCAGGGAGCTGGAGAGTTCTCAGGTGGCGGGGGTAGCTCCTGGCCCTGCTCCTTTCGCTAGCCCAGATGTTGCTGAGACCCTGGGGGATGATGTGTTGGATGAGGAGATTAGAAGGATTTGCGGAGAGGAAGGCAAAGAGGCTGATCTTTCTGATTCCTCCCACTATGAAAGTGTGGATGAGGAGGGGAGGGAAAGGCCGAAAAAAGACAAGGGCAAAAAAGTTGTAAAGGGGAAGGAAGTCTCAGTCCTCTATTTCAGGTGCTAAAGGCCAGGTCCTAAAAGGAAGCTTACCTGCCCCCCCCCCCCTCTGATCGAACAGGTACCTTGTCCTTGATACCATCTCCTCCCCCTCATTGAAGGGGGGTGGCAAGGATGGGGTGCCTGAGGGATTGGAGCCTCCGGGGGGAACTGGGTCCTGTCCTGTTGAGGCATCTTCCACGGAGGGCAGGGCTAACTCAGGGCCAGATGGAGATGGGAACCAGATGGATCAGTCTGAGTCAGAAAAGAGATCTAAAGAAAGTAAGAATGCTCCTTCTTCTTCAGGGGATGAGGCGGTGAAGAAGAAGGGCAAGAAAAAATAATGGGTAAGGCCGTCTAACTCAATTACCAAGGATGGCGGCACTCACCCCACTGACACTGGCATCTATTAATTGTGCCAGTATAAAGTCTGATACGGCTAGATTCACAGCCTTTGATTTTCTTGGCCATGTTGAAGCCGACATTTTCTTGTCAGGTTGTCAGATCTAGCCTCTCTAGTTAAAGCCAGAAGAGAGTGGAGGTGCGGGCCCTCCCACTGGTCTCTTGCGGCTGAACCGTATAGTGGGGTGGCGGTCCTTTTTCCCGCTCCGGTCGAATGCAGACAGGTCAGTGAGTTAGAAATGGGGAGGTGCCTGATCTTAGATGTCTTCATGAAGGGACAAGAGCTCCGGCTCATTAACATCTACTCCCCACAAACAAAGTGGGGCCGTAAGGATCTCTTTATGAAGATCAAGCCCTTTCTTTTTACGAGTCGGCAAGTGATCTTTGGAGGGGACTTCAATAATGTAACGAGGTCCCAAGATAGGAGAGGTTCCAATGATCGGCTGGCTTATGACTGTGTGGCCCTTAGTAATATAGTCAGGGAAGCTCACCTAGAGGATGCCCACATCCGGAGCCCCTCAGGCCACGCAGGTTTCACCTTTCATCGAGGTAGCAGCAGGTTTAGGATAGACAGGTTTTATTTAAAGGAGGAAGCTGCCTCTTCCGCAGTGTCCGTGGTTGAGGTGGAGTTCTCCGATCACTGTATGATTTTGCTTTCCCTGAATGTTTCAGAGACCCCCCGGATGGGTAAAGGTTATTGGAAGCTGAATTTGTCCCTCCTGGAGGAAGCGGAGATAAGACAGTCCTTTGAGGATTTTCTTCAGAGTCAGGTACCTTTACTGGACCTTTGTAGTAGTAAGTCAGAGTGGTGGGAGATGTTCAAGAAGCGGGTTGCGGGGTTCTTCCGCCAGCTCTCGAGCCTCAGGTCCCTGATCAGGTATCGCTTGTATCAGGGTCTGAGGAGGAAACTCGAGCTTCTCGTTTCGACTGGAGGTAGCCGAGAGGATGTCTCCAGAGTGAAATCCTTGCTGATGAGGTGTCAGTACGATAGGCACGCATCTTTGGTTTTTGAGAGGGATTTCAGGAAGTACCGCTCGCCCGACCCTTACAGAAACTGCAAGATGTCAGTGAGTAGTAAAGTCATCTCAGGACTGATTTATAGTACATGATCTCTGAATCAGTCCAGATCAGGGATCCTGGAGGTTGTCAGATCCTTCTACTCGCACCTCTTGGGAAGGAAGGATCTAGATCGAGACAAGAAGTCGGCTTTCCTGGCTGAAACCATTCCTGAGTCAGGGGTAGACCCCTCTCTTGGCATTTTGGCAGAAGAAATCCGGGAAGAGGAAGTGAGACTGGCGATCGAGGGGCTCGCCCCCAAGAAGTTGGCAGGTCCGGATGGCTTAACATTCAAGTGGTACAGGACCTTTAAGGAGTCTTTAGCTCCCCTCTTGACTGGGGTATTCAATGAGTGTCTCTCCTCGGGCACTCTGCCAAGGTCAATGAGGAGGTCAGCCCTGATTCTTCTCTCAAAGGGTAAAGATCCTAGCCGGATTGAGAATTGGAGGCCCATAACTCTTCTCAATACGGACAGGAAGCTTCTGGCCAAGATACTGTTTAATCGGCTCGTGAAGTTTGCACCATGGCTCCTTTCGGAGGCCCAGCACTGTACTGTTCCAGGCTGAAGCACCTTAAGTGCTGTCCTCAGTGTCAGGGAGGCAGTGGAGCGGAGTAGTGCGGGTCTCTGGAAGGGGTACTTACTGTCCTTGGATCAGGCCAAAGCATTTGATCGGGTGAACCACGAGTACCTCTGGTCGGTCCTCCTGAGATATGGCTTACCGAGTACTTTTGTTAATTGGCTTAAGATCTTGTATGCATGGGCAGAGAGTTAACTGCTGGTGAATGGGTGGTCTGACCGCTCTTTTGAGGTGGGGTCCGGAGTCCGTCAAGGTTGTCCTTTGAGCCCGCTCTTATATGTGTTCATGATCGATCCCTTCCTTAGGAGGGTGAGTTGAGGACCATTGGCGGGAGTCAGGATGATTCTGGCGGAGCCAGGTGTCGCCCAGAGAGTGGTGGCGTATGCTGATGATGTCACCATTTTTGTCTCGAGAGAGAGAGAGGAGGTCGATGTGGTGATGTCAGAAGTGGAACGCTACTCGGAGGCATCCGGGTCTAAGATCAACCGGGATAAGTGTGGGAGTCTCTGGCTGGGAGGGGGAGACCCCACGTTTGATCTCCAGGACACCCTTCCAGGGCCCCAAGAGTCAGCAAAAGTTTTGGGCATCACATTCGGCCAGGATGATTATCGTACCAAAAACTGGAATGGTAAGCTCCAGGATGCCACTCAGAGGGTGGACCAGTGGAAGGGTTGGTCTATGACCCCCAGGGAAAGGGTAAACCTCATCAAATCGTACCTGTTCCCCTTGTTTATCTATCTGGGCAGTGTATGTATCTTACCAGAGGCTTACTACATCAGGGTCTACAGCCTGTTTTTCCAACTGTTAGGGGGGAACAGGTTGAACCTAGTCAAGAGGGAGGTTACGTACCGCACGAGGAGACTAGGGGGTTTATCTATGGTAAACCCTGTGGTGTTCTCAACGAACATCGCAAACCTCTGGTCAGAGAGGGCTCCTCCGTGGGTACTCTCCTGCAGGGAATGGTTTTGGCCTTTCTTCCAGGAATGGGAGAGAGGATGGCAAGTGAATGACCTCCGTACGCCCCATGGATATCTTCCGGCTTACGCTACCCCGACTCTGAAGGCGATACGTCGGTGGGGACTGGGAGTGTGGGAGATCAGGATCCAGTCAAGGCAGTTCTTTGACAAACGGGTTCTGTTGACCCACTTCCAGAAGCCTCTGGCGCTCAGGGACTGCCCAGGTCGGGATCTGAGGGTGGGGTGTTATCTTTTAAACATGAAAAGGATCCCCCAGAAATTTTGGGACTTGGCCTGGTGCTGCTTTCAGGGGAAGCTGTATGTGAGGGACAACCTGAAGTACAGGAACTCTGATGACCGGGGATGTCCCAGAGAAGAGTGCAGGGACACGCTGGAAAGCATGGACCACTTCCTCCTTCATTGTACCTTTAATATAGGGGTTTACAACCGGGTGGGGGCTTCCATCGGCTGGAGTCAACTTGCCGGCCTTTCCTATCCGGAGTGGGCTTATGGGGCATTCAGGAACCTGGGTGGCCGAAATCGGGGCACTTTATTCTTAGTTAGCTTAGTGGTTAGGTACTACACGTGAAATGCACGGTGCTTAGTATCGACCCAACAGAAAATCCTCTCCGAGGTGGAGGTGTGTAGGAACATCACTGGTGACCTCGGGCAGATCAGGTCTTTGGAGTATGGCAGTCTTGGTACCAGTAGGGTTTCTCTCCTAAGGAGAGGTGTGATGTTTTGGGTCTGACTTGGGTCAGTTTATGGACAATGACTGTTTCAGTTAAAACTGTGATCTACGAACTCTGACCATGTCCAGTGGGGGTGGTGTGGGTGATGGGAGAGTTCATAGTGTAGGTTCTTTTTCTTTCGGTTCATTTTCCATTCTTGTTTATATGTATTTCATAAATATAAATAGTTTTATGTATTTTTGTATAGTATTATACCTCATTGTAGGGTAAAGGCAGTCGGACCAGTTTTTAGTTGATATTATTGTGGATTATTTCCTTATGGTAATGTATCCATGTATGTGTGTGTTACTATAGTTTATATTATGAGTTTTTGCCTGGGGGTGGGGGGAGGAAATAAAAAAAAAGAGAAAAAGGAAAGGGGAGAAGGAAGGAAGGGAGAAGAGAAGGAAAGAAAGAAAGGAAGGGAAAAAAAAAAGTTTTCCAAGTTGGAATTATTTTTAGTTAAGGCAGTAAGCGCTTTTTATTTATTTTTATTTTTTTTCTCGTTGTTATGATATAATATGTATTGTGAGTATTGGTTGTTGTATGTGTGTAAGGTGTGGTGGTTAAAATTTATGGTATTTCCAAGAAGGAATTATTTTAATTATTTTATTTATTTCCTTATTATTTTTATGGCAGTTACCCATATGTATTTTTGTTTAATGCATTTTGTGTATGGTGTGTGGGGATAAGTTTCCTATCCGGATGTTTTCAGTTAAAACTTAATTAAGGAAAGCTATATTTATGTTATGTTGGTAATTAATGTGTGTGTTTGGAAGGATAATATGTAAGAATTAGTAGTATCAGGCATTATTTGTTAGTTGAGTTAAGCTGGGCTGCTCGGTTAGGTAGGTCCTTTTATTTTGTAACAAAGAGTTTATATTTGTTACTTTTTAATTGTTTATGTTTCAGCTGATTAAGCATTGGATTTGTGTTTTGTATAAGTTTTATATTTTTCTAATAAAAAGAGTTCCAGCTGTTGCTAAACTCTCAGAATGCCTGGACAGTCAGTGGCTGTCCAGAAATGCTGGGAGTTGTTGTTTTGCAACAGCTGGAGGCTCCGTTTTGGAAACACTGCTGTACAATACATTTTAAATTTTTATTGGGGGGGGGGGCAGTGTAATGGGGTGTATATGTAGTGTTTTACCCTTTATTATGTGTTAGTGTAGTGTAGTGTAGTGTTTTTAGGGTACATTCACACTGGTGGAGGTTTACAGTAAGTTCCCTGCTAGGAGTTTGTGCTGCGGCGAAAAATTTGTCGCAGCTCATACTTGAAGCAGAAAACTTACTGTAAGCCTGCTCGTGTGAATGTACCCTGTACGTTCACATGGGGGGGGGCAAACCTCCAGCGTTTCAAAACTATAACTCCCAGCATTTACTAACAGACCGTGCATGCTGGGAGTTGTACTTTTGCAACAGCTGGAGGCACACTAGTTGGAAAACCTTCAGTTAGGTTCTGTTATCTAACTCAATATTTTCCAACCAGTGTGCCTCCAGCTGTTGCAAAACTACAACTCACAGCATGTACTGATCGCCGAAGGGCATGCTGGGAGATGTTGTTATGCAACAGCTGGAGGGATCGCAACTACAACTCCCAGCATGCTGGGGTTTGCAGTTTTGCAACATCTGGAGAGCTACAGTATAGAGACCACTGCAAACTGTGGCCCTCCAGATGTTTCAAAACTACAAATCCCAGCATGCCCAGACAGCAAACAGTTGTGTAGGCATGCTAGGAGTTGCAGTTTTGCAAGATCTGGAGGGCAATAGTTCAGAGACTACCATATAGTGGTCTCAAACTGTTGTCCTCCAACTGTTGCAAAACTAAAACTCCCAGCAGGCCCAAACAGCTGTCTGGGCATGCTGGGAGTTGTAGTTTTGCAACATTTGGAGTGCTACAGTATAGAGACCACTATATAGTGGTCTCGGACTGCAGCCCTCCAGATGTTGCTAGGCAACTTACCGGCTTCCGTAGGATCCAGGGAGCCTGCTGCACGACATCGCCGCCCGGCGATCTCCGACGCTATTCGTCGCCCGCAGCCTCCGCAGATCGGTAAGTGGACTCCGGCGCCGGTCCTCTGTCGTTTCCCCGTTCTGTCCCGCCTACTGTGGGTGGGCAGGACGGGGAAAACGAAAGTTAACCCCCCCCCCAATCTGCTATTGGTGGTCGTCTCTAGACCACCAATAGCAGGGATAGGAGGGGTGGCACCCCTGCCACCTCACTCCTATCTCTTCAGGGGGATTGTGGGTGTCTTAGACACCTGCGATCCCCCTTATATTCCGGGTCACCATAGACCCGTAATGACCCGGAATCGCTCAAATCGCAAGTGTGAATTCACTTGCAATTTGCGGCGATCGCCGACATGGGGGGGTCTGATGACCCCCCTGGGCATTTGTCGGGGTGCCTGCTGATAGATATCAGCAGTCACCCCGGTCCGGTCCCCGCCCGGCATGCAGCGGGGACCGAAATTCCCACGGACGTATGAGTACGTGTCTGGTCCTTAAGACCCAGGGTGCAGGGACGTACTCATACGTGCCCAGTCCTTAAAAGGTTTTTTGCCATCTGACCACCGTCATTTTAAGTATTAAAAACTCTGGGATACTTTTACTTTTTATTCTGAATCCAAGAATGTCTTTTTCGTGACATATTCTACTTTATGTTAGTAGTAAATTTTCATCGATAATTGCATCATTTCTTGGTGAAAAATTCAAAAATGTGATGAAAAATTTTTAAATGTTGCATTTTTTTACTTTGAAGCTCTCTGCTTGTAAGGAAAATAGATATAACAAATAAATTATATATTGATTCACATATACAATATGTCTACTTTATGTTTGCATCATAAAGTTGACATGTTTTTACTTTTGAAAGACATCAGAGGGCTACAAAGTTCAGCAGACAGATCACAGAAATAATAATAATAATAATAATAATAATAATAATAATAATAAGCCCAGAAATCAAAAAAAGTCACAGAAAAGGACCTAAAATCTATTTTATTACTTGCTCCTAAAAAGAAACCCAACAGATTTCTGTATTGCTCCAAGAGCCACAAAGAAAGACAGAAATAAACAGAAAATACACACATAGTGATATAGCAACAAGCTCATAAAATAGTAAGACTAATAAAGCATATAACACAGTATGTGCGGAAGATATAGAAAACCACAAGTATCGGTTTACCAGATAATATTATACGACACACATATAAAAATAGAGTGTCCGAAATTATGAAGTCTATTAACCCCTTAAGAACACATGACGTACTGGAATGTCATGTGTCCGCTCCCAATCTATAACGCGGGGCAACGGCGTGGCCCCGTGTCATAGCGGGTCGGGCCCGGCCTCTAACAATGGCCGGGACCCGTGGCAAATGTAGCGCGCGGCATTGATCACGGTGCCTCGCACTATTAACCCTTTAGACGTGGCGTTCAAAGTTGAACGCCGCGTCTAAAGTGAAAGTGAAAATATGCTGGATAGCTCAGGGAGCTGTTCGGGATAGCCGCGGTGAAATTGCGGCATCCCGAACAGCTTACAGGACAGCCGAAGGGTCCCTACCTTCCTTCTTGCTGTCCGATCGCCAAATGACTGCTCAGTGCCTGAGATCCAGGCATGAGCAGTTAAGCGGCAGAATCATCGATCACTGGTTTCCTATCAGAAACCAGTGATCAATGTAAAAGATCAGTGTGTGCAGTGTTATAGGTCCCTATGGAAAAAAAAAAAGGAAAAAAAAAAAACTCTATTAAAAGTTTGAATCACCCCCCTTTTCCCATAAAAAAAACACAGTGTACCTAATAATCCCTACCACTGGATCTGCTCTAGGACCTATGCCTAGGCGGAATTGTCGTCCTAAAAAGGACCTAACCTGCACCGCTACACTTCCCCTACGTACACTAGCTCACTTGCTACTGATAATGAGCTAACTTACTACTCGGACACATCCCTAAAAATAATGGTCCACTGAAAGTGTAAATCAATAAGAGACCAAAGGTATGTGTAGTGTACGTCAGTGTGAGTAGTGATCAACAAAGATAGTAAGGGGAAAGTAGGGGGAGATAGCCGTATATGGGGTAATGGATAGTATATAATACACCTCATATGGTCCCTTATTATCAATCCTTACATGCCCATAACAAATCACAGAAAAATACACCTCCATAAAGGAACCATAGTTAACACCTAATAGATAAACATAGCTAGTCCAATATACCTTTTCACAAAGGTGTATACATCAGATGTTGGCATATAGCATTACCAGAAATACGGCAATGAATTAGAATGCAACCACATTGCTGAAGATACAGCATCAATGGGTATACTTGCAAAGGTGTATACTACAGACATTGGCATATAGCATTACCACAGATACGGCAATGAATTAGCATGCAACCACATTTGCCAAATACACAGCATTAATTAACAATAAACCCCTGTTCATTAGTAATATTTCATTGTCTCTGCACCATCTGTGTGGCAGGAATCCACATTGTATCAGAGATAAGCATATAGCTACCTTTGTGAAAAGGTAGATGGGACTAGTTATATTCATCTATTAGGTGTTAACTATGGTTCCTTTATGCAGGTATATTTGTCTGTGATTTGCTATGGGCATGTAAGGATTAATAATAAGGGACTAATGTCCATATGAGGTGTATTATATACTATGTACCTATGGATTTAATGCATCATAATTCCATTACCCCATATACGGCTATCTCCCCCTACTTCCCCCTTACTATCATTGTTGATCACTACTCACACTGACTTACACTACACATACCCTTGGTCTCTTATTGATTATCCTTTCAGTGGACCATTATTTTTAGAGATATGTCCGGGTAGTAAGTTAGCTCATTATCAGTAGCAAGTGAGCTAATGTAAGTAGGGGAAGAGTAGCAGTGCAGGTTAGGTTCCAGAGCGGGACCATCCTTTTTAGGATGACAATTCCGCTTAGGCATAGGTCCTAGAGCAGCCTGTTGTCCCACCCCGAGCCACTACCTGAGCCATGGGTGATAGGGCTTAATAGACTTCATCATTTTGGATACTCTATTTTTTTTATATGTGTGTCGTATAATATTATTATCTGGTAAACTGATACTAGTGGTTTTCTATATCTTCAGCACGTACAGTATTATATAAAGTTCACATTTTCAAAATCGGAATTTTTCAGCGACCAGTTCAGTTTTGAATTGGATTTAAGAGGCCTTCATATTAGAAATTCTGCATAAATTACCCCATAATAAAAACTGCACCCCTAAAAGTATTCAAAATGACAATCAGTAAGTGTTTTAACCCTTTAGGTGTTACATAGGAATAGCAGCAAAGTGAAGCAGAAAATTTAAAATCTTCATTTTTTTCTTGTAGACCCATTTTGAATTTTTACAATGGGTAAAAGGAGAGAAATCACCCTAAAATTTCTAAATTTCTCTTGAGTAAGGATATATCTCATATGTGTATGTCAAGTGTTCGGTGGGTGCACTAGAGGGCTCAGAAGGGAAAAAGCGACAAAGGGATTTTTGAGAGTGGATTTCTCTGAAATGGTTTTTGGAGGACATGTCACATTTAGGAAGCCCCTATGGTGCCAGAACAGCAAAAAAAAAAAAAAAAAAAAAAAAAACATATGCATACTATTTTGGAAACTACACCTCCCAAGGAACGTAACAAGGGGTACAGTGAGCCTTAACACCCCACAGATGTTTGATGGCTTTTTGTTAAATTTGGATGCGTAAATGAAAAAAAAATTCACTAAAATGCTTTTTTTCCAAAAAATGTTAACATTTTTAAGAGGGGTAATAGGAGAAAATGTCCCCCAAAATTTGTAACACTCATAATTTAAATGTTAAACAACTACATTGATGTGGTCTGAAATGGCAGGAGGTGCTCAACCTCAAGTGCAGTTGTGCACCTTTGCTGGGGTGGAGGTACTGCACTGGTGGTCCATTGCTATGGGCGATCCCCAGCATAATGTGCACACAATGGAGGATGCCTGCAGATGGTCACAAGTACCACAATATAGGTTCACTACTGTGGTAGATGTAAAGAATGACATTAGCTAACCCTCAAAAGGATGTAAAATTGAGACATTAGCCAGTATATCCTTATATGAATTACATACCTGAGCCCGCACACCAGGTTTCTTAAAGGGGTACTCCGCCCCTAAACATTTTATCTCCTATCCAAAGGATAGGGGATAAGATGTCAGATCGCCACGGTCCCGCTGCTGGGGACCCCCGGGATTGTCGCTGCGGCACAACGCTGTCATTACTGCACAGAGCGAGATCGCTCTGCACATAATGACGGGCAGTACATTGTTACATCATGGCTCCGCCCCCCGTGATGTCAGGGCCAGCCCCCTCAATACAAGTCTATGGGAGGGGGTGTGGTGGTCGCCATAGACTTGTATTAAGGGGGTGGATCGTGATATCACGAGGGGGGGAGCCATGACGTTGCGCTGCTCCGTCCCCTGTATCGCCCGTCATTACGCACAGAGCGAACTCGCTCTGTGCAGTATTGACAGTGGGGTGCCACAGCGGGGATCCCCGGGGTCCCCAGCAGCGGGACCTTTGGATAGGGGATAAGATGTCTAGCGGCGGAGTACCTCTTAAAGTGGTATGCTGGGAGTTGCAGTTTTTCAACATCACTAGGACTAGAGTTTAGAGACCACTGTGTAGTCTGCAGCACGCCGCACCAGGGAGAGGACTGCTGCCCACCGCCGGTCACACATCGTGGGTGGACAGAAAAGGGGAAATGAACTTTAACCCCCCTCACGCCCCGATCTGCAATTGGTCGGTCATTTCTGCCCAACCAATAGCAGGGATAGGAGGGATTGCACCCCCGCCACCTCACTCCTATCCCTTCAGGGGGATCAGGGGGATCTTGGACATCCCCGATCCCCCTTATTTTCTGGGTCATTGGGTCATCGGAGACCCATATGAACCGGAATGGCTGCAGATCACGGTCTGAATTGACATGGGGGGGGGGTCTCAGGACCCCCCAGGGGTTTGCACGGGGTGCCTGGTGAACGCTTTCAGCAGCTCAATGGGTGGGGACCGGAATTCCCACGAGCATACAGGTATACCCCGGGTCCTTAAGTACCAGGGCATCAGAGCGTACCTGTATGTAATTATCCACCTTGCCTCGCATTGCAAGAGTTGGATTCCACGGTCTCCTTCATTCTTGGGAGGGTTAATGATTTGCAGACCGGCAAACTATAAACAACTGCAATCTCCATTGTGTAATTATTTTATGTAGGCAATCAGTTGTGGGGCACCATGTCCAGAATGGACAGAATAAAAATGTTCCGGTATATGGGTAAAAATGTGCCTAATGGTTTTGCCCACATAAAAGAATCCACAAGGACACATGATAACATACACTAAGTAAGTAGATCGACAGGTTATAAATTGGTTGATGACGTGACTATACCCTCCGAGTTTAATTGTTTGGGACTTGATGTTTTGTGGACAGAATTTGCAGTGACCACATGCTAAATTTCTTCTGGGGGTGCTCTTCTCCAACCATGTAAAGTGTTTATTAACATCTATAGTAGATAACGTGAGAGCATCGCCCAGAGTGGTATTTCGATGACGGGTGACTAGAGATTTTCTGACAGCTACACAAGTATGTACCAGAACCTGCAAATTGCTGAAGATATCCTAGAGTTAAGGTAATCAGTATTCAATTTATGAATGGTGCATTTAGGTTGAAGTAATTTTTCACAGGGGACCAGCTCACAAGGTGCAAAGGCATCATCAATAAAATTTTCTGGATAATTCCTGGTTAGGAGTCTACTTTTTAATTCTTGGCACTGTAAAAGAAAGGAATTTCTACTGCTATTTATTTGTTTTAATCTGAAAAATTGTGAATATGGTATACTCTTTTTTGGATTGGGTCAGAACTATGGTATTCCAACAATGTGTTTTTAGCAATCGGTTTGGGGAAACCTTGGGTGGTGATAGAGTTGTTGGTAATTTTTATAAGGACATCTAAGAATTCTAGCTGTTGATCTCCGAAGTTGGATGTGAAAAGCATGTTAAGATTGTTGAAGTTTAAATATGTGACACATTCCTCAAACCTGTCACGAGTGCCATCCCACATGATGAGGACGTCGTTGACGTACCTAATAAATAGCTTAACATTACTAAACATAATTGCGCTCAGACATGGAAAGAAAAAGATTGCATAGCAGTGCCAGTCTCCTTTCTATGCCATCTGTCCTCAAACTTAAACTCATTGTGGGAAAGAATGAACATAAGGGCTTCATGTTCAAAGGAAATAAATTTGGACGTTTTTCCAATGTTTTTCCAAAGTTTTTCCAAAGTCGGAAAGGAGTTCACGAATAGCCTGTACACTCGTATCATGAGGGATATATATATATATATTTATATATATATATATATATATATATATATATATATATATATTCTTGCTTTAATCAAACACAAGTTATATTTACCTAGTTGTAAACTAACAACGCAATAAACAGTGTCTACTTATAACAAGCATTAGTCTTATAACGTGCTCTATGTAAATGTTCTTAAATTATTCTTACATTATATTTACCCGGTTGTTAGCTAACAGCACATTAAAGAGCATGAACATTTAATGTGCTTTAGCCTTATAAAGCACATGTACATACATATTCTTCATTTAATGAAACACACAGTATACCTACCAGATTGTAAGATAACAATGCAGATCAAAGCATTGAAAGTTAAAGTTGACTAGTAGGTAAGTAACCCCCCCCACCCCCACAAAAAAATAAAATAAAATTAGAGATGAGCAAACTTTTGAAAAATGTGATTAGTCCGATTTGCCAAATTTTCCAAAAAGTTCGTTTTGATCCAATTTTTTTTATTAAAAAAGGCTATTTTTAGCCTACAGACAGCCTCCATAGGGGTACGGAACACGTTGCTGTGTTCTAAAACGCATATGGAGTGTGCTGGGGTAGTGAAATAATACTGTTATTCAGAATAACATGCAGATTACCGGCATCGATTTTAGAATCACTGCCGCACAGCAGCACAATGACAGAGCCTGGTGGTGGCATCAGTGTCAGGAGACCATATAGTGACTGAATGACACAGCGTGGAGGTGTTGGCAGCATAAGGATACCATATTGTGGCTGAATGGCACAGTGTGGAGGTGATTGGAAGCATGAGGAGACCATATAGTGGATGAATGACACAGCTTGGAGGTGTTGGCAGCATGAGGAGACCATATAGTGGATGAATGGCACAGCCCGAAGTTGCCAGCAGCATGAGTAGGCACTAGGCCCTCACAATCCCTAAGATTAAAAGATGAATTCAGAAATTTAAACCAAAGATTTTGGATAGCAGGTGCTACCTATGAGAAAATTAGAATTTCCCAGACCCAGGCCAAGCAGCTGCATCAGTAAACCATATATTGCCTGAATGACCCAGCCTGGAGTTGGCTGATACATGAGTACACAGCAGAGCTTCACAATCCCCCCCAAAAAACACCACAATTTTAGACATTTTTGAAAAAGATTTTGGATGGCGGGTGCTACCAATGAGAAAATTTGAAATTCCCAGACCCAGGCCCAGCAGCGGCATCAGTAAACCATATATTGCATGAATGACACAGCTTGGAGTTGGCTGATGCATGAGGAGACCATTGAAATGTCAGATTTTTTTATTTGAAATTTAAATCAAACTTTGAGTGTCCCGGACCCTAGCGTGTGGGTACAAAGGACCAAATCCATCAAGCCCCCACAGGGGCTTTGTTTAAGAAGAAGCGGATATCCAAGAGTCCAGAAGACTCTATAATGCAGGACAGTGGACCACAAAAAGACATTCTTCTCTAAAGTAATGTTTTCTGAAATAAAGAAGCAGAGTTCATCCATCTCCATATTATTTTTGACAATTTTAATTAAAGAATCACACACAACAAGCGTTCAATGGTGTAAGGGTTATCATTCTTGAAAATTCAAGTTTATTACTGAGAAAATTATCATAAAATGTGAAAAAAATAATGTACCTAAGAGGGTTTAACCCCTTAACGACGAAGGACGTATATGTACGTCCTCCGCCGTCTCCGGCGATATGCCGCGGGGTCACGCGGTGTCCCCGCATCATATCGGGTTGGTCCCGGCGGCTATCAACGGCAGGGACCCGCGGCTAATATAGGACATCACTGATCGCGGTGATGCCCTGTATTAACCCTTCAGACGCGTCGATCAAAGCTATCAAAGTCCCTATGGGACCTATAAAACTGCAAAAAAAAAAGTTTAAAAAAAGTGTTAATAAAGGTCGTTTAACCCCTTCCCTAATAAAAGTTTGAATCACCCCCTTTTCCCATAAAAAAAATAAAACAGTGTAAATAAATATAAAAATAAACATATGTGGTATCGTCGCGTGCGTAAATGTCCGAACTATAAAAATATATTGTTAATTAAACGCACGGTCAATGGCACACATGTAAAAAAAATTCCAAAGTCCAAAAAAGCTTATTTTTGGTCCCTTTTTATACCATTAAAAAATGTATGTAAAGTGTTCAAAAAGTCTGATCAAAACAAAAATGGTACCGATAAAAACCTCCGATCACGGCACAAAAAATTCCTCATACCGCCCTGTACGTGGAAAAATAAAAAAGTTATAAGGGTCAAAAAGGACATTTTTAAACGTATAAATTTTCCTGCATGTAGTTATGATTTTTTCCCGAAGTACAACAATATCCAACCTATATAAGTAGGGTACCATTTTAACCGTATGGACCTACAGAATAATGATAAAGTGTCATTTTTTACAGAAATATGCACTGCGTAGAAACGGAAGCCCCCAAAAGTTACAAAATGGCGTTTTTTCTTTGATTTTGTCGCATAATGATTTTTTTTCCCATTTCGCCGTGAATTTTAGGGCAAAATGACTAATGTCACTGCAAATTTGAATTGGTGACTCAAAAAATAAGCAATAATATGGATTTTTAGGTGGAAAATTGAAAGAGTTATGATTTTTAAAAGGTAAGGAGGAAAAAACTAAAGTGCAAAAACTGAAAAACCCTGCGTCCTTTAGGGGTTAATAACCCCATACATTGCACCATAAATGTAGATATTTTAATTAAGCATGTATGTATCTATTTCACAAATCGTAAAATTAAAGCCCAGAAGCATCATGAAGGCAAGTAGTTCTTGAAAGACACAGGAGCAGTCAGGAGTAGGCATCAGCAGTACCCAAGAGGCTTTCATAACCCCTTACATTGCACGATCAATGGCGAGATTGAGCAATAACTGGTGTGTGATGCCCTCAGATGTCCAGGGATGCATGCGCGCTACACTGAACGGTCCAGCGTGTGTCTATCGTACACCGAAAAGTGCGGGTAACCCACTCAACCCCGTTCATGATAGGGATCAGGTATTGCAATTACTTGCCATGAAAGAAGAATTCCAACTAAGTGCGGGTCATAAGCTCGAGTTCATTAAATCCCTGGCCTTTGTACACACTGCCTGTCTCTACTACCAATTGGATGGTTTAGTGAGGTGCTCGGATCGGCCCCGGCGGGGTAGGCGACGGCCCTGGCAGAGCGCTGAGAATTTAAAGATCATTGTTGAAATTAGCATTAAGCATGTATAAGCTACTGCTAAACTTCCAAAAATTAAAGGCCCAAGGCCAGAAGCATCAGTGAGGCAAGTAGTTCCTGAAAGACGCAGGATGAGTCAGGAGCAGTCATTCACAGTACCCCAGAGGGTTTCATAACCCCTTACATTTAAAGATCAATGTTGAAATTTGCATTAAGCATGTATTTAGCTACTGCTAAACATCCAAAAATTAAAGGGCCAAGGCCCAAAGCATCATAGAGGCAAGTAGTTCCTGAAAGACACAGGATGAGCCAGGAGTAGGCATTCGCAGTACCAAAGAGGGTTTCATAACCCTAACTGATAACCCAAGAGGGTTTCATAACCATAATTGGGAAGTGTTGGTGTAGCAGCATGGTCAATCTACTCTGAGACATCTGGCATTGGTGGCTGGAAATCCTGGCTGATCCATCCCTGATTCAAAGTCAGTGTCTCCACATTTTTAGTGGACAGATGAGTTCGCCTTGGGCTGACTATGGCCCCGGCCGCACTAAACACCCGCTCTGATGGCAGGACAGCTTTTCCAGGGCAAACTCTGCTAGTTGCGGCCATAAATCAAGTTTGGCTGCCCAGAAGTCCAGCGGATCTTCAATGTTTGTTGGCATGGCCATGTCAAGGTATGCCACCACCTGCTGGTTCAGGTCCTGCTCCATGTCTACCTGCTGCTGATGAATTGCTTCACTATGCGGGTGAAGAAAGCTACTCATCAGCGACTGTAGACTCAGGCTGCTGCTGATTGAGCTGGTACTGCTCCTGCTACCACACGTGCAGTGGAGGCCGAGGACACGGTGGAGGATGAGGAGGCGGTGTCGCACACTGTAACAAGGACCAACTGCCTGAGAGCGAGAGTGTGGAGGAGGAAGCGGTGTGACCTGTCCAAGTTGCTGTTGTGGCTGTGCAGGAACCACATTTACCCAGTCGGCCGTAAAAGAGAAGTATTGTCCCTGCCCGTAGTTACAGCTCCGCACTTCGGTGCTGCCGTGCACTTTTGAACACACCGACAGGCTCAAGGACTGGCCCACCTTCTCTTGTACAAACTTATGCAGGGCTGGTACTGCCTTCTTCGCAAAGAAATGAGGGCTTGGGACTCTCCACCTCGGCTCACCACAAGCCATCAATTCTTTGAAAGGTGCAGAGTCCACCACTTGAAAAGGGAGGTACTGCAACACCAGCAACTTGGACAGGAGCACATTCAACTTCTGCCCCGTTGGATGAGTAGGCGCATACTGTTGTCTCCTGGACATGGCTTCGCCGATGGATTGTTGGCAGAATGGCTGACTAAAACCAGGATAAACAGGAGCATCTGGAGTGACAGAAGGAGGGATTGACACACAGCTCCTTCGGCTGATGTGGTGGAGCCTTGGCTGGATGAAGGAGGAAGCAGATGGCCACTGGGTGATGCAGCAGGCTGGACCACTACATCGGAGCCACGGTTCTCCCAGACCGCTTTATGGTGGCAAAGCATGTGTTGATGCAGGGCTGTGGTGCTGACATTGGGACCCTGGCCAAGCTTCATCTTCTGCCAACAGATCTTGCATGTGGCTACGTGAGCCTCCTCCGAATGCCTGATGAAAAACTTCCACACCGCCGAGTAGCTGATATTCCCACCTACAGTCAGCACTAATTGACTGCTACTGGTGCCGTCTCCAAGAACCCCTGTTCCACTACCTCCCGGAAAGGTAGGCTGCCGCGAAGCAGGTGGTCTCCCCCGGGCACGTTTGGCTCCTGAATTTCAACTCCTGCCACCACGCTGACTGCCAACCGTGCTACCGCCTTGCTGCCTCAAGGGCAACCTGCAACTCTCTTCTCCTGATAATGATGAAGCCCCTTCTGCACCCGGCTCCCAATTGCGATCGGCTTCATCATCGTCATCAACAGGGGTGTGCACGTCACTGATGTCCTCCTCCGGTTCCCCAACAGTGTCTGCTTCAGGACCCTGAACCCTTGCAACACCGCCTCCCATGTCACTCTCCTCATCACTCCTTGGCCGTCTAGCGGAGCAAGTGGTGCATGTCTCCTCCCCTTCTTGGCTGGGCAGTAGCTGCTGACTGTCCTCTATTAGATCGTCCTCAGTGAATAGTGGAGCTGAACCCACAGCATAAGATACTTTTCTAGGAGAGGGAACAACATAAGAAAAAGGCAATGGGAGGACAGGGACTTGCTGGGTTGCTGGTCGAGACACGACCGCTGGCTGATAATGGGAGCTCAGGTCTCTCGCTGAGACTCCTGCTGCCACTCGCCCCTAGTCTGCTGCCAATTCTGCATGAAGTATTTAGGCCTCTGCCACTCCTCTGTGCACGTCCTGGCATACTTAGTGCGTATATGAGGGTATTACAATACGCTACACTACTCTTTAAACAATATTTGTCTAGAACAGCAGCAGGTGATTACTTATGGCTGTCCTTTCACCAGTATTTAGGCCCTTGACAGATTAACAGGTACACTACTTGGATATACGTATGCGGTATGCACTGATGAGGGCAATAATATGCGCAACAATACGCAGAAAAAACTCTGTATTTTTGTTAAACACCAGCCGGTGAGTACTATTGTTTGGACTTTGACAGTATGTAGCCCCTTGACAGATTAACAGGTACAAAATGGTACAATACTTAGATGTAAATTGCAGAGGATGAAAACTTGGACCCTCTTGGCACTCACCCGATTGAAGAATTAGCCGTGGAGGACAGTGGATAAAATATTCAACATTACTTTAATCAGCGCTAAAGACTACGCGTTTCAAGGGGTGGGACCCCCTCTTCGTCAGGTCATCTGATAGGATAGATGTCATACACGTCATATATATACGGGGGAAAAGCCCGCGAAACAATATATTAATAAATTCAAATATACAAATAGCATATGTAAAATCGCAGAATAACAATAATCATGATATACACCGTTTGTGGATGAAAGGTGTTTTCAAGTACAGATAAAATATCATTATAAGAAAAATTATAAAAATAAAACATGTAGACCCATTCCTCTTGGAGTCTCTTGATCTAACATAGTTAGCTAATAAGTGTTCGGTGGCTAAAGAGCAAAAACAAAGGGCTGCTTACCAAAGACGGCACAGCACACATCGTGGCCAAAACAGGAATGGGAGACGGCCCGCAGCCAAAAAAATGGCCCAGCCGCAGCAAGAGGGCCATCGCCAAGCCGAGGAAAAAACAAACACCGGCTGCTCCAGCTGACACACACATCCACGGAAGGCGACATAAATATTGTGTCAAGTCGGTCGCTCTCATCCAGCGAGCTCATATCTACATACATACATATAGAGAACCAATAATGCTATTAAAAAGGTAATACAAAAATTCCCACAAAATATCCAATTTAGACATAAAAACTAAATAATGATAACTGATGATTATTAGATTCTAGACGCTCAATGGGGTGAATAGTAGTTTTAACAAACAAGTTCAGTAATCTCATTCAGGCCGAACAGTTGCAGGGAATGTAATGTATAGATCCAATACATTTCCTTACGGCATAGAACCTCAAATCGATTCGGTACTGATATTGGAATATGTTCAATTGGCATAATTGTAATTAAATTAGATTCTTCTAATTTGTGTGTTAGTGCAATATGACGTGAAAGACCATGTTGTAAAAACCCTTTTTTAATATTGTTGCGATGTTGATTCAAACGAAGATGTAGTTGTTGGCTTGTACGTCGTACATATTGCCTGCCGCATTTACAGGTTATTAAATAGATGGTAAAGGAAGTTTGACAATCCATATGGGTTTTTATGGAATATTTTTCTCCAGTATGGGTACTTGAAAAGCTGGTACTCCCATGGTTGATCGACCGGCAGCACAGGCATCTAGATTTGCCGCATTTGAACACTCCTTTCTTGGCTAAAGAGCTGGAGGTCCTAATCGGATTTATAGTCGATGTAAGTTTATTTCTGCGACTCGGGGCAATAATGTTGAAGGGGCCCTACGGAAAGTGATGCCAGGTTTGTTGGGTAGTGTTTTTCCCAAATAGGGATCTGATCTTAAAATTCCCCAATGTTTTTGAAGGATCTTCTTAATCAAAAAATATCCTCCTGAATAGGTGGTAATGAAATTATTCCTGTATTTTTGTCCCCCTGATATCAACGGTGGATTAATAGAACTTGATTCAGACTCTGAGTCGGATGTGATTACGGACGAGGGAAGGCAATCATCTTGGGTAAGATTTAATATGCATTTTTAATGAGTTCATTTGGGTAACCTTTTTCCAGGAACTGGTGTCTTAGACTTTTTGCTTGTTTCTTAAAAGTTGAAAGATTGGTACAGTTCTTCCTTATACGTCGGAACTGTCCATAAGGAATGTTAACTTTCCATTAATGATAATGTCCACTGGAAAAGGGCACGTAACTATTGGAATCTACCGTCTTAAAATATGTTTCTGTAGTTATCTCTCTACCGGTGTGTGAGATGGAAAGATCTAAAAAAAGGAGGAGAAATGGAGGTGGCGGTGGGAGGTGATAAAACCACCGCCACCTCCATATCTCCTCCTTTTTTAGAGAAAGCCCCTCTGGCACCTGTGAAATTGAAAACCATCACCGATTTCTTTCCGAGAACATCTGGAAAAAGAAAACTAGAAGGGGCGAAGAGGAGGAGCCAATAAAAAAAACAAGGAAAAACAATAACAAGAGATTAGAATCCCCCCATTTGGAGACTACCGAAGGGGCTTTTTCCACTAGTCCGAATCAATCTACTATAAAAATATTTAACTTATCTCATCATACTCTGAATAAAAATGAAACATCATTGTTACAGAAAGGTTTATCCTACTGCCCGCATTACAGCTCTAAGAAATTTGATCTTTTCTTAGATCTTCATCAATTTACACGCCGGCTTACATTACAACGGCATTTTCTGCTCCCTATTAAAAAACCTGATAAGTTTAGTACGGATGATCCCCTGCCGGGGGTTCACCCAGAGGTGAAAATTAAATCACGTTTTTATCCTACTGCTAGTCAAGGAAACTATATTAAAACGTTCCACGAACTTGTGGCAAATGAAATTTGTAAATTCCCGACAGTGATTCCACCACACTCCAAAGAAGGGCTCCTAAATAAGAAAGAAAAGATGGCTCTGAAAAGAATCAAAGAAAACACAGATATTATAATTCGACCTGCGGACAAAGGAGGGGGGATTGTCATCCAAGATTTTGTGGATTATGAGAAGGAAGCATTCAAGATTTTGGGAGATTCCATCTATTACGAGAGAACCAGTGGGGATCCATTCCCACAACTCCAGAAAACTATTCTTAATCTGGTAAATGACAGTTTTAGTAGGAATCTGATCACAAAAAAAAGAAAATAAATTTTTATACATTCAGAATCCCAGTGTTCCTTTCTATTACCATCTTCCCAAAGTTCACAAGAACGCTACCCACCCCCCAGGTCGACCGATAATCTCTGGGATTAATAGCCCAACGAGTAACATCTCACAATATCTTGACTTGATTCTGCAACCTCATGTACAAAAACTTCCGAGTTATTTGAAAAACTCGGATGATCTCATCCTCCTCCTGAAAAATCATCTATGGGAGGACAACATGATCTTTCTAACTATGGACGTCACCGCTCTCTATAGCAATATAGATCATGATCTGGGTATATCTAGTACCCGATCAATTTTAGAGAATGATTCTGACATGACACGTGAGCAGATTCCTTTTTTGTTACAGTGTCTGGAATTAATTTTGAAAAATAATTTTTTTATTTTCAATGGCGGAACCTACCACCAAAAGAAAGGCACGGCGATGGGGACCCGAATGGCCCCCTCGTACGCAAACTTTTTATGGGGTTTTTTGAGGACACCTGGATTAAATCCAACCCCCTTTTCCAAAAGCATGTAGTGATGTATAAAAGATATATTGACGATTTGTTCGTCCTATGGAGAGGCACCCCGACACAAATAGAGGATTTTGTGAAATACATAAATAGCAATAATTGGGGTATAACTCTGACCCCGAATTATTCCACCATTTCCATCGAGTTTTTAGATCTTTCCATCTCACACACCGGTAGAGAGATAACTACAGAAACGTATTTTAAGACGGTAGATTCCAATAGTTACGTGCCCTTTTCCAGTGGACATTATCACAAATGGAAAGTTAACATTCCTTATGGACAGTTCCGACGTATAAGGAAGAACTGTACCAATCTTTCAACTTTTAAGAAACAAGCAAAAAGTCTAAGACACCGGTTCCTGGAAAAAGGTTACCCAAATGAACTCATTAAAAATGCATATTAAATCTTACCCAAGATGATTGCCTTCCCTCGTCCATAATCACATCCGACTCAGTGTCTGAATCAAGTTCTATTAATCCACCGTTGATATCAGGGGGACAAAAATACAGGAATAATTTCATTACCACCTATTCAGGAGGACATTTTTTGATTAACCCGATAACGACCATGGACGAGTATAGACGTCCAGGTTGGCGAGCGTTCCCGCACCTGGACGTCTATACTCGTCCATTCTTCTCGTGGGTGCTGCTCAGTGCACCCACGAGATCGCGGCAGGGACTCGGCTGTAACACACAGCCGGGACCCTGCTGCACTGCCAGGATCGAAGTAAACTTCGGTCCCAGCAGTTTTAACCCTTACAGCTGCGGTCGGAAGTGACCGCGGGCTGTAAGTGTTATGACAGAGGGAGGGAGCTCCCTCTGTCTCCTCTTCAGCACCCCGCATCGCGATCGTGGGGTGCTGCGTGTAATACGCAGCTGGCCGGGGCCTGCCGCACTGCCGGGAGTGAATTTCACTTCACTCCCGGCAGTTTAACCCTTACAACCGTGGTCAGAAGTGACCGCGCGCTGTAAGGAGTTCTGACAGAGGGAGGGGGCTCCCTCTGTCTCTCCTGCAGCACCCCGGAGCATCGCGGGGTGCTGCTGCATACCTGGGCAGCCGGGGGTCCTACAAAGACCCCCAGGTCTGCCCTGGGTATTGCTTGTCCCTGATATGCTGCCTGCTAGTGAAAACTGGCAGGCAGCATATAACTGCAATGCTTTGGAATACTAAGTATTCCAAAGCATTAAAAAGTGTAAAAATAAATAAATAAATGAAATAAAAGTGTAAAAATAAATAAAAATGTAATAAAAGTGTAAAAAAAATATATATTAAAAATACATTTATTAAATGAATCTAATAAAAAAAAGCATAATGTGTAGGATCGCATTGGCGGACATCCGCAGCATGTAATATGCTGTGGATGTCCGCCACGTGATCCTACACATTATGCAGCAGTCACGGTAATGAGCTCGCTGCTGCGGCTGGGTAGCTTTGTGCGTCCACTCATAGCGGCGGATTTTCCGCCAGCAGTCATGAGCGGACACACTGAGCTACCCAGCCGCAGCAGTAATGGATATATTCGCCATGAGTGGGTGCTTATTCCCACAACATGGCGGATATATCCATCAGGAGCCTTAACTGTCACAGACAAACGCGTTATACTGCCAGCCGACCATCCACTAACTTGTAGGGATGCGGTATATAAATGGGGTCACTTGTGGGGGTGGGTGTACTGTTCTGCCCTGAAAGCCAAATGGCGCTCCTCTCCTTCTGAGTCCTACCACGCGGCCAAGGAACCATATATGGCCAAAGCGGGGGTATTTCCGAACATGGGACAAGCAGCTAAATAAAATATAGGGTGCATTTCTTTCAATATCAGAAGTGATCAACAAAAAATATGCCCCCCAAATGATGCATTTGTGAAAAATTGCAATTTTCAAATTTTTAACACTGACTTTGTAATAATTCCTGCCAAAAAACTATGGTGTTAAAATACTCACTGTACCCCCTAGCGAATACCTTGAGGGGTCTAGTTTTTAAAATGGGGTCATTTGGGGGGTGTTCCTATGTTCTACTACCTTTAAATTTCTGCAAACCTTGCATAGCACATAAAAAAAGATGTACTTTTCAAATTTTCTAAATTTTCTAAATTTCAAGTTAAATTTTTAGGGTTCTAACTAATTTAAAATGTTAATTAAAAACTAAAAAATGACGTCAAAATAAAGTAGACATCTGAAAGTATAAGTTTCATAAACTATTTGGTCAGTAAGTATAAATATATGCAACCAATTAGTGTTAAAATAGCAAAAAATCTTAATTTTTTGAAAAAATGTCATGATTTTTTGCATTGTAAAAAAAAAACTACAAATGATATCGGCTTACTTTTACTATGTACATGAAGGACAACTTGTGACAAAAAAACAATGTCAGAATTATCGTGATTGGCAAAACGTTACCAGAGTTATTCTCTAATAAAGACAGACATCCCCGATTTGAAAAAACAGGCCTGGTCTTTCAGGGGCGTACAGGTTTATTTGCATTGGTCCTTAAGGGGTTAAGAAGATCCTTCAAAAACATTGGGGAATTTTAAGATCAGATCCCTATTTGGGAAAAACACTACCCAATAAACCTGGCATCACTTTCCGTAGGGCCCCTTCCCTACGCAACATTATTGCCCCGAGTCGCAGAAATAAACTTACATCGACTATAAATCCGATTAGGACCTCCAGCTCTTTAGCCAAGAAAGGAGTGTTCAAATGCGGCAAATCTAGATGCCTGTGCTGCCGGTCGATCAACCATGGGAGTACCAGCTTTTCAAGTACCCATACTGGAGAGAAATATTCCATAAAAACCCATATGGATTGTTAAACTTCCTTTACCATCTATTTAATAACCTGTAAATGCGGCAGGCAATATGTACGACGTACAAGCCAACAACTACATCTACGTTTGAATCAACATCGCAACAATATTAAAAAAGGGTTTTTACAACATGGTCTTTCACGTCATATTGCACTAACACACAAATTAGAAGAATCTAATTTAATTACAATTATGCCAATTGAACATATTCCAATATCAGTACCGAATCGATTTGAGGTTCTATGCCGCAAGGAAATGTATTGGATCTATACATTACATTCCCTGCAACCGTTCGGCCTGAATGAGATTACTGAACTTGTTTGTTAAAACTACTATTCACCCCATTGAGCGTCTAGAATCTAATAATCATCAGTTATCATTATTTAGTTTTTATGTCTAAATTGGATATTTTGTGGGAATTTTTGTATTACCTTTTTAATAGAATTATTGGTTCTCTATATGTATGTATGTAGATATGAGCTCGCTGGATGAGAGCGACCAACTTGACACAATATTTATGTCGCCTTCCGTGGATGTGTGTGTCGGCTGGAGCAGCCGGTGTTTGTTTTTTCCTCGGCTTGGCGATGGCCCTCTTGCTGCGGCTGGGCTGTTTTTTTGGCTGCGGGCCGTCTCCCATCCCTGTTTTGGCCACGATATGTGCTGTGCCATCTTTGGTAAGCAGCCCTGTGTTTTTGCTCTTTAGCCACCGAATACTTATTAGCTAACTATGTTAGATCAAGAGACTCCAAGAGGAATGGGTCTACATGTTTTATTTTTATTATTTTTCTTATAATGATAAATTATCTGTACTTGAAAACACCTTTCATCCACAAACGGTGTATATCATGATTATTGTTATTCTGCGATTTTACATATGCTATTTATATATTTGAATTTATTAATATATTGTTTAGCGGGCTTTTCCCCCGTATATATATATATGACGTGTATGACATCTATCCTATCAGATGACCTGACGAAGAGGGGGTCCCACCCCTTGAAATGCGTAGTCTTTAGCGCTGATTAAAGAAATGTTGAATATTTTATCCACTGTCCTCCACGGCTAATTCTTCCATCGGGTGAGCACCAAGAGGTTCCAAGTTTTCATCCTCTGCAATTTGCAGTTTCTAAGGCTGATTTCCGGAACACAGAGACGGGTAGGATCCAGGCTGCTTCCCGACTTCTCACCCTATCATTGGGTTACAAGCATCAATAGGTGTTGTGCTCTAAGCATAACACCCTCAGGTGAGCGGTTATCCTTACTGCTGCTTCCATTTATCTCTGTACCATCGGAGTAATGGCACATGTCCTTTGCGCTTTTGTCTGTTTTAGTTCTTTTTCATATTGTACAAGTCCAATACTTGGACGTACGTATGCGGTATGCACTGATGAGGGCAGAAATATGCGCCACAATACTCAGAAAAAACTCTGTATTTTTGTAAAACACCAGCCGGTGAATACTATTGTTTGGATTTTAACAGTATGTAGCCCCTTGACAGATTAACAGGTACAAAATGGTACAATACTTGGATGTAAGTATGCAGTATGCACTGATGAGGGCAGTAATATGCGCAACTATACGCAGAAAAAACTCTGTATTTTTGTAAAACACCAGCCGGTGAATCCTATTGTTTGGATTTTAACAGTATGTAGCCCCTTGACAGATTAACAGGTACAAAATGGTACAATACTTGGATGTACCTATGCGTTATGCACTGATGAGGGCAATAATAAGCGCAACTAGACGCAGAAAAAATAAGTATTTATTTTTAAAACACCAGCAGGTGATTACTTTTGCCAGGAGTCAGGACTTTCCCTGTATCTAGACTTGTTACAGATACAGAATAGTAGACTGCTTTGATGTAGGCATGTGTTATGCATGTATGAGGGCAGAAAAATGCACTACAGTCCACTGAAAAATAACGTATTTGTGAACAGCAGCAGGACCATACAGTGCAGAACCACAAAAAAAAAAAAAAATACAGGGATTAAACCCTAAATTGCACTCAAATTGTCACACAATTTTGAGCAGCAGATGATTTGTGGAGCAAAAAAAAAAACACTGAATTGCGCAGAAAAATTAGGAGATGAGATGGTTCATAAAGTTCAGGCAGCTTGTTGATCTGTATGAGGCAGCTAACAGCTATCTGCCCCTCTCTGATGAAATGTTCAATAATGTGAATAGGAGGTTTATATATCGTAAGATCCTTCTCAGTGAGAACACCAAAGCACTGCACTCCTGTCTTTCCCCAATGCTGATGTGACTAGCAGTTGCAGTGGTACGCTGTGGTATAAGCTATTCACACACACACAGTCTGGTCCTCTCTATCTCTGAGTGCATAGATGAAATGAAGAGAGGCAAGATCAACGCAGAGCTGGTTGGTAATGTAACTGTGAGGAAAAACCTTGGTAATGGTGACCACAATATAGTTACTTTTGACTTAAAATGTAGAAAACAAAGACAGGCGGGGAAGGCAAAAACATATAACTTTAAAAAGGCAAACTTCTCTGGGCTGAGAGCTGCACTACAGGACATAGACTGGGGGGAGGTGTTCTCAAATACTGATACAGAAGGTAAATGGGACATCTTTAAATCAACTCTAAATAACTATACAGCTAAATATATACCAAAGGGGAACAAATATAAACGATTAAAACTAAATCCTACATGGCTGACAAAGGATGTTAAAAGAGCAATAAACAACAAAAAATAGCCTTCAAAAAATACAAATCTGATGGGTCAGCTATAACATTTAAAAAGTACAAAGAGCTTAATAAAATCTGTAAAAATGTAATAAAAACAGCAAAAATTCTAAATGAGAGACAGGTGGCCAAAGAAAGCAAAACTAATCCTAAATATTTTTTTAGATATATAAATGCAAAAAAAACAAGGACAGAGCATGTAGGACCCCTTAATAATGATAATGGGAAAGTTGTCACAGGCGATAAAGAGAAAGCGGAGCTACTGAATGGGTTCTTTAGTTCTGTATATACTATGGAAGAATGAGGAGCTGACATTGGACAGGTCAGTGCTGGTAACACATCATGTAATGTACTGAACTGGCTTAATGTAGAGATGGTACAAGGTAAGTTAAGTTAAGTAAATTTAAGCAAATCTCCAGGACCGGATGGACTACACCCAAGAGTTCTTAGAGAGGTAAGTTCAGTAATATCTGTACCCCTGTTCATGATATTTAGAGATTCACTGGTGTCTGGTATTGTGCCAAGGGACTGGCGCAAGGCAAATGTGGTGCCAATATCAAAAAGGGCTCTAGGTCTTCCCCAGGAAACTATAGACCGATATGTTTAACGTGCATTGTGGGTAAATTGTTTGAAGGACTTATAAGGGATTACATACAGGAATACATAGGGGATAATTGTATTATAAGTGATAACCAGCATGGGTTTACTAAGGATAGAAGTTGTCAAACCAATCTAATTTGCTTTTATGAAGAGGTGAGTAGAAGCCTTGACAGAGGAATGGCTGTGGATATAGTGTTTCTGGATTTTGCTAAAGCGTTTGATACTGTCCCTCATAGACGTCTGCCAGGTAAGTTAAGGTCTTTGGGTTTGGAAACTTTAGTTTGTAACTGGATTGAACACTGGCTCATGGATCGTACCCAGAGAGTGGTGGTCAATGATTCGTACTCTGATTGGTCCCCGGTAATTAGTGGTGTACCCCAAGGCTCTGTACTGGGACCGCTGTTGTTTAATTTATTTATCAATGATATAGAGGATGGCATTAACAGCTCTGTTTCTATCTTAGCAGATGACACCAAGCTTTGTAGCACGGTACAGTGTATAGAGGAGGTGTAAAGGTTACAAGATGACTTGGATAGACTAAGTGTCTAGGCATCCACTTGGCAAATGAGGTTCAATGTGGATAAATGTAAAGTTATGCATCTGGGTACTAATAACCTGCATGCGTCGTATGTCTTAGGGGGGGATTAAACTGGCAAAGTCACTGGTAGAGAAGGGTCTGGGTGTACTTGTGGATCACAGACTACAGAATAGCATGCAATGTCAGGCTGCTGCTTCCAAGGCCGGCAGGATATTGTCATGTATCAAAAGAGGCATGGACTCGAGGGACAGGGACATAATACTCCCCCTTTATAAAGCATTGGCACGGCCTCACCTGGAATATGCTGTTCAGTTTTGGGCACCAGTCCATAAAAGGGACACTGTGGAGCTGGAAAGGGTGCAGAGACACGCGACTAAACTAATATGGGGCATGGAACATCTTAGCTATGAGGAGCGATTAAAGGAGTTACAATTGTTTAGTCTTGAGAAGAGACGTTTAAGGGTGGATATGATAAACCTATATAAGTATATTAATGGCCCATACAAAAAATATGGAGAAAAACTGTTCCAGGTTAAATCCCCCCAAAGGACGAGGGGGCACTCCCTCCGTCTGGAGAAGAAAAAGTTGAGTCTCAAGTTGCGACACGCCTTCTTTACCATGAGAACTGTGAACTTATGGAACAGTCTACCTCAGGAACTGTTCACAGCAGGAAAAATGAACAGCTTTAAAACAGGATTAGATACATTCCTGGAACAAAATAACATTAATGCTTATGAAGAAACATAAAATCCCATCCCTTCCCCAATATCGCGCCACACCCCTACCCTTCAATTCCCTGGTTGAACTTGATGGACATATGTCTTTTTTCGACCGTACTAACTATGTAACTATGTAAGATGGCTGCCGATTATATAGGGCTGTGACATAACAGGGGTCATTGAACGCTCATAGGCTTCATCTCACATGTGATTCAGGGTCAGCTCGCCTACCTTCATTCCCGCCACTGTTTCCCACCCTCCCATAATCCCCTGCCCCATGTACTCACATGTGGATCCACTATTTTAGGTCTCCAATAGCCTTGAACGCTGTAAAATGAAGTTTAATGAAGCGATTCGCACATCGAATCGCGGAGATATTCGCATTAGTTGCGAATCGAATATTTCATGAAGTTCTCGATTCCCTCGTCTCTAATCAAAATAACCTCCAAATCATTTACTATCCCAAAAAAATATGCATTAGAAAGGAATTGTTGGCTGGAGTAGAGGACAGAACACTTCTGCTATGTCCTCTTCCAGTAAGAATGTTGCAGTACAGGTAGCATTAGCAGCCATGTCAGCAGTCCAAAGTTCTCACTGTCCACCAGTGTCTTTATGATTTCATAATCAAATTAATAGCTTATACCTCAAGGGCCTCACCATCCAAGGTGCATTATGATATGGGTGGAAATATTACAAAAACACATCAATTTAAAAATTGCATCAATATAAATTTAATAAAGTAAAATATATGTAATACACATAACAAGACACTTGTAAGAATAACCCCACTGGGCCCTAGTGGGGTATCTGATAGATTAAACTGGTAAAATAGAGGCATGGTAGAATATAGTCCGATAATCCAGAATTGAGCTGGTATCATATCCGCACGGTCCCGGCTGCTATCACCGTTCCGGCAGATGTCCGGCATAAACTCTTTAGACGCGGCGATCAAAGTTGAAAGATTTCGGGTTGTTTGGAGGCCCGTAGACTTTACCCAGAGCGGCCTCATTACTCTAGGATCGTAAAAAGAAGATCTATGTTACCCCAAAATTACCGGGGGCAAAAACTAGTAATTACATACAGCCCCAGAACCAAACAAGGCAGGCTATGGGCAAAGAGAGGGGGCTGCACAACTTACTATAAGCTCTACCCCCCCACACACACACCAACACGCATACACCCCAGTTACACTCAGCAATTCTATTCTGTGACCTTATGTTGCCCTCTATTTAGTTGATGTTGTTGTACAGCACCCAGTATATATACCTAGTAGTAACCAGCAGATGGTCATGTGGTTGTGAATCTTGAGGCCTTGATCTGCATGTCAGTAGGCAGCTAAACATTCATGATGTTAGCAGGAGATTAGACAATGTTTTAGGTGCTGCTAAAGAATCTTTTTTTTCTGTATATTTCAAACTCTCTGGAATATGATTGCACGTCAACAATAATTTTGAAAATGACAAAGACAACATGAGTTTTATGCCTTGTAAGAAAGTACACACGCCTTTTCCCACCAGAAATGTAAAGTACTTTTCACCTGAAAGTGAATGCTTCTAGAAAGAAATAGGCCATGATTCACTAAATCCCCATGTTTCACACAGATATGGTACTGTAACTGGATCAAATGGTGTATGAGACAATAAATCAGGCAACAAAGCATAGGCTGGGTGAAAGTGAATCCTGGTTATTATCATCATCCTCCTCTGCAGATAAATGGAAAGATTTATTAACAGAAAGAATACCCTTGTTGTTGGCTGAAAATATCACAATTTGTATACCTCTCTGTTTCAATATAATGCTGTAATTGAAAGAAAAGAGCAAAAGAAAAAAAATTGAGTATTAAAGGGGTATCCCAGGCAAAACCTTTTTTTATATATATCAACTGGCTCCGGAAAGTTAAACAGATTTGTAAATTTTTGTAAATTTGTGAGTCATCATTGAGCAGTTAGACAGAAAACAACAACTCAACTTCAGAAGCTAATAACTATTGGAAGGATTAAGATTTTTTAATAGAAGTAATTTACAAATCTGTTTAACTTTCCGGAGTCAGTTGATATATATAAAAAAAAGTTTTGGCCTGGAATACCCCTTTAACCCCTTAAGGACTCAGCCCATTTTGGCCTTAAGGACTCAGACAATTTAATTTTTACGTTTTCATTTTTTCCTCCTCGCCTTCTAAAAATCATAACTCTTTTATATTTTCATCCACAGACTAGTATGAGGGCTTGTTTTTTGCGCGACCAGTTGTCCTTTGTAATGACATCACTCATTATATCATAAAATGTATGGCGCAACCAAAAAACACTATTTTTGTGGGGAAATTAAAACGAAAAACGCAATTTTGCTAATTTTGGAAGGTTTTGTTTTCACGCCGTACAATTTATGGTAAAAATGACATGTGTTCTTTATTCTGAGGGTCAATACGATTAAAATGATACCCATTATTATGTACTTTTATATTATTGTTGCGCTTAAAAAAAATCACAAACTTTTAAACCAAATTAGTACGTTTATAATCCCTTTATTTTGATGACCTCTAACTTTTTTATTTTTCCGTATAAGTGGCGGTATGGGGGCTCATTTTTTGCGCCATGATCTGTACTTTTTTTTATACCACATTTGCATATAAAAAACTTTTAATACATTTTTTATAATTTTTTTTTAATAAAATGTATTAAAAAAGTAGGAATTTTGGACTTTTTTTTATTTTTTTTCGTTCACGCCGTTCACCGTCAGGATCATTAACATTTTATTTTAATAGTTCGGACATTTACGCACGCGGCGATACCAAATATGTCTATAAAAAATGTTTTTTACGCTTTTTGGGGGTAAAATAGGAAAAAACTGACGTTTTACTTTTTTATTGGGGGAGGGGATTTTTCACTTTTTTTTTACTTTTACTTTTACATTTTTTTTTATTTTTTTTTACACTTGAATAGTCCCCATAGGGGACTATTCATAGCAATACCATGATTGCTAATACTGATCTGTTCTATGTATAGGACATAGAACAGATCAGTATTATCGGTCATCTCCTGCTCTGGTCTGCTCGATCACAGACCAGAGAAGGAGACGCCGGGAGCCGCACGGAGGCAGGAGAGGGGACCTCCGTGCGGCGTTATGAATGATCGGATCCCCGCAGCAGCGCTGCGGGCGATCCAATCGTTCATTTAAATCGCGAACTGCCGCAGATGCCGGGATCTGTATTGATCCCGGCACCTGAGGGGTTAATGGCGGACGCCCGCGAGATCGCGGGCGTCGGCCATTGCCGGCGGGTCCCTGGCTGCGATCAGCAGCCGGGATCAGCCGCGCATGACACGGGCATCGCTCCGATGCCCGCGGTTATGCTTAGGACGTAAATGTACGTCCTGGTGCGTTAAGTACCACCTCACCAGGACGTACATTTACGTCCTGCGTCCTTAAGGGGTTAATAGTTACAGTGCTGCACAAGGGGTGGTACCTAATCACACTGTCTGGAAATACTAGTTTCTGGTGCTACAGTATGTATCATTACCCATGATAGAATCTAGTAAGGATCTTTTTAAGACAAACAAGAATTTAGGATACCCATGATTACATATGACCTAATTATAGTATAAACATTTAAAGGGGTATGATGAAGAAGAGTACTTTTCGTTAGGCCACTGTAAGATACAAATGTATGAGACGCAGGGGGGACAGACACCATGATGTGGTGATAGTGGCAAGGGAGCAAGGATGGTAAATACATATTTTTTTTTCGATTTCACAGGGGCTTCAGCCTGAAGTTGTAAAGAAAATACCCTCTTGATCGCCTACGCACATAACGGCTATCCTGAGAACCCCTGCCATCTGTAACAGCCCCTGCTTTTTCTTGTCGGTGAATTCTGCCACATCTTGGTGAGTGCTACTATCAAATGAATATAGACTAATAGTACAAGGTGAATAATATGTCATACTGTGAGGACACTGTAATCATATTACAACCATTAACTGACAGGATCAGTGCCCTTGGCTTTGCATACAGTATGCACAAGACATTAGACCAATGATTGTCATTCTGCTGCATTTTCCACTGTGCGTCACAGGCAAACAGAACTATAAATATTATCAGAAATGTTTCTAAAGATTTTTTTATTATTTTTTTCCATTACTAAAGTGATGATACATGTCAGCTTTATCTGGTAGTGCTAATAAGGAAGGTGAATTGCTAATGCAGTGGAAGCCCAGAAAAGGTCAAATGAATTGATAAAACTCTATTGTTAATTCAAGTACTTACTTTGTTAGAATGGATCTAAGAATTTAAACTTTGTCACAGCAACAGAGAATATGGAAAGGTTTTATCATGTGATATGCTGCTGATGTTCCCTAAAGATACAGAATGTTACAACAAAAACAACATTAATTAATTATCTACTAAGTCATTAAAGGTTACAGTCAGGTTATATTCTGAACTTGTCCATGTCAAAGCTCACAGCAGCCATATTGTACCGCTGGACTGATTAAACCATCTTGAAATGCACCGTAGCATGAAATGCCTTCCAGAACACATATAACAATTCTTCTCTGCCGTATCACTTGTCATTGTTAGGTTGTTGAAGAAAGTAGGAAATAGGAATTGCTTTATAAATGATAACCTTTAAAGCCTGCTCTCTGTTTGTTTTTGTTTATTTTTGTTTATTTGTTTTTAACCAATGGGTACCGAATTCTATTCAACTGAAGTAACTCACACGTTACATTTTCGGGGCAATACGATGTTTAGCACAGTAAAGACTAACAAGGATAGTGATTAAAGAAAACTCCGCGAGCTAGAAACCTCCCCATATCTGTACCACCTATAGAGCAAATATGATGCTAAGTTTCTTTCCCCAGTGCTCAGCAAGCCTAAAAGTGGAGACTAAAATTTGTGCAAATGCAACTAGATAGATAGATAGCATGTAGAGATGAGTGAATTGAAGCTGATAAACCCGAATTTGTTACGAATTTCATGAAAAATTTGATTTGCAACGAATGAGACTATCGCCTCGATTCTATCACGCAAATCACTTAATTAAACTCAATTTAGTGCAGTCCAGGCTCCAGGGCATCTAAAATGGGGGATCCACATGTGAGAACATGGGGCAAGGAATCCTGGGAAGGAGGGAACAAGGGTAGGCGGGATGACCCTGAATCACATGCAGGATTCAGCCTATCAGCAGCCAGTCACCGCAGTGATGTCACAGCCCTATATAATCAGCAGCCATATTGCGGCTCGTCAATTCATTCATTACATTGCAGAGAGATAGGACGGACAGCCTGTGTGTTTGTTACACAGAAAAGCTTATTACAGCAGCGTTTCACCTCCTAGTAACATCCTAGGACAGAAAGCAGTGCTTTTTTCCACTGAAAAGGATTTTTACTGCAGTCACTTTCTACAGCATTGTATTACAGAAAGGGGCAGAGAGCTGTGTGTTGCCTCATACATTTCAACAAGCTGCCTCGACTTCATAAACCTTAGCAAAGGAGGCAGGAACAATGTTTCAGCTCAATTCTGTGTCTTTGTTCCACCACAAATCTGCTGGTTATACTAGTCTGTAGACGGCATAATGCCCAGCAGTCCATTCCTAATAGTCTGTGAAAGAGTGCAATTTTGGGTTTAGTACACAGCGACTGTGTACTGCTGGTGTTGTGCAAAAATACATATTTTTAAGCGTACTGTACTACATTTTTTCTGCCCTCATAAGTGCATACCACATACCTACATCTAATTGGTGTACTATTTTGTACCTGTTAATCTGTCAAGGGCCTACATACCGTGAAAGGACAGCCAAAAGTAATCACCAGCTGGAATTTTACTCAAAAGGGACTGTTTGCTGCAGCACTGTTGTATACTGCTGGTGTTGTGAAAAATACTTTTTTTAAGCGTACTGTAGTGCATTTTTCTGCCCTCATAAGTGCATACCACATACCTACATCTAAGTAGTGAACAATTTTGTACCTGTTAATCTGTCAAGGGCCTACATACTGTGAAAGGACAGACAAAAGTAATCACAGGCTGGTGTTTTACTCAACAGCGACTGTGTGCTGCAGCACTGTTATGTACTGCTGGTGTGCAAAAACATGTTTTTAAGCTTACTGTAGTGCATTTTTCTGCCCTCATAAGTGCATACCACATACCTACATAGAAGTAGTGTACTATTTTGTACCTGTTAATCTGTCAAGCACCTAGATACTGTGACAGTCCAGGCAAAAGTACCCACCACCTTGTATTGTTACTTAGATACTTTTTGAGCATATTGTAGCGCATTTTTCTGCCCTCATAAGTGCATACCACATACGTACATCTAAGTAGAGTACTATTTTGTATCTATTAATCTGTCAAGGACCTAGATACTGTGAAAGCCCAGGCATAAGAGCTTACTGGCTGTTGTTTTTACTCAGATGCTTTTTTAAGTGTACTGTAGCGCATTTTTCTGCCCTCATAAGTGCATACCGCACACCTATAACTAAGTAGTGTACTATCTTGTACTTGTTAATCTGTCAATGGCCTAGATACTGTGAAAGGACAGGCAAAAGTAGACAGCTCCCAGTAATAGCTATTGGTCGTGTCTCGACCAGCAACCCATCTGCCATCATCGATTGGTTAACACGGTCATCCACTTCATCACAAGTGACATTTGATACCCCCAGTCAACAGTCAGTGGATTCCTCAGACACAACCCTCAGTTGGCATAGTCTGGGAGCAGTCCCTGTCCTCCCATTGCCTTTGTCCTATGCTGTTCCCTCCCCTAAAGAAGTATCTTATGCTGTGGTTTCAGCTCCACTATTAAATGAGGACAATCAAATAGAGGAGAGTCAGCAGCTACTGCCCAGCCATGAAGTGGAGGAGACATCTGCCGCTTCCCCCACTAGGTGTGCAAGTAGTGATGAGGAGAGTGACATGGGAGGTGGTATTGCCAGCGTTCAGGGTCCTGAAGCAAACACTGTTGAGGAGCCTGAGGAGGAAATCAGTGACTTGCAGAAACTTGTTGATGATGATGAAGACTATCGCAATTGGGAGCCGGATGCAGAAGGGGCTTCATCATCATCAGGGAGAGAGAGTTGCCCATGAGGCAGCAGCTGAGCCTGCAAGGTGGTAGCATGTTTGGCAGTCAGCATGGTGGCAGAAGTGGAAATTGGAGATCACAGCAGTAGCAGTCAATTAGTGCGGACTGTTGGTGGGAAAATCAGCTACTCGGCAGTGTGGCAGTTTTTCATCAAGCATCCGGAGGAGGTCAACATAGCCACATGCAAGATGTCGGCAGAAGGTGAAGCGTGGACAGGGTCCCAACGTTGGCACAATGGCCCTCCGTCAACATATGCTGCGCCACCATAAAGCAGCCTGGGAAAACTGTGGCTTCGATGTAGTGGTCAAGCCTGCTGCATCACCCAGTGGCACGCAGCTCCCTCTTTCAGCCAGCCAAGGCTCCACCACCTCAGCCGAAGGGAGCTGTGTGTCATACCCTCCTCCTGTCACTGCAGATGCTTCTGCTCCTCCTACTTTTAGTCAGTCATTCTGCCAACAATCCATCGGCGAAGCCATGTCCAAAAGACAACAGAATGCGCCCACTCATCCAACGGCGCAGAAGCTGGATGTGCTCCTGCCTAAGTTGCTGGAGTTGCAGTCCCTCCCTCTTCAAGTTGTGGACTCTGCACCTTTCAGAGAACTGATGGCTTGTGCTGAGCCGTGGTGGAGAGAGAGAAGCGAAGAAGGCAGTACCAGCCCTGCACAATTTTGTGGAAGAGAAGGTGGGCCAGTCCTTGAGCCTGTTGGTGTATACCAAAGTGCATGGCAGCGCCGACGTCTGGAGCTGTAACTATGGTCAGGGACAATACATGTCCTTTACGGCTCACTGGGTTAATGTGGTTCCTGCACAGCCATAACACCAACTTAGACAGGTCACGAAGATTCCTCCTCAGGCCGTTGGTCCTGTGACAGTGTGGAACTCTGCCTCCTCATCCTCCAATGTGTCCTCAGCCTCCACTGCCCAGACAAGTCTCAGTGGCCCTTCAGCATACCATGTGTGCAAGGCATTGCGGTGTCACGCTTTTCTTCACATGGTTTGCCTTGGCGAACAAAGTCACACAGGGGAGGAACTGCTAAAAGTCATTTCTAAAGAAATCGGCGCATGGCTTACTCCACAAAAACTGGAAATGGGAACCATGGTGACTGACAACGGGAAGAACATCTTGCATGTTCTGCGACTGGGGAGGCTGAGCCATGCGCCTTGCATGGCATGTGTTCAATCTGGTTGTGAAGCAGTTCCTGAAGTGTTTTCCCCATTTGAAACACATCCTAACAATGGGAAGGAAACTTTGCATGCACTTCAGCCACTTGTACACCACAAAGCACACCCTCCTTGGGCTGCTGCATCAGAACGGTATCCCCCAACATAATCTGATTTGTGACGTTGCCACACGTTGGAATTCCACTCTCCATAAGTTGGACCGACTGTACGAACAGAGAAAAGCCATCACCAATTTCTTGATGATCCAAGCAGCTCATACGTGACACCTGCCAGTTGCTCAGGCCCTTTGAGGAAGCTACATTATTAGTAAGTCACCAGGTTTGCGGGATGAATAATGTCATTCCTCTGTTTCATTTCTTACAACACGTGTTGGAAACGATGGATGGTCACTGGAGACGTGGTGCCTACATCTCATGGCCACATGAGCCCTGTGGGGGCTGAACTGGAGGAGGAGGAGGGGCACACTGGAGCACAGTTTAGGTTTCGCCAAATGGGTGGTTTTTCTAGTAATCTGAAAGGAGAGGAGGAACAGCCAGAGGAGCTAGAGGGATATGAGGAAGGCGAGACAGAGGACCCAGACACACCGTGGCAGTATGCAGTGGAGATTGAGGCAGGGAATCCCTCCAAATTACTTGCACAAATGGCACGATGCATGCTCAATTGCTTGCCTAGTTACAGCCAAATTGTCACCATTCGGCAGTAAGACGACTTCTGGCTCTCCACCTTATTGGACCTTCGCTACCGCCACAAAATAGGGGCCTTTTTTACACCCACTGAGAGGGAGGGCAAAGTGACCTGTTACAGAGGCATCCTATGTAGTCAGTTGGCCAATGCCTATTGGCACCATCGTCCATTCTCTCACAGGTCTGAATCGGGGGGCCCCCTGCGCTAACCTTCCACTGCCATGGCTGCTGGGGAGGATGGGGTGGCAGGAGCAGTACCAGCTCCATCAGCAGCAACCTGAGTATACAGTCGCTGATGAGGACCTTTCTTCACCTGCATAGTGAAGCATCTAATCAGCAGCAGGTAGACATGGAGCAGGACCTGAACCAGCAGGTGGTGGCATACCTTGACATGACCATGCTAACACACCTTGAAGATCCGCTTGACTTCTGGGCAGCCAAACTTGACTTGTGTCCGCATCTAGCAGAGTTTGCCCTGGAAAAGCTGTCCTGCCCGGCCAGTAGTGTGCCATCAGAGCGGGTGTTTAGTGCGGCGGGGGCCATAGTCACCTCAAGGACGACTTGTCTGTCTACGAAAAATGTGGAGAGACTGACCTTTGGGAAAATGAATCAGGCATGGATCCGAAGAAGGTGCACTTTGGGTTATTTGAAATTTTGTAATTTCTACTTTTTTGCAAAGACTCTATCAGACATATTGTGAATGTTTTAAAGATTTTTCACTAAAAGCAATTTATAAAGCAACAAAGTTGTTGGTGGCATTTTTTCATATTTGCTACTTGGATTTTCAGTGAGTTTGAGCCCTCACTATTGAAAAACGCAAGACACCCGCCCAAGTGTGAATAGGTGACATATATATTATATTTTTTAGGCATGGATGAGCCAGGATTTTCACCCACCAATGCCTGATGCATCAGAGTAGAGTGACCATGGTGCCACACCAACACTTCTCAAATATGGACAGTGCCAAACAGATTTAAGGTGCTGCTCCCCAGTTACAAACATTCCTCCGCATCAGACCTTTTTTAACCCACCTTCATCACAGGGTACTGGTTTTGCCACCCACCACACCATTCTATCACTGGGTCACTTTCAGGACTCCTGCTGCTGCTTCCACCTCCTACTACAGGCTGAGCCATTCAGCCATTATATGGTCTCCTCTTGCTTCAGCCAACTCCAGGCTGTGCCATTCAGCCATCATATGGTCTCCTCTTGCTTCAGCCAACTCCAGGCTGTGCCATTCAGACACTATATGGTCTCCTCATGCTTCAGCAACCTCCAGGCTGTGCCATTCAGACACTATATGGTCTCATCGTGCTTCAGCCACGTCCAGGCTGTGCCATTCAGCCACTATATGGTCTCATCATGCTGCCACAAACTCCAGGCTGTGCCAGTTAGCCACTATATGTTCTACTAATGCTGCTGACAACTCCAGGCTGTGCCATTCAGCCACTATATGGTCTCCTCATGCTGCCACAAACTCCAGGCGGTCAGTCAGCCACTATATGGTCTCCTCATACTGATGCCACCTCAAGGCTCTGTTATTGTACCGCCATTTGACATGTGATTCCTTGTTAGATTTGGTCCTTTGTAACCACATGCCAGGGCCTGGGGCATTAAAACTTGGGAGTGTAATCTTAAATTTCAATTTAAAAATCTTTCATTTCAATTTTAAAGTTCATCTTTTAATTTTAGGGATTTTGAAGCCCTATTGTCTACTTATGCTGCCGCCAGCTCCAGGCTGTGCCAGTCAGCCACTATATTATTTACTGATGCTGCTGGGCCTGGGACATTACCTAAAAAATTTTATGGTAGCACTAGCTACCATAAATATTCAATTTCAATTTTAAAATTCATCTTTTAATCTTAGGGATTACGAAGCCCTAATGTCTACTCATGCTGCCGCCAGCTCCATTATGTATCATTTTGCCACCATATGGTCTCCTTATGCTGTTGGCACCTTAAATTAAACTTTAAAAATTTTAATATATCTAAAATCTTCCATTTAAAATTTCAAAAATATCTTTAATCTTCTCTATTGTGAGGCTCTGTCTTGTCAGGCTGTTGCCAACCCCAGACTGGGTCATTCTGCCACTATATGATCTCCGCGTGCTGCCGCCAGCTCCAGGCTTTGTCATTCTGCCAGATTATGGTCTCCTCATGCTGCTGCCACCACTAGGCTCTGTCATTGTGCCGCCATATGACTCCTTGTTAAATTGTTAGTATTAGTTCAAAGTTAACACTGGGACATTAAACTTGGGAATCTAATATAAATCTTAAGTTTAAATTGAAAAAAAAAATGATGTAATCTTTTCAAGACTGAGGCCCTATGGTCATCTACCTCATATTATCTATGGAATTCACAAGAATCCAAGGGAACAGTTGGGAGCGATAACAAGGAACCTTAACTGATTAAATGAAACATTTGAACTTTCATAGTCAGAGGGGTGCTGAGAGGCAGCGGCTGGAACAGGTGGTATCTAGCCTGGCGGAGGACCGCCATCTCGATGCTCACCTGCATATAAGTAAATTCAAATTAAAATAAAATGACAAGTAAAATCTCTTTATGCTCTTCAATTTTCACACCATATGGTCTCCCTGCTGCCACATCGACGCTCTGCAGCAGTGATTCTAAAATTTAAATAAATTCAAATTAAAGGGGTACTCCGGCGCTAAGATATCTTATCACCTATCTAAAGGATAGGGGATAAGATGCCTGACCGCGGGGGTCCTGCCGCTGGGGACCCCCGTGATCTTCCCACGGTCAGGCATCTTATCCCCTATCCTTTGGATAGGGGATAAGGTGTCTTAGCACCGGAGTACCCCTTTAAATTATATTAAAATTAAATTACACATAAATCTCTTTATGCTCTTAAGTTTTGACACCATATGGTCTCCCTGCTGCCACATCGACGCTCTGCAGCAGTGATTCTAATAGCAATGCCTGTAATCTGCATGTCATACTGAATAACAGTATTATTTCACTAACACAGCACACTCCCTATGCGTGTTAGGACAAGGCAAAGTGCTTTACGCCCCTATTGAGGCTCTCTGTAGGCCAGAAATAGCCGTTTCAATAGAGATTCACCACAAATAAATTAGGTCCCAAAAAATGTTTTCGGAAAATTCCACGAATCGGCCAAATCTAATTTGTCTAAAGTTCGCTCATCTGTAATTCTGACCCCTACAACTAATTTAGTTTTGGCTTTTTGACCACGCAGTATCAGTTAAATGACCAGCATCATAGTGATCTCCGATGTCAGTCATTACTGGCTAGTGTTGGCAGAACATAGTAAATGTACATTATGGGTCAGGGAGGAGGTACAGGGGAAATCTTTGTACAGATTCACAAAGGAGGTTAATAGAGGCTCACATGAGATCCCCTGACTGTCTTTACACTATTTATGGCCTTTAAATGCAGTGCCAAGAAGCCCTGAATATAAATTTATGGTCAGAGTGCTCAGCTGAGCATGGCTGCATGTTTATTTCAGAAATTGGTGTCGGCAACAAAAAGCTTAAAGGGGTACCCCACCCCTAGACATCTTATCCCCAATACAAAGGATAGGGGAGAAGATGTCTGATCGTGGGGGTCCCCCCGCTCGGGACCCCGCAATCTCTCCTGAAGCACCCTCGTACTTCAGCTGCATGGAACGAATGTCGCTCCGTGGCTGATGACAGGTCTGTTGTATAATTTATACGCGAGGAAGATAAAGTAATAAACATTATCTCTCAAAAATAAAAATATGAGGACCGCAGATAAAAAAATAAATAAACAAGTAAGATACTAAGAGGCCGACACAGTAAATGCCTCTATTATTCATTAATATTTGGAAGATAGGAATATCGTTGCACAGATAAGACCTCAACAATAAAATATGTAAAAATAGATTTACAATTAATTAAAATATAGAAATATAAAATATGATGGAATATGCAGATCATTAGGATGTCATTATACTATACTAAGTCACAGTAATACCTAAATTTGCCCACTAGATGGGAGTATACTGCCCTAGTTCACAACAGTATTCAAAATTGACCACAAGATGGCAGCATAGATATCAACGGTATATAGCATGTATGCAGTTGATATACATAAGAAATTAGTATATTAAATACAAGATATGTTAATACATGCAACAGTGATTTTCACGCTTAGAGATATTATGAATGAAACTTTGCCTTGATAAATGATAACATATAAATTATTGATGGCTATGCAGAGGGGAATGTCCCTTACTAATTCTATAATTTGGGGCTATTTCTTTTGGAAAATAGGAATCACAAGTACAATTAACCCCTTAAGGACCCAGCCATTTTACACCTTAGGACCCGGCCATTTTTTTGCACATCTGACCACTGTCACTTTAAACATTAATAACTCTGGAATGCTTTTAGTTATCATTCTGATTCCGAGATTGTTTTTCGTGACATATTCTACTTTAACAAAGTGGTAAAATTTTGTGGTAACTTGCATCCTTTCTTGGTGAAAAATCCGTAAATTTGATGAAAAATTTGAAAATTTTGCATTTTTCTAACTTTGAAGCTCTCTGCTTGTAAGGAAAATGGATATTCCAAATATATATTTTTTTATTCACATTAACAATATGTCTACATTATGTTTGCATCATAAAAATGATGAGTTTTTACTTTTGGAAGACACCAGAGGGCTTCAAAGTTCATCAGCAATTTTCAAATTTTTCACAAAATTTCCAAAATCACAATTTTTCAGGGACCAGTTCAGGTTTGAAGTGGATTTGAGGGACCTTCATATTAGAAATACCCCACAAATGACCCCATTATAAAAACTGCACCCCCCAAAGTATTCAAAATTACATTCAGTCAGCATTTTAACCCTTTAGGTGTTTCACAGGAATAGCAGCAAAGTGAAGGAGAAAATTCACAATCTTCTTTTTTTACACTTGCATGTTCTTGTAGACCAAATTTTTGAATTTTTACAAGGGGTAAAAGGAGAAAATGGATTGTTATTTTTGTAGTCCAATTTCTCTCGAGTAAGCACATACCTCATATGTCCATGTAAAGTATTCGGTGGGCGCAGTAGAGGGCTTAGAAGCGAAGGAGCGACAAGGGGATTTTGGAGAGTACGTTTTTCTGAAATGGTTTTTGGGGGGCATGTTGCATTTAGGAAGCCCCCATGGTGCCAGAACAGCAAACCCCCCCCCCCCACATGGCATACCATTTTGGAAACTAGACCCCTTGAGGAATGTAACAAGGAATAAAGTGAGCCTTAATACCCCACAGGTGTTTCACGACTTTTGCATATGTAAAAAAATATATAATTTTTTTTCACTAAAATGTGTGTTTCCCCCCAAATTTCACATTTTTGCAAGGGTTAATAGCAGAAAATACCCCCCAAAATTTGTAACCCCATCTCTTCTGAGTATGGAGGTACCCCATAAGTTGACCTGATGTGCACTACGGACGAACTACAATGCTCAGAAGAGAAGGAGTCATATTTGGCTTTTTGAGAGCAAATTTTGCTCGGGGGCATGCCGCATTTAGGAAGCCCCTATGGTGCCAGGACAGCAAAATAACCCCCCATGGCATACCATTTTGGAAACTAGACCCCTTGAGGAACATAACAAGGGGTACAGTGAGCATTTACAACCCCCTGATGTCTGTCAGATCTTTGAAACAGTGGGCTGTACAAAATTTTTTATTTGCACAGCCCACTGTTCCAAAGCTCTGTCAGACACCAGTGGGGTGTAAATTCTCACTGCACCCCTCATTACATTCCGTGAGGGGTATAGTTTCCGAAATGGGGTCACATGTGGTTTTTTTTTTGCGTTTGTCAAAACCGCTGTAACAATCAGCCACCCCTGTGCAAATCACCTCAAATGTACATGGCACACTCTCCCTTCTGGGCCTTATTGTGCGCCCCCAAAGCACTTTGCGCCCACATATGGGGTATCGCCGTACTCGGGACAAATTGCATTACAAATTTTGGGGGGCTTTTTTCCCCTCTTACCTCTTGTCAAAATGAAAAGTATAGGGCAACACCAGCATGTTAGTGTAAAAAATTTATTTTTTTACACTAACATGCTGGTGTAGACCCCAACTTCACCTTTTCATATGGGGTGAAAGGAGAAAAAGCCCCCCAAAATTTGTTAGGCAATTTCTCCCGAGTACGGCGATACCCCATATGTGGCCCTAAACTGTTGCCTTGAAATACGACAGGGCTCCGAAGTGAGAGCGCCATGCGCATTTGAGGCCTAAATTAGGGATTTGCATAGGGGTGGACATTGGGAATCACTGGCGTAGAATACCCCTAACAGGGTGCCTCCAGCTGTTGCAAAACTCCCAGCATGCTTGGACAGTCAACGGCTGTCCAGCAATACTGGGAGTTGATGTTTTGCAACAGCTGGAAGCTCCGTTTTGGAAACAGTGGCGTACCAGACATTTTTCATTTTTATTGGGAGGGGAGGGGGGCTGTGTAGGGGTATGTGTATATGTAGTGTTTTTTACTTTTTATTTTGTGTTAGTGTAGTGTAGTGTAGGGTTTTTAGGGTACAGTCACATGGGTGGGGGTTACAGCGAGTTTCCCGCTGCGAGTTTGAGCTGCCGCGCAAAATTTGCTGCATCGCAAACTTGCAGCCTGATACTCACTGTAAGCCCCCTGCCCATGTGAATGTACCCTGAACATTCACAGCGGGGGATCTCCAGCTGTTGCAAAACTACAACTCCCAGCATGCACAGTTTATCAGTGCATGCTGGTAGTTATAGTTTTGCAACAGCTGGAGGCACACGGGTTGGGAAACACTGAGTTAGGAAACAGACAATGTTTCCCAACCAGTGTGCCTCCAGTTGTTTCAAAACCACTACTCCCAAACATTCTCAGGCATGCTGGGAGTAGTAGTTCGGCAACATCTTTAGAGCCAGATCTTGCCAAACTACAACTCCCAGCATGCTGGGAGTTGTAGTTTTGCAACATCTGGAGGACTACAGTTTGCAGACCACTAATACAGTGGTTCCCAATCTGTGCCCTTCCAGATGTTGCAAAACTACAACTCCCAGTATGCCAAAACTGTCCAGGCATGCTGGGAGTTGTAGTTCTGCAACATTTGAAGGGCCAGATGTTACAGAACTACAACTCCTAGCATGCCTGGACAGTAAGGGCATGCTGAGGATGTGTAGTTTTGCAACATCTGGAAGGGCACAGTGGTCTGCAAACTGTGGACCTCCAGATGTTGCAAAACTGCAAGCCCCAGCATGCCCAGACGCCAAGGGCTGTCTGGGCATGCTGGGAGTTGTAGTATACAGGGTTCCATTACAGCAATGCATGTCGCTTTACGGCGACGTGCATTGCTGTAAAGGGCCCGACCGTGGCTGAAGAGGAACTCACCTGTCGCCGCCGCCGCCATCTTCCTCGCAGGGATCCGGGTCTTCAGGGATGAGGTAAGTACCGGGGCCGGGCCCCAGCACTCCCCCGTCCCCCGCCGCGTCCTCCGGTCTTCCTCCCGACGTGAGGAAGTAACCGCCCCCCCCCCCCCCCCCCTGCGATTGGTCGGTTAACTAACCGACGGATCGCAGGGGATCGGAGGAGGTGGCAGGCTTGCCACCTCGCTCCTAGTCTTCAGCATGGTCCTGGCTGTCTGTGACAGCCGGGATCATGCAAAATTACCCTGGGCGGTCCGGTCCCAGAGACCCGATCAGCCCGGTATCGCCGCAGATTGAAAGGGCGATTTACCCTGCGATTTGCGGCGATCGCCGACATGGGGGGCCTACATGGCCCCCCTCGGTGTTTGCCCTGGATGCCTGCTGAAGCATTTCAGGCATCCGATTCCGATCGGCAGGGACCGGAAACCGCCAGGGCTTAAGTTTACGCCCTGGGTCCTTAAGTCCCAGGGCGCCGGGGCGTAAAATTACGCCCTGGGTCCTGAACAGGTTAAAGTTATTCTGTTCAGATAGATGTCAGTGTCTGCAGATTCACTAAAGTTATACCTGGACAGAAATCTATAAATTCATCCACAAGTTATGGGTAGGAAAATATAAATTACCTTAAGTACAAACTCTCCCCGCTATAGAATAGCCAACAATAATCAAAAGATATTAAAGTTCTTTTATAGTTACCACAAAGTAGAAATGCCAGTGGGTCAAGCAAGTTGGATGGGAGCAGCCTGTTTCACCCAGCAGTCACAGAAAGATAATCTGGGAGGCTCTCCAAAGATGGTACAAAAGATGATGATTCCCCTCGCCTCACCACTACAGTTTAAAACAAACAGAGAATTAGAAAGCAGCAACTCACCAGGGTTTTGCAGGTTAAAATCTTCAGTACTTTATTTCTATCATGTTAAAATATGTAACATGGCAGCATGGATGGAAGAGGAGGAATAAATGGAGGAGGACGGCTGTAGCTACTTTGAGCGCATGATGCACTTTGTTAGGCTATAGGCATGATGCGCGTGAAGTAGCTACAACCGTCCTCGTCCATCCGTTCCTCCTTTTCCCTCCAAGCTGTCATGTTACATATTACCGTATTTTTCGCCGTATAAGACGCACTTTTTCTTCCCCAAAACTGGGGGGAAAAAGTCGGTGCGTCTTATACGGCGAATACACCCCTATCGCGGCGGTCCCTGCGGCCATCAACGGCCGGGACCCGCGGCTAATACAGGACATCACCGATCGCGGTGATGCCCTGTTTTAACCCTTCAGATGCGGCGATCAAAGCTGACCACCGCGTCTGAAGGTAAAGTGACACTAACCCGGCTGTTCAGTCGGGCTGTTCGGGACCGCCGCGATTTCACCGCGGCGGTCCCGAACAGCCCGACTGAATAGCCGGGTTAGTGCTTACAGGACACCGGGAGGGACCTTACCTGCCTCCTTGGTGTCTGCTCCGTGCCGGGATCCCCTGTATGGCCGGCGCTCTCCTTCCTCGTCATCACGTCGTCGCGTACGTACGTCGGCGTGCGTAACGACGTGATGGCGGCGACGGAGAGCGAGGATACCCGGCCGGCAGCAGAGACGTTCCGGAACGACGGGGACACGGTGACAGCGATGGAGCGACATCCAGGGCAGCGGTGACGGGTCCGGAGCGGCGGGGACACGTGAGTATTACCTCCTCCTGCAGTGGTCTTCAATCTGCGGACCTCCAGATGTTGTAAAACTACAACTCCCAGCATGCCCGGACAGCCAACGGCTGTCCGGGCATGCTGGGAGTTGAAGTTTTGCAACATCTGAAGGACCGCAGGTTGAAGACCACTATTGGGTTCAAAATCTTTATTTTTTAAGATTTTGCCCCTAAAAATTGGGTGCGTCTTATACGCCGGTGCGTCCTATAGGACGAAAAATACGGTACATATCATATCCTGGATCCTGGGTTTCATCCAAGAACCCTATGTCTTATACTTTTACCAGCAGAGCACCTCCAGGATGCACTTGACTACCAGCCTCTATATATGCATCACATTACCGTTGTACATATCCACAAGTAGTAGCTGACTCCACACTTTCTATCTTGATACTATTGACAGTTTAAAACAAGGCTACCTTATCTTGATCAGATAAGAAATAAACCAATCACGTCTCTAGAACAAAAACGTGCTAGGCACTTGTCTCGCCCAGATGTAACTATTTCAGTGTCCAGAGAGGGAACTCTTGTCCATGAGTTTCTAAAATATTTTCTTAAAAATTAGCAGCCATTACCTAAGACATAGATATATCATGTCAAGGCATCTTTCCAACTAATGGCCAAAGACAAAATTGAAAAAAAATTTGTAAAATTTGGGGGCTTCTGGCTTCTTTCGGTAAAAATGACACATTCTCTTTATTCTGTAGGTCCATATGATTAAAATGATACCCTACTTATATAGGTTTGATTTTGTCGTACTTGTGAAAAAATCATAACTACATGCAGGAAAATGTATACATTTAAAATTGTCACCTTCTGACCTCTATAACTTTTTTTTTTTTTTCTGCGTGCGGGCCGGAATGAGGAATAATTTTTTGTGCTGTGATCTGAAGTTTTTAGCGGTACCATTTTTGTATTGATTGGACTTGTTGATCACTTTTTATAAATTTTTTCATTATATAAAAAGTGACCAAAAATACACTATTTTGGATTTTGAATTTTTTTGTGCATACGTCATTGGCTGTGCGGTTTAGTTAATTATATATTTTTATAATTCGGACATTTCTGCATGCGGCGATTCCACATATGTTTATTTTTATTTACACAGTTTGTTTTTTTAAACGGGAAAAGGGGGGTGATTCAAACTTTTCTTAGGGAAGGGGTTAAATTATCTTTATTCACTTATTTTTTTTTCACTTTTTTTGCCATGCTATAGGTCTCATAGGGGGCTATAATACTGCACACACTGATCTTTAACATTGATCACGGGTTTCTCATAGGAAACCATTGATCGATGATTCTGCCGCTTGACTGCTCATGCCTGGATCTCAGGCACTGAGCAGTCATTCGGCGATCGGACACCAGCAGGCAAGGTAGGAGACCCTCCTCGTGTCCCAGAGCTGTTTGGGATGCCGCAATTTCGCCGCAGACATCCTGAACAGCCCCCTGAGATAACAGTCAGTGATTTACTTTCATTAAAGGGTTAATAGCACGCGGCACAGCGGCCGTTGTTAGAGGCCGGGCCATACCCGCTATGACGTTGTGGCCTCACGTTATAGAAAGGGAAAGGACTCAGGACATACCGGTACGTCCTTGGTCCTTAAGAGGTTAATGGTCCCTCCCAAGTTTAACTAATGAATAGATTCTCAGTTTTGTCTGTTCTTACAGTTATAAATCTATCAGATAAGGCATAACTGTAGAGTCTATTCATGGGATGAAATCAGACCACCAGATTGCATACATGCTAACTTATAGATACAGGAAAACTAAATAGGTTATAAATGGTCTACTGACCACATAACATAAACATGCTACCAATAATAATCATAATAATAATGATAGAGACATATCTAACTACTATCAAGAATATAAGGAAAAGTATTTTCATATATATATATATATATATATATATATATATATATATATTCACACTTCTTAGCTGAACGTGACCTGAATTCCAATGTCCTTTTCTGAGCCATAAAGTGCTTGATATAAACACAGACAAAGGGATGTTTCACACTTGCAAACATCATGTGAAATTCTGGAATTTAAGACTAAGAATCAACTTTACACAACATGGGATTTTTGGCTTGAACAATTCAGATGGACGCCACACAGTATGATTATATGAATTAATTCTGCCCATATAGTCTGACAGGTCATACAGTGGATGGAGTATTGTGACATCACTGCTCCATCCCCTCGTGTTGTAATGTCCCGCCCACAATGCAAGTCAATGCAAGTCTATGGGAGGGGGCGTGTCAGTCATCATGCCCCCTCCCATAGGCTTACATTGAGGGGGTGGGGTGTAATGTAACGAGGGGCGGAGCCGTGACATCACAATACTCTGTCCCCTGTATCGCCCATCATCAGCCACAGAGCGATCTTCGCTTTATGCAGCTAAAGAACGGGGGTGCTGCAGGAGAGATCATGGGGGTCCCCAGCGGCAGGACCCCCACAATCATAAGATGTTTATGGGTGGAGTAGCCCTTTAATTGTAAAAGTAGTGGAGAAATGTTGGTGATAGTAGTGCTCAGTCCAAGGTGCTACTTTTAGCAACAAACATTTTTTAGGGGGTACGAGGCAGTCGTGGTCACTCACAGGACACATTGACTCTTGCAAATGCGTTGGAGGGAGAAGGACTGCTCTCCCTTTCCCCTCAGTGAGCAGCTTTTCTGTGCATTCGGCTCCCTGAATATACCACCTGTCTAAGCTCTGAAGAGAAAGGAGCCCTGAACGGGATGATTGCAGTCACACACAATGGGGTTTATTTGCTAACGTGATCCCAATTCTTTTTTGTTGGGTTTTGCGCCCAAATTGTGTCTCACGTCCCTTGCAACACAATTTGCGACCGAAAAAACAAAACCTTCCATTTTACAAGAAAAACCCGAAAAGGGGGCGTGGCCACGGGATAAAGTGGGCATGGCTCAGACAAAAGGGCATGGCCCTGACAGTTTTGAAAAATTCCAGCATATTTACTATAGTTTCCACAGAAAAGGGGGTGGATTTGAGCTGAGAAAAACCCGACAGATCAGAACAGTTGTAAAAAAAGCAAAACGTAGGGAAAAGTTAAAAATGTAGGGAAACCTTAGTAAATACCTTGGGAAAATACCAGTCAAAAATCAAAACCCACAAAGAAACCTACACTCCACTCTTAATAAATAAACCCCAATGTGTGTACTATAACTGTGTAGAGCAATAAACATTCTAGTTTTTCAAGGAAGGGAGGGGGAGTTGTTCAGAAATTTGGAGTCTAAGTTTTTTTTCCAGCAGAGCTATAGCTGGAGAAATATTTATAATGCCCAGGACAAATGGAGAAGAAAAGAAAAATAAATGACTACAATCAGAGAAGATGTCGCCTGTGAGTCACTTGATATAACTGTAATTACTTATAGTGTCTGCAGAGCCTGTGTAGTGCTGCTATCCAACCACTGTATGGGGAAGGATATTAGTCTATGTTTAGTAGACTTATTCATTAGCAGTGTAGTAGTTAGTCACTATGTGGTGGTAACATTTATTTATTTTATACTGATAATGCCTTAGCATACTTGATATGTATGGTGATATTATTGGCTCCTTATATACTAGTGTAACTTTTAACAACTATGACTTTTTTTAAGGGGATGTGGGCGGTATGGGGAGGTGGAGCTAAATGGGTGAGCCACTGCTGTGTGCTTGCCCCCATGATGCTATTTTGCAAGCCAGACCCTGATTAGTGCTCCTAGTGTGTGTGTGGGGGGGGGGGGGGGGGGAAGGAGGAGCCAAGACACATGTAGTTCTAAGAGAGCCTGATGAGAGGATGTGCTGTGAACACATAGAAAACAAATCACCCACCGCATCACCAGATGGTAACAAGCAAAAGTTGTCAATAATTGGGGTGTGGATTGGGAGGGGCTTTTTGTATTCAGGAAATTGCAGGTTCAGTAAATAATGGTGTGACTGACTGCCTTGCATTGTGGAGGATATAGGGGGAGATTTATCAAAGCCTGTGCAGAGAAAAAGTTGACAAGTTGCCCATAGCAACCAATCAGATTGCTTATTTCATTTTTCACAGGCCTCTTTAAAAATTAAAGAAACAATCTGATTGATTGCTCTGGGCAACTTCTCAACCTTTCCTCTGCACAGGTATTGATAAATCTCCCCCATAGTGTTTACAGTTATAGTTGTCTCATTTATGCAGCAGATTAGGGGTGAATCTTTCAGCATAGTTTTGACAAATTTGAAGTATAACCATCACAATTGTTAACATAGCTATTTGCAGATTTTCTTTGGTAAATGTACTTAAAGGGGTAGTCTGGAGAAGAACTGGTCAGGAAGGAGTAAGTAAAAAAAAAAAAAAAAAAAACACTCTCCTACCATTCTCACCACCACCAGAATAATGTTGTTCCACTTTCCACTGTGCGCTTCTGAGTTTGGTAATATGACGCCACACACCTGCTCATCCGTTCAGCAACCACAGTGGTATCCAGCCTCAGCCACTGGTTATCTGAAAATATAAAAGAATATGTATGAAAATGTTGTGTTTCAGTTCCTCATTAATCTCTACTTGATGTCAATGAATAAAATGGTTGTTATTTATATCCTGAGGCTGGAAGCCTGTACACAGGGCCAGCACCACCTATGGATGGATGAGGGCGCAGAGCTTCGGGTGCGGCTGATCATTGCACACTGCACACCCATCTTACAATGTACTGTACTCTTGATAGACTGGCGTCTTGGCAAGTAGGTTGTATTCTTCACACATGTGTTACAGATCAATTGTCACCCACGCAGTCAAGGGTGGGACAAGAACATGTGTTCAGGCAGTAGTGTAACACATTACTGGTGGTCAGTAATGTTGTATGAAAAAAGTTAACAATCGTTTAAGGTGGACAGTACAAAATAAGGACGGAGCCAAAGAGGAAGAGTCAGTGGGGCAGCAAAATGAGGAGTGTATGTGGAGAAGGGAGGACTGTGGGAAAGAGAGATCAGTCAGTAAAGGGATTATGAAGAAGATAGAGACCGTGAATAAGGATACTGCCTGTCCCCTCCTGTCTCCTTGCTGACTCCCTACTGTCCCGAGTAAGTGTAAGCAAAGGAGACGGACAGTGAGGACTTCCGATTCCGGCACACAAATGTGAGGAGGAACTGACTCCTGTTCCTTCCGCACATATCTGCCATAACTCAGGTCCTACCTATCACGGATGGTTACCCCATAGCCTAGGGAACCGGATGGACCGATTTGTGAACCGAAGCAGGGACGGACAGGGCCAATGAAAAGGAGCTACATCTCTGCCACAGGGGGAGACGTATGCGGGGAAGATGGCAGTGATTCATGCCACAGCTGAGGAAACCGTTCAACCTCAGTCTACAGGGCCAGCGGGTCTGATACCATGCCTGCCTTCTGGATCTGATGACCCGATGATTCTGGGCTTACCCTTCTCTTACAAAGCTCTTGCTGCCCTATCAGCAGAGGAAGTAGCAAAACTACTCTTATCTTATGTTAAGCGGTAGCTGGATACCACAATTGCTTCTGCGCTCTCTCATATCCAAGGGGAGGTGAACCTCCATTCCGGCCAGTTAGCTGACCTAGAAGAAAGATTGAATGTGGCTGAAGAAGAGATTATGTCTACCAAACAGCAATCTTTACGGCTTACCAAAGCTTTGCAGGAATAAAACGGATGATTTGGAGAACCGCTCATGGCGGAGCAATTTACGGTTAGTCAGGCTGCCAGAATCCATTCCAGTGCATCAATTGATCGCCATTTGTGCCGAGGAATTATCGCAAGCACTGGGGATTAATACTTGTTATGCTGTCGAGAGAGCACACAGGCTGGGGCCATTGAGAGTACAGAGCTCATCTCCTACTAAATCAGCAGAGGCAGGTGATCGCTAAATACCTCAATTATGCTGATGTGTCACTTATCCAGACTACCTACAATAAACTAACCCCTGCATTACTCATTTGGGGTCACCGAAAGCAATTTTTTAAATGACTTTTTGGCCAAAGTTGCCAAAAGACTCACAGCATTTTTACCTATATGCTCTCAGCTAGTGGCCCAGCAATACAAGTTTGTCCTACAATATCCAGCTGTGCTCCGCATATTCAAACCGGATGGTACAACTGAGTTGTTTCATACCCCGGAGGACGCTCAGGCACCATTGAATTTAAAGGGGTACTCCATACCTAGACATCTTATCGCCTATCCAAAGAATAAGGGATAAGATGTCTGATCGCGGGGGTCCCACTGCTGGGGACCTCCGGGATCTCGGCTGCAAAACCCCGATCTCATTACTGTACAGAGCGAACTCGCTCTGTGCATAATGATGGGAACATGAGACAGAGTATTGTGACATCATGGCTTTGCCCCCTCATGATGTCACGGCCCGCCCCCTTAATGCAAGTCTATGGGAGGGTGCGTGACAGCCGCCACGCCCCCTCCCATAGACTTGTATTGAGGTGGCGGTCCGTAACGTCATAAGGGGCAGAGCCATGACATCATGATGCTCCGGCCCCGGTATCACCCGTCATTACGCACAGAGCGAGTTTGCTCTGTGCAGTAATGACAGCGGGGTGCTGCAGCCGAGATCCCGGGGGTCCCCAGCGGCGGGACCCCTGCGATCAGACATCTTATCCCCTACCCTTTGGATAAGGGATAAGATGTCTAGGGGCGGAGTACCCCTTTAAGAGCAGCGGTGGAAGCAGCCATCACATCAGAGAAGAAGAGCAAGTGATATAAGAGCCCTCCGACTGCATCGGTTGAAATGGAGTTCTCACTGGGGTGACTATGGCCCCCGCCGCACTAAACACACTAATGGTCGGGCAGGACAGCTTTTCCAGTGCAAACTCTGCTAGTTGTGGCCACAAATCAGGTTTGGCTGCCTAGAAGTCCAGTGGATCTTCAAGGTGTGTTGACATGGGCATGTCAAGGTATGCCACAACCTGATGGTTCTAGTCCTGCTCCAGGTTTATCTGCTGCTGATTAGTTGCTTCACTATGTGGGTGAAATAAGGTACTCATCAGCGACTGCAGACTCAGGCTGCTGCTGATGGAGCTGGTACTGCTCCTGCCACCCCACCCCTCCCCAGCAGTCATGGAAGGTGAGTGAATGGGGCCCACCGATTCAGACCTGTGAGAGGATGGACGATGGCGCCAATAGGCATCGGCCACTGACTACATAGGATGCAACTGTAGTAGGTCACTTTGTCCTCTCTCTCTGTGGGTGTAAAAAAGGCCCCTATTTTGTGGCAGTAGCGAGCGTCCAATAAGGTGGAGAGCCAGAAGACACCCTGCTGTCGAATGGTGACAATTCGGCTGTCACTACGCAAGCAAGTGAGCAAGCATCATGCCATTTTTGCAAGTGACTTAGAGGGACTCCCTGCCTCCATCTTCACTGCATACTGACACGGTGTGTCTGGGTCCTCTGTCTCGCCTTCCTCATAACCCTCTAGCTCCTCTGGCTGCTCCTGCTCCTCCTCTCCTCTCAGATTACTAGAAAAACCCATTTGGTGAAACCTAAACTGTGCTTCACTCTGCCCCTCCCCCTCCTCCTCCAGATTAGCCCCCACAGGGCTCATGTGGCTGTCAGATGTATGAGCCACGTCTCCACTGCTAGCCATCGTTTCCAACACGTATTGTAAGAAATTAAGCAGAGGAATGACATCGTTCATCCCGTAATCCTGGCGGCTTACTAATAATGAGGCTTCCTCAAAGGGCCTGAGCAAACGGCAGGTGTCACTTATGAGCTGTCACTGGTTAACATTGAAGTTACACAGGGGAGTACCCCTATCCAATTGGATCATCAAGAAATTAGTGATGGATTTTCTCTGTTCGTACAGTCGGTCCAACATATGGAGTGTGGAATTCCAAATCATCACAAATCAGACTATGTTGGGGGATTCTGATGCTGACCGTTCTTATGCTGCAGCTCAAGAAGAGTGCTTTGTGGTGTACAAGTGGCTGAAGTGCATGCAAAGTTTCCTTCTCATTGTTAGGATGTCTTGCAAATGGGGGGGGGGGGGGACACTTCAGGAACTGCTTGACAACCAGATTGAATATGTGTCCCATGCAGAGCGCATGGCTGAGCCTTCCCAGTCGTAGCGCAGACAAGATGTTCTTCCCGTTGTCAGTCACCATGGTTCCCATTTCCAGACTTTGTGGAGTAAGCCATGCTCCAATTGTTCATCAAGGCAAACCATGTGAAGAACAGCGTGACACCGCCGTGCCCTGCACACATGGTATGCTGAAGGGCCACTGAGACTTGTCCGGGCAGTGGAGGCTGAAAACACGGTGGAGGCGGAGTCGCACACTGTCACAGGACCAATCACCTGAGAGCATGGAGGAAGAAGCAGCATGACCTGTCCAAGTTGGTGTTGTGGCTGGGCAGGGACCACATTCACCCAGTGAGCCGTAAAGGACATGTATTTTCCCTGACCATAGATACAGCTCCAAATGTCGAGGCTGCCGTGCACTTTGGTAAACACCGACAGACTGAAGTACTGGCCCACCTTCTCTTCCACAAAATTGTGCAGGGCTGGTACTTCCTTCTTCGCAAATAAATTACGGCTTGGCACTCTTCAGCTCGGCTCGACACAAGCCATCAGTTCTCTGAAAGGTGCAGAGTTCACCACTTGTGAAGGGAGGGACTGCAGCACCAGCAACTTAGACAGGAGCACATCCAGCTTCTGTGCCGTTGGATGAATGGCTCCATACTGTTGTCTCTTGGACATGGCTTTGCCAATACATTGTTGGTGAAATGAATTACTAAAAGTAGGAGGAGCAGAGCACCTGGAGCAACAGAAGGAGGATATGAAACACAGCTCCCCTCAGCTGATGTGGTGGAGCCTTGACTGGCTGAAAGAGGTAGCGGCATGCCACTGGTTGATGCAGCAGGCTGGACCACTACATCAGAGCGACGGTTATCCAAGGCCACTTTAAGGTGCAGAAGCATATGCTGATGTATGGCCATGGTGCCAACATTGGTACCCTGGCCACGCTTCACCTTCTGCAGATATCTTGGATGCTTGATGAAAAACTGCCACACCGCTGAGTAGCTGATTTTCCCACCAACAGTCCACACTAATTGACTGCTACTGCCGCTGTCTCCAGGAACCCCTGTTCCTCTATCTCCTGGAAAGGTTGGCTGCTGCGAAGCAGATGGTCTCCCCCGGGCACGTTTGGCTCCAGAATTTCCACTTCTGCCACCATGCTGACCGCCAACCATGCTACCATCTTGCTGGCTCAGCTGCTGCATTACGGGCAAGCTGCAACCCTCTTCTCCTGATAATGATGAAGCCCCTTCTGTACTCGGCTCCCAAGTGCGATCGTCTTCATCATCATCAAGTTGTGTCTGCACTTAACTGATGTCCTCCTCAGGTTCCTCAACAGTATCTGCTTCAGGTCCCTGAACGTGGGCAACACCATCTCCCATCTCCCTTATCACTACTTGCCCGCCTAGCGGTGGATGTCTTCTCCACTTCTTGGCTGGGCAGTAGCTGCTGACTGTCCTCTATTAAATTGTCCTCACTGAATAGTGGAGCTGTAACCACAGCATAAGATACTTCTTTAGGGGAGGGAACAGCATTGGACACAGGCAATGGGAGGACAGGGACTGCTCCCGGGCCTTGCTAACTGAGGATTGTGTCTGAGGAACCCACCAACTATTGACTGGGGGTATCAGATGTCACTTGGTATGAAGTGGATGACCATGTTAATCAATTGATGACGGCAGATAGGTTGCTGGTCGAGACATGACCGCTAGCTGATGCCAGGAGCTCAGGCCTCTCATTGTGACTCCTGCTACCATTCGCTTCTAGTCTACTGCAACCTCTGCCTGATGAATTTAGGCCTCTGCCACTCTTCTGTCTACTTACTGGGACTTCTCTGCCTGACATACGGAGAGTACAATGCGCTTCACTACGCTTAAAACAGTATTTATGTAGAACAGCAACAGGTGTGGCTGTCCTTTCACAGTATCTGAGCCCTTGACAGATTAACAGGTAGAAAATAGTACACTACTTAGATGTACGTATGTGATATGCACTTATGAGGGCATAAAAATGCACTACAGTACGCTTAAAAAAGAATTTGAGTACAACACTAGCTGGTGAGTACTTTTGCCTGGCCTTTCACAGTATCTAGTTATATAGGGCTGTGACATCACAGGGGTGACTGGCTGCTGATAGGCTGCATCCTGCATGTGATTCAGGGTCATCTTACCCGCCTTCCCACCTTGTCTTCCCACCTTCTCAGAGTTCCTTGCCCCATGTACTGACATGTGGATCCAGTGGATATGCCATTTTAGATGCCCTGGAGCCTCGACAATTTATACAAATGACCCTAGGGCAGTAAGGGGCCCTTGTGAATGTCAATTACCTAACCCCAGGGCATAAGCATGGGGTAATAAAAACCTTTTAGATCAACCCCTTAAAAAATAACCTTTATTGTATATGCTTAAAACCATATAATAAGCCCCCAATGTAAAATTAAAATGATCTCAGAACGGACTTTGTATACTGTCAACGTATATGGAGTTAACACTCCATTTTACTGTGTTATGTGGCTCTGCAGTGCCATCATTAACCAGGTCCGTACTGGTGTGTTTAAAAGAACACTCAATTGCCAGCCTCTACATGTTTCACCGTGTCCACGGCGTTTTCAAGAGGCAATTGATTGATTGCAACTCTTGCCTCTTGAAAACGCTGTAGACACGTCGAAACATGTAGAGGCTGGCAATTGAGTTAACTGGAGCCTGGACCGCACTAAATGGAGTTTAATGAAGCGATTAGTGGGATAGAATCACTACAATATTCGCATTCGTTGCACATTTTTCATGAAATTCGTAAGGAATTTGCATCCGTCAGCTTAGATTCGGTCATCTCTAATAATGACATTTTCTGTGTTCAGACTATGAAAGCTCATTTTGCATAAAATGAAAGTACTGTATTTACGTGGGATGTAAAAGGCTTGAGGTCTCCAGAGAAGCGCTCATCTGTCTTGCGTCATTTACAAAGACTCAAGACGGATATTGCACTTCTCCAGGAGACACATTTATTGAGAGAAGAGTTTGTGAGACTGAAGAAAATGTGAGTGGGAATGGTCCGGGGTTCACCAGCGGTCAAAAGAAAAGGATGTGACTGTTTTAGTACATAAATGCTTAGCACAATCCATTAAATCACATTGGGAAGACGATGAACAGCACGTGCTGTTGGAAGATAGTGATACCACTTACAGTATTTATAATGTGTATGGTAAGCACTCTAGAAGAACTCCTTTCTTTGACAGATTAGTTACTTGTATTCAAGGAGACCAAGTGCAGAATATAGTAGTGGGCGGACATTTTAATTTTGTTTTACATGCCTTTGAACACCAGAAACGTGGGAACAGTACCATAGCACCCCACACTGAACTGCATTTACAATTACTTACTCAGATGACAGGTGGAGATATCATAATCCTACTGAATGGGAATTTACAAATTTTTCCCACTCTCACAGTCATGGTCGCGGTTAGGGTCCGGATTAGCGGCTGGTGAAGACACTGGAGGTGGATCCTCTGTGCCAGAGAGGCGATGACGCGGGCCGTACTGGGGAATCGGTTCTAAGCAGTTACTGGTGTTCACCAGAGCCCGCCGCAAAGCAGGATGGACTTGCTGCGGCAGTAACTACCAGGTCATGTTCCCCAGTAGCGACTCGACCTCTCTGGCAGCTGAGACTGGTGCGGTACACAAGGACTAGACAGAGGCGAGGTCAGATGTAGCAGAAGGTCAGGGCAGACAGCGAGGTTCGTAGTCAGGAGCAACAGCAGAAGGTCAAGGTACACAGGCTTGGGACACACTAAACGCTTTCTCAGGGCACAAGGCAACAAGATCCGTCAAGGAGAGGAAGGGGAAGTGGGTTTTTATAGGTTAGGGAGTGATAGGAAGTGATTGGGCCAGGCACCAATTAGTGGTGCACTTGCCCTTTAAATTTAAGCAAGTCGGGGCCGCGCGCGCCGGGAGGAAGCAGATGGGGGCGAGAGGTGAGTGAGACGGGGCGCGACCCGAGGGTGGACACGAGCCGTGCCTTGGATCGCTTCCCCTCCGGGGACCAGAGAGCAGCGCTTGCGGTCAGCAATGCCGACCGGAGCGCTGCAGACAGAGGAACGCCGTGAACGCTCCGGGGAGGCAGCGTGACAGTACCCCCCCCCCCCTTGGGTCTCCCCCTCTTCTTGGAACCAAGGAATCTGTAGATGAGTTCTTTGTCTAGAATATTGTCCTCTGGCTCCCAAGACCTCTCTTCGGGACCACAATTCTCCCAAACAACAAGAATTTTTTTTTACCTCTGACAATCTTTGAAGTGAGAATTTCTTTAACCGAGAAGACGTCAGAGGAGCCCGAGACAGGAGCAGGAACGGTGACCTTGGGAGAAAAGCGGTTAACAATGAGAGGCTTGAGAAGGGAAACATAAAAGGAGTTAGGAATACGAAGAGGAGGAAGATGGAGCTTCTAAGAGACAGGGTTGATTTGACTTTTGACCCTAAATGGCCCGAGGTAACGTGGACCCAGCTTGTAGCTAGGGACACGGAACCAAATATATTTGGCAGAGAGCAACACTTTGTCACCAGGGGCAAAAACAGGAGGAATTCTTCTCTTCTTGTCCGCATGTTTCTTCATACGAGAGGAGACCAGCGAGAGCGACTTTTGAGTCTCCTTCCAAATAGAGGAAAAGTTCTGGGTCAAATCATCTACGGCAGGGACTCCAGATGAAGTGGGGATAGGGAGGGGGGGAAGCGGGTGACGGCCGTACACCACAAAGAATGGAGACTTGGCGGATGACTCAGAGTCTTTGAAATTGTACGAGAATTCGGCCCAGGGTAACAGGTCAACCCAATCATCTTGGCGGGAGGAGACAAAATGTCGCAGGTAGTCACCAAGGATTTGGTTTACTCTCTCCACCTGTCCATTAGATTGCGGGTGGTAGGCGGAGGAAAAATTCAATTTAATCTTTACTTGGGTGCAGAGTGCTCTCCAGAATTCTGAGATGAATTGAACGCCTCTATTGGAGAGGATATGGGTAGGCAGTCCGTGGAGACGAAAAATGTGCAAAAAAAATGCTTCGCCAATTGTGGTGCAGATGGGAGACCAGGGAGTGGAACGAAATGGGCCATTTTGGAGAATCGATCAACGACCACCCAAATGGCAGTGTTGCCATGGGATGCAGGAAGGTCAGTGACGAAGTCCATCGCTATGTGTGACCAAGGCTGTTCGGGTACTGGCAGAGGAAGAAGAAGACCCGCAGGCCTTTGGCGAGGAATTTTATCACGTGCGCAGACAGTACAGGAGCGTATGAAGTCAGTTACATCTTTTTCAAGGGAAGGCCACCAATAGTGTCTGGCAATCAATTGAGTGGATTTCTTGATTCCAGCGTGACCCGCCAAGTGGGAGGAGTGACCCCATTTGAGAGTCCGGAGGCGAAGACGTGGAGGGACAAAGGTTTTTCCTGGAGGAACTGGTGCCAGGGAAGCCGGAGTAGCAGAGATCAGACACTCAGGGTGAAGATGTGTTGGGGAGAGGTTTCTGCCTCCGTGGCATCAGTGGAACTAGATAGGGCATCCGCCCTGACATTCTTGTCTGCAGGACGAAAATGTATGTGGAAATTAAAGCGAGCGAAGAACAATGACCACCTGGCCTGGCGAGGATTTAAGCGCTGAGCAGACTGTAGGTATGACAGATTTTTGTGGTCAGTGTAGATGGTGATCGGGTGGAGAGACCCTTCCAGGAGATGCCTCCACTCCTTGAGTGCCATTTTAATGGCCAGCAATTCTCAGTCACCAATAGCGTAATTTTTTTCAGGAGGAGAAAATGTTTTAGAGAAAAAACCGCAAGTGACATTATTTCCTTTAGCATTTTCCTGAAGAAGAACCGCCCCGGCTCCTACTGAAGAGGCATCCACCTCAAGGAAGAATGGCTTCAGTGGATCAGGCCTAGTCAAGACTGGTGCGGAGGCGAAGGCGGCTTTAGGGCCAGTAAAAGCTTCTTCCGCTTGGGGAGGCCAGGATCTCGGATTCGCATCTTTCTTGGCCAGAGCCACAATGGGAGCCACGATAGTGGAGAAGTGAGGGATGAACTGACGATAGTAATTAGCGAATCCGAGGAAGCGCTGGATAGAGCGAAGTCCAGAGGGGCGTGGCCAATCCAAGACTGCGGAGAGGTTATCGGGGTCCATTTGAAGGCCCTGTCCTGAGACCAGATATCCTAGGAAAGGAAGACAGGTACGTTCAAAGAGGCATTTTTCAATTTTGGCGTAGAGGTGGTTAACTCGGAGGCGCTGGAGCACTTGGCGAACATGGAGGCGGTGTTCCTCTAGGTTGGAGGAGAAGATTAGAATGTCATCGAGATAGACCACCACGCAAGTATACAACAAGTCCCGGAAGATCTCATTGACAAAGTCTTGGAAGACTGCAGGGGCGTTGCAAAGACCGAATGGCATGACAAGGTATTCGAAGTGACCATCTCTAGTGTTAAAAGCAGTTTTCCACTCATCTCCTTCACGAATTCTGATGAGATTGTACGCGCCCCTGAGGTCAAGCTTGGTAAAAATCTTTGCTCCGCGCATCCGGTCAAAGAGTTCCGAGATGAGTGGCAGAGGGTAGCGGTTCTTTATAGTGATCTTATTGAGGCCGCGGTAGTCTATACAAGGGCGTAGAGACCCATCCTTCTTGGCAACAAAGAAGAATCCTGCTCCAGCAGGAGAAGAAGACTTCCTGATGAAACCTTTTTTGAGATTCTCCTGAATATATTTCGTCATGGCCTCAGTTTCCGGAGCGGAGAGAGGGTAAATCCTGAAACGGGGCGGCGTGGTCCAAGGGAGCAAGTCAATAGGGCAGTCGTAGGGCCTATGTGGTGGTAAGACCTCTGCCTGTTTTTTGCAAAAGATGTCAGAAAAGTCTTGATAGGCCTTTGGAAGGCCGAGCAAAGGAGAAGCAATAGAGACTTGGCTGGTGGGAAGCGACTTAAGGCAGAGTGAGTGGCAGGAAGAGCCCCAGGATTTTATGTCCCCCGTGGTCCAGTCGAGGGTAGGAGAATGCCGCTGGAGCCAGGGTAAGCCAAGAAGGATGTCAGAGGTGCAGTTAGGCAGGACAAAGAACTCAATCTTTTCTTGATGGAGAACCCCCACGGTCATGCGTACAGGGGCCGTGCGGTAACGCACGGTAGAATTCAGGTGTTCTCCGTTAACTGAGGAAATGTAGAAGGGCTTGACTAGACGGATAACAGGGATGTTAAACCGGTTGATGAAGGAGGCTTTTATGAAGTTTCCTGCTGAACCAGAGTCCAAGAATGCCTCCGCAGAAAAGGAGGCTTTAACAGCTGGAGAAATCCACACTGGAATAGTCAGGCGTGGAGAGGAAGAGTTTACACCCAGTGACGCCTCTCCCACGTTCACTAGGTGCGTGCGTTTACCTGACGCTGAGGACGAAGAGGACAATCCTTTAGGAAATGTTCAGAGCTCGCACAGTATAGGCATAAGTTCTCGTTCCTCCAGCGAGTCCTCTCTTGTTGGGTCAGGCGAGACCGGTCCACTTGCATGGCCTCCTCAGCGGGAGGCACAGTAACAGACTGCAAAGGCGCCTGGTGCGAACGAGATCTTTCTCCTGGCGGAGCTCCTGACGTCTCTCAATGTAGCGCATATCAATGCGGGAAGCCAGGTGGATTAGTTCAGTCAGGGAGGAGGGTATCTCTCGTGCGGCCAAACAATCCTTAATATGGCTGGATAAACCTTTTTTAAAGGTCGCGCAGAGAGCCTCATTGTTCCAGGCCAACTCAGAGGCCAAAGTCCGGAATTGTATGGCGTATTCGCCCTCGGTAGAGTCTCCTTGGACAAGGTTCAGTAAGGCAGTTTCTGCGGATGAGGCACGGGCAGGTTCCTCAAAGACACTGCGGACTTCAGAAAAGAAGGACTGAGGCAGTGGCAGGATCGTTGCGGTCCCAAAGCGGCGTGGCCCAGGCCAAGGCCTTCCCAGAAAGTAGACTGACGACGAACGCCACCTTAGACCGTTTAGTGGGGAAATGGTCCGACAACATCTCTAAGTGCAGGGAGCATTGGGACAGGAATCCCCGGCATTTTTTAGAGTCCCCGTCAAACTTATCTGGGAGAGACAGGCGGACTCTAGCAGAAGAAGCAGCAGCTCGGAGAGGAGGAGATGCTGGAGCTGGCGGTTGAGGCTGTGGAGGCAGGAGCTGTTGAATCATGACGGTCAACTGCGACAGCTGTTGTCCTTGTTGAGCAATTTGCTGGGACTGCTGGACAACCACGGAGGTGAGATCAACGAGGCTTGGCAGCGGTACCTCAGCGGGATCCATGGCCGGATCTACTGTCAGGGTCCGGACTAGCAGCTGGTGAAGACACTGGAGGTGGATCCTCTGTACCAGAGAGGCGATGACGCGGGCCGTACTGGGGAATCGGTTCTTAGCAGTTACTGGTGTTCACCAGAGCCCGCAGCAAAGCAGGATGGACTTGCTGTGGCAGTAACTACCAGGTCGTGTTCCCCAGTAGCGACTCGACCTCCTTGGCAGCTGAGACTGTCGCGGTACACAAGGACTAGACAGAGGCGAGGTCAGACGTAGCAGAAGGTCAGGGCAGGCAGCGAGGTTTGTAGTCAGGGGCAACAGCAGAAGGTCAAGGAACACAGGCATGGGAACACACTAAAACGCTTTCTCAGGCCACAAGGCAACAAGATCCGGCAAGGAGAGGAAGGGGAAGTGGGTTTTTATAGGTTAGGGAGTGATAGGAAGTGAATGGGCCAGGCACCAATTAGTGGTGCACTGGCCCTTTAAATTTAAGCAAGTCGGTGCGCGCGCGCCCTAGGGAGCGGGGCCTTGCGCGCCGGGAGGAAGCAGACGGGGGCGAGAGGTGAGTGAGGCGGGGCGCGGCCCGAGGGCGGACAAACCAGAGAGCAGCGCTCGCGGTCTGCAATGCCGACCGGAGCGCTGCAGACAGAGGCACGCCGTGAGCGCTCCGGGTCCCGCTGCCTCCCCGGAACGCTCACGGCGTGACAGTCGCGAATAGATTATTTATTAGTATCTAAGGCTGTATTGCCTAAAGTAATTACGGAGCGTATTTATGACATCGTTATCTCAGATCATGCTCCGGTGGGTTTGGAAAGAGTCCCCACATTTCCCCCTGGCACGGACATAGTATGGAGGTTTCTCTGCTATTTAGCCAAAGATGAGCATTTTACACAATTTCTGGGGCATTGGTGGGAGGAATACTCAGCCTTAAATGCAGCACACAGGAATGACCCATTCCTCTGTTGGGAAATGGGAAAAGCGGTCATGAGAGGGAAAATAGCACATGTTTCTCAGGACCCCCTGGGCATTTGCACAGGATGCCTGCAGATAGAAATATGGACCAGTAAGGTCCCCACCTGGCGTGCGGCAGGGACCAAAATTCCCACAGGCGGACAGGTACGCCCTGGGTCCTTAACTTCCAGGGAGCCAGGGCATACCCATACGCCCTGGGTCCTTAGGGGTTAAAGGGGTACTCCGATGGAAAACTTTTTTTTTTTTGTAAATCAACTGGTGCCAGAAAGTTAAACAGATTTGTAAATTACTTCTATTAAAAAACTCTTAATCCTTCCAGTACTTATTAGCTGCTGAATACTACAGAGGAAATTATTTTCTTTTTGGAACACAGAGCTCTCTGCTGAATAACAAGCACAGTGCTCTCTGCTGACATCTCTGTCCAGTTTAGGAATTGACCAGAGCAGCATATGTTTGCTATGGGGGTTTTCTCCTACTCTGTACAGTTCTAACAATGGACAGAGATGTCAGCAGAGAGCACTGTGCTTGTGATGTCAGCAGAGAGCTCTCTGTTCCAAAAAGAAAATAATTTCTTCTGTATTATTCAGCAGCTAATAAGTACTGGAAGGATTAAGATTTTTTTTATAGAAGTAAGTTACAAATCTGTTTAACTTTCTGGCATCAGTTGATTTAAAAAAAAAAAAAAAATAGTTTTCCACCGTAGTACCCCTTTAACTCCTTGGGGACGGAGCCCATTATAACCCTAAGGACGGGAGCATTTTTTGCAATTCTGACCACTGTCACTTTAAGCATTAATAACTCTGGGTTGCTTTTAATTTTCATTCTGATTCCGAGCTAGTTTTTTCGAGACATATTCTACTTAAGGTTAGTGGTAAATTTTTGTCGATATTTGCATAATTTCTTGGTGAAAAATTCCAAAATTTGATGAAATAATTGAAAATTTTGCATTTTTCTAACTTTGAAGCTCTCTGCTTGTAAGGAAAAGAGACATTCCAAATAAATTATATACTGATTCACAAATACAATGGGGGACATTTACTAATCTAGTCTATTCTGGGTATGCTTATAGACCAGCGTATGTGGTAGTCTCCTGTTTATTGTGCTCCTAATTTATCAAAGGTCTCACAGCCCTTGATAAATTATGTGCTCAGACTTCAGTGTCTACAGCTTTAACTGCATTTAGACCTGCTGCAACATGGTCTGACATTTTAGCGTATTTTGGGCAGATGCGACTTGTCGCACAAAAGTCGCACTTGATAAATACAGCACCAATGCATTTTCCAATGCATTTCCGTCTATAATAGACTTGCATGCATCATGTTCTAAAAATCCTCTACAGCAAAAGTCGCAGAAAAGTCGCACATATTTAGACTGCGACTTTCTGTGTGACAAATTTAGACAGGAAAAACCAGTCTAAATCCTTTGATAAATCTCCCCCAATATGTCTACTTCATGTTTGCCTCATACAATTGATGAGTTTTTACTTTTGGAAGACACCAGAGGGCTTCATAGTTCAGCAGCAATTTTCCAATTTCTCACAAAATTTTCAAAATCAGAATTTTTCAGGGACCAGTTCAGTTTTGAAGTGGATTTGAAGGGCCTTCATATTAGAAATACCCCACAAATGACCCCATTATAAAAACGGCACCCCTCGAAGTATTCAAAATGACATTCAGTTAGCGTTTTAACCCTTTAGGTGTTTCACAGGAATAGCAGCAAAGTGAAGGAGAAAATTTGAAATCTTCATTTTTTACACTGTCATGTTCTTGTAGACCCAGTTTTTTTTTTACAAGGGGTAATAGAAGAAAAAGCCCCCCAAAATTTGTGACCTAATTTCTCTTGAGTAAGGAAATACCTCATATGTGTATGTCAAGTGTTCGGCGGGCGCAGTAGAGGGCTCAGAAGGGAAGGAGCGACAATGGGATTTTGGAGAGTGAATTTTGCTGAAATGGTTTTTGGGGGCATGTCTCATTTAGGAAGCCCCTGTGGTGCCAGAACAGGAAAAAAACACATGGCATACTATTTTGGAAACTACACCACTCAAGGCACGTAACAAGGGGTCTGGTGAGCCTTAACATCCCACAGGTGTTTGACGACTTTTCGTTAAATTCGGATGTGTAAATGAAAAAACTTTTTCCCAAATTTACCATTTCTACAAAGGGTAATGGGAGAAAAATCTCCCCAAAATTTGTAACGCAATTTCTCCCGAGTACGGAGATACCCCATATGTGGCCCAAAACTGTTGCCTTGAAGTACGACAGGGCTCTGAAGTGAGAGAGTGCCATGCGCATTTGAGGCCTAAATGAGGAATTTGCAATAGGGGCGGACCCGGTTACAAGGATGGGGCTTGTCTCCACCTAAACCGTACAGCAGTGTCTCCCACAGGGTGCCTCCAGCTGTTGCAAGACTCCCAGCCTGCCAGGACAGTCTATGGCTGTCCAGCAACACTGGGAGTTGTGGTTTTGCAACAGCTGGAGGCTCTGTTTAGGAAACACTGCCGTGTGAGACGTTTTTCATTTTTATTTGGGGGGGGTGGGGCGGCGACGTGTAAGGGGGTGTATGTGTAGTGTTTTACTTTTTATTATTTGTTAGTGTAGTGTTTTTAGGGTACATTCACACAGTCAGGGGTTCACAGTAAGTTTCCTTGAAGGAAACCCACTGTAAACCCACCCGTGTGAATGTATCCGTGTGAAAGACCACTTATAGACAGACCGTACATGCTGGGAGTTGTAGTTTTACAACAGCTGTAGGCACACTGGTGGGGAACCACTGAGTTAGAAAACAGACTCTAGCTCAGTGATTCCAACCCATATGCCTCCAGCTGTTGCAAGACTACAAATCCCAGCATGTACGGTATGTCAGTGCACTCTGGGAGTTGTAGTTTTGCAACAGCTGGAGGCACATGGATTGGAATCACTGAGTTAGGAAACAGACTCTTGCTCAGTGTTTCCCAACCAGTGTGCCTACAGCTGTTGCAAAACTACAATGCCCAGCACGGCCAGACAGTCAGGGATGCTGGGTGTGTAGTTCCGCAATATCTGGCCCTCCAGATGTTGCAGAACTAACACTCCCAGCATGCCTGGACAGTCTGGGCATGCTAGGAGTTGTAGTTATGCAACAACTGGGGAAGAACAGTTTGGAGACCGCTAAGTAGTGGCCTCCAAACTGTAGCCCTCCAGATGTTGCAAAACTACAACTCCAAGCATGCCCAGACTGTCCAGGCATGCTGGGAGTTGTAGTTTTGCAACATCTGAAGGGCCAGTTATTGCAGAACTACATGCCCAGCATCCCTGACTGTTTGGCCATAATGGGAATTGTAGTTTTGCAACATCTGGAGGGCTACAGTTTGGAGACCACCATATAGTGGTCTCCAAACTGTGCCACTTCAGATGTTGCAAAACTACAACTCCCAGCATGCCCAGACAGTCAGTGCATGCTGAAAGTTGTAGTTTTGCAACATCTGGAGGACCACAGTTTAGAGACCACTACACTGTGGTCTCCAAACTGTGACCCTCCAGATGTTGCAAAACTACAACTCCCAGCATGCCCAGACAGCATTTGGCTGTCTGGGCATGCTGGGAGTTGTAGTTTTGCAGCTTTTAGAAGGCCACAGTGAAGATCACTTATCGTGATCTTCACTACAGCCTTCTTCGCCGCCTCCTGCTGTAGCCGCTGGTCCCTGATGCCGCCTACGCCGCCTCCGAAGGTCCGGGTAAGCCGGGCCATGCTCGCCCCTCTCCGCCCGTGTTCCCCCCGCTCTGTACAGACTTCGATCGGTGGGCAGAGCGGGGGGAAATGAACTCTAACCCCCCGCCCTCCTCCTGCCATTGGTGGTCAGCCTGACCTCGCTCCTATCCTTTAGGCTGGTCGGAGCTCCGATCATGCTTATTTTCCGGGAGATCGCGTCACCAGTGACCCGATTTGTCCAGATCGCGGCAAATCGCAGGTCTGAATTGACCTGCGATTTGCTGCGATCGCCGACATGGGGAGTCTCAGGACCCCCCTAGGCATTGCCACGGAATGCCTGCTGATAGATATCAGCAGGCATCCCGGTCCGATCATCAGCGGCAGTGATTGGAAATACGGAGGGCGTATGAATACGCCCTCCGTCCTTAAGTGACGGGACGCGAGGGCGTATGCATACGCCCTCTGTCCCCAAGGAGTTGAGTTAGGACGTACACCACTTTCTCTATATAATTTAAACTACCCTCCTTTGATATCTAAAATAGAGAAGGAACTAACCAGATGGCAATCTTTACCGTTATCCTTATCAGGAAGGATTCAGCTCATAAAAATTACCTTGCTTCGTTGCCATGTTGATGTTAAAAGGATACATAATAGTCTCACCAAATTTATATTGGCGGGTAAATGCCTGAGAGTAGCTTATGATACTCTGTGCCTGAACAGGGAAAAGGGAGGATTACAACTACCAAACGTAAGGCAGTATAACCTACCAGCAATCTTTAGATATGTGCATGACTGGTTGTATGACATTGATTATTTCTCTAACACCACATTAGAAAAAGGACTATGCCCTCTAAACTCTTTACAAATATTATTTTATCTCCCTTATAAAGATATTCCGCAAACACTTAAAAGAAATGTTGTATTTAGTGACACCATGGCAGTGTGGAAAGCAATATGAAAGCTTTGTGGTTTACCCTGGTGTCTATCCAAATTTTTTCAGCTGTGGCATGCACCTGCCCTGCAACACTGCAAGAGAAACTCTATCAGTAAGGTTTGGGTTGGAAAGAATATTTACAGTTTTCATGACTTCTTGACTGACTCTACTGGAGTAGTCATGGGATGGGATGATTTCAGCAACAAGTATGCCCTTCCGCAATCACACCAATGGCCATATAATCAATTCTGCTCCTTTTTTCACAGTTTGGTGCAGGGATATGCAACAGTGGAAAAGCTAAATGACTGATAGGTTGGTGGGCGCTGGAAACAGCCATTATTCTCTTTTACTCATCTGCACAACCATCAGGGATGTGGCGTTAAAGAGTTCCGCTGTAAAGGCACTCACCAAATGGTCTTCCCATTTTGTAGACCAAGACTTGCAATCCTATATGCAGGAAGGCCTAGCAGCCGTGAGTAATTCTTCTTCTAGTGCACAATTAAAAGAAATCCACTGGTACATTGTACATAAAGTGACCTATGCATTTAAATGGAAAGATTTACCACCTCATCCTCCTTTTCTCACATATTTCCCCACGTGTCAAGGGCAGATCTGTGGCATTGTATGTGGGAGTGCCAGCACGTTTTACAGATGTGGACGGCACTTCGAGGTTTAGTACAGACTATATGGGGGTATAAACTTCTCCTCATACCCGAGCCCTACCTATTCCACTATCTCCCAGCTAAAGAATCAGACACCCAGATAGAGCAGATAGAGGAAAACTGCATAAGAGTATCCACCTTTTATTTCTAGTGTCCAAACTTTTCCTCTTCTTTGCCTCGACATTGGCTTTAGCCCACTATCCCAACTATATCGGAAGTTCTTCAAGAATTTCACCTAGTGATGCATAAAGAAATGTTACTGGCACTCAAAAACTCAGAACTACATGCCAAATCTTTCTTTCACAAATGAGAAAATATTTAAAATACTTATCTGACAATATTGAGAGGCATAGAATGGTTAATCATTTTAAACACTGAATGTGGTATAGTGTGGAAGCACTTAAGGGCACTCTAGAGAATTTAGAATTACCACCATAATTCAGGGCAGTCTCTACACATACTCCATCTTTGTTGCTGGGAAAGTGCTTCTGTGATATCATTAGGTCTTCCTAGGTTCACTTAGGAAATAGGTAACGGTCTGAATGCCTGTTTCTACTTACCTGATCTGACAGATATCATATACACCATGAGCAATCTACACTATTCTTCTTCAGATGTTGCATTGTTTACTTGTTTGTTATTTCTTGTTTTCTTTTATTGTTATGTAATTGCATTTAAATATAAAACCCGGAAGCTGGACATGTAAGTGATTTATTTGATGTCATTATTGCTATTATTCTGATTGTACACTTGTGTGCATTGTGAATCTGTTATGACATCCAGAGCCACTATCAGGGGTGTACAGGCAATACCCCAGTAAGGGGGCCCGGCCTGCTGTACCATCATGCAGTAGCCAGGGTCGAAACATTGGCAGTGGTTGGAGGCTACGAGTCCCAACACACATACAGATCAGTCAGTGTGTCAGTCACTGCTACAGCAGCACACACAGGTCCTGCCTGAGACTGACAGGCTGACACAGTGACAGGAGGTCCGGAGGCAACAGAGTCTCTACTACATACTGTACAGACAGGACACTAACTGCTGCCTCTACTGTCTGCCTTCTCCTCACTGGTTCTGGCTCCTCCTGCTGACGGCACACAGGAACAGAAGCTGCTCAGGGGAAGATCTGCTACACTGGGTAAGAGGAGAACCTGATATAATTACTATGTGAGGAAGGGGGCTGAGAGTCCTGCTATGTGTGAGGGGGAACTGGACAGGGGGGCATCTTATGTGAAGGGGAGGGGGGCTTAAAGTCCTGCTATGTGTGAGGGGGGACTGAATGGGGGGGATCTTATGTGGAGGGAAGGGGGGCTGAGAGTCCTGCTATGTGTGAGTGGGGGGACTGGATTTTGGGGCTTTTAAAGGGTACCTCTCATCAAATAAACTTTTGATGTATTTTAGATTAATGAATGTTGAATAACTTTCCAATAGCATGTTAATGAAAAATATGCTTCTTTCTATTGTATTTTCCCGATCAGTCCTGTCAGTAAGCATTTCTGACTCATGCTGGAGTCCTAAACACTAAGAGCTGCCAGCCTTCTTTGTTCACAGCCAAACAGGCTGTGAACAAAGCAGGCTGGCAGCTCTGAGTGTTCTCCTTTGTGAACAAAGCAGACTGGCAGCTCGTAGTGTTTAGGACTCCAGCATGAGTCTGAAATGCTTGCTGCCAGGACTGGTAGGGAGACCCCTAGTGGTAATTTCTTCAAAGTGGAAAATTAAATAGAAAGAAGCATATTTTTTAATAACATGCAATTGTAAAGTTATTCTGCATACATTAATCTATAATATATCAAAAGTTTTTTGATGAGAGGTACCCTTTAAGTAGAGGGGAGGGGGGCTCAGAGTCCTGCTGTGTGTGAGTGGGTGGGGGGGCTGGAGAGGGGAGACCTGTTACAACAGGGGGGTCTTGGGAGTGAAGATCTGCTGTTACCACTGTGTGAGGAAGGGGGCACTTTGCTTCTATTTTTTTTCTTGCAATTCCAGTTATTGTCATTTAATTAAGTATATTTTAATATAGTTACTTACAATTAAAGGGAACCTAAAATCAGTTTTCTGCTGCCAAAACCACGGCCAGTATAAAACAGGCATTGTGATTGTTGGACACTATGATATCCTGTGTATAGGGGATAAGAAGTAAGGTAGGGGAGAACCCTTTTAACCCTTTAAGGACCAAGCCCATTTTGACCTTAACTACTTGTCGCAAATGGACGTTAATTCACGTCCATCTGCGGCTCCCGAGGTATGACGCGTGCTCAGCAGGTGAGCCCACCGATCAGGCTGATGTCCGGCATTAACCCTTTAGACGCGGCTATCAAAATTGATTGCTGTGTCTAAAACGAAAGTAAACATTGCGGTTTAGCTCAGTGGTGCTGTTCGGGACTGCCACAGTGAAATCACGGCATCCCGAACAGCATGCAGGACGCAAGGAGGATCCCTACCTGCCTCCTTGCTGTCCAATTGCCGAATGACTGCTCCATGCCTGAGATCCAAGCAGGAGCAGTCAAGCGTCAGAAAAACACTGATCAATGATATGCTATGGCATAGCATTGAACAGTATGAGAGATGAATGTAATGCATGTTAAAGTCCCCTATGGGGCTATAACATTGCAAAAAAAAAGTGAAAAAAGTAAATAAAGATCATTTAACCCCTCCCCTAATAAAAGTTTGAATTACCCCCCTTTAAAAAAAACTGTAAATAAAAATAAACATATATGGTATTGCCACATACATAGATGTCTGAACTAAAAAATATAAAGTTAATTAAACTGCACGGTCAATGGCGTACATGCAAAAAAAAAAAATTACAAAGTCCAAAATAGAGTATTTTTGGTCACTTTTTATATCATGAAAAAATGAATAAAAAATTATCAAAAAGTCTGATCAATATAAAAATGGTACCGCTAAAAACTTCAGATCACGGCACAAAAAATGAGCACCCATACTGCCCCGTACATGGAAAAATAAAAACGTTATAGGAGTCAGAAGATGACAATTTTAAACATATTCATTTTTGAGCATGTAGTTATGATTTTTTCCAGAAGGAAGACAAAGTCAAACCTATATAAGTAGGGTATCATTTTATTCATATGGACCTACAGAATAAAAAAATGTACAGTGTAGAAACAGAAGACCCCAAAAGTTACAAAATTGCTTTTTTTCTCCAATTTTGTAGCACAATGTTGTTGTTTTTTTGGCTTTGCTGTAAATTTTTGGGTAAAATAACTTATGTCATTACAAAGTAGAATTGCTAGCACAAAAAATAAGCCATCATATGGATTTTTTGGTGCAAAATTGAAAGGGTTATGATTTTTAAAAGGTAAAGGGGAGAAAATAAAAGCGCAAAAAAGGAAACACACTCGGACCTTGGACCAGGCCAATTTTATATTTGCCTTTTTGTTTTTTCCTCCTCACCTTACTAAAATCCATAACTCTTATATTTCCATCCAAGGACCCATGTAACGGCCTGTTTTTTGCGTAACCAATTGTACTTTGTATTGATACCTCTCATTTTACCATAAAATGTGCGATAAACCCCCCCAAAAATTTTTTTTAAGTGAGGAAATTTAAATGAAAACCCCAATTTTGCATATTTTAGACGGTTTGGTTTTCACACTGTGCACTTTACGGTAAAAATTACATGTTTTCTTTATTCTGTGGGTAAATACGATTAAAATGATATATATTTTTTTTATTATTGTACAGCTTTTAAAAAACACCAAACTTTTTTTTACAAAATCAGTATGTTTAACTCCTTGGGGGAGAAGCCCATTATGACTTTAACCCCTTAAGGACGCAGGGTTTTTCCGTTCTTGCATTTTCTTTTTTTCCTCATCACCTTCTAAAAATTATAACACTTTCAATTTTGCACATAAAATTCCATATAATGGCTTATTTTTTTGCGCCACCAATTCTACTTTGCAGTGACATTAGTCATTTTACAAAAAAATTCACTGCAAAATGGAAATAAAATTCATTATGCGACAAAATTGAAGAAAAATGCCATTTTGTAACTTTTGGGGGCATCCGCTTCTACGCAGTGAATTTTTTGGTAAAAACAACACATTATCTTTATTCTGTAGTTCCATATGGCTAAAATGATACCCTACTTATATAGGTTTGATTTTGTTGTACTTCTGAAAAAAATCATAACTACATGCAGGAAAATATATACGTTAAAAATTCTCATCTTCTGACCCCTATAACTTTAGAATTTTTCCGCATACGGGCCGGTATGGGGCTCATTTTTTTGCGCCATAATCTGAAATTTTTATCAGTACCATTTTTGCATTGATCTGACTTCTTGATCGCTTTTTATTAATTTTTTCATGATATAAAAAGTGACCAGAAATACGCTATTTTGGACTTTGGATTTTTTTTGCGCGTACGCCATTCACCGTGAAGTTTAATTAACTATATATTTTTTATAATTGAGACATTTCCGCACCCGGCGACACCACATATATTTATTTTTATTTACACTTTTTTTTTTATGGGAAAAGGGGGGTGAGTCAAACTTTTATTAGGGAAGGGGTTAAATGACTTTATTAACTTTTTTTTTGCAGTGTTATAGCTCCCATAGGGGGCTATAACACTGCACACACTGATCATTTACATTGATCCCAGCAAAGCCATAGCTTTGCATGGATCAGTGTTATAGGCGGTCGATTGCTCAAGCCTGTATCTCAGGCTTTGAGCAATGAATCGCCGATCGGACGCAATGGAGCAAGTTAAGGGGACCTCCGTCCGTGTCCTAGCTGATCGGGACATCACAATTTTATCGTAATGGTCCCGATCAGCCCGACTGGGCTGCAGGGAAGCTTTCACTTTCATTTTAGATGTGGCAATCAACTTTGATCACCACGTCTAAAGGGTTAATAGCGTGCAGCACAGCGAACGGTGCCGCATGCTATTAGCCCAGGGTCCCGGCTATCATTAGACCCTGTATGTTTTATATCCCGGAACGGGCGTAGGGCATACATGTACGCCCTACATCCTTAAGAGGTTAAAGGGGTATTCCAGGATTTTTTTTCATTTGACTATGCTACAGGGGCTGTAAGGTTAGTGTAGTTCATAATATAGTGTCTTTACTTGTATATGACGATTTTCTCACAATTGTTATGTGATTTTCCTCCCAATGTTTATTTTTAACAGCATACAAAATGACTGCTGTCTTGAATTTTTCCCAGCTTGCAATGCGGTCCAGACCTGATTCATTAGTCAGCTGATGACAGGGAGCCTGTCTGCTTCAATGGGTGGAGAGAGCAATCTGCAAGTAATGCAACAGCTGGAGGCACCCTGATTGAAAACCACAGGTCTGCAGCTCATTTATATTTCAATGGGTGGGGTAGCTGATGTGTGGGAAGGGCAATATGGTATTATGGGATTTGTATGAAAACAAGAAAACTGAAAACAGGAAATACAAGTTCACAGAAAGCTAGCCACGGTGTTATGGTAATCTCACAGCATAGCCATTTAGCCCAAAGACAAGCGCAGATCCTTCCTAAGCATATCCATTATTGTCTGTCAGGTACGTACTAAAATCACCTTATGCTGAATAACCCCTTTAAGGACCAGAGCATTTTTTGCTAATCTGACCACTTTCACTTTAAGCAGTAATAACTCTGAAATGCTTTTACTTATGAATTTGATTCCGAGATTGTTCTTTCGTGACATATTCTACTTTATGTTAGTGGTAAATTTCCATCAATACTTGCATCATTTCTTGGTGACAAATTCCTAAATTTCCTGAAAATTTTGAAAATTTGGGATTTTTTTTACTTTGAAGCTCTCTGCTAGTAAGGAAAGTGGACATACCAAATAAAGGATATATTGATTCACATATACAATATGTCTACTTTATGTTGGCATCATAAAATTGACATGTTTTTAATTTTCGAAGACATTAGAGGGCTTCAAATTATAGCAGCGATTTTCCAATTTTTCACTTAAATTTCTAAATCTGAATTTTTCAGGGACCAGTTCAGTATTGAAGTGAATTTAAGAGTCTTTATGTTAGAAATACCCCATAATGGACCCCGTTATGAAAACTGCACCCAACAACGTATTCAAAATGACATTCAGAAAGTTTGTTAACCCTTTAGGTATTTCACAGGAATAGAAGCAAAGTGGAGGCGAAAATTCAAAATCTTCATTTTTTTTAACCCCTTAACGATCAGTTTCGTGTCCCTAGCTACAAGCTGGGTCATCGTTACCTCGGGCCATTTAACCCCTTAACGACGCAGGACGTATATTTATGCCCTGCGCCGGCTCCCGCGATATGAAGCGGGATCGCGCCGCGATCCCGCATCATATCGCGTCGGTCCCGGCGCTAATCAACGGCCGGGACCCGCGGCTAATACCACACATCGCCGATCGCGGCGATGTGCGGTATTAACCCTTTAGAAGCGGCGGTCAAAGCTTCTAAAGTGAAACTGAAAGTGACCCGGCTGCTCAGTCGGGCTGTTCGGGACCGCCGCGGTGAAATTGCGTCGTCCCGAACAGCTGATCAGACACCGGAAGGGCCCTTACCTGCCTCCCCGGTGTCCGATCGGTGAATGACTGCTCCGTGCCTGAGATCCAGGCAGGAGCAGTCAAGCGCCGATAATGCTGATCACAGGCGTGTTAATACACGCCAGTGATCAGCATAGGAGATCAGTGTGTGCAGTGTTATAGGTCCCTATGGGACCTATAACACTGCAAAAAAAATTTTTTTTAAAGTGTTAATAAAGGTCATTTAACCCCATCCCTAATAAAAGTTTGAATCACCCCCTTTTCCCATAAAAAAATAAAACAGTGTAAAAAAAAATAAAAAATAAACATATGTGGTATAGCCGCGTGCATAAATGTCCAAACTATAAAAATATATCATTAATTAAGCCGTACGGTCAATGGCGTACGCGCAAAAAAATTCCAAAGTCCAAAAAAGCGTATTTTGGTCACTTTTTATACCATTAAAAAATGAATAAAAAGTGATCAAAAAGTCCGATCAAAACAAAAATCATACCGATAAAAACTTCAGATTACAGCGCAAAAAATGAGTCCTCATACCGCCCCGTACGTGGAAAAATAAAAAAGTTATAGGGGTCAGAAGATGACATTTTTAAACGTATAAATTTTCCTGCATGTAGTTATGATTTTTTCCAGAAGTGCGACAAAATCAAACCTATATAAGTAGGGTATCATTTTAACCGTATGGACCTACAGAATAATGATAAGGTATAATTTTTACCGAAATATGCACAGCGTAGAAACAGAAGCCCCCAAAAGTTACAAAATGGCGTTTTTTTTTCGATTTTGTCGCACAATGATTTTTTTTCCGTTTCGCCGTGCATTTTTGGGTAAAATGACTAATGTCACTGCAAAGTAGAATTGGCGATGCAAAAAATAAGCCATAATATGGATTTTTAGGTGGAAAATTGAAAGGGTTATGATTTTTAAAAGGTAAGGAGGAAAAAACGAAAGTGCAAAAACGGAAAAACCCTGAGTCCTTAAGGGGTTAAACTGTAAATATTTATTAAAGTTTTACAATAAGATGGAAAAACACATCACAATGCAAGTAACGGGAAAACAAACCCCATAAGCACAGAAAACGTATACAAGATCAAACTGTATTGTAACTGAACCCATAAGAAACTGGGGAGAACAAGCAGGAGCAAAAGAAGAGGGGGAGGAAGGGAGGAAAGGAGAGAGGAGAGCAAACCCAAGGAAGGAAGTCCAATAGTCATGAGGTATAAAAAGAAAATAGAAAAAAGGAATAAGAACCAGAAAAGAGAGAATCCATGCACATGGAGAGATAAAATAAAGTCACGGAGGCTGTCAATCCATATAACTATCCCAGGGGCCCCATACCGAGAAGAATGCAGGAGTAGAGTCATTTAGGGACGCTGTAAGATATTCCAAGGAACGGATCTCACAAATTCTAGCCACAAGGTCATGTTCTGAGGGAGGCATTGTCCGCTTCCAACACTTAGCTATAAGAGTCTTGGCCGCCAAGACCATTTGAAGAAAAAGACAAAACGGTTTCTTGGCCAAGGCCCTATAGGATACATGCAAGAGAAAGATCCTAGGGTCCAAAGGAACGGAGCAGATCCTTTGCATCCTAGGGTCCAATAGGACGGAGCGGATTAATCCCTGTACTAAAGTCCAGTAAGGAACAATTAAGGGACACGTCCAAAAGATATGGAAAACAGATCCAAATCCCACACCACAACGCCAGCATTGTGGGGGGATATTAGGATTCAGTCTGTTCAGTATAACAGGCATATGATACCAGCCCATTAGCATCTTGAACTGCATCTCCTTATAAGCTGTACAAATGGAAGCCTTTGAGGCCCGTTCCCATATGATCTTCCACTGGGGAAGAGAGATAGAGGTTTGAAGAGCTTCTTCCCATTGACTCATGTACCTATGGGAAGGGGGAGAACCTACCAGAGGGGAGAGTAATAAAGAGTACATACTAGAGAGCAGCCCCCTCGTCTGAGGACCCCCCCCCTACGCAACCTCTCAAAGCCCGTGGGTAGGGAGACCGACAGGGAGCTTTGTCTAGAGGAGAAGTAGTGCCAAAGCTGCTTCTTGTGGGCTTCCTCAGAGGCAGGGAGATCCCAACGAGAGGCCAGTTGAGTAAAAGGGGGGAAACATGAGTGCGTGGGTCCACTACATCCGCCCAACAGAATAAACCCCAAGAGCCCCATTCCCTAACCATGGCCGACATCATCCCAGGAGGAAAGGCATAATGGTACAAAAAGGACCGCAGAGGGGAGAAAGAGGAGAAAAGACCGACGCGCCAGAAGCAGGAGTCCACACATAGCGGGAGAACGACATGGGACCCAGTAAAGGCAGTCAGGGGAGTAAAGCTGAACAGACCATAGAAAGGAGTTAGGGTGGACAGGGGCCAACCAAAGCTTTTCCAACTCCATCCAATTACTGTAAGCATGATAAGTGGACCAGGCAGCCAGGTGTCGAAGATGGGCCGCCCAGTAATATTTAGTGACATCAGGCACGCCCAACCCCCCAGAGGACCGACCGGCTAACATTACCGACATTGGGAGGCAGTGTCGTTTAGTTTCCCAGATAAATCTAAGGATAGCTGATTGAAAGGAGCACAACACCGCTAAGGGGACCCGTACCGGCAACATCTCAAAAAAGTACAATAGCTTAGGAAGAATTGTCATCTTAAACGCCGCAATACGGCCGACAAAAGAGATGCACGAGATGATCCATCAGGGTCCACAAGTCACCAAAAAGACGGGGAAAGTTAGCAGCATATAAAGAAGAGTAACTAGGGGTGAGGGATACACCCAGGTAGGTAAATGAGGAGGTAGTCCAGTGAAATGAAAAAATTGCTTGTAGGAGAGAAGATAGAGAAGGCAAGGTTAAGAGGTATAGCAACAAACTTCGATAGGTTAACTTTATGGCCAGAAACTACACCATATTCAGTAAGCAGTTGATATAAGGAGGGCAAAGAGATGTGAAGGTTAGTGAGGGTGAAAAGAATATCGTCAGCAAAGAGACAGATCTAGAAGTCCCTACCATGTAGCGAAACCCCAGCGATGTCCGGGCCCCCCTGGATCAGAGCAGCAAGTGGTTCAATGCACAGGGCAAAGATCAAGGGGGACAACGGACACCCCTGTCTTGTGCCATTGGACAAAGTAAAAGAGGGTGTAGAAGAGTGAGGCAGTTTGAGGGAGGCAGTAGCAGAGGAATATAAACCCTCCAGTGCTGTGAGAAATCTACAATACTTCTGTGATCTCCTCAAGGGAAACCAGAGCGTTCAGCGACTTCCGATCGGATGCCGAGAGAGTTGGAAGGCTACATCTGGACAGAAAAGAGTCTAACTGAGCAGCTCGCTCACCAGGGTCCGAGGGAAGATGGGAAGGAAGTGAGTAAAGTCGAGAGTAGTAATCTAGAAAAAGTTTGAAGATAGAGTCTGGGTGATATTGCATAGTGCCAGAGGGGTCCTTCAGGACAGAGGGGGCCTGAGCAGCAGCGCACTCCCGAAGACATCTTGCCAACATAGTGTGGGCCTTATTACCCTTCTCACTGCTTGGTGTAAAGCAATTGACGTTCAACTTTGTGAAGAGCTAAGTCACTCAGTTGGGAGCGAGCAGCGATCAGGCGTCTCAGCACGAGGTTGAAGGGGAAGAGAGGAGAGCAGATTCTAATGGTTAATTTGGGACCTGAGCTCCCGGGAGCTAGCCTGAGCATCACGCTTTAGCCTGGAGCCCAGAGCTATACAATGGCCCCGAACAACCGCTTTGTGTGCTTCCCACAGGATAGCTGGCGAGGGCACAGAGCCCTCATTTTCGTCAAAATAGGTATTAATGTGCGACAGGATCACGTCCCAGGAGGGAGGTATATTAAGAAGAGAGTCATTGATGCACCAATGACAGTGGCGGGTCGACCTAGAAAAGGGGAGAAAGCTAGCAAGACAGGGGCGTGATCAGACCAAGAAATAGGTTCGAGAGAAGCAGAAGTGAACATACGGACCCTGGGAATATTACCAAAGAAGTAGTCTATGCAGGAGTGGAGCTTATGAGGGTGTGAATAAAAAGTAAGGGATGATTAATCTGCCAAAGATCATACAAGGACTCTGCACGCATCATGCATCGAAAAGCGCAAAGGCGCACCTGTGAAGGGGGAGGCGAGGCGCCGACTACAGAATGTCGGTCTGCAGAGGGGGAAAAATTAAAATCGCCCCCCAATAGCCAAGCAGAAGGGGGGAAGCCACCTAAGCGGGAGAAAACCCGACGTAAAAAAAGGAATCTGGGAAGAGTTAGGAGCATAGACGTTACATAGTAGAAGTTGTGTACCCCCCATAGACCCATGGACAATCACAAACCTACCCCGGGGATCGACATAGGAGGAGGAAACCTGCAGGGGGCAGGACCTAGAAATAAAAATAGCCACCCCCGCCACCTTCGTATCAGTAGAGGCTAAGTACACCTGAGGATACAAGTGTTGTAAGAAAGTGAAATAATCCGATTTGTCAAAGAGTGTCTCCTGAAGAAAGACTATCTCGGGCTTCAGGGCAACCAACTCTCTCTTCAATAAGCGCCGCTTAGATGGGGAGTTCAAGCCCTTAACATTCAAGGAGACACACTTAGCTATAGCAGGGCATCACATAGTGAAGGCACAATAAATCAGGGTACTCACTCACATCACAAAGTAAAACCAGAAACGGCCAAGAGGAGAAAGGTGCCTCAGGGGATCCAACAACAACAATCTGGACCTAAGAGAAGAGAGTGCAGAGAGGAGAAACCAGGAGGAATAGGGAGTTAGAGGACTGCAAGGGAAAGAAGGGGAGAAGAGACAGATGGACAAAAACAAAAGAAGAAGGATAAGAGCAACAAATACAAAATACCAGCAAGAGACCAATGGCCCAAAGACCAGAGAGGAGGCCCCAAAAATACAGAGCAACAGTAGAGAAAAATTTTATTGTAACATTTATATATTTGTCAAGGCCTCGGGAGGGGAAGTGGAAGTACGCACCAAGAAAGTCTACCAGGAGGAACGGGAGTCCCGCCACGAGGCCAGGCCAAAACAAAGCGAAGCAAATCAACACCCTCAAGCCGCGATAGTCGTGGAATCAAAAAATATAAACCTGCAATTGAGACAAAGAGAAGTTAAAATGTAATATAGTGTAACAGCAAAAAGGCTAATTTGTGTCAGAAAGTCCCAGGAACCAGCTGAAGGTCCAAACAACAGTCCCGATGAAGAGATCAGGGAGGATCAGGTCACTAGCCACTTAGGCCCGAGGCACCAGAACCTCTCCCAGATCTTTAGCGTTTCCCCCGGACCGTTTGCCAAACCGGTGGAAGTGGGGGAGGTGGAGGGATCAGTCCCCAATCCGTGATCTGGGGGACTGGAAGATCCAGAGTGGCACAAAATCCCGGCAGGTCAGCATGGGAACGTAAGACTGCAGAGCATCCATTTCTGTGTGCCTGAAGAGAAAATGGAAAGGACCAGCGATAAGGCACCTGGGCGGTGTGCAGGGAAGCTACGAGAGGTTGCAGCATCCTCCTCTTGCGCAGGGTGATCCAGGAAAGATCTTGGTACAGCTGGATAGGAGCCCCGTCAAAATTGAAGTTACATAGTTACATAGTACGATCGAAAAAAGACATACGTCCATCAAGTTCAACCAGGGAATTGAAGGGTAGGGGTGTGGTGGAATATTGGGGAAAGGGATGGGATTTTTTATTTCTGCATAAGCATTAATGTTATTTTGTTCCAGGAATGTATCTAACCCTGTTTTAAATTTATTAATTGTTCCTTCCGTGACTAGTTCCTAAGGTAGGCTGTTCCATAAATTCACAGTTCTTATGGTAAAGAAGGCGTGTCGCCCCTTGAGACTAAACCTTTTCTTCTCCAGAGGGAGTGCCCCCTCGTCCTTTGAGGGGGCTTAACCTGGAACAGTTTTTCTCCATATGTTTTGTATGGGCCATTAATATATTTATATACGTTTATCATATCCCCCTTAAATGTCTCTTCTCAAGACTAAACAATGGTAACTCCTTTAATCGCTCCTCAAAGCTAAGATGTTCCATGCCCCATATTAGTTTAGTCACGCGTCTCTGCACCCTTTCCAGCAGCACAGTGTCCCTTTTATGGACTGGTGACCAAAACTGAACAGCATATTCCAGGTGAGGCCGTACCAATGCTTTATAAAGGGGGAGTATTATGTCCCTGTCCCTCGAGTCCATGCCTCTTTTGATACATGACAATATCCTGCTGGCCTTGGAAGCAGCAGCCTGACATTGCATGCTATTCTGTATTCTGTGATCTACGAGTACACCCAGATCCTTCTCTACCAGTGACTCTGCAAGTTTAACACCCCCTAAGTCATACGATGCATGCAGGTTATTAGTACCCAGATGCATAACTTTACATTTATCCACATTGAACCTCATTTGCCAAGTGGATGCCCAGACACTTAGTCTATCTAAGTCATCTTGTAACCTATAGACATACTCTATAGACTGTACTTTGCTACAAAGCTTAGTGTAATCTGCAAAGATAGAAACAGAGCTGTTAATACCATCCTCTATATCATTGATAAATAAATTAAACAAGCGGTCCCAGTGCTGAACCTTGGGGTACACCACTAATAACCGGGGACCAATCAGAGTACGAATCATTGATCACCACTCTCTGGGTACGATCCATGAGCCAGTGTTCAATCCAGTTGCAAACTAAAGTTTCCAAACCCAAAGACCTTAACTTACCTGTCAGACGTCTATGAGGGACAGTATCAAACGCTTTAGCAAAATCCAGAAACACTATATCCACAGCCATTCCTCTGTCAAGGCTTCTACTCACCTCTTCATAAAAGCAAATTAGATTGGTTTGACAACTTCTATCCTTAGTAAACCCATACAATTATCCCCTATGTATTCCTGTATGTAATCCCTTATAAGTCCTTCAAACAATTTACCCACAATGCACGTTAAACTTAGAGCCCTTCTTGAAGATTGGTACCACATCTGCCTTGCGCCAGTCCCTTGGCGCAATACCAGACACCAGAGAATCTCTAAATATCGTTAACAAGGGTACAGATATTACTGAACTTAAAGAACTAAAGAACCCATTCAGTAGCTCCGCCTTCTCTTTATCGCCTGTGACAACCTCTCCATTATTATTATTAAGGGGTCCTACATGCTCTGTCCTTGTTTTTTTTTGCATTTATATATCTAAAAAAATATTTAGGATTAGTTTTGCTTTCTTTGGCCATCTGTCTCATTTTGAATTTTTGCAGTTTTTATTACATTTTTACAGATTTTATTAAGCTCTTTGTACTATTTAAATGTTATAGCTGACCCCTCAGATTTGTATTTTTTGAATGCTATTTTTTTGTTGTTTATTGCTCTTTTAACATCATTTCTCAGCTATGTAGGATTTAGTTTTAATCGTTTATATTTGTTCCCCTTTGGTATATATTTAGCTGTATAGTTATTTAGAGTCGATTTAAAAATTTCCCATTTACCTTCTGTATCAGTATTTGAGAACACCTCCCCCCAGTCTATGTCCTGTAGTGCAGCTCTCAGCCCAGGGAAATTTGCCTTTTTAAAATTATATGTTTTTGCCTTCCCCGTCTGTCTTTGTTTTCTACATTTTAAATCAAAAGTAACTATATTGTGGTCGCTATTACCAAGGTTTTCCCGCACAGTTACATTACCAACCAGCTCTGCGTTGTTGGAAATGATCAGATCCAACAAGGCATCACTTCTTGTTGGGTCCTCCACAAACTGGCCCATAAAATTATCCTGCAATAAATTTAGGAATTGTCGCCCCTTTGAAGTTTTAGCCAACCCCCGACCCCAATCTATGTCTGGATAGTTAAAATCTCCCATTATTACTACTGTACCGGCCTGGGCAGCCCTCTGTATTTGTTTATACAGCCGACCTTCTATTTCTTCAGTGATATTAGGGGGTCTGTAGATTACACCAAATATAATTTTTTCAGTATGTCCCTCGTTTTGTAATTCTACCCACAGTGATTCCACATCCTCAGAATCATCACACACTATGGCATCAATCACACTGACTTTCATACCACTTCTTACATACAGACAGAATCCACCACCGTTCCTGTTCATTCTATCCTTGCAAAACAATGTAAAACCCTGCAGATTGACAGCCCAGTCATGTGAGGAGTCCAGCCATGTCTCCGTGACCCCAACTATATCAATATGTTCCTCCAGTATCAAGGCCTCCAGCTCCCCCATTTTATTTGCTAGGCTTCTGGCATTTGTAAACATATACTTTACATTTCCATCCTTTATGTTATTGGGGTTAATGGGATTCAAGGGTATATGTTATATTTTCCTATGAAGCCTATGCCTATTAACTATTCTAACCCCTCCCTCCGCTCCACCCCCAGGTACATTAATAATTCCCACCTCTCTATCTACGCTATCTTCCCCCTCTTTGCTGTAGGTTCCCTCCCCCCAAGTCCCTAGTTTAAACACTCCTCCACCCTTCTAGCCATCTTCTCCCCAAGCACAGCTGCACCCTCCCCATTGAGGGGCAGCCCATCCCTACGATAGAGCCGGTAACCGACAGCGAAGTCGGCCCAGTTCTCCATGAACCCAAACCCCTCCTTCCTACACCAGCTTCTGAGCCACTTGTTTACCTCCCTAATCTCCTGCTGCCTCTCTGGTGTGGCTAGTGGTACTGGTAGTATTTCAGAAAATACTACCTTGGAGGTCCTTGCCTTAAGCTTGCAGCCTAAGTCCCTGAAATCATTTTTAAGGACACTCCACCTACCTCTTACTTTGTCATTGGTGCCAATATGTACCATGACTGCTGGGTCCTCTCCAGCCACACCCAGCAACCTGTCAACCCAATCCACGATGTGCCGAACTCGAGTGCCAGGTAGACAACACACTGTTCGGCGATCCCGGTCTTTGTGACAGATCGCCCTGTCTGTCCCCCTAATAATTGAGTCCCCCACCACTAGTACCTGTCTGTCCTGCCCTGCACTCATCCCTCCCTCCTTACTGGAGAAGACACCCCCCTGGCGGTCAGAAGCCGTATCCTGCTGCAGTACTGCTAGTCTGAAATTGCATCCCCCTCATCTGCCAAGCGGGCAAACTTGTTGGGGTGTGCCAGTTCAGGACTAGCCTCCCTGACACTTTTTCTCCTACCCCGCTTTCTAAATGTAACCCAGCTAGCTACCTGACTGTCCAGCAACTCCATCCCACTGTCCTCCCCTACCTCTACCCCCGAGAGTGCCTGCTCAGTGAGCAGGAGACTCCTGTCCGGGTTGTCAATGCATCTCAATGTTGCCAGTTGTTTCTCTAGATCAAGGATCTGGGCTTCCAAACTAACAACTCGCTCACATCTCACACAAAAATATTCACCCTCGAACTGCTGCTCAAGGGTTGCATACATTGTACAAGATGCACACCGGACTGCATTTTCCAACATGGAGGCCATTCTAGGTTTGGGGATTGCAAAAATATCAATAAATAAAAACAAACAAAAAAACAATCAAATATGTCAATTAAACTCCCTGAATTTAAAGTTCCTTAATGTTAAGTCCCTCTCACTTTTATACCCACACTCACTTGTATACTTCACACTCTTGTATACAGCTCAAAACAATCACAGCTCAAACAATCGCTTGTATACTTCCCTCTTATAGTTAACAGATACTTCCTTGCTGTTTCACTGCTGGGAGAGACTGGATGCAAAGCACTAGCTGCCTGCAAACACCTGCAATTTATCTGCTGCTAATTAATTAACTGTTCCACCTGTGATCTCCCAGACAGAGAAAGAGCCAAAAAAAAAAAAAAGATCACACTCAGCAGTGCTGCATACTTCTTACAGTATTCCCTGTGTCGAAGGTATCTAGATTTAGCCATGATCCTCTCCTTCAGTTGAAAGTCAGCCACACAGCAGATCACAACCCGGGGCGGCCCATTAGTAGGACGGGGGTGTAGAGCATGGTGAGCATGGTCCAACTTGATCTTATGTGATGGGGGTTCACCCAAGATCATATTGAAAATGGGCTCCAATGTGGCATGTTAGTCCTCGGCCTGGGTAGCCTCAAGAAGTCCATGGACCCTGATGTTATTACGCTGGCCTCTGTTGTCAAGATCCTCTAAATGTGAGTGCAGGTCACCCAGAAATTCAGACTGAGCAGAGACAGTTGAGTGGAGCTGAGCAATGTAGGATCTAGTAGAATTGTAAGCACCTTCCAAGTCATCTACCCTGCTAGAGACATGCTGGAGATCCCGACGCATATCCTCAACCTCAGTCCTGCAAGCATCCCAGAGACCAAGCCCGTGTCCCGGAGAGCAACTGCAACAGGGTGGGAGACCCCCGAGGACTGAGGGGGAGAGGAAGTAGAGGTCAGGGGAGGCACCACACGGGAGGCACCAGCATGGGACCTGGAGGCAGCCATAGGATGCTTTGGTAGCGGTGGTAGGGTGGCCGAAGGAGAAAACACAGACCCCACAGGGCAGGGGCCACTATAGGGTTGGATCCAGGGACTGTCCACAGCAGTGTTAGGCACCCAGGTTGCACAAGAAGGTCCAGAGGGGTCAGCAGACAGAGTATAGGATGATGGAGACTCAGATAGTGACAGCACGGGAAGAATAGGCACTGCCCCTTTAAGGGATATACAGGGCTCAGTGGCAGCAGGAGTAAGTGCCCTAACTCCAAGACTTGAAGGGTGCTCCAGGCCAGCAGGGGTGGGGGGAATCAAAGCTGGTGGTGACACTATGAAATTATCACTCACCCCAAAATCCCTGGGTTCGTCAGCGGGCTCCCAGTCAGGTGCAATCGGCAGAAGCACCTCCCGCTCCCCTGCAGCAGAGGAGAGAGGTGAGGAAGATGGCGGAAGGGAGACTTCCCTGCCTCTCGGGCAGTCAGCAGGCAGTTGCGGCAGAGGCCGGAGCGTAGGGAGCGGAGCACGGGCACCGCAGACAGCAACAGGAGAGCTCGGCAGGGCCGCAGCAGCAGCACACCCTCGTACAGCAGCGGAGCTTACAGAGGGCGGAGCGCCACAGAGACCGGGCTCAGGTAATGGGTAATGGACCCAGAAGTCTGATGAGGGACCAGGCAGGTGGGTGGGTTCCTCCGGCATCGACAGCCCCCTCTAGGCATATGGCAGAGGGCGATGAAAAGCTATATGGCCCCTATGGTGCCAGAACAGCAAAAAAAAAACACCACACATGGCATACTATTTGGGAAACTACAACTCTCAAGGAACGTAACAAGGGATACAGTGATCCTTAACACCCCACAGGTGTTTGACAAATTTTCAATAAACTTGGACGTGAAAATGAAAAAATAATATTTTTTTCACTAAAATGCTGATGTTACCCCAAATTTTTCATTTTCACAAGGGGTAATAGGAGTAAATGTCCCCCAAAATTTGTAACCCAATTTCTCTTGAGTAAGGAAATACCCCATATGTGGATGTAAAGTGTTCTGTGAGTATACTAGAGATCTCAGAAGGGAAGGAATGACAATGGAATTTTGGAGAGCAAATTTTGCTGAAATGGTTTTTGGGTGGCATGTTGCATTTAGGAAGCCCCAATGGTGCCAGAGCAAAAAAAAAAAACACATGGCATACTATTTGGGAAATTACACCCTTCAAGGAACCTAACAAGCGGTACAGTGAGCCTTAACACCCCACAGGTGTTTGACGAATTTTCAATAAAGTTGGACATGAAAATGATTTTCTTTCACTAAAATGCTGGTGTAACCCCAATTTTTCATTTTTACAAGGGGTAATAGCTGAAAATGTACTCCAAAATTTGTAACCCCATTTCTCTCGAATAAGGAAATATCTCATATGTGAATGCAAAGTTCTCTGTGGGTGCACTAGAGGGCTCAGAAGGGAAGGACTTTAGGAGAGAGTATTTGGTTGGAATAGAAGTTGGGGGCCATGTGCGTTTACAAAGCCCCCATGGTGCCAGAACAGTGGACCCCCCCCACATGTGACCCCATTGAAAACTGCACCCCCACGGAACATAACAAGGGGTGCAGTGAGCATTTATACCCCACTGGCGTTTGACAGATCTTTGGAACAGTGGGCAGTGCAAATCAAAAATTACATTTTTCATTTTCACGGACCACTGTTCCAAAAAAATCTGTCAGTCACCTGTGGGGTGTAAATGCTCACTGTACCCCTTATTACGTTCTGTGAGGGGTGTAGTTTCCAAAATGGGGTCACATGTGGCCACCTTGTGCAAATCACTAGACATGGTGCTCTCACTTCTGAACCATGTTGTGCACCTGCAGAGCACTTTACGTCCACATATGGGGTATTTTCGTACTCAGGAGAAATAGCTTTACAAATTTTGCAGGTCTTTTTTTCCTTTTACCTCTTATGAAAATGAAAAGTATGGGGCAACAACTGCATGTTAGTGTAAAAAAATATATATTTTTTTACACTAACATACTGGTGTTGTAGACCCCAACTGTACCTTTTCATAAGGGGTAAAAGGAGAAAAAGCCCCCCAAAATTTGTAAAGAAATTTCTCCTGAATACGGAAATACCCCATTTGTGGCCCTAAACTGTTGCCTTGAAATGTGCCAGGGCTCAGAAGTGAGAGAGCACCATGCACATTTGAGGCCTATATTAAAGATTTGCATATGGACCTCTGCCACCAAAAAAAAAAACCCTACAGCAGTGTTTCCCAAACATGGTGCCTCCAGTTGTTGCAAAACTCTCAGCATGCCTGGACAGTCAATTGCTGTCTGGCAATGCTGGGAGTTGTTGTTTTGCAACAGCTGGAGGCTCTATTTAGGAAACAGTGCCGTATGAGACGTTTTTAAATTTTATTGGGGAGGGGGGTTGGGGCTAACTGTGTAGGGGTATATGTGTATGTAGTGTTTTACTCTTTATTTTTTGTTAGTATAGTGTAGTGTAGTGTTTTTAGGGTACATTTATATGGGTGGGGGTTCACGGCGAGTTTCCTGCTGGGCATTTGAGCTGCATCGGAAACTCACTGTAAACACCCGCCCGTGTGGATGTACCCTGTACATTCAAATGGGAGGTGGGGGCAAACCTACCTGGGAGTTGTAGTTTTACAACAGCTGGAGACACACTGATGGGAAACACTGAGTTAGGGTCTGTTACCAGCTATTGCTAAGAAGGGGGGTCTCAGGATAGATATCAGCAGTCATCCCATTCTAATCACCGCCCCGTGCGTGGTGGTGATCGGAATTCCCACGGGCATACAGGTACGCCCTTGGTCCTTAAGTACCAGGGAGCAAGGGCATACCTGTACACCCTTAGTCCCCAACAGATTAAAATCACTCTATTTTGACCACCTATAACTTTTTAATTTTTCCATATATGGGGCCTTATGAGGGCTAGTTTTTCTGCACCAGGACCTGTAGTTTTTTTTTAGTACCACTTTTGTGTATATGTGACTTTTTGATCACTTTTTAATAATTTTTTGTGAATGTGATGTGATTTAAAAGCAGCAATTTTGTACTTTTTTTTTTACGTTTACACCATTCACTGTACAGGATCATTAACATTAATATTTTGATTGATCAGACAATTATGCTGACAATTATCACTGTAGGACACGGACATTATTTGCACATCTGACCACTGTCACATTAAACATGAATAACTCTGGGATGCTTTTACCTTTCATTCTGACTCCGAGACTGTTTTTTCGAGACATATTCTACTTTAAGTTAGTGGTAAAATTATGTCGATACTTGAATCATTTCTTGGTGAAAAATTCCAAAATTTGATGGAAAATTTGAAAATTTTGCATTTTTTTTTACTTTGAAGCTCTCTGCTTATAAGGAAAATGAATATTCCAAATAAATTATATATTGATTCACATAAACAATATGTCTACTTTATGTTTCCATCATAAAGTTGACATGTTTTTACTTTTGGAAGACATCAGAGGGCTTCAAAGTATAGCAGCAATTTTCAAATTTTTCACAAAATTTTCAGAATCAAAATTTTTCAGGGACCAGTTCTGTTTTGAAGTGGATTTGAAGGGCCTTCTTATTAGAAATACCCCACAAATGACCTCATTATAAAAACTGAACACCTCAAAGTATTCAAAATTACATTCAAAAGGTTTGTTAACCCTTTAGGTGTTTCTCAGAAATAGCAGCAAATTGAAGGAGAAAATTCAAAATCTTCATTTTTTACACTAACGTGTTCTTGTAGACCCAGTTATTAAATTTTTACAGGGGATAAAAGGAGAGAAATTTTCCTAAAATGTGTAACCCAATTTCTCTCGAGTAAGAAAATGCCTCATATGTGTATGTCAAGTGTTCGGCGGACGCAGTAGAGGGCTCAGAAGGGAAGGAGCGACAGTGGGATTTTGGAGAGTGAGTTTTTCTGAAATCATTTTTGGGGGGCATGTCAAATTTAGGAAGCCCCTATGGTGCCAGAACAGCAACCCCCCCATGGCATACTCTTTTGGAAACTACACCCCTCAAGGCACATAACAAGGGGTCCAGTGAGCCTTAAAACCCCACAGGTGTTTAACTTTTCGTTAAATTTGAATGTGAATTTATTTTTTTTTTTTAACTAAAATGCTAGTTTTCCCTCCAATTTATACATTTAACAAGGGATAATAGGACAAAATGACCCCCAAAATTTGTAACCCCATCTCTTCTGAGTATGGAAAAACCCCATGTTAGGACGTAAAATGCTTTGCGGGCAAACTACAATGCTCAGAAGAGAAGGAGTCACATTTAGCTTTTGAAAAGCAAAATTTGCTGAAATGTTTTTTGGGGGCATGTCCCATTTAGGCTAAGTCTCCACTTGTTTTTTTTTTTTTCAAAATGCAAAGAAAAACGCCAATTCTGCCGCATGGCGTTTTTTTTGGTCAAAAAACGCTGCGGCCAGATGTTAGCTGTAAATCATTGAGAAATCGCAAATTTCGAATTCCACTTGGCGTTTTTTTACTCTGGCATTTTTTTAATCCTTTTGGCGTTTTTGCACTTTTTCGGCGTTTTTTTTCCGCTCTTTGGCGTTTTGAAAAGAAACGCTGTAGTTCCCTCAAACCGGCGGTTTTGTCAAAATCGTGGCGTTTTGATCCAATAGAAGTCTATGGGAGTGTGAAAAAACGCCCAGAAAAACGCCATGTTAGTTTTGCATTTGGCGTTTTTATTGGCATATTTTAACCAGAGAAAAAAAAGGGTCTGTTCCCAGGAAGAGGAACAGCAGCCATTTTCTCTTTAGTCATTTTCTCTGCTGGGAAGCCCCGGGATCCCCGCTGCGGCACTGCGCTATCATTACAGCACAGAGCGATGTGCGTAATGACGGGCGATACAGGGGACAGAGCAGAGTGACGTCATGGCTCCGCCCCCGTGACATCACGGCCCGTCCCCTTAATGCAAGTCTATGGCAGGGGGCGTGATGACCGCCTCGCCCCCTCCCATAGACTTGTATTGAAAGGGGCGGGCAGTGACGTCACGAGGGGCGGGGCCGTGATGTAACGATGCTCCGGCCCCTGTATTGCCCGTCATTACGTGCAGAGCGAACTCGCTCTGTGCTGTAATGATAGTGCAGTGCTGCAGCGGGGAGCACTGCACTGCACTATGTTTACGTAGCAAAATATTAACCTTAATGTATATTGGTTTACCCAGTGCTTTTGTGGTAAGGCTGGGTTCACACTACGTTTTCTCCCATACGGGAGCGCATACGGCAGGGGGGAGCTAAAAGCTCGCGCTCCCGTATGTCACCGTATGCGCTCCCATATGTCATTCATTTCAATGAGCCAGCCGGAGTGAAACGTTCGGTCCGGTTGGCTCATTTTTGCGCCGTATGCGCTTTTACAACCGGACCTAAAACTGTGGTCAACCACGGTTTTAGGTCCAGTTGTAAAAGCGCATACGGCGCAAAAATGAGCCGACCGAATCGAACGTTTCACTCCGGCCGGCTCATTGAAATGAATGACATACGGGAGCGCATACGGTGACATACGGGAGCGCGAGCTTTTAGCTCCCCCCTGCCGTATGCGCTCCTGTATGGGAGAAAACGTAGTGTGAACCCAGCCTAACTTTTACTAAAAGCAAAGCTACAAAAGTCTCATCCCAATGTGTTTTTCTTCTTGGTTTGTAAAGTACACACATGACAATGGCCCAAATTTATCATTACAGTGCAAGTGAAGCATTTTTTTTGTGTGCTGATAATGTGTAGGAGCACCACATTTTATAAATTTTGTGCAGGTCCACATTTTCTGAAATTTCTGTCTGCACATACACCAAAAAGCTACACCATGTCTGGGCTGGTGTAGTTTTAGAGACTTTTCAGTGGCTTTGCTCCTTTTTTTTTGCTCCTTTTTACAAAAAGGGGCAATGATAAATCCCTTCCATATTATGTCTATTGCCAAAATCAGTGGATTGCAACTCAAAATCAGTGGATTGCAACTCAAAATCAGCAGAAATGTGTAAACAAAAAGGGGGGGGGGAAAGGCGCAAAAAACCCTGCTTGCGCCTTTTTTGCCCCTTTTTTAGACACAAAAAACAGTCTAAAGACAATGATAAATGTGGGCCAATATTCTTTCTTTTATAATATTATGTGCGTTGGTCTTAGTTTGAGACTGTGTGAACATTACAGTTAGACTAGGTTTCCACTTGTTTTTTTTTCTGGTAGTCTTTGGAAAACTGCCACTGCAGTTTTTGAGTCAAAGCCAGAAGTGTATTCAAATGGTATAGGACATATAATGGAAGGACTTACACTTCTCCCTTATGGATCCACTTCTGACTTTGGCTCCAAAACTGCAGTGGCAGTTTTCCAAAAACTGCCAGAAAAAAAACCAAGTGGAAACCTAGCCTTAGGTATATTTGTGTGTGCTCATTACCAAAGCAATGTTGCTAATGTGTGTTTTACTTCTCATAATTCTTGCGTTGTTTCATAAATTTTAAAATGGATTACTTATACAAATTAAAGGTGGAAGCACATTCCATTTTATGGGACAAATCCCTTGAGTCACACAAGGATAGTTTTTGAAGGAGGAGGCATGGACCGAGGTATTCAAGGGTCTTTTTGCCACATGGGACAGCAAAACTTCCAGGGAGCAAGGGGCAATCGATTCGTGTTCTATACTTTAATATTTTAACATCATATTTATTCCAACATTGTTAAAAGTCAAGTAGACTGTTGCCCATAGCAACCAATTAGCTTGCATTTTTTGGGGGAAATATTGTCTCTACATAATGAATTAAACAATCTGATTGTGTCTGACATCAGTCCATTAGTTATGTTCTATACATACACATATTATTTTAGTAAATTGTAATATTTAGGACACAATTTTGAATAGTGAATGTGATCCTGAAATCTACAAATCGCAATCCGTCTAGAAATTAATGATGTAACAAAAATCTAATTTGGTTTGTGATTTTTACACATTGGATCCCAAAAATATTATAGAAAAAAGTTGAACATTGCATATGACATTGTTCCTACTTTATACAATTTTAAAAGGTAGTAACATATCTGGTGTCTTGAGTGTGAGTAATGTGAATAGAGTTTGTTGTGGCCCCATTAACTAACACTGTCCCAGGATGATGTACCTTATGGTGGTCTTGGCATGTGTGTAATGATGACAAAAATGCAAGTTTGGTTTTCCAATTTTTTTATAAGTACAATAAAAATACAGACCATAGCATTCCAAATCTGAAGTAGACCTTATTAGTCATTATAAAATCCAGAGCCTTGTATTTTGTTTTCCTCACTTGATATGCAATAGATAATTCATTAAATATTGCACAAACATGTGTCCAATTGTTTGTAATTTTATCTTTGTAGAGGAAACTTTCACTAAAAGATTGCGGTCCCTGCATGATCGATTCCGTAAGGAATATAACAAGCATGTAGCTAGTGGGAGTGGATCACCAATGGCCGCAAATTACAAATATTTTTCAGCAGCTGATGTTTCTCGCCCTGGCCAGAGAGCTCAGACAGTAAGTAACTGTCAATACAAGGTTAATCATCCATGAAAGAAAAAAAATAATAACCAAAAAAAGAAATGTGTCAGTGTTCTGAAAAATTTAAATTATTGCTAATCCTTTTTATTTTACATTGTAGAACAGAGAGCAACATGGATTTTGTGTCGGAGGAAGAGGGTTTGCCAGACACACAAGAAACCCATGATGAACAGGGCACACAAACCACTAACGATGAGGGCCACTTAACTCCTGAGGAACAAGAACCATCCCTCATTTTGGAAGAAAATGAGCCCATGCCACTACCAGTGTTGTTGGATTCAACAGATAGGGGAAGACGGCGAGGTTGCAGGGCACAGTGAAAGCCAAGTCCCCAGGGCAACATCCCCTCTTGTGCGTGTTAATTTACCTGCAACAAGAAGGCCATACCAACGCACAAGTATGCGTCGCAGACTCCATCCTGATCAGGAGTTAAATAATAAAATCATATCTCTGGTACACCGTCAGCGGACGGAAGATGATAGCGACGCATTTGGTAGGGCGTTAGCACAGAGATTGTGGGTAATGGATTTAACTACTAGAACACGATGCATGACCTTTATACTAGGCTGCACCGAGTATTTTGTGCCACCATACCATTCTGTACCAAACTTACTGCTTCACATGATGACCAAGTGAGCTCCATCAGCTCAAAACACGAGAGGTGAAGAACCTGCTCGCAGGGACTGTGGTACGCAAACATTGTCGCATCACGTGGAGCACACTATGTTACCCCTTACAAGACCTCCATTTCATTATTCATCAGATTCACAGCTTCACAGTATGGTATTAGGAACGAAGCTCAGATGTAGGGTCATATCCTCAGAGCCATCCACCACCACAATACCAGCAAATAAACACTCCAGTTCCACCTCCTCACCAGCAACATAGTTGTCAGGATCTGGACAGGTATGCAGGGAGGACACAGGTGGTGGATCCTCTGTGTCAGTGAGGTGATGGTGTGGGTCGTTCCAGGGGAACGGAATCTAAGGGGTTACTGGTTTTCACCAGAGCCCGCCGCAAAGCGGGATGGACTTGCAGCGGCAGGTAACCCCCAGGTCGTTCCACCCGATAGCGACTCAACCTCACTGACAGCTGAGACAGGCGCGGTACACAAGGACAAGGCAAGAGCAAGGTCGGACGTAGCAGATGGTCTGGGCAGGCAGCAACGGTTCGTAGTCAGGGGCAACGGCAAGGGTCTGGGTACACAGGCTATGGAACACACAGAAACGCTTTCACAGGGCACTAGGCAACAAGATCCGGCAATGACAGGAAGGGGAAGTGGGTTTATATAGTGTAGGGAGTGCTTGGGACTAATTGGGCCAGGCACCAATTAATGTTGCACTGACCCTTTAAATCTGAGAGACCCAGCATGCGCACGCCCTAGAGAGCGGGGCCGCGCGCAACGGGACTGAACAGGAGGATGGGGCAGGTGAGAGACACGGGGCGCAATCCGAGAGCAGGCATGTCCCGTACCTCGGATCACGTCCCCAATGGAGACATGGAAGCAGCGCTGCATACACGGACACGCCGCGAGCGCTCCGGGGAAGGGGCGGGGCGGGACCCCCCCCCCTTGGGTCTCCCCCTCTTTTTGGAGCCCAGGAACCTATGGATGAGCTCCTTGTCGAGGATATTGTCCTCGGGCTCCCATGATCTCTCTTTGGGACTGCAATTCTCCCAGTCAACAAGAAAATTTTTTTTTTTACCTCTGACGACCTTGGAAGCGAGGATTTCTTTTACCGAGAAGACTTCAGAGGACCCAGTGACAGGAGCAGGAACGGTGACCTTGGGGGTAAAGCGGTTAAGAATGAGAGGTTTGAGAAGGGATACATGTAAGGAGTTAGGAATACGAAGAGAAGAAGGAAGATGGAGCTTGTAGGAGACAGGGTTGATGTGACTTTTGACTTTAACCCCTTAAGGACTCAGGGTTTTTCCGTTTTTGCACTTTTGTTTTTTCCTCCTTACCTTTTAAAAATCATAACCCTTTCAATTTTCCACCTAAAAATCCATATTATGGCTTATTTTTTGCGTCGCCAATTCTACTTTGCAGTGACATTAGTCATTTTACCCAAAAATGCACGGCAAAACGGAAAAAAAAATCATTGTGCGACAAAATCGAAGAAAAAACGCTATTTTGTAACTTTTGGGAGCTTCCGTTTCTATGCAGTGCATATTTCGGTAAAAATTACACCGTATCATTATTCTGTAGGTCCATACGGTTAAAATGATACCCTACTTATATAGGTTTGATTTTGTCGCACTTCTGGAAAAAATCATAACTACATGAAGGAAAATTTATACGTTTAAAAATGTCATCTTCTGACCCCTATAACTTTTTTATTTTTCCACGTACAGGGCATTATGAGGACTCATTTTTTGAGCCGTGATCTGAAGTTTTTATCGGTATGATTTTTGTTTTGATCGGACTTTTTGATCACTTTTTATTAATTTTTTAATGGTATAAAAAGTGACCAAAAATTTTCTTTTTTTGACTTTGGAATTTTTTTTGCACGTACGCCATTGACCGTGCGGTTTAATTCATGATATATTTTTATAGTTCGGACATTTACGCACGCGGCAATACCACATATGTTTATTTTTATTTTTTTTACACTGTTTTATTTTTTTTTATGGGAAAAGGGGGGTGATTCAAACTTTTATTAGGGAAGGGGTTAAATTACCTTTATTAACACTTTTTTGTTTTACATTTTTTTGCAGTGTTATAGGTCCCATAGGGACCTATAACACTGCACACACTGATCTTTTACACAGATCACAGGCGTGTATTAACACGTCTGTGATCAGTGTTATCGGCGCTTGACTGCTCCTGCCTGGATCTCAGGCACGGATCAGTCATTCGCCGATCGGACACCGAGGAGGCAGGTAAGGGCCCTCCCGGTGTCCTGTCAGCCGGGTCACTTCCACTTTCACTTTAGAAGCGGCGGTCAGCTTTGACCGCCGCTTCTAAAGGGTTAATACCGCACATCGCCGCGATCGGCGATGTGTGGTATTAGCCGTGGGTCCCGGCCGTTGATGAGCGCTGGGACCGACGCGATATGATGCGGGATCGCGCCGCGATCCCGCTTCATATCGCAGGAGCCGGCGCAGGGCGTAAATATACGTCCTGCGTCGTTAAGGGGTTAAATGGCCCGAGGTAACGATGACCCAGCTTGTAGCTAGGGACACGAAACTGAATATATTTGGCTGAGAGCCACACTTTGTCACCAGGGGCAAGGACAGGAGGAGTTCTTCTTTTCTTATCCGCATGTTTCTTCATGCGAGAAGAGGCCAGTGAGAGCGACTTTTGAGTCTCTTTCCAGATAGTGGAGAAGTCCAGGGTCAATTCATCTACGGCAGGAACTCCAGATGAAGTGGGGATGGGGAGGGGGGGAAGCGGGTGACGGCCGTATACCACAAAGAACGGAGACTTGGCGGATGACTCAGAGTTTCTGAAATTGTACGAGAATTCAGCCCAGAGTAACAGGTAAACCCAATCATCTTGGCGGGAGGAAACAAAATGTCGCAGGTAGTCACCAAGGATCTGGTTCACTCTCCCCACTTGTCCATTGGACTGCCGGTGGTAGGAGGACGAGAAATTTAATTTGCTCTTTAATTGATTGCAGAGAGCTCTCCAAAATTTAGACACAAATTGAAGGCCTCTATCCGAGACGATATGCGTGGGAAGCCCGTGAAGACGAAAGATCTGCAGAAAAAATTGCTTCGCCAACTGTGGCGAAGAAGTAAGGCCTGGAAGCGGAGTAAAGTGAGCCATTTTGGAAAAACGATCAACGACCACCCAGATCACAGTGTTGCCATGGGATACAGGAAGATCAGTGATGAAGTCCATGGCTATGTGGGACCAAGGCTGTTCAGGCACGGGCAGCGGATGGAGAAGACCTGAAGGTTTCTGACAAGGGGTCTTGTCACATGTGCATACTGTACAGGCCCGTACGAAATCGGTCACATCCTTTTCCAAGAAGGGCCACCTATAGTGTCTGGCAATCAACTGTAAAGTCATTTTTATTCCAGCATGACCAACCAGAAGGGAGGAATGGCCCCATTTGAGGATCTGAAGGCGAAGACGGGGAGGAACATAAGTCTTTCCTGGAGGACAGGTACCAGAGAAGCAGAAGAAGAAGAGATCAGGCACTCAGGGGGAATGATGTGCTGAGGAAGGGTCTTGGCTTCAGAGGCATCGGTGGTACGAGATAGAGCATCAGCCCTGACATTCTTGTCTGCGGGACGAAAATAGATCTGAAAGGTGAAACAGGCAAAAAACAATTACCACCTAGCCTGGGGAGGATTTAGCCGCTGGGCGGATTGGAGATAAGACAAATTTTTGTGATCTGTATAGATGGTGATGGGTTGAAGGGATCCTTCCAGAAGGTGTCTCCACTCCTCAAGGGCCAACTTAATCACCAATAGTTCACGGTCTCCGATGGAATAATTTTTTTCTGGAGGTGAAAAGGTTTTGGAGAAAAATCCGCAAGTGACATTTTTTCCTTTAGTGGATTTTTGTAGAACAGCTCCAGCTCCAACATAGGAGGCGTCAACCTCGAGGAAGAAGGGCTTCTGAGGATCAGGTCTGGACAAGACTGAAGCAGAGGAGAAGGCGGCTTTGAGGTGGTTAAAGGCTTCCTCCGCCTGTGGCGGCAATGATTTCGGATTAGCATTTTTCTTAGTCAGTGCTACAATAGGAGCAACGATGGTGGAGAAGTGGGGAATGAATTGACGATAGTATTTTGCAAATCCGAGAAAGCTTTGGATTGCTCGCAGGCCAGTGGGATGAGGCCAATCCATTACTGCAGAAAGTTTAACAGGGTCCATTTGAAGACCTTGTCCGGAAGCAATGTAACCCAAGAAGGGAAGACTGCTGCGTTCGAATAGACACTTCTCTTGGCGTAGTCGCTGGAGCACTTGACGAACATATAGCCGAGGTTCCTCTAGGTTGGAGGAAAAAATGAGGATGTCGTCAAGGTAGACTACCACACAGGAATACAGCATGTCCCGAAAAATCTCATTAACAAAGTCCTGAAAGACTGCTGGGGCGTTGCATAGGCCAAAAGGCATGACTAGGTATTCAAAGTGACCATCTCTGGTATTGAAGGCGGTTTTCCATTCATCGCCTGCTCGAATACGGATGAGGTTATATGCGCCCCTTAGATCAAGTTTGGTGAAAATCTTGGCACCTCGCACCTCGGTCAAAGTATTCGGAGATGAGAGGCAGAGGATAGCGATTTTTTATGGTAATTTTATTGAGACCACGGTGATCAATACAAGGGCGGAGAGATCCATCTTTTTTAGCAAAAAAGAAAAATCCAGCTCCAGCCGGGGAAGAAGATTTCCGGATAAAACCTCTTTTGAGGTTTTCTTGTATGTACACAGACATAGCTTGTGTTTCCGGGGCAGAAAGTGGGTAAATCCATTCACGGGGCGGTGTGGTACCAGGGAGCAGGTCGATAGGGCAGTCATAGGGTCTATGTGGAGGCAAGACCTCTGCCTGCTTCTTACAAAAGACGTCCGAAAAGTCCTGATAGGCCTTAGGAAGACCTTGCAATGAAGTAGCCATGGAGACCTGGCAGGAAGAAACTGGGTGGAGACATCGCTTGTGGCAAGAAGATCCCCAGTTCTTAATATCCCCAGTGACCTAGTCAAGGCTAGGCGAATGACGTTGGAGCCAGGGCAAGTCCAGAAGAATTTCAGAAGTACAGTTGGGTAGCACAAAAAATTCAATATGTTCATGATGGTGAACTCCAACACTCATGAGTAGCGGTTGAGTGCGGTAACGCACTGTGCAGACCAGTCTCTCTCCATTGACGGAAGTAATGAAGAGAGGTTTGACAAGACTGGTAACTGGAATGTTGAATCTGTTGTCTAGGGAGGCTTCAATGAAACTTCCTGCTGAACCCGAGTCCAAGAAGGCCACAACGGAGAAGGAAGTAGCACTAGCGGGTATAGCAATCCGCACAGGTAAAGTCAATCGTGGAGAGGTAGAATTCACTTCTAGCAACGACTCTCCTACGTTAACTAGGTGAGTGGGAGCGTTTCTCAGATGCAGAGGACGAATAGGACAGTCTTTTAGGAAATGTTAGGTGCTTTCACAGTATAGGCACAGGTTTTCATTCCTACAGCGAGTCCTCTCTTGTTGGGTCAGGCGAGACCGATCCACTTGCATAGCCTCCTCGGCAGGAGGCACAGGAAAAGATTGCAAAGGACGTTGGAAGAGAGGAGCCTGGGAGGGAAACCGCCTGGTGTGAACAAGATCCTTTTCCTGACGAAGTTCCTGGCGTCTTTCCGTGAAACGCATTTCGATGCGGGTGGCCAAATGGATGAGTTCAGACAGGTTAGCAGGAATTTCTTGTGCGGCCAGGACATCTTTGATGTGACTGGATAAACCTTTCTTGAAGGTCGCGCAGAGAGCCTCATTATTGCAGGATAGCTCAGAGGTGAGGGTGCAGAACTGGATGGCATATTCGCCCACTGAAAAACTCCCTTGGACAAGATTCAGCAAAGCAGTCTCGGCTGAGGAAGCCCGGGCTGGCTCCTCAAATACACTACGTACTTCTGAGAAGAAGGACTGGATTGTAGCAGTGGCAGGATCGTTGCGGTCCCAAAGCGGTGTGGCCCATGACAAGGCCTTTCCAGACAGGAGGCTGACCACGAACGCCACCTTAGACCGTTCTGTAGGAAATTGTCCCGACATCATCTCCAGGTGTAAGGAACACTGGGACAGGAACCCACGGCACAGTTTAGAGTCCCCATCAAACTTGTCTGGAAGAGATAGGCGGAAACTGGGAGCAGCCACTCGTTGCGGAGGAGATGCAGGAGCTGGCGTAGGAGATGGTTGCTGTTGTTGTGGCAGAAGCTGTTGCAGCATAGCGGTCAACTGAGTCAGCTGTTGTCCTTGTTGCGCGATCTGCTGTGCTTGCTGGGCGACCACGGAGGTTAGGTCAGCGACACTGGGCAGAGGGACCTCAGTGGGATCCATGGCCGGATCTACTGTCAGGATCCGGACTGGTATGCAGGGAGTACACGGGTGGTGGATCCTCTGTGTCAGTGAGGTGATGGTGTGGGTCGTACCAGCGGAAAAGAATCTAAGGGGTTACTGGTTTTAACCAGAGCCCGCCGCAAAGCGGGATGGACTTGCAGCGGTACGTAACCCCCAGGTCGTTCCACCTGATAGCGACTCAACCTCACTGACAGCTGAGACAGGCGCGGTACACAAGGACAAGGCAAGAGCAAGGTCGGACATAGCAGAAGGTCTAGGCAGGCAGCAACGGTTCGTAGTCAGGGGCAACGGCAAGGGTCTGGGTACACAGGCTATGGAACACACAGAAATGCTTTCACAGGGCACTAGGCAACAAGATCCGGCAAGGACAGGAAGGGGAAGTGGGTTTATATAGTGTAGGGAGTGCTTGGGACTAATTGGGCCAGGCACCAATTAATGGAGCACTGGCCCTTTAAATCTGAGAGACCCGGCGCGCGCGCGCCCTAGAGAGCGGGGCCGCGCGTGCCGGGACTGAACAGGAGGACGGGGCAGGTGAGAGACACGGGGCGCGATCCGAGAGCAGGCACGTCCCGTACCTCGGATCGTGTCCCCACCGGAAACATGGAAGCAGCGCTCACGGTCATACACGGGCACGCCGTGAGGGCTCCGGGAAGCGGCGGGACCCGGAGTGCTTGGCGTGACAATAGTGAAGTTTACTCTGACTTCACCGCTTCCTTTCGGTCCACACAGGACTAGTTTTTTTTAAATTTATTACAATGTTCACATTGTTATGTTGTGTAGAATGTTAAACACACTTTGTTATGTTTTTCTTGGTTAATTTAAGACCCTGAGGGTCTGTTTCGATTAATGTTGGCCCTTATTTGGCTATTTCTTGACCAGTATGGTGTTAATTTTATTTGAAAAAATATATTTCAACAAACTCCTGTGTCCAGTGTTTCTTTTTTTTTTCTTCTGGTAATCCCTATAAAAAATAAAAAAAAAACATTAGTATTGCTTCATACTAACCCAAAAATAAATAAATAAACATTAGTATTGCTTCATATTAACCAAAGAAAAAAAAAATAAAAACATTAAGATTAACTCCCAGAAAGACACGTCTGTTGCCAGGGCACGAACCTTCAGGAGACAAAAAATAATCTGCAAAACGATCTTGCACACGTAAACCACTTAAATATTGCCTAGATGTATTCCAGCTGATCGAGGTGGGAAAGGATGCAAGATTTTCTTCAAAATTTATCTCCAAACCATCATGGTCTCGGACATAGTTATGAAGAACACAGCATGCTTTCACCACTTGATCAACGGTCTCTACATTTAAGCAGATTACAGTGTGAAGAACTCTTCACTTATTTTTTTGCCATTATGCCAAAAGTACATTCAACACACTTTCGGGCTCGGCTTAGACAGTAATTAAAGATCCTCTTCCTGGAATCTAAGACTCACTTTGGAAATGGTCTCAAGAGGTTGGTGGAGAGCCGAAAAGCCTCATCAGACACCATTACAAAAGGGGAAGCTTGAAGCAAAAGAAAAAAAAAGAGGTTCTGCGCTGGCGCTGCCTTAGCTCGTAACATGAAGTTGGATACGTGGAGTTCAGTAAAGATGCGTGGAGTTCAGTAAAGATGCATTTATTTGACATACATTACATGAACATATGAGGATATGCAAGACGCGTTTCGAGGGATATACCCTCTTTTTCAATTGATTTCTCATGTGAGATGCAGCCTATCAGTGTTCACTGACCCCTGTGATGTCACAGCCCCTATATAATCGGCGGCCATCTTGCCTCTCTTCATTTCATCTATGCACTCTGAGAAGGATTAATGATAGCTAAACCTCCTATTCACGTTATTGAGCATTGCAGCAGAGAGGGGCAGATAGCTATCAGCTGCCTCATACAGATCTCCAAGCTGCCTGAACTTTCTGAAGCATCTTATCTCCTAATTTTTCAGCCCAATTGGGTTTTTTTTTGCTCCACAAATCTTCTGCTGCTCAGAATTGTGTGACAGAGTGCAATTTAGGGTTTAATCCCTGGATTTTTTTTTCTTGTGGTGCTGCACTGTTGGGTGCTGCTGCTGTTCAGAAATAAGTCATATTAGTGTGGACTTTAGTGCCTTTTTACCATTTTTCACCTGTTACTCTGTCTCTGTGCTAAATTCAGTGTTATGCCACACGTTATACACCTGCCGGTGTATTAAAGAAAAAAAAGTTTTTCCTGAGTACAAATCCGCTTTTTCAGTGGCCTTATCATTGCAAAGGGCCTACATACAAGCAAATAGCGTACCATATACCACCTTTTTTTCTGTCTCTGTGCTAAATTCAGTGTTATACCACACATTATACACCTGCCAGTGTATTAAAGAAAAAAAAGTTTTTCCTGAGTAAAAATACGCTTAACAGTGGCCGTATCATTGCAAAGGGCCTAAATTCAAGCAAATAGCGTACCATATACCAACTTTTTTTCTGTCTCTGTGCTAAATTCTGTGTTATACCACACGTTATACACCTGCCGGTGTATTAAAGAAACATTTTTTTTTCCTGAGTACAAATACGCTTAACAGTGGCCTTATCATTGCAAAGGGCCTACATACAAGCAAATAGCGTACCATATACTACCTTTTTTTCTGTCTCTGTGCTAAATTAAGTGTTATACCACACGTTATACACCTGCCGGTGTATTAAAGAAAAAAAAAAGTTTTTCCTGCGTACAAATACGTTTAACAGTGCGCTCATCATTGCAAAGGGCATACATACAACCAAGTAGTGTACTATTTAGTACCTGTATTTCTGTCTCTGTGCTAAATTTAGTGCTATTCCACAAATTAGTATACACCTGCTGGTGTAATAAAAAAAAAAAAGTTTTTTTTCTGTGCAGAAATACGCATACCAGTGCGCTCATCATTGCAAAAGGCATACATACAACAAAGGAGTGTACTATTTAGTAACTGTTATTCTGTCTAGGGCCTATATACTTTGAAAGGACAGCCGTAAGTAATCGCTTGCTGCTGTTCTATACCCTCATAAACGCACTAAGTATGTCAGGCAGGGAAGTGCTAGGACGTGCACAGAAAAGGGGCAGAGGCCTACATACGTCAGGCAGAGTTGGCAGCAGACTTGAGGCGAGTGGCAGCAGGAGTCGCAGTAATAGGCCTGAGCTCCCGTTAACACCCAGCGGTCGTGTCGTCGACCCATCTCTCCTCGTCAATTGGTTTGCACACTAATCCCCATCCTCACAAGCGACATCTGACAACCACAGTCAAGAGTCGGTGGGTTCCTCAGACACAACCCTCAGTTGGCATAGCCCGGGAGCAGTCCCCGTAATCCCATTGCTTTGTCCTATGCTGTTCCCTCTCCCAAAGAAGTATCTCATGCTTTTGGTTCAGCTCCACTATTTAGTGAGGAAGATTTAATAGAGGATAGTCAGCATCTAATGGGCAGCCAAGAATGTGAGGAGACATGCGTCCCTTGATCCGCAAGGCGGGCAAGTATTGATGCGGAGAGTGACGTGGGAGTCGGTGTTTCAATTGTTCAGGGTCCTGAGGCAGACACTGTTGTGGAACACGAGGAGGACATCAGTGACGTGCATACATCTTTTGATGATGATGAAGCCAATCGCAATTGGGAACCAGGGGGAGAAGCCGGGGCTTCATCATTATCAGGAGAAGAGATTTGCTCTTTGTCTATGAGGCAGCAAGGCGGTAGCACGGTTGGCAATCAGCGTGGTGATGGCAGTAGGGGAAATTCAGGAGCCAAACGTGCCAGGAGGAGACCACCTGCTTCGCGGCAAGCTACCATTCAGGGAGGTAGTGGAACAGGGGTTCCTGGAGACGGTGCCAATAGCAGTGAAATAGTGCGAACTACGGGTGGGAAAATCAGCTACTCTGCGGTGTGGTTGTTCTTCATAAAGAATCCGGAGGACCTTAGCGTAGTCACATGCAAAATCTGTCGGCAGCAAGTGAAGCGTGGCCAGGGTCCCAATCCCGACACCACGGCCCTGCGTCAACACATGATTCGCCACCATAAAGCGGCCTGGGATAACCGTGGCTCCGAGGTAGTGGTCCAGCCTGCAGCATCACCCACTGGCCATCCGCTCCCTCCGTCATCCAGCCAAGGCTCCACCACCTCAGCCGAAAGGAGCATTGTGTCAAACCCTCCTTCTTGCGCTCCTGCTTCTTCCGCTCGTAGTCAGCCATTCCGCCAACAATCGATCGGCGAAGCCATGTCCAAGAGACAACAATATGCGCCCACTCATCCAAGGGCGCAGAAGTTTAATGTGCTCCTGTCCAAGTTGCTGGTGTTGCAGTCCCTCCCTTTCCAACTGGTGGAATCTGCAGCTTTTAGGGAATTGATGGCTTGTGCCAAGCCGAGGTGGAGAGTCCCAGGCCGTCATTTCTTTGCGAAGAAGGCAGTACCAGCCCTGCATAAGTTTGTACAAGAGAAGGTGGGCCAGTCCTTGAGCCTGTCGGTGTGTTCAAAAGTGCACGGCAGCGCCGACGTGTGGAGCTGTAACTACGGGCAGGGACGTGTCCTCGGGCTCCGCTGCACGTCCAAATCTCGGTGGCCCTTCATCGTATCATGGTGGCTCCTAATCTGGGGGACATCTATGCTGCCTACTCTGGGGGACAACTATGCTCCTAATCTGGGGGACATCTATGCTGCCTAATCTGGGGGACAACTATGCTCCTAATATGGGGAAAACTGATGCTTCTGGCCTTGGGCCTATACTTTTTTGAAGTTTAGCAGTAGCTAAATACATGCTTAATGCAAAAGTAAACATTGATCTTTAAATGTAAGGGGTTATGAAAACCTCTTGGGTACTGCAAATGCATGCTACAGACTCATTCTGTGTCTTTCAGGAACTACTTGCCTTCCTGGTGCCTCTGGCCTTGGGCCTTACATTTTTGGATGTTTAGCAGTAGCTAAATACATGCTTAATGCAAATTTCAACAATGATCATTAAATTCTCGGCGCTCTGCCAGGGCCTTCTCCTACCCCGCCTGGGCCAATCCGAGGACCTCACTAACCACCTCACTAACTAATCCAATCGCTTATAGCGACGGGAAGTGTGTACAAAGGGCAGGGACTTAATCAACGACAGCTTATGACCCTCACTTACTGGAAATTCCTTTTTTTAAGGTTAAATAATTGCAATCCCAGATCCCTATCACAAACTGGTTTCAGCGTGCAAAACGCACCTGTCCTTGAAAGATAGAGACACGCTAATCCGTTCAGTGGAGCGCGCCTGCGGCCCCGGACATCTGAGGGCATAGCACACCTGTTATTGCTTGATCTCGCAATTGATCGGGCAAGGTAAGGGGTTATTAAAGCCTCTTGGGTACTGCTGAGGCCTACTCCTGACTGCTCCTGGTGCAATGTATGGGGTAATTAAATACTCTTGGGTAGTGTTGTTGTTAAATTTACTGGTAATTTTATCAGTAATAAAATTAAATTTTGCAGAATGCTAACCGTTACACAACGCTTGTTGCGTGTGATTTTTTAATGAAAAAAATAAATAAATGAAGAGGGATTAACTCTGCTTAATAATTTTTGGCGATTAGAATCCTTTTGTCATCTGATTACACATGTGATAATTTTTTTAACCAAATTTCAAACATTGTGTGGTTTATTATTTTTGAGAAGAATGTCTTTTGGTGGTCCACCATCCTGCATTATAGAGTCTTCTGAACTACTGTATATGCGCTTGTTTTAAAAAAAAAAAAAGGTATTTTGTCAGACAATTTCAATAAAATGTTGTGCTTTTTTGGCGTGGATTGTGAAGCCCGTGTGACGGGTGTGTAGTGTGTACTCGTGCATCAGTCAACTACCCAATATATGGGTTACTGATGCAGCAGAGGTGGGGCCTTGGTCTTGGAATTTCATTTTTTTTTTAAAACTTGAACATATTGTGTGGTTTATTATTTTTGAGAAGAATGTCTATTGGTGGTCCACCGTCCTGCATTATAGAGTCTTCTGAAATGCTGTATATGCACTTGTTTTTAAAAAACAGGTATTTTGTCAGACAATTTCAATAACATTTTGCAGTTTTTTGTGGTGGATTGTGAAGCCCGGGTGTGTACTCGTGCATCAGCCATCTCCAGGCTGTGTCTTTCAGGCATTCTATGGGTTCCTGATGCCGCAGAGGAGGGGCCTGGGTCTGGGAATGAAAAATTTTTGGATTGCGGGTGCTAACAAAAAAAATAGACACACCCTAATCCATTCAGTGGAGCGCGCCTGCGGCCCAGGACATCTGAGGGCATAACACACCTGTTATTGCTCGATCTCAGGAGAAGGGGGGTTCATCATCGGTAGAAGAGAGTTGCAGGTTGCCCTTGAGTCAGCAAGACGGTAGCATGGTTGGCAGTCAGCGTGGTGTGGCAGTAGTGGAAATTCTGGAGCCAAACGTGCCCGGGGGAGACCACCTGCTTCGCGGCCGCAACCTTTCCGGGAGTTAGCGGGTTACCAGCACCGGTCGATGAAAGATAGAGACACGCTATTCCGTTCATGCGGCCCCGGAAATCTGAGGGCATAACACACCTGGTATTGCTCGATCTCGCAATTGATCGTGCAAAGGTAGGGGGTTATTAAAGCCTCTTGGGTACTGCTGAGGCCTACTCCTGACTGCTCCTGGTGTAATGTATGGGGTAATTAAACACTCTTGGGTAGTGTTTTTTTTATTTTTATTTACCGATAATTTTATCGGTAATAAAATTGAATTTTCCAGAATGCTAATCGTTACACAACGGAACACTTGTTGCGTGTGATTTTTAAATGAAAAATAAATAAATAAAAAAACGGACAGGGATTAACTCTGCTTCATCATTTTGGGCGAAAAAAGTCCTTTGGTGATCTGATCTTTTGGAGACAGATGCGCTTACACACATATTGAATTAGTTTTTGTAAAAACATTTTAAACATTGTGTGGTTTATTATTTTTGAGAAGAATGTCTTTGGATGGTCCACTGTCCTGCATTATAGTCTTGTGAACTGTTGGATATGCGCTTGTTCTTACACAAAGGTATTTCTTTAAAAAAAAATCTAAAATTTTGTTGTTTTTTGGAGGGGATTGTGAAGCCCGGGTGTGTACTGGTGCATCAGCCAACTCCAGGCTGTGTCCTTCAGGCAATATATGGGTTCCTGATGCCGCAGAGGTTGGGCCTGGGTCTGGAAATTTCTAATTTTTGGATAGCGGGTGCTACCTACTAGAAATCTGCTGTGTCCTTCAGGCAATATATGGGTTACTGATGCCGCAGAGGTGGGGCCTGGGTCTGTTCATTTCCAATTTTTGGATAGCGGGTGCTACCAATGAGAAATCTTTGTCAAAAATTTTATATATTGTGTTGTTTTTTTGGGGGGGATTGTGAAGCCCTGGTGTGTAGTGTACTAGTGCATCAACCAACTCCACGATGTGCCATTCAGCCACTAAATGGTCTCCTCTTGCTGACAACATGTCCACGCTATGTCATTCAGTCACTATATGGTCTCCTGACACCGATGCCACCACCAGGCTCTGTCATTGTGCTGCTGTGCGGCAGTGATTCTAAGAGCGATGCCGGTAATCTGCATGCTATTCTGAATAACAGCACTATTTCACTACCCCAGCACACTCCATATGCGTTTTAGGACACAGCAAAGTGTTCTATACCCCTATAGAGGCTGAATGTAGGATAGAAATAGCCTTTTTTAATATTGATTCACCGCGAACAAATTTGGATCGAAACAAACTTTTCTGGTAAATTTGGCGAATCGGCCGAATCGAATTTTTGAAAAGTTCGCTCATCTCTAGCAAACACCATGCAAAGGGTTAGAATACATACCTTAATGTGATCAGGAGCCTAAACACAGGTGGAATTGGCTTCCTCATGTAGGTCTCCTGAAGAGTCCACGATGGCCTCAAGATGCTGAGCAAATTGTCAAAAGCAGAAATGGACATTCTGGCAAAATTTTAAAATTTAGCAGGGTACCTAAAAAAATAAATAAAAAAAGTATATATATATATATATATATATATATATATATATTTATTTAGATATATATTGCAGTTGAAAAAACACTTAAAATAAACATAGGTTAAGATGAACACAAAAAGGGAAATACCTTCTCAAAGTCCGGTACCAAACGTACAAAGTGCCTTCAGAACACATACGCCAATGGAGATGATGGACCCAGTATCTGTGTCTCCTACGAGATATAGGCTAACCAAAAAAAAAATAAAAAGACAACTAAAAAATCAAATTTGACAGTTTAAAAACATTTCACAAAAAAAATAAAAAAAAAAATACATCAACCCGACGCATCAACTGGATCCTGCGTGCCAAAAGCACAGCAATTTGCAGCATCATTGGGGGCCAATCTTCCAGGGGGATCAGACATTCTGAATCAACAATGCCTTCTAAACCACTGAAAGAGCAGAAATGCATCCGCCGGGGCGGATTTAAGTAGAACTCAACAAAGGAAATTACATCAGGAGGGGGCAGATACCTTCCATTAATATTAATTCCTTTTAGCTGTGCATGAAATAGAACTTGGAAAAGCAGTAAAAACTGCCACGTTCAAAAAAATGCTATTTCCACACAAATAAAAAAAAAAAACACCGAAAAAAAACGCAATAAAAAAAATGCATCATGACGTCACTTGCACTGGCGATTTTTCAGGCGTTTTTTTAATCCCTAAAAACGTAGTGCAAAAACCCAAGTGGAGACTTAGCCTTAGGAAGCCACTATGGTTCCAGGACAGCAAAAAAAAAAAAAAAAACACATGGCACACTATTTTGGAAACCACACACCTCAAGGCATGTAACAAGGGGTCCAGTGAGCCTTAATACCCCACAGGTGTTTGACGACTTTTCGTGAAAGTTGGATGTGTAAATGATTTTTTTTCCCACTAAAATGCTAGTTTTCCCTCAAATTTAAAATTTTTACAAGAGGTAATAGGACAAAATTCCCCCAAAATTTGAAACCCCATCTCTTCTGAGTAGGTTTGGTTACCTAACTCAGTATTTTCCAACCAGTGTGCCTCCAGCTGTTGCAAAACTACAACTCCCAGCATGTACTGATCGCCAAAGGGCATGCTGGGAGATGTAGCTATGCAATAGCTGGAGGTACGCAAATATAACTCCCAGCATGCCAAAACAGCTATTTGCCGTTTGGGCATGCTGGGATTTGCAGTTTTGCAACATCTGGAGGGCTACAGTTTTAGAGAACACTGCAAAGTGATCTCCAAACTGTGGTCTTCCTGCTGTTGCAAAACTACAAATCCCAGCATGCCCAGACAGTAAACAGTTGTTTGTAGTTGTAGTTGTAGTTTTGCAAGATCTGGAGGGTTACAGTTTAAGGACCACTATATAGTGGTATCAAAACCATACCAACAAAATTGAACCAGATCATGTAAAATATAATTAGCTTTTATAAACACATATGCAAAAAATACATACAATAATAAAAATGAAAAGAGGATAATATAAGGCACTACAATAGCAGTCACAGAAGATGAGGGCAGGCAAGTAATGTGGATCTACATGGAGTACAGGGAATAACTGGTGTACCATAGAAAATACAAATGTAAACATGGAAGAGGTCACTTAACCTCTTAAGGACGCAGGGCGTATGGATACGCCCTGCATTCCGAGTCCTTAAGGACGCAGGGCGTATCCATACGCCCGTGGGAATTCCGGTCCCCACCGCTAGTTGCATAACTACAACTCCCAGCATGCCCGTTGGCTGTCGGTGACTGCTGAGAGTTGTAGTTTTGCAACAGCTGAAGGCACACTGGTTGTGAAACTTAGAGTTTTTTTTTTTACCTAACTCAATGTTTCACGACCGGTGTGCCTCCAGCTGTTGAAAACTACAACTCCCAGCAGTCACCGTACACCATGCACCATACATGCTGGGAGTTGTAGTTTTGCAACAGCTGGAGGCACACTGGTTTTGAAACACTGAGTAAGGTCACAAACTGCGTGATACATAACCAGTGTGCCTACAGCTGTTGCAAAACTAAAACTCTCAGCATGTACAGTCTGTCAGCGCATGCTGGGAGTTGTAGTTTTGCAACAGCTGGATGTCCACCCCAATGTGAATGTACAGGGTACACTCACATGGGCGGAGGCTTACAGTAAGTATCGGGCTGCAAGTTTGAGCTGCAGCAAATTTTCTGCAACAGCTCAAACTGCCAGCGAGAAACTACTGTGAACCCCCGCCCGTGCGACTGTACCCTAAAAACACTACACTACACTAACACAAAAAATAAAATAAAAAGTAAAAAACACTACATGTACACATACCCCTACAAAGCCCCCCTCCCCAATAAAAATGAAAAACGTCTGGTACGCCACGGTTTCCAAAACAGAGCCTCCAGCTGTTGCAAAACAACAACTCCCAGTATTGTCGGACAGCCGTTGACTGTCCAGGCATGCTTGGAGTTTTGCAACAGCTGGAGGCACCCTGTTTGGGAATCACTGGCGTAGAATACCCCTATGTCCACCCCTATGCAATCCCTAATTTAGGCCTCAAATGCGCATGGCGCTCTCACTTTGGAGCCCTGTCGTATTTCAAGGCAACAGTTAAGGGTCACATATGAGGTATCGCCGTACTCGGGAGAAATTGGGCTTCAAATTTTGAGGGGTATTTTCTGCTTTTACCCTTTTTAAAAATGTAAAGTTTTTGGGAAACCAAGCATTTTAGGTAAATTTTTTTTTTTTTTTTTTTACATATGCAAAAGTTGTGAAACACCTGTAGGGTATTAAGGTTCACTTTACCCCTTGTTACGTTCCCCGAGGGGTCTAGTTTCCAAAATGGTATGCCATGTGTTTTTTTTTTTTGCTGTTCTGGCACCATAGGTGCTTCCTAAATGTGGCATGCCCCCAGAGAAAAATTTCCTTCAAAAAAGCCAAATGTGACTCCTTCTCTTCTGAGACCTGTAGTGCGCCAGCAGAGCACTTTTTACCCCCATATGGGGTGTTTTCTGAATCGGGAGAAATTGGGCTTCAAATTTTGGGGGGTATTTTCTGCTATTACCCTTTTTAAAAATGTAAAACTTTAGGGAAACCAAGCATTTTAGGTAAAATCTTTTTTTTTTTTTTACATATGCAAAAGTCGTGAATCACTTGTGGGGTATTAGGTTAACATTACCCCTTGTTACGTTCCCCGAGGTGTCTAGTTTCCAAAATGGTATGCCATGTGGGGTTTTTTGCTGTTCTGGCACCATAGGGGCTTCCTAAAGGTGACATGCCCCCCAAAAACCATTTGACGCTCCTTCCCTTCTGAGCCCTCTACTGCGCCCGCCGAAGACTTTACATAGACATATGAGGTATGTGCTTACTCGAGAGAAATTGGGTTTCAAATACAAGTAAAAATTTTCTCCTTTTTACCCCTTGCAAAAATTCAAAAATTGGGTCTACAAGAACATGCGAGTGTAAAAAATGAAGATTGTGAATTTTCTCCTTCACTTTGCTGCTATTCCTGTGAAACCCGTAAAGGGTTAAAACGCTTACTGAATGTCATTTTGAATACTTTTGGGGGTGAAGTTTTTATGATGGGGTCATTTATGGGGTATTTCTAATATGAAGACCCTTCAAATCCACTTCAAACCTGAACTGGTCCCTGAAAAAGAGCGAGTTTCAAAATTTTGTGAATATTTGGAAAATTGCTGCGGAACTTTGAAGCCCTCTGGTGTCTTCCAAAAGTAAAAACTCATCAATTTTATGATGCAAATATAAAGTAGACATATTGTTTATGTGAATAAAAAAAAAATATTTGGAATATCCATTTTCCTTACAAGCAGAGAGCTTCAAAGTTAGAAAAATGCTAAATTTTCAAATTTTTCATCAAATTTTGGGATTTTTCACCAAGAAAGGATGCAAGTTACCAAAAAATTTTACCACTAAGTTAAAGTAGAATATGTCACGAAAAAACAATCTCGGAATCAGAAGGATAACTAAAAGCATTCCAGAGTTATTAATGTTTAAAGTGACAGTGGTCAGATTTGCAAAAAATGTCCGAGTCCTTAAGGTGAAAAAGGGCTCAGTCCTTAAGGGGTTAATATCATTACAAAATGTCCATAAGCATATGAGTGACAAGCAGTATAACAGTGACACATCAAAGAATGTCCTAAAAGGGAAAAAGTGCAATGAACAGAGAGTAAAAAAGGGAGAAATGAATGAGAACCATGAAGTCCTCCTGCCACGCAGCCACACACCTACCTCCTCCTACCCCAACGTACGTTTCGCCTGTGCTTCGTCAGGGGTAGGAGGTAGGTGTGTGGCTGCATGGCAGGAGGACTTCATGAATTCATTATTGTATGTATTTTTTGCATATGTGTTAATAAAAGCTAATTATATTTTACATGATCTGGTTCTATTTTGTTGGTAGTGTTATGTTATAGGATACCAGCCGTGGTTTCTTTACCTTGTTGCTATGTATGTATGAATTATAGTGGTATCAAACTGTAGCCCTCCAGCTGTTGCAAAACAACATATTCCAGCATGCCCAAACAGCTGTCTGGGCATGCTGGGAGTTGTAGTTTTGCAACATCTGGAGGGCTACAGTTAGAGACCACTGTATAATGGTCTCAAACTGTGCCCTCCAGATGTTGCTAGGCAACTCACCAGCTTCCGTGGGATCCAGCCGCACGTCATCGTCGCCCGCCGATCTCCGTTGCCCGCAGCCTCCGTCGCCTGCCCGGATCGGTAAGTGGATCTTCGGCGCCGGTCCTCGTCATTTACCCATCCTGCCCTGCCTATTGTGGGTGGGCAGGACGGGGAAAACTAAGGTAAACCCCCCGCCCCGATCTGCTATTGGTGGTCGCGTCTAGACCACCAGTAGCAGGGATAGGAGGGGTGGCACCCCTGCCACCTCACTCCTATCGCTTCAGGGGGATTGTGGGTGTCTTAGACAACCATGATCCCCCTTATATTCCGGGTCGCCGGGTCACCATAGACTCGGAATGACCCGGAATCACGCAAATTGCAAGTGTGAATTCACTTGCGATTTGTCGTGATCGCCGACATGGGGGGGGTGATGATGACCCCCCTGGGCGTTTGCACGGGATGCCTGTTGAACAATTTCAGCAGGCATCCAGGTCCGATCCCTGCGCCGGAATTCTCCAAGACGTACGCGCACGTCATGAGTCCTTAACCTCTTCAGGACATAGGGCGTATGGATACGCCCTGAATCCCGAGTCCTTAAGGACCGAGGGCGTATCCATACGCCCGTGGGAATTCCGGCCCCCACCGCTAGCCGGTTGGGGACCGGAGCCGGATGCCTGCTGAAATCGTTCAGCAGGCATCCCGGCATATCGCCCAGGGGGGTCATTATGCCCCCCCATGTCGGCGATCGCCGCAGATCGCTGGACAATTCAGTCCAGCGATCTGCGGCGATTCCGGGTCAATCGGGTCTCCAGTGACCCGATGACCCAGAATTACTGGCTGATCGGGGCCGTCAGAGACGGCCCCGAACAGCCAGAGCCTGCAGGGGTGAGGTGGCACTGGTGCCACCTCACGATCGCCCTGATTCGTCGGCCGGATTACCGGCCGACCAATCAGGGCGCCTGCTGCGGGTGTCACTCCCGCACCCGCTCCGCCCCTCTTTCGGAGGACGTGAGCGGGTGCGGGACGTGCACCCCGGGTGCTGGGGACCCCGATCCCCGGCGCCCCTGTTGGGATCGGGGCCCCAGGAGCAGCGGCGGCGGCGGGACTGACCTGCAGCGTCTGGATCGTTGGAGGTGAGTGACAGCCTCCTGCTGTTGCTTAGCAACAGCTCCCAGCATGCAAAAAGGGCATGCTGGGAGCTGTAGTTATGCAACAGCAGGAGGCAGACCACCACAACTCCCAGCATTCCCTTATGGGCATGCTGGGACTTATGGTTTTGCAACAGCTGGAGGCACATTCTTTCTATGGAAAAGTGTACCTTCAGCTGTTGTCTAACTACAACTCCCAGCTTGCACAAACAGCTAAAGTGCATGCTGGGAGTTGTAGTGGTGCATCTGCTGGTTGCATAACTACAACTCCCAGCATGCCCGTTGGCTGTCGGTGACTGCTGAGAGTTGTAGTTTTGCAACAGCTGAAGGCACACTGGTTGTGAAACTCAGAGTTTTTTTTTACCTAACTCAGTGTTTCACGACCGGTGTGCCTCCAGCTGTTGCAAACTACAACTCTCAGCAGTCACCGTACACCATGCACCGTACATGCTGGGAGTTGTAGTTTTGCAACAGCTGGAGGCACACTGGTTGCGAAACACTGAGTTAGGTCACAAACTCAGTGATACATAACCAGTGTGCCTACAGTTGTTGCAAAACTGCAACTCTCAGCAGTCACCGACAGCCAACGGGCATGCTGGGAGTTGTAGTTATGCAACAGCTGGATGTCCCCCCCCCCAATGTGAATGTACAGGGCACACTCACATGGGCGGAGGATTACAGTAAGTATCTGGCTGCAAATTTGAGCTGCCGCAAACTTTCTGCTGCAGCTCAAATTGCCAGCGAGAAACTACTGTGAACCCCCGCCCGTGTGACTGTACCCTAAAAACACTACACTACACTACCACAAAAAATAAAATAAAAAGTAAAAAACACTACATATACACATACCCCTACACAGCCCCCCTCCCCAATAAAAATGAAAAACGTCTGGTACGCCACTGTTTCCAGAACGGAGCCTCCAGCTGTTGCAAAACAACTCCCAGTATTGTCGGACAGCCGTTGACTGTCCAGGCATGCTGGGAGTTTTGCAACAGCTGGAGGCACCCTGTTTGGGAATCACTGGCGTAGAATACCCCTATGTCCACCCCTATGCAATCCCTAATTTAGGCCTCAAATGCGCATGGCGCTCTCACTTTGGAGCCCTGTCGTATTTCAAGGCAACAGTTTAGGGTCACATATGGGGTATCGCCGTACTCGGGAGAAATTGTGTTACAAATTTTGGGGGGTATTTTCTGCTTTTACCCTTTTTAAAAATGTAAAATTTTTGGGAAAACAAGCATTTTAGGTAAAAAAAAAATTTTTTTTTTACATATGCAAAAGTCGTGAAACACCTGTGGGGTATAAAGGTTCACTTAACCCCTTGTTACGTTCCCCGAGGGGTCTAGTTTCCAAAATGGTATGCCATGTGGGGTTTTTTTTTTGCTATCCTGGCACCATAGGGGCTTCCTAAATGCGGCATGCCCCCAGAGAAAAATTTGCGTTCAAAAAGCCAAATGTGACTCCTTCTCTTCCGAGACCTGTAGTGCGCCAGCAGAGCACTTTTCACCCCCATATGGGGTGTTTTCTGAATCGGGAGAAATTGGGCTTCAAATTTTTAGGGGTATTTTCTGCTATTACCCTTTTTAAAAATACAATTTTTTGGGGAAAACAAGCATTTTAGGTAAAATTTTTTTTTTTTTTTTTACATTTGCAAAAGTCGTGAAACACCTGTGGGGTATTAAGGTTCACTTTATCCCATGTTACATTCCCCGAGGGGTCTAGTTTCCAAAATGGTATGCCATGTGTTTTTTTTTGCTGTTCTGGCACCATAAGGGCTTCCTAAAGGTAACATGCCCCCCAAAAACCATTTCAGAAAAACGTACTCTCCAAAATCCCCTTGTCGCTCCTTCCCTTCTGAGCCCTCTACTGCGCCCGCCGAACACTTTACATAGACATATGAGGTATGTGCTTACTCGAGAGAAATTGGGCTACAAAAACAAGTAAACATTTTGTCCTTTTATCCCTTGTAAAAATTCAAAAATTGGGTCTACAAGAACATGTGAGTGTAAAAAATGAAGATTGTGAATTTTCTCCTTCACTTTGCTGCTATTCGTGTGAAACACCTAAAGGGTTAAAACGCTGACTGAATGTCATTTTGAATACTTTGGGGGGTGTAGTTTTTATAATGGGGTCATTTATGGGGTATTTCTAATATGAAGACCCTTCAAATCCACTTCAAACCTGAACTGGTCCCTGAAAAATACTGAGTTTGAAAATTTTGTGAAAAATCGGAAAATTGCTGCTGACCGTTGAAGCCCTCTGGTGTCTTCCAAAAGTAAAAACACGTCAATTTTATGATGCAAACATAAAGTAAACATATTGTATATGTGAACCAAAAAAAAATGTATTCGTAATATCCATTTTCCTTACAAGCAGAGAGCTTCAAAGTTAGAAAAATGCTAAATTTTCAAATTTTTCATTAAATTTACGTATTTTTCACCAAGAAAGGATGCAAGTATCGACAAAAATTTACCACTATGTTAAAGTAGAATATGTCACGAAAAAACAATCTCGGAATCAGAATGATAACTAAAAGCATTCCAGAGTTATTAATGTTTAAAGTGACAGTGGTCAGATGTGCAAAAAACGCTCCGGTCCTTAAGGCCAAAATGGGCTCCGTCCTGAAGGGGTTAAGTACCAGGGTGTCATGACGTACATCAAGGGTCCTTAAGGGGTTAATAGTCATATTTTTTTTACGCTTTTCAGGGGTAAAATGGGGAAAAGAGGGGATTTGCATTTTTATTGGGGGGGGGATTTTTCAAATCTTTTTTACTTTTTTTAAAACTTTTTTTACTTTTATTTTTAACTTATTATGTCCCCATAGAGGACTATTTATGGCAATCATTAGATACTGTTTAGTGATATACATAGATACTGGCAATACTGTTTAGTGATATACATAGCACTGATCAGTATTATCGGCGATCTTCTACTCTGGTCTGCTGGAAGGCAGATCAGTGCAGAAAACCCCCGAAAAGGCAGTGGAGGCATGTGAGGGAACCTCCGTCAGCCAACTTTGCTGATCCCTGCAACAGCGCCGCTGGCGATCAGATCGGCAATTTCAAGTGCCATACTGCCCTAGATGCCCTGATCTGATGTCCGCCATTACAGGCAGGTCCTGCAGCCGGGACCTGCGGTGTATGGCGTGAGCACCGTTCCGATGCTTGCGGTCATATACAGGACATAAATGTACATCCTGGAGCGCAAAGTACCTCCGCACCAGGACGTACATTTATGTCCGTGGTAGTTAAGGTTAAGCTCCATAGTGTACAGGATTTGGTCAGTAACAGTATGATGGTAATATGTGTGGTGATATTTCCTCTTTCCTTCCTTCCTCATTTAACTCATGGGCTCCTGTTTTTCTTGTCCAGTGTTTAACCCTTTAAGGACTCAGGGTGTACCTGTACGTCCTGAGTCCGCTCCCGTCCTAGCGCCATAGAGGGTCGGGCCCGGCCTCTAACAACGTCTGCAACCCGTGGCTAATAGCAGGCGGCACTGATCGCGGTGCTGCGCGCTATTAACCCTTTAGACACGGCATTCAAAGTTGAACGCCGTGTCTAAAGTAGAAGTAAAACATTGCCTTTAAGCTCAGTGGACTGATTGAGATCGCCGCGGTGAAATTGCAATATACTGAACAGCTGTAGGACACCAGGAGGGTCCCGTACCTTGCCTCCTGGTGTCCGATCGCCGAATGACTGCTCAGTGCCTGAGATCCAGGCATGAGCAGTCAAGCCGCAGAATCATTGATCATGGGTTTCCCATGAGAAACCATTGATCAATGCAAAAGATCAGTGTGTGCAGTGTTATAGCCCCCTAAAAAAGTGAAAAAAGTGAATAAAGATCATTTAACCCCTTCCCTAATAAAAGTTTGAATACCCCCCCCCTTCAATAATCCGATCAATACAAAAATGGTAGAGCTAAAAACTTCAGATCACGGCGAAAAAAATGAGCCCTCATACTGCCCCGTATACGGAAAAATAAAAGTTATAGAGGTCAGAAGATGACAATTTTAATTGTATAAATTTTCCTGTATGTAGTTATGATTTTTTCCAGAAGTAAGACAAAATCAAACCTACATAAGTAGGGTATCATTTGAATCGTATGGACTTACAGAATAAAGACAAGGTGACATTTTTATCGAAAAATGTACTGTGTAGAAATGGTAGCCCCCAAAATTTATAAAATGGCGTTTTTTCTTCAATTTTGTCACACAATAATTTTATTTCTGTTTCACCTTTGATTTATGGGTTAAATGACTAATGTCACGGCAAAGTAGAATTGGTGGAACAAAAAATAAGCCATCATATGGATTTTTAAGTGCAAAATTGAAAGAATTATGATTTTTTTTTAAGATAAGGAGGAAAAAGAAAGTGCAAAAATAGAAAACCCTGAGTCCTTAAGGGGTTAAACATTTTTTTATGGATGATGAGGAAGATGTCAGTCGTATTCTGGGGGTGGCTACAAGAGGTTGGGAGGTCGGGGGCCTAGGCTTTGAGCTGTGTAAGGGGCCCCAAAATTTTAGATGGCAGCCCGGATGACATCCATATTGTATGTTGGGGACAGTGTGTGGCAGTGGAGGAAGTTTGCAGCAGTGGGGGACGTTGGGATGTGGGACAGTGGGGGATGTGGTGTCAGTGTGTGACAGTGGAGAATGTTGCCCAGTGTGTGGCAGTGGAGAATGTTGCCCAGTGTGTGGCAGTGGAGAATGTTGTTCAGTGTGTGGCAGTTGGGGACACAGGAGAATGTGAGGCAGAGAAGAAATCTATTTAGAAGTAGCAAAAGGGGCCCCCCAGGAGCACACTAACCAAGGATAGCTTCCTTCTTTAGACTGAAGAAAGCAACACTGGATGTTACACTCCCAAACAAGCACGGCCATTATAGGTGAAACAGCTTGTTAAACAACCAATGAGCACTTCTACTAGTCTCATGAGAGAAGTGTTCATTGATTAGTGTGCTCCTGTTGGAAAAATGATACCTGCAGTAAGCAACACATTCCGAGACAAATGCACAGGCATATATTTTTTAAGGTTGCACTCATGGCTTTTAGCTGCCAGGTCGCGTCTGGGCTTATACTATGGGATGTACAGTGTAGGGGCCTTCTACTTAATGGGGGCACAGTGTGGGGGCCTAATGGGTCCAGAAGTGGGCCAAGCTACTTCATGGGACCATATAACATGTAAGATGTATGCAAACTCTATGTATAATAATCATAATAATAAGAAATAACATAAAGTTAATCTAACTCACAGAAATACACTAAAATGACAAGCTTCATTTAGTCCGTGAGATCAGTTTTTCTATCTAAAAGACTTCTCTTTGCAGGAGTCTCTTTTTAACCCTTTCTTCCATAACCACTATAACCTCCTCAAATACCATCAAGTGTAACTAACTCACTCGGTGCCCATCACTTCTTTAGAATAACCATTATACCAGCCATTGATTGGGAACTTAGTCCCCTTCAATGGATGAGATTCTGTGTCACACTTTATGATGCTGCTGAAATTTTCAAATGATAAACAGGGGTAAGTACCATTTCTTCTTGACTGAAAAAAATCTTCTTGACTTGTTTTGAACTTTTGTTTTTCTGTATATCCACTCTATTCAAACAAATAGCTAGTGATCTCCCTTTATTGTAGATAAACCTAGGTGGTTTCTCAAATATTTAACTATATTTAGGATCAGCTCTCAGCAGTTCCCAGTATTTCTAATTAGATGGGCATGGCAATCATATTAGGGGACTATTATAAGCAATCATTGCTGTTGCATAACATTGTACTTTGCCATTTAAGAGGAGCAATGACAGGGGTAAGAAGGTAAGGATCAGACCTCCGGCAGCCATTTTAGCTCATTGGACCCCTGAGATTGTGCTGAAGCGGTCCGATGAGAGCCCTTAACCTTCCAGCACTCATCACTTACAGCTAGGGTCACAGGCGGCTCTAGACTTTGAGGCCTTAGGGGAAAAAAAATCTGAGGCCCCCCAAGCGCGATAAAAAGAAGGAAAAAAAAGTAAGCAGGCGATATTAAAATTAACTGTATAAATTGCTTTATACAGCAACTCACATGTGACGTCTTCTCTGATCAGCGTCGTTCATCTGGTCCGGACCATCCTGACCATTACTTCAAGCCACAACTCTTCACCGTTAAACCTGCAAAACAAATCTATTAGGCTCCACACTTTACTAGCATCAGCCTCCAGATTCCCCTTTTACAAGTGAAGAGGAATACAGGGGTATATAGGTGTAAAGGGATAACAGAGGGGTGTACATGGGAGACAGGTGTGCAGAGGAGTATATGGGGGTGACAGAGGGCTGTACATGGGTGACAAAGGGGTGTAGGGGGTGATAGAGGGGTTTACAGTGGTGGCAGAGGGGTATAGAGGAGTGTACATGGGTGGCAGAGGGGTGTAGAGGAGTGTACATGGGTGACAGAGGGGTGTAGAGGAGTGTACATGGGTGACAGAGGGGTGTAGAGGAGTGTACATGGGTGACAGAGGGGTGTAGAGGAGTGTACATGGGTGGCTTAGGGGTGTAGAGGAGTGTACATGGGTGACAGAGGGGTGTAGAGGAGTGTACATGGGTGACAGAGGGGTGTAGAGGAGTGTACATGGGTGACAGAGGGATGTAGAGGAGTGTACATGGGTGACAGGGGGGTGTAGATGAGTGTACATGGGTGACAGATGGGTGTAGAGGAGTGTACATAGGTGACAGAGGGGTGTAGATGAGTGTACATGGGTGACAGAGGGGTGTAGAGGAGTGTACATGGGTGACAGAGGGGTGTAGAGGAGTGTACATAGGTGACAAAGGGGTGTAGAGGGGTGTACATGGGTGACAGAGGGGTGTAGAGGAGTGTACATAGGTGACAAAGGGGTGTAGAGGGGTGTACATGGGTGACAGAGGGGTGTAGAGGAGTGTACATGGGTGGCTTAGGGGTGTAGAGGAGTGTACATGGGTGACAGAGGGGTGTAGAGGAGTGTACATGGGTGACAGAGGGGTGTAGAGGAGTATACATAGGTGACAGAGGGGTGTAGAGGAGTGTACATGGGTGACAGAGGGATGTAGAGGAGTGTACATGGGTGACAAATGGGTGTAGATGAATGTACATGGGTGACAGATGGGTGTAGAGGAGTGTAAATGGGTGACAGTGGGATGTAGAGGAGTGTACATGGGTGACAGATGGGTGTAGAGGAGTGTACAGAGGGCTGTAAAGGAGTATACATGGGTGACAGTGGGGTGTAGAGGAGTGTACATGGGTGACAGATGGGTGTAGAGGAGTGTACATGGGTGACAGATGGGTGTAGAGGAGTGTACATGGGTGACAGAGGGGTGTAGAGAAGTGTACATGGGTGGCAGAGAGATGTAGAGGAGTGTACATGGGTGACAGAGGGGTGTAGAGGAGTGTACATGGGTGACAGAGGGGTGTAGAGGAGTGTACATGGGTGGCAGAGGGGTGTAGAGGAGTGCACATGGGTGGTAGAGGGGTGTAGAGGAGTGTACATGGGTGGCAGAGAGGTGTAGAGAAGTGTACATGTGTGGCAGAGGGGTGTAATGGGGTGTACATGGGTGGCAGAGGGGTGTAAATAAGTGTACATGGGTGGCAGAGGGGTGTACATGGGTGACAGAGGAGTGTACATGGGTGACAGAGGAGTGTAGAGGAGTGTACATCGGTGGTAGAGGGGTGTAAATGGGTGGCAGAGGGGTGTAGAGCAGTGTACATGGGTGACATAGGGGTGTAAAGTGGTGTACATGGGTGGCAGAGGGGTGTAAAGGGGTGTACATGGGTGACAGAGGGGTGTAGAAGAGAGTGTGCATGGGTGACAGAGGGGTGTAGAAGACTGTACATGGGTGACAGGGGGCGTCAGGGGTGACAGGGGTCGACAGGAATGACAAGGTGGTAACAAGGATGACAAAGGGACAGAGGGGTGTACATGGACGACAAGGATGTAGTCACAGGGGGTGGACAATGGGGGGTGAACATGGGTGACACGGGGATGGACAGGGATGACAGAGGGGTGGACAAGGGTGACAAGCGGTTAAAAGAGGGGTGGACTGGAGTGACAGAGGGGTGAACATAGGTGACAGGTGTAGACTGAGGGGTGGTCAGAGGGGTGGACAGGGGTGACAAAGGGGTGGCCAAGGTGGACATGGATGACAGGAGGGTGGACACGAGAGATATGGGAGTAAATAGGGATGACAGGAGGGTGGACAAGGATGACAAGGGTTAAAAGAGGGGGGACAGAGGGGTGACAAGGGGTAGACTGGGGTGAACATGGGTGACAGGGATGGACAGGGGGATGGACAAAGATGACAGGAGGTTAAATATGGGTGAGGGGGCAGGATGGACATGGGTGAGGGGGGATGGACATGGGTGGGGGGGATGAGGGGGTGGACATGGGTGAGGGGGGATGGACATGGATGAGGGGGGGGATGGACATGGGTGAGGGGGGGTGGACATGGGTGAGAGGGGGGGATGGACATGGGTGAGGGGGAGTGGACATGGGTGAGAGGGGGGATGGACATGGGTGAGAGGGGGGGATGAACATGGGTGAGAGGGGGGATGGACATGGGTGAGAGGGGGGTGGACATGGGTGAGAGAGGGGGGTGGACATGGGTGAGAGGGTGGGATGGACGTGGGTGAGGGGGGAGTATGGACATGGGTTAGGTGGGGGGGATGGACATGGTACAGTATCTTAAGGAAGCCATTTTTCTTCCCCGTTCTCCTCTCCGTAGGGCACCGACTCAGGGCTCCGGCAGGGCAATCAATTAATGCACCGCTGGAGGAAGGGGGACGCTGGGGCACAGGTCACTATACCGGCCCGGCACAGCTTCCGCATACTTTCCCTCTCTGGGCCGCACGGGGAGGGGGAAGCTAAGGGACGCTGGGGGACGTAGGGGTACACTGAGACCTAGAACAGCAGCCCCTGATCATCAGTGACGTCTCCAGCATTCATATTTAGGCGGGGCACATGGGGGGCCAGTGACAAAAGTGTGTGTGTGTGTGTGTGTGTGTGTATATATATATATATATATATATATATATATATATATATATAAAGGGGATGAGTATTTAACTCAGGACGAGTTCACCACAGCTACAAGGACTGCCCCCAGAGGGAGAGAACATGGGCATCTGTGGCAGCGAGAGCACCGAAGCCAGCCCCAGCTCCGGAGCTAGCAGCACGGATGGCCAAGACGACCAAGGAGGGTAAGAAGGCGAAAGCCGCCACCCCTGCCCTGTCCCGCCCCATCCCCTGCCCCTCCTGCCCTATCCCGTCCCACCCCTGCCCCCCATACCCCACCCCAGCGCTCCCCTGCCCGGCCCACCCCTGCCCCGTCCTCCCCTGCCCCACCCTCCCCTGCCCGGGAACTCTCTCCTGCCCCCCGCCCCACCCAGCCCCCTTTCTCTCCTGGCCCAGCAGCACCTAACCCCACTCCAGCTGCTGGTGCCTGCTCTTCGGAGGATTTTCCTGTGCTTCCTCCCCCAGGTACCATACAGAGGAAGAGGAAAGGAAGGGACAATGCATCAGCTGAGTCCCACAAGAGAAAGATCATCGAGACCTGCGAGACCCCTCAAGCTTCAGATGAAGAGGAGGAGATGGAGAAGGTCTGCTAGGGCCTTCAAGCTTCAGATGGAGAGGAGGAGATGGAGCAGGTCCAAGCGCAGCAAGTCCAAGCTCAGTCTATGGAGGAGCTGCTGCAGGACCCAGAGGTCAAAAAAATCCTAGACACTCTGGCCAACCCGGTCTACGACGAGTTCTTGGAAGGGCGCTATGAGAAGCCACAGGAGCTGACAGGCGCCAGAGAAGAGGACCCGCCCGACCGGAGTGGTAACTAGTATCTGAACTAACCTTTCATTTTATTCCCGTGGCTGATCTCAACATCTTCTGCATTAATGTGAGGAGTATTAGAGCTAGGTTTAGATTTCAGACTGTCCTTACATTCTTAGATTCTCAGAGGTGTGATGTTTACATGCTGCAGGAATGTGCTTTGTCTGCTTCTAGGTCTTACAACCATCTGGCCAGGCGGTGGTCTCACGGCCCTTCCTACTAGTCTGGTGGGGAAGACAGTAGGTCTGCGGGGGTGGCCATCCTGATCAGGGGAGGTAACTTTGCACTTGATTCCGTCTGGGAGCTTGACTGTGGCAGACTTCTCGTCGCAGATGGTTCCTGGGCGGGTGAGCCCGTGCGGCTCATCAACGTGTATGCCTCCCCTGAGAAGAATGTCCGACTGGAGGTTCTCCAGGCCCTGCGGGCTCAGCTCGCCACCACTAGGGCAGTAGTGTTGGGTGGTGACTTCAACTGCCCCATTGAGGTGGACGGGCGCAGTTCTGGCACATCCATCAACCTGGACGTGACGTCTAAGCTGCTGATTGAGATGGTGACAGAGGCATCCTTGCAGGACGTTGTTGGGTCCATAGGGAACGGCTCCGTTAACTATACGTGGAGCCGCCCCGATGGCTCGCTCCTTTCTCGGATAGACTTCATCTTCAGCCTCCCATACACACATATACACAGCCCTGCATACACACATATACACAGCCCTGCATACACACATATATACAGCCCTCCATACACACATATACACACCCCTCCATACACACATATACACACCCCTCCATACACACATATACACAGCCCTCCATACACAAATATACACAGCCCTCCATACACACATATACACAGCCCTCCATACACGCAGCCTATCCCCATATACACAGCCCTCCATACACACGTATACACAGCCCTCCATACACACATATACACAGCCCTCCATACACACAGCCTTCCATACACACATATACACAGCCCTCCATACACACACATACACAGCCCTCCATGCACACACATACACAGCCCTCCATACACACACAGACACAGCCCTCCATACACACACATACACAGCCCTCCATACACACACATACACAGCCCTCCATACACACATATACACAGCCCTCCCTACACACATATACACCGCCCTCCCTACACACATATACACAGCCCTCCATACACACATATACACAGCCCTCCATACACACATATACACAGCCCTCCATATAAACAGCATATCCCCATTTACACAACCCTCCATACACACATATACACAGCCCTCCATACACACATATATAGCCCTCCATACACACAGCCTATCCCCAAATACACAGCCCTCCATATACACAGCCCCCATCCTCATATACACAGCCCTCATAAGTAAATACCTCATGTGAAATTACTGTTTCCGGTGTGAGCTTAAATGTTTGCAGTCATTGAATGACTGTACAGTGCTGATCATGTGACTCTTCCTCCATGTAACTGATCACATGACAGTGACATAATCGCAGGTCCTGTTACAGCCTCAGGCCAGCGCACACAAACTTCCCTTCCCCTGCGGCCAGGGAGGGTAAGCACTGCTCTAATTACACTATTTAGGCGGCTGCGAGGCCCCTTTTAGCGTGAGGCCTTAGGCGGCTGCCTAAATTACCTAATTGGTCTACTGTCTACTGGTTAGATTTTGAAATAGCCAAGTAAAACACTTGTTACTAGTTACTATGATGCAAAATAAATTTTACAGTAGAAAATTATCATCTAAAGATGTATTCTAGATGCATAGATTTTTTTGTAATATGTGTATTTTAAACAATGAAATGCAATCATATACTGTGCTTGTTTCTTGCATCAGGCATGTCAGAAAAGTTGAGGAAATTACATTCAATAAAAAATAGCTGCTGGCATTCCCTTGAAGCTGTCATTAAAATCAAAGCCTCTCAGTGATGAAAATGTTCTGTAATGCACCACAAAATTAGGAAAGCCTTCAGGTTTCTCATTTTAATGTCCATGAAGTCTAACTTTCTTTTGGTGCTTTGGTGTGTTAATGTAACTATATAGCAGTTCATTATGCAGACATATCAAGCATTCAGAACACTGTGACTGAAGCTTTTGAAAATGCTATTGCAATGTACTGTCTGGCTGGCTATATTTCTGATTGTTGGCTGACAAATGAGAATAGCCAACATTCATTAAAGGGGTACTCCGCTGGAAAACATTGTATTTTAAAATCAACTGGTGCCAGAAAGTTAAACAGATTTGTAAATTACTTCTATTAAAAAAAATCTTAATCCTTCCAGTACTTATCAGCTGCTATCATGATCCACAGGACATTCTATTCTTTTTAAATTTCCTTTTTGCCTGACCACAGTGCTCTCTGCTGACACCTCTGTCCCTTTTAGGAGCTGTCCCGAGCCGGATATGTTTTCTATGGGGATGTGCTCCCACTCTGGACAGTTCCTAAAATGGACAGAGGTGTCAGCAGAGAGCACTGTGGTCAGGCAGAAAGGAAATTAAAAAAGAAAAGATCTTCTTGTAGAAATACTGGAACAATTAAGATTTTTTTATAGAAGTAATTTACAAATCTGTTTAACTTTCTGGCACCAGTTGATTTAAAAAAAAATATTCCAGTGGAGTGCCCCCTTAAGTACCAGCTAACATGTGACTAGTCAAGTTAACATTAAAGGGGTACTCTTGTAGAAAACTATTTTTTTTATAAATCAGCTAGTGACAATCAGCTTCCTAAATGTGACATGTCCCCCAAAAACCACTTCAGCAAAATTTACTTTCCAAAAGCCAAATGTGACTCCTTCTCTTCTGAGCATTGTAGTTCGCCCGCAGTGCACTTGATATCCACACATGGGCTATTTCCATACTCATTTTCTCCTATTACCCCTTGTAAAAATAAAAAAATTGGGGGGAAAACCAGCATTTTAGCCCCTTAAGGACCAAGCCCATTTTAGCCTTAAGGACCAGAGCGTTTTTTGCACATCTGACCACTGTCACTTTAAACATTAATAACTCTGGATGCTTTTAGTTATCATTCTGATTCCAAGATATTTTTTTCGTAACATATTCTACTTTAACATAGTGGTACATTTTTGTGGTAACTTGCATTCTTTCTTGGTGAAAAATCCCCAAATTTGATGAAAAATTTGAAAATTTAGCATTTTTCTAATTTTGAAGCTTTCTGCTTGAAAGGAAAATGTATATTACAAATAAATTTTTTTATTCACATATACAAAAAAAAAAAACACCCATGGCATACCATTTTGGAAACTAGACCCCTTGAGGATTGTAACAAGGAATTAAGTGAGCCTTTATACCCCACAGGTGTTTCACGACTTTTGCATATGTAAAAAAATAATGTTTTCACTGAAATGTGTGTTTCCCCCCAAACTTCACATTTTTACAAGGGTTAATAGCAGAAAATACCCCCAAAATTTGTAACCCCATCTCTTCTGAGTATGGAGGTACCCCATAAGTTGACCTGAAGTGCATTACGGGCGAACTACAATGCTCAGAAGAGAAGGAGTCATATTTGGCTTTTTGAGAGCAAATTTTGCTCGGGGGCATGTCGCATTTAGGAAGCCCCCATGGTGCCCGGACAGTAAAATAAAAAAACACATGGCATACCATTTTGGAAACTAGACCCCTTGAGGAACGTAATAAGGGGTACAGTGAGTATTTACCCCCCACTGGTGTCTGACAGATCTTTGGAAAAGTGGGCTGTACAACATTTTTCATTTTCACGGACAACTGTTCCAAAGATCTGTCAGACACCTGTAGGGTGTAAATTCTCACTGCACTCTCATAACATTCAGTGAGGGGTGTAGTTTCCGAAATGGGGTCATATGTGGGGTTTTTGTTTTTTTGCGTTTTTGTCAAAACCGCTGTAACAATCAGCCACCCCTGTGCAAATCACCTCAAATGTACATAGCGCACTCTCCCTTCTGGGCCTTGTTGTGTGCCCCAGAGCACTTTGTGCCCACATATGGGGTATCTCCGTACTCAGGAGAAATTGCGTTAACATTTTGGGGGCTTTTTTCCCTTTTACCTCTTGTGAAAATGTAAAGTATGGGGTAACACCAGCATGTTAGTGTAAAAAATGTAATTTTTTTACACTAACATTCTGGTGTAGACCCCAACATTTCCTTTTCATAAAGGGTTAAAGGAGAAATAGCCCCCAAACCTTGTAACGCAATTTCTCCCGAGTACGGCGATACCCCATATGTGGCCCTAAACTGTTGCCTTGAAATACAACAGGACTCCAAAGTGAGAGAGCGCCATGCACATTTGAGGCCTATATTAGGGATTTGCATAGGGGTGGACATAGGGGTATTCTACACCAGTGATTCCCAAACAGGGTGCCACCAGCTGTTGCTAAACTCCCAGCATGCGTGTACAGTCAATGGCTGTCCGGCAATACTGGGAGTTGCTGTTTTACAACAGCTGGAGGCTCCGTTTTGGAAACAGTGGCGTACCGTATCTGTTAACGGTTTTGCTAGCTCACCATTAAGCTCTTTTAATAATTATGGGTGTATCCCATCAGGCCCCTGTGACTTATTTGTCTTCACTTTAGACAGCAAATGTAGTACCTCTTCCTCTGTAAAGACACATTTATCAAACGATTTTCCTTCTTTTTCATCTGTAAAACTGAACAGAAGTATTTAACCTCTTAAGGACATAGGACGTTCTCTAACGTCCTCACTACCTGGGCTTTAATGCCCAAGGACGTTAGAGAACGTCCTGTTGTATTTCCGGTCTCTGCCGCTCGCCGGGCAGAGATCGGAACTGGATGCCTGCTGAAATGCTTCAGCAGGCATCCAGGGCAAACACCGAGGGGGGCCATGTAGGCCCCCCATGTCGGCGATCGCCGCAAATCGCAAGGGAAATCGCCCTTGCGATCTGCGGCGATACCGGGCTGATCGGGTCTCTGGCACCCGACCGCCCGGTAATTTCGCATGATCCCGGCTGTCACAGACAGCCAGGACCATGCTGAAGTATCGGAGCGAGGTGGCAAGCCTGCCACCTCCTCCGATCCCCTGCGATCCGTCGGTTAACTAACCGACCAATCGCAGGAGGGGGGGCGGTTACTTCCTCCCGTCCTGCCCGGCCCCTTGAAGTCCGGAGAGGACGAGAGGAAGACCGGAGGACGCGGTGGGGGACGGGGGAGTGCTGGGGACCGGCCCCGGTACTTACCTCGTCCCTGAAGACCCGGATCCCGGCGAGGAAGATGGCGGCGGCGGCGACAGGTGAGTATATCTTCAGCCGCGGTCGGGCCCTTTACATCAATGCACGTCGCCGTAAAGCGACATGCATTGCTGTATTGGGACCCTGTAAACTACAACTCCCAGCATGCCCAGACAGCCTTTGGCGTCTGGGCATGCTGGGAGTTGCAGTTTTGCAACATCTGGAGGTCCACAGTTTGGAGACCACTGTGCCCTTCCAGATGTTGCAAAACTACACATCCTCAGCATGCCCTTACTGTCCAGGCATGCTGGGAGTTGTAGTTCTGTAACATCTGGCCCTTCAGATGTTGCAGAACTACAACTCCCAGCATGCCTGGACAGTTTTGGCATACTGGGAGTTCTAGTTTTGCAACATCTGGAAGGGCACAGATTGGGAACCACTGTATTAGTGGTCTGCAAACTGTAGTTCTCCAGATGTTGCAAAACTACAACTCCCAGCATGCTGGGAGTTGTAGTTCGGCAACATCTGGCTCTAAAGATGTTGCCGAACTACTACTCCCAGCATGTCTGTGAATGCTGGGAGTTTTGGTTTTGCAACAACTGGAGGCACACTGGTTGGGAAACATTGTCTGTTTCCTAACTCAGTGTTTCCCAAGCGTGTGCCTCCAGCTGTTGCAAAACTATAACTACCAGCATGCACTGATAAACTGTGCATGCTGGGAGTTGTAGTTTTGTAACAGCTGGAGGTCCCCCCCTTGTGAATGTACAGGGTACATTCACATGGGCAGGGGGCTTACAGTGAGTATCAGGCTGCAAGTTTGCGATGCAGCAAATTTTGCGCGGCACCTCAAACTCGCAGCGGGAACTCGCTGTAATCCCCTGCCCGTGTGACTGTACCCTAAAAACACTACACTACCACAAAATAAAATAAAAAGTAAAAAACACTACATATACACATACCCCTACACAGCCCCCCTCTCCTCCCAATAAAAATGAAAAACGTCCGGTACGCCACTGTTTCCAAAATGGAGCCTCCAGCTGTTGCAAAACAACAACTCCCAGTATTGCTGGACAGCCGTTGACTGTCCAAGCATGCTGGGAGTTTTGCAACAGCTGGAGGCACCCTGTTTGGGAATCGCTGGCGTAGAATACCCCTATGTCCACCCCTATGCAAGTCCCTAATTCAGGCCTCAAATGCGCATGGCGCTCTCACTTTGGAGCCCTGTCGTATTTCAAGGCAACAGTTTAGGGCTACATATGGGGTATCGCCGTACTCGGGAGAAATTGTGTTACAAATTTTGGGGGGATTTTTCTTCTTTAACCCCTTATGAAAAGGTGAAGTTGGGGTCTACAACAGTGTGTTAGTGTAAAAAAATAAATTTTTTACACTAACACGCTGGTGTTGCCCTTTACTTTTCATTTTGACAAGAGGTAAAAGGGAAAAACGCCCCCCAAAATTTGTAATGCAATTTCTCCCGAGTACGGAGATACCCCATAAGTGGGCGCAAACTTCTCTGGGGGCGCACAACAAGGCCCAGAAGGGAGAGTGCACCATGTACATTTGAGGTGATTTGCACAGGGGTGGCTGATTGTTACAGCTGTTTTGACAAACGCAAAAAAAAAAAAAAAACACATGTGACCCCATTTCGGAAACTACACCCCTCACGGAATATAATGAGGGGTGAACTGAGAATTTACACCCCACAGGTGTCTGACAGATCTTTGGAAGAGTGGGCTGTGCAAATTAAAAATTTTGTACAGCCCACTGTTCCAAAGTTCTGACAGACACCAGTGGGGGGTAAATGCTCACTGTACACCTTGTTACGTTCCTCAAGGGGTCTAGTTTCCAAAATGGTATGCCATGTGGGGGTTATTTTGCTGTCCTGGCACCATATGGGCTTCCTAAATGCGACATGCCCCCCGAGCAAAATTTGCTCTCCAAAAGCCAAATATGACTCCTTCTCTTCTGAGCATTGTAGTTCGCCCGTAGTGCACTTCAGGTCCACTTATGGGGTACCTTCATACTCAGAAGAGATGGGGTTACAAATTTTGGGGGGTATTTTCTGCTATTAACCCTTGCAAAAATGTGAAATTTGGGGGGAAACACACATTTTTGTGAAAAAAAAAATTTTTTTTTTACATATGCAAAAGTCGTGAAACCCCTGTGGGGTATTAAGGCTCACTTTATTCCTTGTTACGTTCCTCAAGGGGTCTAGTTTCCAAAATGGTATGCCATGTGAGTTTTTTTTGCTGTTGTGGCACCATAGGGGCTTCCTAAATGCGACATGCCCCCCGACCAAAATTTGCTCTCCAAAAGCCAAATATGACTCCTTCTCTTCTGAGCATTGTAGATCGCCCGTAGTGCACTTCAGGTCCACTTATGGGGTACCTCCATACTCAGAAGAGATGGGGTTACAAATTTTGGGGGGTATTTTCTGCTATTAACCCTTGCAAAAATGTGAAATTTGGGGGGAAACACACATTTTAGTGAATTTTTTTTTTTTTTTTTACATATGCAAAAGTCGTGAAACACCTGTGGGGTATTAAGGTTCACTTTACCCCTTGTTACGTTTCCCAAGGGGTCTTGTTTCCAAAATGGTATGCCATGTGGGGATTTATTGCTGTTCTGGTACCATAGGGGCTTCCTAAATGCAACATGCCCCCCAAAAACCATTTCAGAAAAACGTACTCTCCAAAATTCCCTTGTCGCTCCTTTGCTTCTGAGCCCTCTACTGCGCCCGCCGAACACTTTACATAGACATATGAGGTATGTGCTTACTCGAGAGAAATTGGGCTACAAATATAAGTATAAATTTTCTCTTTTTACCCCTTGTAAAAATTCAAAAATTGGGTCTACAAGAACATGTGAGTGTAAAAAATGAAGATGGTGAATTTTCTCCTTCACTTTTCTGCTATTCCTGTGAAACACCTTAAGGGTTAAAACGCTGACTGAATGTCATTTTGAATACCTTGGGGGGTGCAGTTTTTATAATGGGGTCATTTGTGGGGTATTTCTAATATGAAGACCCTTCAAATCCACTTCACACCTGAACTGGTCCCTGAAAAATAGTGAGTTTGAAAATTTTGTGAAAAATTGGAAAATTGCTGCTGAACTTTGAAGCCCTCTGGTGTCTTCCAAAAGTAAAAACTCATTAATTTTATGATGCAAACATAAAGTAGACATATTGTATTTGTGAATAAAATTTTTTTTTATTTGGAATATCCATTTTCCTTACAAGCAGAGAGCTTCAAAGTTCGAAAAATGCAAAATTTTCAATTTTTTCAGCAAATTTTGAAATTTTTCACTATGAAACGATGAGAGTATCGACAAAATTTTACCAATAACATAAAGTAGAATATGTCACGAAAAAACAATCTCGGAATCAGATTGATAGGTAAAAGCATTCCAGAGTTATTAATGTTTAAAGTGACAGTGGTCAGATGTTCAAAAAACGCTCCGGTCCTAAGGTGTAAAATGGCCTGGTCCTTAAGGGGTTAAGGCAGTCGGCTAGCCCTTTATACTCTTGTACATACCTTCCTTCCTTTGTTTTTAATTTAATTATTCCTTGTTTTAATTTCCTTTTTTCATTTACACAGACTGAGCTAGTTTTTCTTCTGCCTGCACTGTAGAAGTTCTTATAACTTGCTTGGCCTCTTTCTGCCTAATCTTGTAGATTTCCCTATCTTCATTGCTCTGGGTTATTTTATAATTAATAAATGCTAGCTTTTTTTTTTTTTATGATTTTGGCCACTTCTGCTGAGTACCGCAGTGGTCTCTTCTTTTTCTGCTTTTACTGACAAGTCTAATGCAATTTTCTGTTGCCTTCAATAGTGCATCTTTTAAGTAGCCCCATTTCTCCTGGACTCCATGTAATCCGTTCCAGTCTGATAGGGACTCATTTATGACTAATCTCATTTTTGAAAAGTCTGTTTTTCAATAATCAAAAACTTTTGTTTTTGTGTTGTGTGACTCCTTCATTGTTCTTATATTAAACCACACTAACTGGTGATCACTAAATCCCATGCTTTTGCCTACAATAACATCATATACCAAATCCCCATTTGTGACTATCAAATCCAAAATGGCCTCCCTCCGGGTTGGCTCCTCGACCACTTGTTGTAGAGATAATCCCAGTAGGGAATTTAGAATATATGTACTCCTGGCAGAACTACTGTAGATATTTTGGTTTTCCAGTTTATATCCAGAAGATTGAAGTCTTCTATAATGATAACTTCTCCTTTCATTGTTATTTTAGCTATTTCCTCAACTAGTAGATCATATAATTCTTTAACTTGGCCTGGTGGTCTATATATCACACCTACACGAGTTACTGCATGATTACCAACTGCAGTGTAACCCAAACTGACTCTATGTTGGCCTAACTAACTTATATTAGGTTAGATTTTATAATATCTGTCACATTTAGGAATCCCCTATGGTGCCAGAACAGCAAAAGAAAACCAACAAGGCATACTATTTTGGAAACTACACCCCTCAAGGAACATAAAAAGGGGTACAGTGAGCTTTAACACCCCACAGGTGTTTGACGACTTTTCATTAAAGGCGGATGTGTAAATGAAAAAATAATATTTTTTCACTAAAATGGTGGTTTTCCCCCAAATTTTACATTTTTAATGTAATAGGAGAAAATGCCCCCCAAATTTTTTTATGTTATGTTTGTTGTAATGTTATCCCATCTCTTCTGAGTATGGAAATAACCCATGTGTGCACTACAATGCTCAGAAGAGGAGTCACATTTGGCTTTTGGAAAGCAAATTTTGATTAAATGTTTTTTGGGGGGCATGTCGCATTTAGGAAGACCCTATGGTGCCAATACAGCAAAAATACAAACCCACATGGCATACTATTTTCGAAACTACACCCCTCGAGGAAGGTAACAAGGTGTACAGGGAGCCTTAACACCCCACAAGTTTTTGACACATTTCTGCTAAAGTTGGATGTGGAAATTAAAAATTAGATTTTTTTTTTCACTAAAATGCTGGTGTTACCCCAAATTTTCATTTTCACAAAATTTGTAATTACATTTCTTTTGAGTATGTAAATACCTCACATGTGGATGTAAAGTGCTCTGCGGGCGAACTACAATGCTCAGAAGATAAGGAGCGCCATTGAGTTTTTGGAGAGAGAACATGGTAGGATTGGAAGTTGGGGGCCATGTACGTTTACAAAGCCCCCCGTGGTGCCAGAACAGTGGATCCCCCCCACATGTGACCCAAATTTAATAAGGGGTGCAATGAGCATTTACACCCCACTGTCATTTGACAGATCGTTGGAACAGTGGACTGTGCAAATGAAAAATTTTATTTTTCATTTACATGGACCACTGTTCCAAAAATCTGTCAGACACCTGTGGGGTGTATATGCTCACTGCACCCCTTATTAAATTCTGTGAGGGGTGTCATTTCCAAAAGGGTCACATGTGGGGGGTCAACTGTTCTGGCACTATGTGGGCTTTGTAAACACACATGGCCTTCAATTTTGGGCACATTCTTTCTCCAAAAGCCCAGTGGCGCTCCTTCTCTTCTGAGCATTAGGGTATGTTCACACTGAGGAATTGGAGCAGAAATCAAGCAGAAATTTTGTGCCTCAAAATATTGTTACTTTTCCACAAGAACTCAAAGAGATTTCGCGCGGAATTTCACGCAGAATTGGCACGGAATTGGCGCGGAAATCGCACGGAATTCGTGCGGAATTGCAGGTTTCATGCGGAGGAGGAGTATCAAGTATTTCTATTCATAAAACATTTTTTTTCATGCGGAATTTCCGCTCAAATTCTGCGCCAATTCCGCGCGGATTCCACGTGGAAATGCTTCTGACTCAAAAAATATATATAACATTGATCTCTATGGGAGAACGACGCTGATTCCGCCTGAAAGAAAGAACATGTTCTTTCTTCAAGTGGAACAGACTTCCTTGTCAGAATTCTGCTTGAGGAAATTCCTCAGTGTGAACTGAGGGGCAGAAATTCTGCACAGCTCTATGGGGATTGTCACTGCTGAATGAATTGGAGAGGAAAAAGCGAGCAGAATTACTCGTGGAAATTCCTCTCCAATTCCTCATGGTGAACATACCCTTATAGTTCACCCGCAGATCACTTTACATCCACATACAGGGTATGTTCTTACTCAGAAGAAATGGGGCTACATTTTTTTTCCTACTCTCGTAGGAACACTCTGTAGTGTAACACCAGCATTTTAGCGAAATTTTTTATTTTTATTTTTCCATCCAACTAAACACCTGTGGGGTGTTAAGGCTCATTATAATCATTGTTACATTCCATGAGGGGTGCAGTTTCCAAAATGGGGTCACATGTGGGTATTCAGTGTTTTGTGTTTTTCAGAACCGCTGTAAAATCAGCCACCCCTGTGCAAATCACCAATTTAGACCTCAAATGTACATGGTGTGCTCTCACTTCTGAGCCATGTTATGCGCCCGCAGATCCCTTTACACCCACATATGGGTAATTCCGTACTCAGGAGAAATTGCATTACAAATTTTTGGGGTCTTTTTTTCCTTTTACTGCTTGTGAAAATTAAAAGTATGGGGCAACACCAGCATGTAAGTGTAAAAAATGAAAAAAAAATTACACTAACAGGCTGGTGTAGACCCCAACTTTACCTTTTCATAAGGTGTAAAATGAGAAAAAGCCCCTCAAAATTTGTAACATAATTTCTCCTCAGTATGGAAATACCCCATATGTGGCACTAAACTGTTGCCTTGAAATACGACAAAGCAAGAGAGCGCCATGCACATTTGAGGCCTATTATGGGGATTTGCATCTGCCACCAAAATACCCTACAGCAGTGTTTCCCAAACACGGTACCTCCAGCTGTTGCAAAACTCCAAGCATGCCTTGACAGTCAGTGGCTGTCCGGCAATACTGGGAGTTGTTGTTTTTTTTACATCTGGAGGCTCTATTTTGTAAACAGTGGCGTAAAGAGTTTTATTTATTTTTTTTTTTTTTGGAGTGGGGGGTGGACTGTGTAAGGGCATGTGTAAGTGTAGTGTTCTTAGGGTACCTTCACAGCGGGAAATTTGCCACATGTCAAACATGCCACAGAAAACTCGCTGTGGGGGGCAAACCTCCAGCTGTTGCAAAACAACAACTCCCAGCATGCACTGATAGACCATACATGCTGGGAGTTGTAGTTGTGCAACAGTTGGAGGCACATTGGTTGCGCAACACTGTGAATTTGTTACTTAACTACTCAGTGTTTCGCAACCAGTGTGCCTCCAGCTAATGCAAAACTAGAACTCCCAACATGTACAGTCTCTCAGTGCATGCTGTGAGTTGTATTCTTGCAACAGCTGGAGGCACACTGGTTGCGAGACATTGAGTTAGGACACAAACTCTGTTTCACAACCAATGTGTCTCCAGCTGTTTCAAAACTGCAACACTCAGCATGTATTGACAGTCAAAGGGCATGCTGCGAGTTGCAGTTTTGTAACAGCTGGAGGCACACTGCTGCAACTCCCAGCATGCCCTTTGGTAGTTTGTGCACGCTGGGAGTTGTAGTTATGCAACAGCTGGGTGCACATTTTTTTCATAGAAAAAATGTGCCTCCAGCTGTTGCATAACTAAAACCCCCAGCATGCCCTTGGCTGTGCATTCTGTGTAGCAGATGACTTGGACCGTACCAGGGAGTGGAGTCTAAGGTGCCACTTTTTATATCATGAAAAAAGTGAATAAAAAGCTATCAAAATGTCTGATCAATACAAATATGGTACCGCTAAAAACTTCAGATCATGGCGCAAAAAATAAGCCCTCATACTGCCCCATACGTGGAAAAATAAAAAAGTTATAGGGGTTACAAGATGGGAATTTTTAACATGTAGTTATGATTTTTTCCAGAAGTACGCAAAAATCAAACCTATATAAGTAGGGTATCATTTTAACTGTATGGACCTACAGAGTGAAGAAAATATGTAATTTTTACCGAAAAATGTACTGTGTAGAAACGGAAACCCCCAAAAGTTACAAAATGGCGTTTTTTTTTTTTTTTTCAATTTTGTCTCACAGTGATTTTTTTTTACATTTCGCCGTAGATTTTTGGGTAAAATGACTGACATCATTACAAAGTAGAATTGGTAGCGCAAAAAATAAGCCATCATATGGATTTTTAGGTGCAACATTGAAAGGGTTATGATTTTTTAAAGGTAAGGAGGAAAAAATTAAAATGCAAAAACGGAAAAATCCTGGGTCCTTAAGGGGTTAAAGCAACTTTTTTTTCAAGTTTAAAATTTTTTAAAAATCTTTAAACAAACAAAAATTACCCAACTTTGGTAGCATTAAAATCATACTCACAATACAATAAAGATAGCATGTAAGATTTACCATATTGTGAACTGTGAAAAAAATGATTGCCCCAGAAACATGCGCAAATCCATATTTTTTTTTAATTTTGCCTTACATATATAGATTATATGATAAAATAAAATAAGACGTACTAAAAGAACTTTGTCAGTGGTAAATAAAAAAGTTATGGGTCTTAGAATGTGAGGAGCAAAAAAAGTGAGCAAATAAAAATTTGCTAGGTCATGGAGGGGTTAATAGTTTTGAAATTTACACACACAGCGATAACAAATGTTATCTTTTTTATTTTTTGTACAATCGGAAAATACGGGTAATTTTTTTTTTTTTAGGGGAGGGGGTTTTATATAATATTTAGAGATAAGCGAATCGAAGATGACGAACCCAAATTTGTTACGAATTTCATGAAATATTCAATTCACAAGGAATGTGAATATCATTGCAATCCATTAAACTCCATTTTAAAGCGTTACAGGCTAAAGGAGACCTAAAATGGCGGATCCACATGTCAGTACATGGGGCAGGGGATTACGGGAGGGTGGGTAACTACGGCAGGAATGAAGGTAGGCGGGATGACCCTGAATCACATGCGAGATGCAGCCTATTAGCATTCATTGACCCCTGTGACATGTCACAGCCCTATATAATCGGCAGCCATCTTGCAGCTGCTCATTTCATCCATGCACTCAGAGAGAAAGGAAGGATTGTGTGTCTGTGTGTGAATTGCTTATACCACAGTGCACCACTGGCAACTGCTAGTCACATCAGCATTGTGGACAGACAGAAGTGCAGTGCTTTGGTTGTTCTCACTGAGAAGGATTTTACGCCATGAACCTCCTATTCACGTTATTGAGCATTTCATCAAAGAGGGGCAGATAGCTTTTCGTTGCCTCATACATATCAGCAAGCTGCCTACACTTTATGAACCACCTTATCACCTTATTTTTCGGCGCAATTCTGTGCTTTTTTTTCCACAATTAATCATCTGCTGCTTATAATTGTGTGTAGACAGAATAAAAACCAGTGCACACCATTCTTAACACTCTGTGACAAAGTGCAATTTAGGGTTTAATCCCATTTTTTTTTTCTTGTGGTGCTACACTGTTGTGTTCTGCTGCTGTGCAAAAAGAAGTTTTTTCAGAGAACTGTTGTGCATTTTTCTGCCCTCATACGTGCATACCACATGCCTACATCAAAGCAGTCTACTACTTTGTATCTGTAACAAGTCTAGATACAGGAAAAGTCCTGGCAACAGTAATCACCGGTTGGTGTTTTACAAAAATACAGAGTTTTTTGGCATATTGTTGCGCATTCTTTTGCCCTCATATGTGCATACCACATACATACATCTAATAAGTGTACCATTTTGTACCTGTTAATCTGTCAAGGGCCTACATACTGTGAAAGTACAAGCAACAGTACTCACCAGCTGTTGTTTTACAAAAATACAGAGTTTTTTTTTGCGTATTGTTGAACATTTTTCTGCCCTCATCAGTGCATACCGCATACATACATCTGATTAGTGTACCATTTTGTACCTGTTACTCTGTCAAGGGCCTACATACTGTGAAAATTCCAAGCAACAGTACTCACCGGCTGGTGTTTTACAAAAATACAGAGTTTTTGGACGTATTGTTGCGCATTTTTTTGCCCTGATACGTGCATACCACATACGTACATCTAATAAGTGTACCATTTTGTACCTGTTAATCTGTCAAGGGCCTACATACCGTGAAAGTCCAAGCAACAGTACTCACCGGCTGGTGTTTTACAAAAATCGAGTTTTTATGGAGTATTGTTGCACATTTTTCTGCCCTCGTCAGTGCATATCGCATACGTACATCTAATAAGTGTACCATTTTGTACCTGTTACTCTGTCAAGGGCCTACATACTGTGAAAATTCCAAGCAACAGTACTCACCGGCTGGTGTTTTACAAAAATACAGAGTTTTTGGACGTATTGTTGCGCATTTTTTTGCCCTGATACGTGCATACCACATACGTACATCTAATAAGTGTACCATTTTGTACCTGTTAATCTGTCAAGGGCCTACATACTGTGAAAGCCCAAGCAACAGTACTCACCAGCTGTTGTTTTACAAAAATACTGAGTTTTTTTTGCGTATTGTTGAACATTTTTCTCCCCTCATCAGTGCATACCGCATACATACATCTAATTAGTGTACCCTTTTGTACCTGTTACTCTGTCAAGGGCCTACATACTGTGAAAATTCCAAGCAACAGTACTCACCGGCTGGTGTTTTACAAAAATACAGAGTTTTTGGACGTATTGTTGCACATTTTTTGCCCTGATACGTGCATACCACATGCATACATCTAATAAGTGTACCATTTTGTACCTGTTAATCTGTCAAGGGCCTACATACTGTGAAAGTCCAAGCAACAGTACTCACCGGCTGGTGTTTTACAAAAATCGAGTTTTTATGGCGTATTGTTGCACATTTTTCTGCCCTCGTCAATGCATACTGCATATGTACATCTAATTAGTGTACCATTTTGTACTTGTTAATCTGTCAAGGGCCTACATACTGTGAAAGGACAGCCAAAAGTAATCCCCTGGTGCAGTTCTAGACAAATACTGTTTAAAGAGTAGTGAAGCATATTGTAATACCCTCATACGCACTAAGTATGTCAGGCAGAGAAGTGCCAGGACATGCACAGAGGAGTGGAAGAGGCCTAAATACTTCAGGCAGAGGTCGCAGCAGACTTGGGGCAACTGGCAGCAGGAGTCGCAGCGAGAGGCCTGAGCTCCCGTTATCAGCCAGCGGTCGCGTCTCGACCAGCAACCCATCTGCCGTCGTCGATTTGTTATATAGTGATGCGGAGAGTGATGTGGGAGGCGGTGTTGTCAGGGTTCAGGGTCCTGAAGCAGACACTGATGTGGAACCTGAGGAGGACATCAGTGACATGCAGACACCTTTTGATGATGATGAAGTCGATCGCAATTGGGAGACGGGTGCAGAAGGGGCTTCATCATCATCAGGAGAAGAGAGTTGCAGGTTGCCCTTGAGGCAGCAGCTGAGCCAGCAAGGCGGTAGTATGGTTGGCAGAAGTGGAAGTTCTGGAGCCAAACGTGCCCAGGGGAGACCCCCTGCTTCGAAACAGCCTACATTTCATGGAGGTAGTGGAGCAGGGGTTCCTGGAGATGGCGCCAGTAGCAGTCAATTAGTGTGGACTGTAGGTGGGAAAATCAGCTACTCGGCGGTGTGGCAGTTTTTCATCAGGCATCCGGAGGAGGTTCACGTTGCCACATGCAAGATATAGGAAACTGTGCATGCACTTCAGCCACTCGTACACCGCAAAGCATACCCTCCTTGAGCTGTAGCGTCAGAACGGTATCCCACAACATAGTCTTATTTGTGACGTTGCCACACGTTGGAATTCCACCCTCCATATGTTGGACAAACAATATGAACAAAGAAAAGCCATCACCGATTTCTTGATGATCCAAGCAGATACGAGTACTCCCCTGTGCAACTTCAATGTGAACCAGTGGCAGCTCATACATGACACCTGCCTTTTTTTTGCTTTTGTTTTTGAAAGACAATTTTCTTTTATTGAATGTAAAATAAGGAACCATAACAAGGCATCTTCAAGGTAAATAATAACAGACATATTGTGACAAACTAGAACATGGACGTCAAGAAGTCTCACAAGAAGTTGCAGCAAATAAGAATCATAATAACTGTGCCGATAAACCAGAAAGGTTGTGTGTGAAAGGATGTGCAGACGAATATGACATCGAATGAGAGCTTGATCAGCAATAGAATACTATATCTAGCCCATAACTGACTCGCCTTCACACGCAATGTATTAAGCACATCTTGACGTACTAGCTATTAACAAAAGATGACAGACATGAGGAAACAGACCAACAGAAACACTAGACAGACACACACAGAACCAGCCGACGTCCAGAGCTCTGCTCAACAGACCCCCTCCGCTTTTAACTAAGGAATGATCAAATTAACGGCCTAGGTAAGGAGTAGGACGAAGAAATTTACGGTATCTTCAATGCACTTAGAGACCCTGCCAAGGATGCCATAGTATACCATTGCTTAGACGCAAAAGTTCGAATTATAGATATAATGTCCGAGGGAAGATAATGTTGCATCAAGAATTGTTTCCATTAATTGAATAAGGCTTTCAATTTACGTTCCCTGTTGTGGAGTGCCTCACTTCTCTCAAGAATAAACGTGTTTTTAAGTTTAAGTTTTTAGTCAGGGCAAGAATTGTGTGTGCAAGTGGAGGTAAGTGAGCATAGGAGATGCAGTCATCAGATCGGGAAACTATAATGTGAAAGTGCGCTTCATAGGGGCCAAGTGGCGAAGTTACAGCACAAGCGTCTTTTATAAAATTAACCCCTTAAGGACCAAGCCCATTTTGGCCTTAAGGACCAGAGCGTTTTTTGCACATCTGACCACTGTCACTTTAAACATTAATAACTCTGGAATGCTTTTAGTTATCATTCTGATTCCGAGATTGCTTTTTCGTGATATATTCTACTTTAACATAGTAGTAAATTTTTGTGGTAACTTGCATCCTTTCTTGGTGAAAAATCCCAAAATTTTATGAAAAAATGCATTTTTTCTAACTTTGAAGCTTTCTGCTTGTAAGGAAAATGTATATTACAAATTTTTTTGATTCACATATACAATATGTCTACTTTATGTTTGCATCATAAAATTGATGAGTTTTTACTTTTGGAAGACATCAGAGGGCTTCAAAGTTCAGCAGCAATTTTCCAATTTTTCAAAAAAATTTCAAACTCGATATTTTTCAGGGACCAGTTCAGTTTTGAAGTGGATTTGAAGGGTCTTCATATTAGAAATACCCCATAAATGACCCCATTATAAAAACTTCATCCCCCAAAGTATTCAAAATGACATTCAGTCAGTGTTTTAACCCTTCAGGTGTTTCGCAGGAATAGCAGCAAAGTGAAGGAGAAAATTCAAAATCTTTATTTTTTACACTCGCATGTTCTTGTAGACCCAATTTTTGAATTTTTGCAAGTGGTAAAAGGAGAAGATGTTTACTTGTATTTGTAGCCTAATTTCTCTCAAGTAAGCACATACCTCATATGTCTATGTAAAGTGTTCGGCGGGCGCATTAGAGGGCTCAGAAGCGAAGGAGCGACAAGGGGATTTTGGAGAGAACAGTTTTCTGAAATGGTTTTTGGGGGCCATGTCACCTTTAGGAAGACCCTAGGGTGTCAAAACAGCAAAAAAAAAAAACACATGGCATACCATTTTGGAAACTAGACCCCTCGGGGAATGTAACATGGGAAAAAGTGAGCCTTAATACCCCACAGGTGTTTCATGACTTTTGCAAATGTAAAACAAAAAAAACAAAAATTACCTAAAATGCTTGTTTTCCCCCAAAAATTAGATTTTTAAAAAGGGTAATAGCAGAAAATACCACCCAAAATTTGAAGCTCAATTTCTCCCGATTCAGAAAACACCCCATATGGGGGTGAAAAGTGCTATGCTGGTGCACTACAGGTCTCAGAAGAGTAGTCACATTTGGCTTTTTGGAAGCAAATTTTGCTCTGGGGGCATGCCGCATTTAGGAAGCCCCTATGGTGCCAGGACGACTTTTGCATATGTAAAAGAAAAAAAAAATGTTTTTACCTAAAATGCTTGTTTTCCCAATAATTTTACATTTTTAAACAGGGCAAAAGCAGAAAATAGCCCCCAAAATTTGTAACACAATTTCTCCCGAGTACGGTGATACCCCATATGTGACCCTAAATTGTTGCCTTGAAATACGACAGGGCTCCAAAGTGAGAGCGCCATGCGCATTTGAGGCCTAAATTAGGGATTTGCATAGCGGTGGACATAGGGGTATTCTACGCCAGTGTTTCCCAAACAGGGTAACTCCAGCTGTTGTAAAACTCCCAGCATGGCTATCTGGTAATACTGGGAGTAGTTGTTTTGCAACAGCTGGAGGCTCCGTTTTGGAAACAGTGGCGTACCAGACGTTTTTCATTTTTATTGGGGGGGGGGGGGCTGTGTAGGGGTATGTGTATATGTAATGTTTTTTACTTTTTATTTTATTTTGTGTTAGTTTAGTGTAATGTAGTGTTTTTAGGGTACTGTCACAGGGGGGGGGGGTTCACAGTAGCTTCTCGCTGGCAGTTTGAGCTGCGGCAGAAAATATGCTGCAGCTCAAACTTGCAGCCGGATACTTACTGTAAACCTTCTCCCATGTGAGTGTACCCTGTAAGTTCACATTGGGGAGGGGGGGAAATCCAGCTGTTGCAAAACTACAACTCACAGCATGTGCTGACAGACTGTACATGCTGAGAGTTTTAGTTTTGCAACAGCTGTAGGCACACTGGTTATGTATCACTGAGTTTGTGACCTAACTCAGTGTTTCAAAACCAGTGTGCCTCCAGCTGTTGCAAAACTACAACTCCCAGCATGTACGGTGCATGCTGGGAGTTGTAGTTTGCAACAGCTGGAGGCACACCGGTCGTGAAAAACTGAGTTAGGTAAAAAGAAACTGAGTTTCACAACCAGTGTGCCTTCAGCTGTTTCAAAACTACAACTCTCAGCAGTCACCGACAGCCAACAGGCATGCTGGGAGTTGTAGTTATGCAACCAGCAGATGCACCACTACAACTCCCAGCATGCACTTTAGTTGTTTGTGCAAGCTGGGGGTTGTAGTTATACAACAGCTGAAGGTGCACTTTTCCATAGAAAAAATGTGCCTCCAGCTGTTGAAAAACTATAAGTCCCAGCATGCCCATAAGGGAATGCTGGGAGTTGTGGTGGTCTGCCTCCTGTTGTTGCTTAGCAACAGCTCCCAGCATGCAAAAAGGGCATGCTGGGACCTGTAGTTCCCGCACCCGCTCACATCCTCCGGAAGATGGGAGGAGCGGGTTGCGGGAGTGACACCCGTAGCAGGTGCCCTGATTGGTTGGCCGGTAAACCGGCCGAGGAATGAGGACGATCGTGAGGTGGCACAAGTGCCACCTCACTCCTGCTAGCTATGGCTGTTCGGGGCCATCAGAGACGGCCCCCGATCAACCAGTAATTCCGGGTCATTGGGTCACTGGAGACCCGATTGACCCGGAATCGCCGCAGATCGCTGGGCTGAATTGTCCAGCGATCTGTGGCCATCGCAGACATGGGGGGACATAATGACCCCCCTGGGCGATATGCCGCGATGCCTGCTGAACGATTTCAGCAGGCATCCGGCTCCGGTCCCCAACCGGCTAGCGGTGGGGACCGGATTTCCCACGGGCGTATGGATACGCCCTCGGTCCTAAAGGACTCGGAATGCAGGGCGTATCCATACGCCCTGTGTCCTGAAGAGGTTAAAAGCATGTTCCCAGAAATCTCGTATGTGTGGACAAAGCCATATGCACTGATACAGGTCTGCCTTCTCTTGTTTACACTTCGGGCACTGGGTAAGTCTAGTCGGGTTGACAGGGGACGGGGGAATAGTGAAAGCATAAATAGCTGAATGTATCAATTTAAGTTGGGTTTCCCTCCACTGTTCATTGTGTACATGTGTCCTAAAGTCAGCCCATCCTTGGAGTATGTGATCCGGAGCATTCGAGTCGTCCAATACCGAGGCCCATTTCAACCCCACACACTTCGTCGGAGATTTAATGTACCATTTACGCAATTGAGCATAAAGAGCAGAGATAGAGCGTGCGGTAGTGGAGGACAGAATATCATCAAAATCATTAGTATTTGTCTCTTTTTGGAGGTCAAGAAGTTTAGATCTACAGTAGGAGCTGATTTGGTTATAAGGTAAGTAATGTGAGGTAGGGATATTGTAATGTGCAATCAGTTCTTGTGTCGTGTACCACCTCTGTTCCCCTTTATGAATAAGATCTCCCAATGTATGAATCCCATTTTGACGCCAGATGTGAAAGGAAGGATTGTCATGACCTGCCAGAAAATCCGGCATATGCCAAGGAGAGAGGTGTTTAGAGCACAGGAAGGAGAAACCCATTCTTCTCAATTCCTTCCAAGTTGCTATTGTGTCTTTAAGTAGTAGCGACCATTTGATGATTGGTGGCAAGGAGGGAATTGAACAGTGAAGTAGTGCCAATGGATGCCAAGGAGCGGCAAAGGCAGACTCCAAGGCCAAATTTGAGTAGAAAGAGGAGGAGTGGAACCAGTCCATAATATTCCTGAAAAGTCAGCCTAAGTTGTAGCTTCTAATATCTGGAAAGTTCACCCCCCTTCAAGAATCGGAAGCATCAATGTGCGGAGAGCTATGCGGGGCTTCTTGCCGGACCATATAAATTGTGTAAATGTTGACGTTAAGAGTTTAACATCCGTATGTTTCAACACTAACGGTATGGTCTGAAGGGGATAAAGCAGTTTAGCAAAACTATACATTTTGAGAAGGTGACTGTGACCTAATAGTGAAAGGGGTAAATTATGCCATCTGTGTAGTTCCAATAGAATTTTGGTTATTAAGGGAGGGTAATTCAAAGTATACAGCGACTGCGGCAATTTAACTATCTTTATACCAAGATATGTAATATATTGCGGGATGATCGGGATTCCTAGTGTACGTGCCAATTGCAGAAAAGCATTAGGAGGACGCTTTAGAAGTAAAAGAGAAGATTTATGGACATTCACCCGGTATCCGGAATAACTGCCAAACTGTCTCAGTGCAGCTAGTATAGTAGGCAAATCCCTTACAGGGTCTTGAACGTATAAAATAACATTGTCTGCATAAAGTGACGCCTTAACTTCTGCGTTACCCACTTTGATGCCCTCAAACAGCGTGGAAGCAGTCAAATACTGTGCCAGTGGGTCTAAAGCGATATCAAACAGTAGGGGGGAGAGGGGACACCCCTGACGTGTGCCTTTGCCTAGCTGGAAAACTGGAGAGAGGAATCCTGGTAAATATATTCGAGACTTTGGGGAAGCATAAATGGAGTCCAATAAATTGGGGAAGGCCCCCACAACATGCATAGCGTCCAGCACCGCCCCTAGCCATCTCCAACTAACATTATCAAACACTTTTTCAGCATCAACTGTCAAAAGTGATGGACAACCTACTGTGTCAGGGCGGTGATGGACAGTATCCAGGACTGCAAGTACCATCCGCAGATTCATGACTGCAGATCTGTTTTTATAAAGCCCGCTTGAGCAGGAGAGATAAGGTGTGGTATTATAACCGCCAACCTATCCACCATGATGAATGATAGTATTTTAGAGTCTACATTAATGAGCGAAATCGGTCGGTAGGACCCGGGGTCTAGGGGGATCCTTATTGAGTTTAGGAATGAGGTGAATATAAGACATGGATGCTGAGGCCAGTGATTCCCGATCAAATAAAATGTGATTGTACAGACCAGATAACGTTTCAGAAATCTGATCTTGTAAAAGTTTAGAGAATTCCCCTGTCAACCCATCTGGTCTAGGGGCTCTTAAATTTTTAAGTCGTTTAATGGTCTGTCCAACCAGATCTGGTGTAATAGGGGTATTTAGTAGTTCCAGCTGTTCCGTGTTGATCTGTGGTAGCCACACTTTAGTCAGTAGGGTGTCTATTGGTAATTTTGAAGAAGATGTGTCAGAATATAAATCCTCATAATACTTCCCCATATAGTCAGAGATGTGTTTGGGATCAGTAAGAAGGGTCCCATCTGTGCTCCTAAGTGAGAATATGGACGCTGGGGGGGTTTTGACCTCTAGCTAGGGAGGCCAAGAGACGTCCCGATTTGTTCCCAAATGTATGTATAAGTGCTGGGAATTCCGTGTAGTAGTATTGTTCCTTCTTTGTCAACCAATCATTAAACCCGTTCTTTGCTGCGCACCAGTTTTGCTTATGAACCTGTGTGGGACTGGAAAGAAAGGTGGTATAAGCTTTTCTCAACGTTTCGCTAGCCTCAGCAAACTAAGTAGCTAAGGCTTTCTTTTTACCCGTCACATATGAGATGATTTGGCTTCTCGAAACCGCTTTTGCAGTGTCCCAAAAAAAGGTTGGATTGTCGCTATGATCTCCGTTATGTGACACTTATTCCAACCACCATCCTCGCAAAAGGGTAGTGAATGAGTTATCTTGATATAGAGCAGCAGGAAATCGCCACAGTATATCCGTACCTTTTGGATGGCGGTCGGATAAATGCAGCATAATAGGAGCGTGATCTGAAATAATCAAGTCCTCAATTTACGTGTCAAGTATCAAAGAGCCTAGGTAGGAGTGGATGAAAATATAGTCAATGCGTGACCATGTAGATTGTGCATGAGAAAAGAAAGAGAATTGTCTCTCTGCCGGATTATGTATTCTCCACGGATCTATCAGGGAGGTAGTGTCCAAAAGGGGGTGGAGCACTAAGTCCTGTTTTGATTCATGGTGTACAGTAGTGCGTGACCTATCCTCTGAAGCATTAACCACTGAATAAAAATCACCCCCTATGATTTTCGTGGAGACAGAATCTGCCAGAATTCGAGACTCCAAGGAAGTATAAAAGGATTAATTAGCCACATTAGGGCCGTATACATTATATATGCTGTGTGTCCCATTCAGGGATATTAGGACCATAGAATGTCATCTACCCTCTCCATCATCTTGAAAGTGTAGAACTTCATGCTGGAAGTGTTTGCTGATTAGGGTGATGACCCCAGCTTTACGGTCTATGGAGGAAGCACCCAAGACTGTACCCACCCATCATTTTTTCATTCGATGGAAATCGGATTTCGGCAGATGTGTCTCCTGTAAGAGAGCTATGTCTACCTGTAATTTGTGTAGATGTCTCAGTATCTTCATATGTTTTTGCGGGGAACGTAACCCCTTAACATTCCAAGATATTACCTTCAGATTGGCGACCTATGAGTAGATGAAGCCACCGCATACGGGTATAGTGGAGAAGGGGTCAGCTGAGGGGTCTGGACGTCAGCTGCCGACATGAAGGGAAACATAAAACATAGATTAAATGAAATCCAAGATAACATGTAGATAATATCCAACAATTTATAACTGTCGGAATGAACAAAATTAGAATGGCGCATCTCAAAACGCCACACAAAGCACATGACTTCGCAGTTTTCGGGGAGAGTAAAGGCACCTGTCTGTGCTGCCAATGACTCTGCATCAACTGGTGAACCAGGAAAGTGGCCATGATAACACTCCATTACTCAGGAGCACGTGGCCCCGCCAATAGAAGTGGGGAACCAGAGACTGGTAGTAGGAGCGGAGAGAGGAGAAAATAGAAGAAGAAGGAGAGGAAAGGGGGTGGGTAGGAGGGGAGGAAGAGGGGAGATAGGGTAGGTGAGGAAAAGCAATAGTAGAAGGGAAGAGGAAAGAGGGGTTCATGAAGGAGGAGAGAAGAAGGGAGGAGAAAAGAAGAAAACAAAAGGAAAGGTATGAATATTATACCGTAGGTAGAGTGACCCCTAAAAATTTCAGTACAAGCTTGTATATTGGAATAAGTGGAAATTAAAGGAAGTCATAACAGTAAATACTGGTAACATTTATCTAGCATAAAGGATCAGAGAGACCTCTCAAGACTCTATGCCATATCAGGCAGAAAATGAACAGCAGGATGCAAGAGTCCAAACCATAAATCAGGGCTAAGTCTAAAGTCTGACTCCTCTACCTAGGAGTGACACCTGCCTTTTGCTGAGGCCCTTTGAGGAAGCCACATTATTTGTAAGTCGCCTGGTTTACGTGATGAACAACGTAATTCCACTCATACTTTTCCTACAACAAATTATTGAAACGATGGCTGGTCACGACAATGGAGACGTTGCATCTATATCTCACGGCTACATGAGCCTTGTGGGGGCTGAACTGGAGGAGGAGGATGAGGGGCAGAGTGGAGCATAGTTTAGATTGGATGAGATGGGCAGTGTTTCTAGTCATTGGACAGGAGAGGAGGAGGAGGAGCAGCCAGAGGAGCTAGAGGGTTATGATGAAGGCGAGACAGAGGACCCAGACACACCGTGGCAGTATGCAGTGGAGATGGAGGCAGGTAGTCCCTCCGAGTCACTGTCGCAAATGGCACGATGCATGCTCAGTTGCTTGCGTAGTGACCCCCGAATTGTCAAAATTCATCAGCGGGATGACTGGCTCTCCACCTTATTGGACCCTCACTACCGTCCCAGAATGGAGGCCTTTTTTACACCCACTTAGAGGGAGGACAAACAGAACTACTATAGAGAGTTCCTATTGGCGACATGGTCCATCCACTCGCAGGTCTGACTCGTGGGGCCCTCTGCGCTCACCTTCTACAGCCATGGCTGCTGGGGTGGCAGGAGAAGTGTCTTTCAGGAACTACTTGCCTCACTGATGCTTCTGGCCTTGTGCCTTTAATTTTTGGAAGTTTAGCAGTAGCTAAATACGTGCTTAATGCAAATTTCAACATTGATCTTTAAATGTAAGGGGTTATGAAACCCTCTTGGGTACTGCGAATGCCTGCTCCTGACTCATCCTGTGTGTTTCAGGAACTACTTGCCTCACTGATGCTTCTGGCCTTGTGCCTTTAATTTTTTGGAAGTTTAGCAGTAGCCAAATACATGCTTAATGCAAATTTCAACATTGATCTTTAAATGTAAGGGGTTATGAAACCCTCTTGGGTACTGTGAATGCCTGCTTCTGACTGATCCTGTGTCTTTCAGGAACTACTTTCCTCACTGATGCTTCAGGCCTTTGGCCTTTAATTTTTGGATGTTTAGCAGTAGCTTGATACATGCTTAACCCCTTAACGACAATGGACGTAAATGGACGTCATGGTGAAGTGGTACTTAGCGCATCATGATGTACATTTACTCTATCAGCAGCCAGGGACCCGCCGGTAATGGCCGACATCCACGATCACGCAGATGTCCGTCATTAACCCCTCAGATGCCGTGATCAATACAGATCACGGCATCTGTGGCAGTGCGGTTCTTTGAATGGATGATCGGATCGCCCGCAGCGCTGCCGCGGGATCCGATCATCCAGCATGGCGGGCGGAGGTCCCCTCACCTGGCTCCGTCCATCTCCCAGAGTCTCCTGCTCTGGTCTGAGATCGAGCAGACCAGAGCAGAAGATCACCGATAGTACTGAGCAGTGCTATGTCCTATACATAGCACTGAACAGCATTAGCAATCAAATGATTGCTATGAATATTCGCCTATGGGGACATAAAAAGTGTTAAAAAAAAAAAAAAGTAAAAACATATAAAATAAAAAAGTAAAAAAAATTGAAAAATCCCCTCCCCAATAAAAAAGTGAAAAGTCCCTTTTTCCCATTTTTCCCCCCAAAAAGCGTAAAAAAAAAAAAATAATACACATATTTGGTAGTCTGAACTATTAAAATATATTGTTAATTGTCCATACGGTGAACGGCGTAAACGTAAAAAAAAGTGTCCAAAATTGCTGTTTTTGGCACATTTTATGAAAAAAAACATAAAAAATTAATAAAAAGTAAATCCTAAGCACAAGTGGTACTTACTGATAAAAACTACAGATCATGGCACAAAAAATGAGCCTTCATATCGCCCCATATACGGAAAAATTAGAAAGTTATAGGTGGTCAAAATAGGGCAATTTTAACCACTTAAGGACCTATGGCGTATGGATACGCCTTGACGTCCTGGTACTTAAGGACCCAGGGCATATCCATACGCCCGTGGGAATTTCGGTTCCCGCCGCGCGCCGGGCGGGGACCGGACCGGGATGCCTGCTGATATAGTTCAGCAGGCATCCCGCGCAAATGCCCAGGGGGGTCATTAGACCCCCCCATGGCGGCGATCGCGGCAGATCGTTGGTGAATTCACACTAACGATCTGCCGCGATTCGGGTCATACGGGTCACGTGTGACCCGCTGACCCGAAGATACAAGGTGATCGGGGGTGTACAATACACTTCCTATCACCCACTGTATCTATGGGGAGGTGGCGATTTCGTAACCCCCCCAGGAGCGCTGCTATTGGCTGGACGATCGTCCAGCCAATAGCAGCCGGCGGGGGAGGGGTTAACTGCATCTTCTTGCAGCTCTGCCCGCTAGCTGAGTTCAGTCAGCGGACAAAGCTGCTCGAAGCTGTGAGGATTGGAGCCCCCTCAGGACCGACGATCCCCCATGGAGCAGGGATAGAAAAAACCCCAGGGAAAGGTAGGAAAAAATAGTGTAAAACAGTAAAATAAAAGTAAAAAAAAAATCCCCCCCCCTGACCCCCTAATTGGTCCCCAAGGGTCTGCCTGAGATTTTTTAGCTTGACCCGGGCCCTATTAGGGGTTCAGGGCGCTGCATTTGGCCCCCCATTTTTTTTTGGCCGCAGCTGTTTATTTTTGTTCATATAACGGTGTGTGATTTCTAATCACACACCGTTATATATAGTATACACCAAGCACACACACTACATACATCCCCGCCACCCCCCACACACACCCCCTCCCACCCCTCTCCACCGCCCCCCGCCACCGTAGAAAAAGGCGATGGCTCGCCGGGCATTTTCGGTAGCGGAGGCATACGCTTTTTCTACGTCCTATACCAGATCCCACTGTACAGTATGGCCATGGCACGGAAGCGGTTTGAGGCCATTCGGAAATGCCTGCATTATGCAGATAATGCGGCATGTCCACCCCGAAGTGATCCCACCTATGACCGGCTTTACAAAGTGAGGCCGGTCATCGATCACTTTGGGGCCAAATTTTTGGAGGCCTATGTACCGCTTAGGGAGCTCTCTGTAGATGAGTCTCTCATCAGTTTTAAGGGGAGACTCATCTCCCGCCAGTATATTCCCTCGAAGCGGGCGCAATATGGCGTGAAGCTATATAAACTTTGTGAGAGTACCTCCGGGTACACTCTGAAGTTTAGGGTGTATGAGGGACGAGATTCCCGTATTGAACCCCCAGATTGTTCCCCCACTCTGGGTGTTAGCGGGAAAATCGTTTGGGACCTTATGTACCCATTGCTGTATAAGGGTTACCACGTGTACGTGGACAACTTTTATACCAGCATCCCTCTCTTCACATCTCTTGCCGCCAGATCGACGTCCGCTTGTGGGACCGTGCGGAAGAATCAGAGAGGCCTCCCTTTAAATTTTGTTCAGACACCTATGCCCAAGGGTGAGTCCCGTGCCCTTACCCATGAAAACCTGTTGCTGGTCAAGTATAAGGATAAGAGGGATGTCCTTATGCTGACCACTATTCATGGTAACGGCAGCTCACCTGTCCCTGTGCGAGGTACCACAACAACGGTCCTCAAGCCCGATTGTATTCTGGACTACAATCGGTATATGGGGGGAGTTGATCTTTCTGATCAAATCCTGAAGCCATATAACGCCATGCGGAAAACACGTGTATGGTACAAGAAAGTTGCGGTCTACTTGGTACAGGTTGCCATGTACAACTCTTTTGTACTGTACCAGAACGCTGGCAACACAGGGACATACCTTCAGTTCCAAGAAGAAGTCCTAAAGGTCCTGATCTTTGCTGATCGGGAAAGAGCAGGCCGGAGTTCAGAAGGAACTGGAGTAATAGGTGCCAGGATCCCAGAAAAAATGCAGAGTGTGTAACAGGAGGGGGATACAGAAGGACACCACCTATCAATGTGACACTTGCCCTGATCATCCGGGCCTCTGCATTAAAAACTGCTTCAGGGAGTATCACACTTCCATGCAGTACTAAATTTTCCCTTTTCATTTTAATTTTCCATAATTTGACCCCAATGTACCAAGTCCAGAGTACATTCCAAGTTTTAACCCCATAAAACCACTAAATTGCCCAAAAAACTCTCATAAAAAAAAAAAAAACTGATAAGACCTCTGGGGGTATTTTTTTCTCTGGGTCATGGGTCACTGAGTCACTATCATCGGGGACTTTTTATGTTGTCTCAAATGCGCAGCGCTCTCTATCTCCACCTGAGCGGGGTGCGCATTTGAGGCAACAGGTTAGGGACGGCCACACACATCACATTCCCAGAATGATGATTCAGAGCATAGGGTTTGGGGTGGGCATATTTTTTAGTTTTGGCTATGCTCTGGGTCATCATTCTGGGAACATAACCTGTTTTATCCTTTTATGTCCCACTGTACCCCTTGTTAGTTATTAGTGTACCCCATATAATGCCCCTTGAGGGGGGGGGGGTCCTAGGCAGAAGCTCAAGGCCCCTGACTGCCCTCCTGTTCCTCCGTGACCAGTGTGCACCCAGAGATCTGTTTTACGCCCAGATATGAGGTATGTCCTTTTTCCAAAGAAATGTATTTACAAATGTAATTTTTTTTTTTTTGCTTTTCTGGCAGTAAATGCGACATGCCCCCCATTTCAGCAAAATTAGCAAATGTGACTCTTTCTCTTCTGAGCATTGTAGCGCTCCTGCAGTGCATTTAACGTCCACTTATGGGGTACCTCCATACTCAGAAGAGATGGGGTTACAAATTTTGGGGGGTATTTTATGCTATTAACCCTTGCAAAAATGTGAAATTTGGGGGGAAACACACATTTTAATGAAAAAAAAATATATATTTTTTTACATATGCAAAAGTCGTGAAACCCCTGTGGGGTATTAAGGCTCACTTTATTCCTGGTTACGTTCCTCAAGGGGTCTAGTTTCCAAAATGGTATGCCATGTGTTTTTTTTTGCTGTTCTGGCACCATAGGGGCTTCCTAAATGCAACATGCCCTTCTCTTCTTAGCATTGTAGTTCGCCCGAAGTGCACTTCAGGTCAACTTATGGGGTACCTCCATACTCATAAGAGATGGGGTTACAAATTTTGGGCGGTATTTTCTGCTATTAACCCTTGCAAAAATGGGAAATTTGGGGGGAAACACACATTTTTGTGAAAAAAAAAATTTTTTTTTACATATGCAAAAGTCGTGAAACCCCTGTGGGGTATTAAGGCTCACTTTATTCCTTGTTACGTTCCTCAAGGGGTCTAGTTTCCAAAATGGTATGCCATGTGTTTTTTTTTGCTGTTCTGGCACCATAGGGGCTTCCTAAATGTGACATGCCCCCCAAAAACCATTTCAGAAAAACTCACTCTACAAAATGCCACTGTCTCTCCTTCCCTTATGAGCCCTCTACTGCGCCCGCCGAACACTTGACATACACATATGAGGTATTTCCTTACTCGAGAGAAATTGTGTTACACATTTTAAGAAAATTTCTCTCTTTTTACCCCTTGTAAAAATGCAAAAACTGGGTTTACAAGAACATGCGAGCGTAAAAAATGAAGATTTAGAATTTTCTCCTTCAACTTGCGGCTATTCCTGTGAAACACCAAAAGGGTTAACAAACCTTTTGAATGTCATTTTGAATACTTTGAGGGGTGCAGTTTTTATAATGTCGTCATTTATGGGGTATTTCTAATAAGAAGGCCCCTCAAATCCACTTCTAAACAGAACTGGTCCCTGAAAAAATCTAATTTTGAAAATTTTGTGAAAAATTGGAAAATTGCTGCTGAACTTTGAAGCCCTCTGATGTCTTTCAAAAGTAAAAACTTGTCAACTTTATGATGCAAACATAAAGTAGACATATTGTATATGTGAATCAATATATAATGTATTTGGAATATATATTTTCCTTATAAGCAGAGAGCTTCAAAGTTAAAAAAAATTAAAAATGTTATATTTTTTCATCAAATTTTGGAATATTTCACCAAGAAATGATACAAGTATCAACAAAATTTTACTGCTAACATAAAGTAGAATATGTCATGAAAAAAAAATCTCGGAATCAGAATGAAAGGTAAAAGCATCCCAGAGTTATTAATGCTTGAAGTGACAGTGGTCAGATGTTAAAAAAATGGCCGGGTCCTTAATGTATATTTGGGCTGGGTCCTTAAGGGGTTAAATATACAAATTTTATTAAAATGGTTTGAGATTTTTTTAAGCAGAATTTTTACCGTAAAGTGTACAGCGTGAAAACAAAACCTTCCACAATTAGCTAAATTGCGTTTTTCTTTTCAATTTTCCCACATAAATAATATTTTTTTGGTTGTGCCGTACATTTTATGGTAAAATAAGGGATGTAACTACAAAGTACAATTGGTGACGCACAAAACAAGCCCTCATATGGGTCTGTGGATGGAAATATAAGACAGTTATGATTTTTAGAAGGCGAGGAGGAAAAAACGAAAATGCTGAAATAAAATTGGTCTGGTCCTTAAGGCCAAAATGGGCCTGGTCCTCAAGGGGTTAATGCAAATTTCAACATTGATCTTTAAATGTAAGGGGTTATGAAACCCTATTGGGTAATGCGAATGCCTGCTCCTGACTCATCCTGTGTCTTTCAGGAACTACTTGCCTCGCTGATGCTTCGGGCCTTGGGCATTTCATTTTTGGATGTTTAGCAGTAGCTAAATACATGCTTAATGCAAATTTCAACATTGATCTTTAAATGTAAGGGGTTATGAAACCCTCCGGTGTACAGCTGATGACTGCTCCTGACTGCTCCTGTGTTTCAGGAATTACTTGGCTTACTGATGCTTCTGGGCTTGGGCCTTAAATTTTTGGATGGTAGCACTACCTAACATGCATCTTCAATAGAGATTTCAACGTTCACCTTTTAATTTTAGGGTTTGTGAACCCCTCTTGTGTACTCATGCTGCTTCCTGCTCCACTCTGTCAGCCTGTTGGTCCTGTGACAGTATGCGACAACGCCTCCACATCCTCCACTTTATCCTAAGCTTCCACTGCCCGGACAAGTCTCAGTGGCCCTTCAGCATACCATGTGTGCAGGGCACGGCGGTGTCACACTGTTCTTCAAATGATTCTCCTTGGCGAAAAGTCTTGGAAACAATGGCCGGTCAGGACAATGGAGATGTTGCGCCTACATCTCACGGCCACATGAGCCCTGTGGGGGCTTGTTAGATTTGGTCCTTTGTACCCACTCGCCGGGGTCTGGGACACTTAAACTTTGATTTAAATTTCAAATAAAACATCACACATTTCAATGGTCTCCTCATGCTTCAGCCAACTCCAAACTGAGTCATTCAGGCAATATATGGTTTACTGATGCCGCTGCTGGGCCTGGGTCTGGGAATTACAATTTTATGATAGGTAGCACCAGCTATCCAAAATCTTCATTTAAAATTTTAAAAATTGTTGTGTTTTTTCTTAGGGATGACATGCTTCACCCAACTCCAGGCTATGTCATTCAGGCAATATATGGTTTACTCATGCCACTGCTGGGCCTGGGTCTGGGAATTAAAATGTTATTATAGGCAGCACCTGCTGTCCAAAATCTTCTTCTAAAATTTCAAAAATGGTTGTGTTTTTGTTTTTTTTAGGGATAGTGAAGCCCTGGTGTGTACTCATGCTTCAGCCAACTCCAGGCTGTGTCATTCAGGCAATATATGGTTTACTGATGCCACTGCTGGGCCTGGGTCTGGGAATAAAAATGTTGTTATGGTAGGTAGCACCAGCTACCCAAAATCTTCGGTTTCAATTTCTAAATTCATCTTTTAATCTTAGGGATTGTGAAGGCCTAGTGCCTACTCATGCTGCTGGCAACTCCGGGCTCTGCCATTCATCCACTTTATGGTGTCCTCATGCTGCCAACACCTCCACGGTGTGCCATTCAGCCACTATATGGTCTCCTCATACTGCCAACACGTCCACGCTGTGTCATTCAGCCACTATTTGGTGTCCTCATGCTGCAAACACCTCCATGCTTTGTCATTCAGACACTATATGGTGTCCTCATGCTTCAGCCTCATCCAAGCTGTGTCATTCAGCCACTATATGGTCTCCTCATGCTGCCAACACATCCACGCTGTGCCATTCAGCCACTATATGGTCTCCTCACACTGATGCCCCCTCCAGGCTCTGTCATTGAGAAATAGCCTTTTTTAATATAGATTTGCCGTGAAAAAATTTGAATCGAAACAAACTTTTTCGGAAAATTCGGCGAATCGGCCGAATCAAAAATGCAACCATTAGATTGCATTTACTCTGTAATGGTTGGTGATATTAACTTTCTGTTTGTGGCACATTAGTATATGTGTGGGGGGAAATTTTTCAAGATGGGTGGTGACCATGGCGTCCATTTTGAAGTTGGCCATTTTTTTCAATAGGAAGAGGGTCATGTGACTACAAAACAATGATGTGCTTGGTTTTAATGTAACCTTATTCTTTCATGAGTTATTTACACGTTTCTGACCACTTATAAAATGTGTTCAATGTGCTGCCCATTGTGTTGGATTGTCAATGCAACCCTCTTCTCCCACTCTTCACACACTGATAGCAACTCCGCAGGAGAAATGCTAGCACAGGTTTCCAGTATCCGTAGTTTCAGGTGCTGCACATCTCGTATCTTCACAGCATAGACAATTGCCTTCAGTTTACCCCAAAGATAAAAGTCTAAGGGGGGTCAGATCGGGAGACCTTGGGTGCCATTCAACTGGCCCACGACGACCAATCCACTTTCCAGGAAATTGTTCATCTAGGAATGCTCGAACCTGACACCCATAATGTGGTAGTGCACCATCTTGCTGGAAAAACTCAGGGAACGTGCCAACTTCAGTGCCTAAAGAGGGAAACACATCATCACGTAGCAATTTCGCATATCCAGTGGCCTTGAGGTTTCCATTGATGAAGAATGGCCCCACTATCCTTGTACCCCATATACCACACCATGCCATCAATTTTTGTGTTCCAACAGTCTTGGAGGGATCTATCCAATGTAGGTTAGTGTCAGACCAATAGTGGGGGTTTTGTTTGTTAACTTCACCATTCACATAAAAGTTTGCCTCATCACTGAACAAAGTCTTCTGCGTAAATTGAGGGTCCTGTTCCAATTTTTGATTTGCCCATTCTGCAGCACCTGAAACTACGGATACTGGAAGCCTGTGCTAGCATTTCTCCTGCAGTGTTGCTATCAGTGTGTGAAGAGTGGGAGAAGAGGGTTGCATTGACAATCCAACACAATGGGCAGCACATTGAACACATTTTATGAGTGGTCAGAAACTTGTAAATAACTCATGAAAGAATAAAGTTACGTTAAAACCAAGCACATCATTGTTTTTCTTGTGAAATTCCCAATAAGTTTGATGTGTCACATGACCCTCTTCCTATTGAAAAGACAAAAGTTGGATTCAAAATGTCCGACTTCAAAATGGCTGCCATGGTCACTACCCATCTTGAAAACAGGAAGTTAATATCACCAACCATTCCCATTTTATTAAGGTGTATCCATATAAATGGCCCACCCTGTACAGTATGATCAGCTATCAACTGATCTAGTCTGGCTAAGCCATGCTACATTAGAGCATCATCGGCAGGGGGCAGGTAAGGGAATCCCCCTTTGCCATTTTAGTTCACGTAACTCCCACCATCACATTGCGGGTGTTCCGTGAGCCCCTCTGAGTTACCAGAGATGTTTCACTTTCACTTTAGACACTGTGAATGGCATTGATAATGGCGTCTAAAGGGATCACCGCTACCTGTCATTAGCAGTGACTGTCCGGCTAGTGATAGTAGCCGACACTCAACGCTCTGAAGCGAGCACAGCCCCTGCACTCGCTTTAAAGCCGCTTAAAGGGGTTATCCAGGAAAAAACTTTATATATATATATATATATATATATATATATATATATATATATATTCAACTGGCTCCATAGAGTTAAACAGCTTTGTAAATTCTTCTAATAAAAAAAAATCTTAAACCATGAGCTGCTGAAGTTGAGCTTTTCTTTTCTGTCTAAGTGCTCTCTGATGACACAAATCCCCATAGCAAACCTCTTCTACTCGGTGCAGTTCCCGAGACAAGGGAATATGTCAGCAGGGAGCACTGATGCCAGACAGAAAAGAACAACTCAACTTCAGCAGCTGGTAATTATTTGAAGGATTAATATTTTTTAATGGAAGTAATTTACAAATCTGTTTAACTTTCTGGAGCCAGTTGATATAAAAAAAATAATTGTTCCTGGAATTCCCCTTTAAGGATTCAGGGCATACAGGTACACCTTTGGGCAATAAGTAACAGGACGCAAGGGTGTAACTGTACACCCTTTGTCATTAACAGGTTAATTGACATTACAGTATGCCATGGCTGACAAAAGCATAGGAGTACCTATCGGACAGTGAGGAGGAAGGTGAGGGCCCCCCCTCCCACCATCCTCTCAGTTGATCAAGACATCGCGGTTTCACTGTGGTGGTCCTGATCAGCACAGCTGAGTAGGTGGGATTGCATTTTTTGACATATTAGATGCCACATTCGAAGGGGTTAATGCCAGGCATTACTGCCGTTGGGACCATCCCGCTATGATGGGTCATAGAAGGGCAGCAGGCACATGGCATACATACATGGCCTGCATCCTTAAGGTGTAAAAGGAAAACAGTCAGCCTGTTCACCCACATAAAGGCAGTACACTGGGTTATAGTGTGGGTGAACAGGAGTCCGATGAGGGGTCACTGACTTAAATACGTACTTTAGGCTCAGAGATATCTCCCCGGAATATCTGTTGCTATGTTTATGTCGGCTTTGTTAACATATTTATTGTCTATGACTCCACATCCTAGTGAAGTGAAGATGCAGGTCATGTGAGCACATGTGTCAACTGATGGCTCACATGATCAACTGTCAGTGTACCATTCTGGGGTCTGATGCCCCTTACACGACTTATTAAGTTATGACTCACAGACCTTAAAGGGGTGTTCCTGTGGAAAACAATTATTTTCAAATCAACTGGTGGCAGAAAGTTAAACAGATTTGTAAATTTTACTAAAAATCTTAATCCTTCCAGTACTTATCAGCTGCTTTATACCACAGAGGAAAAGGAGTTGTTCTTTTCTGTCTGACCACAGTACTCTCTGCTGACACGTCTGTCTATGTCAGTAACTGTCCGGAGCAGGAGAGGTTTGCTATGGGGATTTGCTCCTACTCTGGACAAGCAGAGGTATCAGCAGATAGCACTGTAGTCAGACAGTATCCTCTGTTGTATAAAGCAGCTGATAAGTACTGGAAGGATTAATATATTTTAATAGAATTAAATTACAAATCTGTTTACCTTTCTGGAGAAAGTTGATATGAAAAATGTATTTTCCCCGGGGTACCCCTACATGTACAAAGCCCAGACATTTAGTTTATATGTGACCCAGATACATCTCGTAGCAACCCTATCATCATGTTATGTCAATCCTACTGCTATAATTCAATGTGCTTTCTTACCAATTCCATTTAAGGGGTACTCCCCTGGAAAACATTTTTTAAATCAACTAGTACCAGAAAGTTAAAAGAATTTGTAAATTACTTCTATTTAAAAATCTTAATCCTTCCAGTACTTATCAGCTGCTGTATGTTCCAGAGGAAGTTCTTTTCTTTTTTAATTTCCTTTCTGTCTGACCACAGTGCTCTCTGCTGACACCTCTGTCCATTTTAGGAACTGTCCAGAGTACAAGCAAATCCCCATAGCAAACCTATTCTGCTCTGGACAGTTCCTAAAATGTACAGAAGTGTCAGTGTCACTGTGAAATTCAAAAAGAAAAGAACTTCCTCTGGAGCATACAATAGCTGATAAGTACAGGAAGGATCAACATTTTTAAATAGAAGTCATTTACAAATCTGTTTAACTTTCTGGCACCAGTTGATTTAAAAACAAAAATGCTTTCCCAGGGGAGTACTCCTTTAACCCCTTAAGGACCCTTGACGTACGCCTACGTCATGACACCCTGGTACTTAACCCCTTAAGGACTGAGCCCTTTTCCACATTAAGGACTCGGCCATTTTTTGCAAATCTGACCACTGTCACTTTAAACATTAATAACTCTGGAAGGCTTTTAGTTATCATTCTGATTCCGAGATTGTTTTTTCGTGACATATTCTACTTTAACATAGTGGTAAAATGTTGTGGTAACTTGCATCCTTGGTGAAAAATCCCCAAATTTGATGAAAAATGTTAAAAGTTTGCATTTTTCTAACTTTGAAGCTCTCTGCTTGTAAGGAAAATGGATATTCCAAATAATTTTTTTAAATTCACATATACAATATGTCTACATTATGTCTGCATCATAAAATTGACGTATTTTTACTTTTGGAAGACATCAGAGGGCTTCAAAGTTCAGCAGCAATTTTCAAATTTTTCACAAAATTTTGAAACTTGCTTTTTTTCAGGGACCAGTGCAGGTTTGAAGTGGATTTGAAGGGTCTTCATATTTGAAATACCCCATAAATTACCCCATTATAAAATTTGCACCCCCAAAAGTATTCAAAATGAGATTCAGTAAGCGTTTTAACCCTTTAAGGGTTTCACAGGAATAGCAGCAAAGTGAAGGAGAAAATTCACAATCTTCATTTTTTACACTCGCATGTTCTTGTACACCCAATTTTTGAATTTTTGCAAGGGGTAAAAAGGAGAAAATTTTTACTTGTATTTGAAACCCAATTTCTCTCGAGTAAGCACATACCTCATATGTCTATGTTAATTGTTCGGCGGGCGCAGTAGAGGGCTCAGAAGGGAAGGAGCGATAAATGGTTTTTGGGGGGCATGTCACCTTTAGGAAGCCCCTATGGTGCCAGAACAGCAAAAAAAAAACACATGGAATACCATTTTGGAAACTAGACCCCTCGGGGAACATAACAAGGGGTAAAGTAAACCTTAATACCCCACAGGTGATTCACGACTTTTGCATATGTAAAAAAAATATATATATTTTTACCTAAAATGCTTGGTTTCCCAAAAGTTTTACATTTTTAAAAAGGATAATAGCAGAAAATACCCCCCAAAATTTGAAGCCCAATTTCTCCCGATTCAGAAAACACCCCATATGGGGGTGAAAAGTGCGATACTGGCGCACTACAGGTCTCAGAAGAGAAGGAGTCACATTTGGCTTTTTTGAAGGAAATTTTGCTCTGGGGGCATGCCGCATTTAGGAAGCCCCTATGGTGCTAGGACAGCAAAAAAAAAAAAAACACATGGCATGCCATTTTGGAAACTAGACCCCTCGGGGAATGAAACAAGGGGTAAAGTGAACCTTAATACCCTACAGGTGTTTCACGACTTTTGCATATGTAAAATAAAAAATAAAATATTTTACCTAAAATGCTTGGTTTCCCAAAAAATTTTAATTTTTACAAAGGGTTAAAGCAGAAAATACCCCCCAAAATTTGAAGCCCAATTTCTCCCGATTCAGAAAACACCCAATAAGGGGGTGAAAATTGTTCTGCTGGCGCACTACAGGTCTCAGAAGAGAGGGAGTCACATTTGGCTTTTTGAAAGCAAATTTTGCTCTGGGGGCATGCCGCATTTAGGAAGCCCCTATGGTGCCAGAACAGCAAAAAAAACAAACACATGGCATACTTTTTTGGAAACTAAACCCCTCGGGGAATGTAACAAGCGGTTAAGTGAACCTTAATACCCTACAGGCTTCTTTTCCCAAAAATTTTACATTTTTAAAAAGGGTAAAAGCAGAAAATACCCCCAAAATTTGTAACAAAATTTCTCCCGAGTACGGTGATACCCCATAGGTGACCCTAAACTGTTGCCTTGAAATACGACAGGGCTCCAAAGTGAGAGCGCCATGCGCATTTGAGGCCTAAATTAGGGATTGCATAGGGGTGGACATAGGGGAATTCTACGCCAATGATTCCCAAACAGGGTGCCTCCAGCTGTTGTAAAACTCCCAGCATGCCTGGACAGTCAGTGGCTGTCTGGTAATACTGGGAGTACTTGTTTTGCAACAGCTGGAGGCTCCGTTTTGGAAACCGTGGTGTACCAGACTTTTTTCATTTTTATTGGGGAGGGGAGGGGGCTGTGTAGGGGTATGTGTATATGTAGTGTTTTTTACTTTTTATTTTATTTTGTGTTAGTGTAGTGTTTTTAGGGTACAGTCACACGGGCGGGGGTTCACAGTAGTTTCTCGCTGGCAGTTTGAGCTGCGGCAGAAAATTTGCCGCAGCTCAAACTTGCAGCCCGATACTTACTGTAAACCTCCGCCCATGTGAGTGTACCCTGTACATTCACATGGGGGGGGGGGACATCCAGCTGTTGCAAAACTACAACTCCCAGCATGCGCTGACAGACTGTACATGCTGAGAGTTTTAGTTTTGCAACAGCTGTAGGCACACTGGTGATGTATCACTGAGTTTGTGACCTTACTCAGTGTTTCAAAACCAGTGTGCCTCCAGCTGTTGCAAAACTACAACTCCCAGCATGTTGTAAGGTGACTCCTGGGAGTTGTAATTTGCAACAGCTGGAGGCACACCAGTCGTGAAACACTGAGTTAGGTAAAAAAAAAAAACTGAGTTTCACAACCAGTGTGCCTTCAGCTGTTGCAAAACTACAACTCTCAGCAGTCACCGACAGCCAATGGGCATGCTGGGAGTTGTAGTTATGCAACAAGCAGATGCACCACTACAACTCCCAGCATGCACTTTAGCTGTTTGTGCAAGCTGGGAGTTGTAGTTATACAACAGCTGAAGTAACACTTTTCCATAGAAAAAGCGTGCCTCCAGCTGTTGCAAAACCATAAGTCCCAGCTTGCCCATAAGGGAATGCTGGTAGTTGTGGCTGTCTGCCTCCTGCTGTTGCATAACTACAGCTCCCAGCATGCCCTTTTTGCATGCTGGGAGCTGTTGCTAAGCAACAGCAGGAGGCTGTCACTCACCTCCTGCTGCTGCTCCGTCGCAGGACAGTCCCTCGCCGCGGCCGTCGCTCCTGGGGCCCCGATCCCAACAGGGACGCCGGGGATCTGGGTCCCCAGCACCCGGGGTCTTCTTCCCGCACCCGCTCACGTCCTCTGGAAGAGGGGCGGAGCGGGTGCGGGAGTGACACCCGCAGCAGGTGCCCTGATTGGTCGGCCGGTAAACCGGCCGACGAATCAGGGCGATCGTGAGGTGGCACCAGTGCCACCTCACCCCTGCAGGCTCTGGCTGTTCGGGGCCGTCAGAGACGGCCCAGATCAGCCAGTAATTTCGGGTCACCGGGTCACTGGACCCGGAATCGCCGCAGATTGCTGGACTGAATTGTCCAGCGATCTGCGGCCATCACCGACATGGGGGGGCATAATTACCCCCCTGGGAGATATGCCGGGATGCCGGCTGAATGATTTCAGCAGGCATCCGGCTCCGGTCCCCAACCGGCTAGCGGTGGGGACCGGAATTCCCACGGGCGTATGGATACGCCCTGCGTCCTTAAGGACTCGGAATACAGGGCGTATCCATACACCCTGCATCCTTAAGAGGTTAAGGACCCATGACGTAGGCGCACATCATGGATAATTCCGGCTGTTTGCTGTCTGGGCATGCTGGGATTTGTAGTTTTGCAACAACTGGAGGACCACAGTTTGGAGATCACTTTGCAGTGTTCTCTAAAACTGTGGCCCTCCAGATGTTGCAAAACTGCAAATCCCAGCATGCCCAAACAGCTGTCTGGGCATGGTGGGAGTTGTAGTTGTGTACCTCCAGCTATTGCATAACTACATCTCCCAGCATGCCCTTCGGCGATCAGCACATGCTGGGAGTTGTAGTTTTGCAACAACTGGAGGCACACTGGTTGGAAAATACTGAGTTAGGTAACAGAACCAACCAGTGTGCCTCCAGCTGTTGCAAAAGTACAACCCCCAGCATGCACGGTCTGTCAGTACATGCTGGGAGTTGTAGTTTTGAAACAGCTGGAGGTTTGCCCCCCCCCCCATGTGAACGTACAGGGTACATTCACACGGGCAAGTTTTTTTTGCTGCAGCGCAAACTCCTAGCAGGAAACTCACCATAACCCTCTGCCAGTGCGAATGTACCCTAAAAACACTACACTACACTATAATAACACATAATAAAGGGTAAAACACTACATATACACCCCCTTACACCGTCCCCCCCCCCCCCCCCCCAATATAAATTAAAAACGTATTGTATGGCAGTGTTTCCAAAACTGAGCTTCCAGCTGTTGCAAAACAACAATTCCCAGCATTTCCAGACAGCCACTGACTGTCCAGGCATGCTGGGAATTTAGCAACAGCTGGAGGCACCCTGTTTGGGAATAACTGGCATAGAATACCCCTATGTCCACCCCTATGCAATCCCTAATTTAGTCCTCAAATGCGCATGGCGCTCTCACTTCAAAGCCCTGTCGTATTACAAGTGAACAGTTTTGGGCCACATTTGGGCTATTTCCGTACTCAGGAGAAATTGCACTACAAATTTTGGGGGGCTTTTTCTCCTTTTTCCCCTTATGAAAAGGAAAAGTTGGAGGCTACACCAGCTTTTTAGTGTAAAAAAAATAAAAAAATTTACACTAACATGCTGATGTTGCCCCATACATTTTATTTTCACAAGTGTTAAAAGGAAAAAAAAAAACTAAAATTTTTAACGCAATTTCTCCTGAATACGGAAATACTCCATTTGTGGGCGTAAAATGCTCTGCGGGTGCACAACAAGGCTCAGGAGTGAGAGTGCAGTATTTACATTTGAGGCCTAAATTTGTGATTTGCACAGGGGTGGCTGATTTTACAGCGGTTCTGCCATAAATGCAAAAAAAGAAATACCCACATGTGACCCCATTTTGGAAACTACACCTCTAACATAATGTAATAAGGTGTACAGTGAGCATTTACGCCCCACAGATGTCTGACAGATTTTTGGAACAGTGGTCTGTGAAAATGAAAAATGTAATTTTTCATTTGCACAGCCCACTGTTCCAAAGATCTGTCAAACGCCAGTGGGGTGTAAATACTCACACCACCCCTTATTAAATTCTGTGAGTCGTGTAGTTTCCAAAATGGGGTCACATGTGGGGGGGTCCACTGTTCTGGCACCACGGGGGGCTTTGTAAACGCACATGGCCCCTGACTTCCATTCCAAACAATTTTTTTTCCCCAAAAGCTCAATGGCGCTCCTTCTCTTCTGAGCATTGTAGTGCGCCAGCAGAGCACTTGACATCCACACATGGGGTATTTCCATAATCAGAAGATATGGTGTAACAAATTTTAGGGGGCATTTTGTCCCATTAACCCTTGTAAAAAAAATTATTTGAGGGAAAACTAGCATTTTAGCGAAAAAAAAAAATCATTTACACATCCAACTTTAACAAAATGTCGTCAAACACCTGTGGGGTGTTACGGCTCACTGGACCGCTTGTTACCTGCCTTGAGGGGTGTAGTTTCCAAAATAGTATGCCATATGTTTTTTTTGTTGTTGTTGTTCTGGCACCATAGGGGCATCCTAAATGTGAGATGCCCCCCAAAAAAACATTTCAGAAAAACTCACTCTCCAAAATCCCACTGTTGCTCCTTCCCTTTTGAGCCCTGTACAGCACCCGCCGAACACTTGACATACACATATGAGGTATTTTCTTACTCGAAATGAAATTGGGTTACACATTTTAGGAAGATTTCTCTCCTCTTATCCCTTGTAAAAATTCAATAACTGGGTCTACAAGAACATGCGAGTGTAAAAAAATGAAGATTTTGAATTTTCTCCTTCAATTTGCTGCTATTCCTGTGAAACACCTAAAGGGTTAACAAACCTTTTGAATGTCATTTGGAATACCTTAAGGGGTGCAGTTTTTTAATGGGGTCATTTGTGGGGTATTTCTAATAAGAAGGCCCTTCAAATCCACTTCAAAACAGAACTGGTCCCTGAAAAATTTAGATTTTGAAAATTTTGTGAAAAATTGAAAAATTGCTGCTATATTGTGAAGCCCTCTGGTGTCTTCCAAAAGTAAAAACATGTCAACTTTATGATGCAAACATAAAGTAGACATATTGTATATGTGAATCAATTTATCATTTATTTGGAATATTTATTTTCTTTGTAAGCAGAGAGTTTAAAAGTTAAAAATAATGCAACATTTTAAATTTTTTCATCAAATTTTGGAATTTTTCACCAAGAAATCATGCAAGTATCAACAAAATTTTAGCACTAACATAAAGTAGAATATGTCACGAAAAAACAATCTCGGAATCAGAATGAAAGGTAAAAGCATCCCAGAGTTATTAATGCTTAAAGTGAAAGGGTTCAGATGTGCAAAAAATGGCCGTGTCCTACAGTGAAAATTGGCTGGGTCCTTAAGGGGTTAATGTAAACAAGGGAATATAAATGAGAATATTTTGTTTAATTGTTAAATTATTTATTTATTTTAAAGCAATTGTAGCTAACATATAGAATTGTATATCACTTTGCAAACTAATCCCTACTGTGCAAAAGCCATTTCTTAGACATAAGCAGCAATTTAACTAAAAAACAGAATAAAAGTATTTGAAGAAGTATTATGGGACATGTCCAACTGATGTCAATAACCCTGAAGGAGAGCCGTGAACCTCTGAGTACAATAAAGTTTAATTAGTCTCCTCATACATTTTCCTCACAGCACAATCATTGACAGATAATGAAAAACCTCAAACATTAGCAAATGTAAATTACAGGGGAGGGAATCTTACACAATTCAAGTCTATTCTTGCAGAAAATTACAGAGAAAATATGTAAGAATTGCAGAGTACAGGCACATATTGTCAGAGATAATTATTGTTTTCATTGGAATATGTGTGAGCAAATGCAAACAGTGGTCTTCACTAAAACTGGAAAAATGTGGTGTTTTCTTATTTAAGTTAAAAGGCTAAAAATATATTTAACAAACTGCAGGCAGAGGGAAAAAATTGTTTAAAAAAACTTACAGAAATTTAGTCAGATTTGAGTTGATTGCCTCAATTAGAATAGTTGTTTTGTTAATGGAACTTGTAATTTACAATACCTGCAGGTAAAAAGTATGATGAATTCTAATTACACAAAATAATGCTGCTTAAATAAACTGCTGCTTAGACAGTTAGGGCTATGTATATGGCATTTTTCTTTTTTTATGGCTTATTACTTTGTGGTTTAAACCCAGAATAATTTCTATTCATACCGTATATACTCGAGTATAAGCCGAGTTTTTCAGCACGATTTTTCGGAGCTGTGTTCACTCCATAAATGGTGGGCAATGAGGCTATTGTGCAGTGGTCATTGAATTCGATCAAAATTACTGGTGCCAGTGGGTTTGGTGCGCTGTTCATGACCTCCGTGGTGAAATCACGGTGTCACGATTAGCTGGCTAGGATAAATGTGAATGAGTCCATCCCCTAAATAAAAGTTTAAATCACTCTTCTTTTCACGTTTCTAATAAAATTATGTAAATAAAGATAAACACATTTGGTATTAACGCTTGAGGCAATATCAAACAATAAAAACAATGGCCCGGATTTATCAAACTGTGTGAGAGAAAGAGTGCAGTGATTTTCCCACAACAACCAATAACAGCTCAGCTTTCATTTTACCAGAGCTCTTTAGCTGAGCTGTGATTGGTTGCTGACCTGTGATTGGTTGCTGGGGGGAAATCTCGCCACTTTTTCTCTCACACAGTTTGATAAATTTGGGCCAATATGTTTCTGTGAATGGCAATAACATCCCTTAACTCCTTAAGGACACAGGGTGTATCCATACGCCCCCATTTTAAAGTCCTTAAGGACTGAGGGCGCATGGGTACGCCCGTGGGAATTTCGGTCCCCGCCGCTCACCTATCTATCTATCAGCAGGCACCCCATGCAAACCCTTGAGGGGGTCCTGAGACCCCCTCATGTTGGAGATCGCCGCAAATCGCTGATCAATTCAGGCTGGTGATTTGCGGCTATTCCAAGTCAATCAGGTCTCTGGTGACCCGGAAAAAAGGGTGAATGGGGCTGTCCGAGACAGCCCCATTAACCCTTACCTAGCAGGAGTGAGGTGGCACAGGTGCCGCCTCACGATCACGTGACTGATCGGTCAGAATGACCGACCAATCACGACCCTGCTGGGCAGTGATTGGGACGGCGATCATGGCGGCGATCGGGGCTGGCAGGGGTTTCCTACCTTGCCCTTGTCCGGTGTGGTGGCAGCGACAGGAGCAGCAGGATTGGTGGCAGCAGCGGCGGCGGTCCCGGCATGCAGGATACAGCAGGAGGTGAGGCCTGTTCAACTCCTGCTGTTGCTTAGCAACAACTCTCGGCATGCAAAGCCAAAGGACATGCTGGGAGTTGTAGTTTTTCAACAGCTGGAGATCCAACTGCAACTCCCAGCATGCCCTTTGGTAGTCTGTGCATGCTGGGGGTTGTAGTTATACAACAGCTGGAGGCACATAATTACAACTCCCAACATGCACAGACTACCAAAGGGCATGCTGGATGTTGTAGTAGTGTGCCTCCAGCTGTTGCAAAACTACAACTCTCAGCATGCCCTTTGACTGCCAATGCATGCAGCTGGAGACACATTGGTTGTGAAACCGAGTTTGTTACCTAACTCAGTGTTTTGCAACCTGTGTGCCTCCAACTGTTGCAAAAACACAACTCCCAGCAGTCTGAGAGACTGTACATGCTGGGAGTCCTAGTTTTGCAACAGCTGGAGGCACACTGGTTGCGAAACACTGAGGTAAGTAACAAACTCTCAGTCTTTTGCAACCAATGTGCCTCCAGCTGTTGCATAACTACAACTCCCAGCATGTATGTTCTATCAGTGCATGCTGGGAGTTGTAGTTTTGCAACAGCTGGAGGTTTGCCCCCCCCCCCCCCCCCATGTGAACAGTGCACATTCACACGGGCGGGTTTACAGCGAGTTTTCTGCTACAAGTTTGAGATGAGGCAAATTTTCTGCCGCAGCTCATACTCCCAGCGAGAAACTCACTGTAAACCCACCCGTATGAATGTACCCTAAGAATACTACACTATACAAAATAAAAAGTAAAACACTACATATACGTATACCCTACACCCCCCCCCCCCCGTTAAAAAAATGTCTTGTACGGCACTGTTTCCAGAGCAGAGCCTTCAGCTGTTGAAGAACAACAACTCACAAAATTGCCGGACAGCCACTGACTGTAAAAGTATGCTGGGAGTTTAGCAACAGCTGGAGACTCCCTGTTTGGGAAACACTGTCGTAGGGTATTTTGTGGCAGATTCAAATCACCAATTTAGGCCTCAAATGCACATGGTGCTCTCTCACTTCGGAGCCCTGTTTTATTTCAAGGAAACACTTTAGGGCCACATATGGGGTATCTCCGTACTCAGGAGAAATCGTGTTACAAATTTTGGGGGGCTTTTTCTCCTTTTACCCCTTATGAAAAGGTAAAGTTGGGGTCTACATCAGCATGTTAGTGTAAAAAAAAAAAAAAAAACTTTACACTAACACACACATGCTGGTGTTGCCCCATACTTTAAATTTTCACAAGGAAAAAACAAAAAAACAAATTTGTGACGCAATTTCTCCTGAGTACAGAACTACCCCATATGCGGGCGTAAAGTGCTCTGCGGGCGCAGAACATGGCTCAAGAGTGAGAGCGTGCCATGTACATTTGAGGTCTAAATTGGTGATTTGCACAGGGGTGGCTGATTTTACAGCGGTTCTGACATAAACGCAAAACAATAAATCCCCAGATGTGACCCCATTTTCGAAACTACACCCCTCATGGAATGTAACAAGGGGTATAGCGAGCCTTAACAAACCCACAGGTGTTTGACAAATTTATGTTAAAATTGGATGTGAAAATGAAGAAATTTTTTTTTTTTTTACTGAAATGCTGTAGGAAAAAAGCCCCCCCCCCCAAATTTGTAGTCCCATGTCTTCTGAGTAAGAACATACCCCATATGTGGATGTAAAGTGCTCTGCGGGCGAACTACAATGCTCAGAAGAGAAGGAGCGCAATTGGGCTTTTGGAGAGAGAATGTGTCCGAAATTGAAGGCCATGTGTGTTTACAAAGCCCCCATAGTGCCAGAACAGTAGACCCCCCCCCACATTTTGTAAACAAGACCTGTAATGTAATAAGGGGTATAGTGATCATTTACATCCCACAGGTGTCTGACAGATTTTTGAAACAGTGGTCCGTGAAAATGAAAAATTTTATTTTTTATTTGCACAGCCCACTGTTCCAAAGATCTGTCAAACGCCAGTGGGGTGTAAATGTTCACTGCACCCCTTATTAAATTCTGTGAGGGGTGTAGTTTCCAAAATGGGGTTACATGTCGGGGGTCCACTGTTCTGGCACCACGGGGGGCTTTGTAAACACACATGGCTTCCCACTTCTATTAAAACCAAATTCTCTCACAAAAAGCCCAATGGCGCTCCTACTCTTCTGAGCATTGTAGTTCGCTCGCAGAGCACTTTACATCTACATATGGGGTATTTCCATACTCAGAAAAAATGGGGTTACAAATTTTGGGAGACTTTTTCTCCAATTACCCCTTGTGAAAATGAAGAATTTAGGGTAACACCAGCATTTTTGTGAAAAAGATCAAATTTTTCATTTTCACGTCCAACTTTAGCGGTAATTTGTCAAGCACCTGTTGGGTGTTAAAGGGGTACTCCGGCACTGTAGTGTTTTTGGAGTATGTTGTGTATGTGGTTGTGCTTCATTTATGTGCTGTGTTCGTTGTGTGTGTGCCTTACAGTTTCTGTGCAATCTTACCTTTTATCCTCGGCAGAAGTATTGTAGTTTCGCTGTCTTTTTCTTGATCACGACCACTTTTTTTTCTCTGTTCGGCGCCCATCTTGCATTTGTGACCTCACACTTGCCCTCCTCTGTGTCTCCTCCTTGCTGCCCGCCTTGTTTGAATATGCATTGCGTTGTCATTAGTTCCTCCTTCTTGGGTTGTGCCCTTCTATGTTTGCCTGCTCCTCATTGGCTGTTTACTGTCCAATTATCTGGTTTGGTGGTGTCATGTGATTGGCGTGTCTTCTCCTCCTTCATGCTTCGCTGTTAGTGTGGGGTTTGGGGCCACTACAGCTGGAACGTAAGCGCAAATAGGTTAGGCTGCACACAAGGTCCCACACACATGCAAACTGGGAAAATCAAAAGACAAGGGCGGATTCGGGGCGGGGAAAACATGGTAAACAGGAGGATGGGCGGCAAAATAAGCATAGGGAAGGGAGGGAAATAAGGGGAAGCACAGCCCAACTAAGCATTAGAACACCACCTACAATAGCAGCAAAAACACATGATGTGACCGCAAATGCTCCTGGGAAATGAAGTTTAGTCACGCAGAAACACCGGAAGACAGGGAGAAATAACAACTCAGGTGGAACGCGAACAGAAATGCATTGGACCCGCAAACACAGCGCAACAGGTCAGACAATTGTTAGGTAAGTAAACCAGCCTGGAGAGGGCATAATGTGGAAAAAAAACATTACAAAGCCGGAGTACCCCTTTAAGGCTCACTGTACCCCTTGTTATATTCCTTTAACCCCTTAAGGACGCAGGGTTTTTCCGTTTTTGCATTTTCATTTTTTCCTCATTACCTTCTAAAAATCATAACGCTTTCAATTTTGTACATAAAATTCCATATGATGGCTTATTTTTTGCGCCACCAGTTCTACTTTGCAGTGACATTAGTCATTTTACCAAAAAATCCACGGCAAAATGGGAAAAAAAATAATTATTGTGCGTCAAAATTGAAGAAAAAATGTAATTTTGTCACTTTTGGGGGCTTCCATTTCTACGCAGTGCATTTTTCGGTAAAAAATGACACCTTATCTTTATTCGGTAGATCCATGCAGTTAAAATGATACCCTACTTATATGGGTTGAATTTTGTCGTACTTCGGTAAAAAACGATAACTAAATGCAGGAAAATTGTAGTTGTAGTTACTAGGATTGGGTTTCCCATAATTTCTAGGTTTAGCCCTTTAAGGACGCAGCCCTTTTTCACCTTAAGGACTGAGCCCTTTTTCGCAATTCTGACCACCGTCACTTTACGAATTAATAATGCGAAAACACTTTTACCGAATATTCTGATTCTGAGATAGTTTTTTCGGGACATATTCTACTTTATTTTGGTGGTAAATTTTCCTTGTTACTTTTTTCCTTTTTTGGTGAAAAATCCCAAAATGTCATGAAAATTTTGAACATTTTGCATTTTTATAACTTTGAAGCTCTCTGCTTGTAAGGAAAATAGATATTCCAAATAAATTTTATTTTTATTCACAAATACAATATGTCCACTTTATGTTGGCATCATAAAATGGACATATTTTTGCTTTTTGAAAATATTAGAGGGCTTCAAAGTAGAGCAGCAATTTTCAAAAAATTCATGAAAATTGCAAAATCTGAAGAGACAGATGTTTACAAAACTACAACTCCCAGCATGCCTGGGCAGTCCAGGCTTGCTGAGAGTTGTAGTTTGGCAACATCTGGAGGGCTACCGTTTGGGCACCACTGTAACAGTGATCTCCAAACTGTAACCCTCCAGATGTTGCAAAACTACAACTCCCAGCATGCCCAGACAGCCTTTGGCTGCCTGGGCATGCTGGGAGTTGCAGTTTGGCCTTCCTAGTGGTTGCCACAGTAAAGATCACTTTACTTTCACTTTCAATTTCCTCCAAAGCAACCCCCCCCCCTGGAGTTTCCCTACCTGACCCAGGATTCAGCAGTCTCCAACGACGATCGGGGATCTCCTGGCATCTTCTCCTGCAGGTACCAGCCTCCATCTTCTTCCCATGATCCCCTCGACATCCAGGGGAGGGCAGAACGGGGGGGGGGGGTGCCATGTCAACTTACTGTCCTGCTCTGCCATTGGTCAGAATCAGTTCTGACCAATGACAGGGGATAGGAGGAGATCGCAGCTCTGCGACCTCACTCCCAGCCCTCAAGATGATCGGGGCTGTCCCTGACAACTCCGATCATCGCTATTTTCCAGGTGATCACGTCACCAGAGACAAGATTAGCCCAGAATAGCAGAAAATCGCATGTCTGAATTGACATGCGATTTTCTGCGATCGCCGACATGGGCGATATGCCGCGATGCCTGCTGATCGATATCAGCAGGTATCGGGCACCGTCTCACCTCCAGTTAGTGGCGGGGGGCCGGGAATGAACAGGACGTACTCATACGTCCTCAGTCCTTAAGTTAAAATGGTTCTTATGCCCCAATTTCTGTATATTCTGCATAATACTCCTGTCTGGATCCCTATGCACTTTTTCCCATAGGATTCAGTCCTTATTTAGAGAACTTATCTGGAATGGCAAATCGGCTAGGATCCGCCTTGAAACCTTACAGCATGGCAAGGAGGAGGGTGGTTTGTCTATTCCTAATCCGTGGTTATACTTTTTAGCATCTCAGATCCAACAATTGAAGGAATGGGCACAATTAGACACCTTGGGGCGTACAGGGGCCTTGGTATTGCATTGAATAGGTGGTATGACTCCCCTCTTTCTCTTGGAAATGGCGGCACAGACGATTTTCCTCCTACTTTTCTGCTTCTCCGTAAAGTGTGGTTAAAATTTGATCCAAGGCAAGTGCTCGACACTACCAAAAAAACAGGTGCACGAGGATAATATCTAAAATTTGAGACTCTCTTACAGTATCCTGTTTTTGTAACTTATTCACCGCTGTGGTATAATCCGAGTCTTCCTGAATTGACTTCCATGCCTGATATTGCTCTGTGGTTATCCTATGGAATATTGTACCTCTCACAGCTGTATGATGGGCCAACACTGAAGTCATTTGCTCAGCTGCAGGAAGACTTTTCTTTACCACATCATTTTTTCTTTCGTTAACTGCAGCTTCGGCATGCACTTGCTGTGCAGTCCCGGGCGAGTGACCTGACTGACTGCCCCTCGTCAGTGGTAGATGACTTGTTCACCCGGGTCTCTACTAAAGGAGTTATCTCGGTATTGTATAAAGCATTGTTATTTTCTTACCATGAAGCTTATCCCCTACTTGTCAGGGAGAAGTAAGAGTCAGATGTGGGTCCCCTGTCGGTTGAACAAAGGGCACAAATTTTAACTATGACCCCGTGTCTCCCTGTATCGGAGGCTCACCAGGTGTCCCAAATTCTACTGTTACACTGGGTGTACCGCACCCTTGTGTTTCTACATTGGATTGAGGTGCACTCGGACTCCTGTTGTCCCAGATGCTCTAGATCTGATGTCCATTTGCTTCATATGATGTTGGACTGCGCTTCTCTTACCCAGTTTTGGGCTGATGTGGGACAGTTGCTTGGAAGGGTGATCAGGTGTCCTTTTACTTTATCTGCTATGTCATGTATCTTGGGGTACCTAGATGGTCTAGATGAGGATAGCGGTTTCTATATTGGTATAAGTAGAATTTTATATCAAGCCCGCAAGCTGATTGCACAACATTGGTTGAGAGCCTCTCCACCTACTGTTTCAGAACTCATAACGAAACTGAACCATGTTATTCGGTTGGAAAAGGGAGTGTATCTTAAACGAAAAACCATGCATAAGTTTGAGCTTATATGTGGACCCAGGCCTGTCGTCATTATACTTACAGAGGACCCCTATGAAGGTGATGTTGGGGGGATTGAGATTGAGTCAGTCTGTCTGCCTTCCTTTTCTACCATTTTCCCTGTATGGCTTCTGTCTTGCATGTCTTGTAATGCTATGTTTGTTTAATCCTATTGTGTGTGTTGACGGCGGTGGTGTCCTTTTTGAGCTTATGAGTGGGACCCCTCTTTTGTTTCTTCTGCAACCCCTTGTGGACATCATCACCGACACCTCTCGTCTATTTAGTCTCTGTTTCATGTGTCGTGGTTGTACTGTATCCATGCTATGTAGGAACGGATCATGTATTTTATTCCATTTTTCTTTCTTTTTTTTTACGTCTATTTTGTGGTTTTCTTTTTATCTTTCACGGAGGGCAAAAATGTTCTGATTTAAAAAAAAATAAATAAAAATAAATAAATAAATAAAAATAAAAAATAATATATATATATATATATATATATATATATATATATATATCTTTAATTTATTCATGTTTGGAGACACAGAGTAAGTCATGTGTATGCTATTCTCTATGTCTGAGGTTGCTATGGAGAAGTGATTACAGGCGCCGATTCTCTATACTTAACATTTAGTATCTATGACAACTGGGATCATGTGAGCGCTGAGACCTTGAGTCACACTGACAATGCGATACTTTGTTGGCGAGTCAGGAGACGCGGGATCAGAGGACGCATTATGTGCCCCGATAGTCCTGATACACAGAGTGTGGGGTAAACCCATGCATGCTCAATAAGATTGTTGACAAGCCGGCATTGCCATCTTTGGATATGCAGAGCGGGTGAGCAGTCTCTTTGATTGTATATCTTGTACAGCTGTAATTATGATTGGTCATTATTATGGAGCACTGTATTTCAGGCCCTACTGTTTTTAATAACACACAATGTGAATATCATGCACTTTATAATTGTCTGCGGTACTCGTAAATTCACATGTATTTTGCACAGATGTATATTTATTATGTTTTTTTATATATTATTGTTTGATTAATGTTATTGATTACATTGGGTATAAACATCAGTCATTTTACCAAAAAAATCTACGGCAAAACAAAAAAAAAAATTTGTTGGACAAAATTGAAAAAAGCACCGCCATTTTGTAAGTTTTGGGGGCTTCCATTTCTATGCAGTGCACTTTTCAGTTAAAATGACAACTTATATTTATTCTGTAGGTCCATACGATTAAAATTATACCCAACTTATTTAAGTTTGATTTTGTTTCACTACTGTGAAAAAATTACAACTTTTTGTACGAAAGTTAGTACGTTTAAAAATGTCCCATTCTGACCCCTATAACTTTTTTAGTTTTCCGCATATGGGGCGGTAAGAGTGCTAATTTTTTGTGCCGTGATCTGAATTTTTTCTCGGTACCATTCTTGTTTTGATTTGACTTCTTGATCCCTTTTTATGAATTTTTTTAAGGTATACAAAGTGACCAAAAATGTGGTACTTTGGAATTATTCTGCCATTGACCGTGCGGTTTAATTAACATTATATTTTATAGTTTGGAGATTTACTTTAGTTGAAAACTTTTATTAGGGAAAGGGTTAACTCACATTTACAGTCATGGACATAAATGTTGGCATCTCTGAAGTTTTTACAGAAAATGAAGTATTTCTCACAGAAAAGGATTGCAGTAACACATGTTTTGATATACACGTTTATTCCCTTTGTGAGGAGGATTATGACATAGTGGGTATAACAGAGACTTGGTTGGACGATAGCTGTGACTGGGTGGTCAAAATACAGGGTTATATTCTATTGAGGAAGGATCGGAAAAAAAAAAGAAAGGGGAAGGAGTTTGTCTTTATGTACAGTCCAGTCTGAAGGCCGCACTGCGGGAGGATATATGTGAGGGAAATGATAATGGCAAGTCACTGTGGGTAGAAATATATGGAGATAAAAATAAAAAAAATTCTGATAGGGGTTTGCTACAAGCAGCCAAACATAATGGAAGAGCCAGAAGATCAAATACTGAGGCAAATAAACAAGGCAGCATATTAAAGGGATACTCCGGTGGAAAACTTTTTTTTTTTTTTTATCAACTGGTGCCAGAAAGTTAAACCAATTTTTAAATGATAAAAATTGATATATAAAGAATTGGGGCTCAAATTTCAAAGATAGTGGATCCAAATGGTGGGTATGAATAACAGTGATTTATTAAAGATCTAATAAAAATATACAAGATAGTGTAATAAACAGTGGTACCAGTGATTCACAGTGCCCTTGTGATATCACAATATTCACTAATAGAATGGTAATAAAGATATATATATATATATATATATATATATATATATATATATATATATAAGCATAAGCAAGTGGAGCAGCACTCAGGAATAGATGCAGTGGGTGCAGGCTGTGGATGGGCCCTAGTTCTCGAGCCCCAATTAGATACAGCAACCAAGTAGACGCAGCAGCACTCCAGCGTAGTGAAAATAGTGACTTTTATTTATCACCAAGATGCAATAGCGACGTTTCAACCACCTCACGTGGCCGTAACTTACACTGCTTGAGGACGGCCACGTGAGGTGGTTAAAACGTCGCTATTGCATCTTGGTGATAAATAAAAGTCACTATTTTCACTACGCTGGAGTGCTGCTGCGTCTACTTGGTTGCTGTATATATATATATATATATATATATATATATATATTTTTTATATATATATATATATATATATATATATATATATATATATATATATGCGCATAATGAAAGCAATAAAAAATATATGTAAAATATTATAAAATATTCCAATATAAATCAGTCCACCAGGGTAGTATTAACTAAAAGTCCATTATAATATAGCAGCAGTAGTAGAAAAAAAAATTGATGTTAGTGGATTTGCACCTGCAGTAACCCGTAGCAACAGTCTTTTTTAGTTCTTTATCTGCAATTGCATTTAAAGCCTGATACTCAATAGGTCAGACAGTGTAGGAAAAGGATGAATTGCCGGCATAGATTAAGTCAATGATTGATTACACTGTTTCAACTGAACTGAACAGTAGCTCTTAGATAATAATAAATTGATACTTTGTAGTCTCACCGCTCCTGGGCTGCTGCAATGTGTAAAGCAGAGGATTGCTTCCGGATGTCTGCGATTTTCCAGATAGACTCTCCGTGCATGGGAAAACACTACCGGAGACTCGGCCTTCTAATAAGGGGCAGTGTCGGTCAGCGGTGGTCTCGTAGTAACGGTCCTGCAGCGCTTCTATTCCTGGTTAGTTGCGGCGTCCTCGTGGCAGCGAGGCGCGCGTATCACAAGCCGGGTGGCTGATAATAGTCCCTCCTTCAGGCAGAGGGGTAAGTAGACAGCAAGGGTTGAATGGATAATAATTATGGTGGTCACAATGTCTTTCTAATAATGCTGGACGCGTTTCAAAACTCAGTGTTTTCTTCAGCAGCAATTAGACGTATATGAATGATATGGAGCTATCCTGCAATCTTATATATAATTAACTCCTCCTCTACTTAGGTCGTCACTTCCAGTGTCAATAAGCCATAGTAGCCAAAAAACATGAATGAACTCAGTAACTAAGGATGTATACACACTCTAATAGATGAATAATTTAACTGGAAAATATATATAAATACTCCCCAATAACAATATATACATAATTCTAAAGTGGTAATTATATATTGATAAATAGAAAAATGGCAGATATTATATATAACATCTAACAATAAATAGTTATACTTATTATTAAAACTAGAGAGGACACATTTATATGAAAAAAATATCAGAACTACATGCCTATATTGTGTGTAAGTAATAAATGCATAGTAACTAAAAAAGCCCATGATTAATATGTACGTAATAATAATATAAGAATATATCCCAAAATATGTGTATAATAAAATGTGTAAATGTATCAAAAATCAGTACCATAGGAAATATGCACTATATATTATATATATGAATATAAGAGAACTAGAGGACCCATAGTGAAGAAATGGCTATAATGTGGATAGAATTGATAAATATATATATATAAATTATATGAAACATACATCTGTATATCAAACATAAAATATAATAAATATAATGACTAAAAACTAAAGTACTAAAATTCTAAAATTGTCATGTAGATGTGAGGAAGGACGCAATAAATGGTCCGTCGTGGTGCTGATAGTACAGCCAAGCTCACGACGGGCCGTCCAAAGGGACCTCCCCCCAAATTGATCTAAAAATGTAAAATTAAAAAATTTAATCTAAAAAAAACGAACAGTTCAATATGGTTATTAAGACCTCTGGGTGCTAATGAGCCAAATTCGAAGATTTTGCGAGACTCCGCCCTAGACATTTTGCTGATAAAATTACCACCTCGCCAATCTGGTTTCATTTTTTGAAGGGCTATATATTTTAAATTATTGGGATTGCCTTGATTGAAAAATTCAAAATGTGCCGACAAGGGGTGTTTTTCATTCTGTTTTTTTAATATTATATCTGTGTTCTAGAATCCTAGTTTTCAGTGAAGTCCGTCCCACATACTGTTTGTGGCATGGGCACTGAATTAAATAAATTACTCCCTTGCTGGCACAGTTTAAAAAATCTTTAATGGTGAAGCTAAAATCATTGGATGTAGGCTTGACTGATACTGTCCTTTTCACAAAATTCGTAGCTTTACAATATGGACATTGTCCACATCTGAAAAAAAACTTTAAGGTCAACTAGAGTGGAGTCTGCATCTTTTTGTTGTTTAATTTGTCGTACTGTCGGAGCTATTTTAATTGATAAATTAGGGGCTCTAGTGTGTACTATTGGAGGTCTAGCAGGAATAATATCACCTATAATTTTGTCCTGTTGTATTAATGGCCAGTATCCTTTGATAATATTTTCGATTTTGCGGTATTGGGTGTTAAAGGAAATGATTAGTTTTGCATTATCTATGGTGGAGTCAGTGGAGGAACTTGGATTTTTAGGTTGGAAAAAAGTGGCTCTAACTCACAAATTTTATCAAGGGACTGTTGTACTTTATCTGATGGATTCTGTTCTTCAAGAAATTGCTGAGTGAGGGCTTCTGCTTCGATCTCAAACTCTTCATTAATTGTGCAGTTCCTTTTGAGTCTGCGGAACTGGCTTGTAGGGACATTTGTGAGCCAACTGGGAATTTTATATAAATATAAAACCATTCTTTGCGACTTTTTTGCGGAAAGTGCTACATATTAGTCTTTCCTCATTCGCTGTTATAAGCAGGTCCAAAAATTCGACTGAGGAAGGGCTGATATTTGGCGTGAATTTTACATTTAAATTTTTATTTAATGATAAAATAAAGTTATCCAGCTCCACCCCAGACCCTCGCCATATAAAAAAAGATATCATCAATATATCTGTGCCATGTCACCGGACTCGCCCCCAGCTGTGGATCAATGATGTTGCTTTCCCATGACAATTTTAGAATTTTAGTACTTTAGTTTTTACTCATTATATTTATAATTTTTTATATTTGATATACAGATGTATGTTTCATATAATTTATATATATTTATCAATTCTATCCACATTATAGCCATTTCTTCACTATGGGTCCTCTAGTACTCTTATATTCATATATATAATCTGTAGTGTATATTTCCTATGGTACTGATTTTTGATACATTTACACATTTTATTATACACATATCTTGGGATATATTCTCATATTATTATTACATACATATTAATCATGGGCTTTTTTAGTTACTATGCATTTATTACTTGCACACAATATAGGCATGTAGTTCTGATATTTATTTCATATAAATGTGTCCTCTCTAGTTTTAATAATAAGTATAACTATTTATTGTTAGATGTTATATATAATATCTGCCATTTTTCTATTTATCAATATATAATTACCACTTTTTTTTTATATCTTTTATTTCTTTTAAATATAAAATTTACAAAAATACAGTATACGATTCAAATATACATAACAACGCCAGTCAAAAGAAGAAGGCCATATAGCCATGAGAGAGAGAGAGAGAGAGAGAGAGGGAGAGAGAGAGAGAGAGAGAGAGAGAGAGAGAGAGAGAGAGAGAGAGAGAGAAATAAAGAATAGTCCTAATGGAGGTTCCGGTCTTCAGGTGGATGATGGAGATCTGGTCGGGTTTCCACGTCGGACCTGGATTAGAACGAATACACACAAAATTAGTGTATTAATAATGTGGTATGGTATATATCAAAAAAAAAATTTAAGAACACTTTTTATACAGATCAGAATGTGTCATTGGTATCCCAAAATATTAGGCGTTACAAATAGCATGTGTTACTTTAAAGTCAACATTCAGACCCTCTGGTCTGAATGTTGACTTTAAAGTAACACATGCTATTTGTAACGCCTAATATTTTGGGATACCAATGACACATCCTGATCTGTATAATAAGTGTTCTGGAGATCTAGAAAGTGACACATTTATGGTTAAATGGAACACCTTTTTACAAACAGGTGTCCATTTAGGCCACTAAATTGGTAGCCGAAAGACGCCAAGAACTACTTATTGATATAGACACCAAGATTTCTGCACTACACACTACAATTGATTCTTTAGAAAAGACACCAGATTTCATGAAATATCAAGAATGTCTCATTAACCCCTTAACGACGCAGGACGTATATTTACGTCCTGCGCCGGCTCCCGCGATATGAAGCGGGATCGCGCCACGATCCCGCATCATATCGCGTGGGTCCCGGCGCTAATCAACGGCCGGGACCCGCGGCTAATACCACACATCGCCGATCGTGGCGATGTGCGGTATTAACCCTTTAGAAGCGGCGGTCAAAGCTGACCGCCGCTTATAAAGTGAAACTGAAAGTATCCCGGCTGCTCAGTCGGGCTGTTCGGGACCGCCGCAGTGAAATCGCGGCGTCCCGAACAGCTGATCTGACACCGGGAGGACTCTTACCTGCCTCCTCGGTGTCCGATCGACGAATGACTGCTTCGTGCCTGAGATCCAGGCAGGAGCAGTCAAGCGCCGATAATGCTGATCACAGGCGTGTTAATACACGCCTGTGATCAGGATGAGAGATCAGTGTGTGCAGTGTTATAGGTCCCTATGGGACCTATAACACTGCAAAAAAAAAGTTAAAAAAGTGTTAATAAAGGTCATTTAACCCCTTCCCTAATAAAAGTTTGAATCACCCCCCTTTTCCCATAAAAAAATAAAACAGTGTAAAAAAAAATAAAAATAAACATATGTGGTATCGCCGCGTGCGTAAATGTCCGAACTATAAAAATATATAATTAATTAAGCCGTACGGTCAAAGGCGTACGCGCAAAAAAATTCCAAAGTCCAAAAAAGCGTATTTTGGTAACTTTTTATAACATTAAAAAATGAATAAAAAGTGATCAAAAATTCAGATCAAAACAAAAATCATACCAATAAAAACTTCAGATCACGGCGCAAAAAATGAGTCCTCATACCGCCCCGTACGTGGAAAAATAAAAAAGTTATAGGGGTCAGAAGATGACATTTTTAAACGTATAAATTTTCCTGCATGTAGTTATGATTTTTTCCAGAAGTGCGACAAAATCAAACCTATATAAGTAGGGTATCATTTTAACCGTATGGACCTACAGAATAATGATAAGGTGTAAATTTTACTGAAATATGCACTGCGTAGAAACGGAAGCCCCCAAAAGTTACAAAATGGCGTTTTTTTTCGATTTTGTCGCACAATGATTTTTTTTTCCGTTTCGCCGTGCATTTTTGGGTAAAATGACTAATGTCACTGCAAAGTAGAATTGGCGACGCAAAAAATAAGCCATAATATGGATTTTTAGGTGGAAAATTGAAAGGGTTATGATTTTTAAAAGGTAAGGAGGAAAAAACGAATGTCACGATGCCGGCTGGCAGGAGGTGGATCCTCTGTGCCAGAGAGGGATTGGCGTGGACCGTGCTAGTGGACCGGTTCTAAGTCACTACTGGTGTTCACCAGAGCCCGCCGCAAAGCGGGATGGTCTTGCTGCGGCGGTAGTGAGCAGGTCGTATCCACTAGCAACGGCTCAACCTCTCTGACTGCTGAAGATAGGCGCGGTACAAGGGAGTAGACAGAAGCAAGGTCGGACGTAGTAGAAGGTCGGGGCAGGCAGCAAGAATCGTAGTCAGGGGCAACGGCAGGAGGTCTGGAACACAGGCTAGGAACACACAAGGAAACGCTTTCACTGGCACAATGGCAACAAGATACGGCGAGGGAGTGCAGGGGAAGTGAGGTATACATAGGGAGTGCACAGGTGAACACACTAATTAGAACCACTGCGCCAATCAGCGGCGCAGTGGCCCTTTAAATCGCAGAGACCCGGCGCGCGCGCGCCCTAGGGAGCGGGGCCACGCGCGCCGGGACAGGACCGACGGAGAGCGAGTCAGGTACGGGAGCCGGGGTGCGCATCGCGAGCGGGCGCCACCCGCATCGCGAATCGCATCCCGGCTGGAGGCGGTATCGCAGCGCACCGGGTCAGTGGATCTGACCGGGGCGCTGCAGTAGCGAGAGTGTAGCGAGCGCTCCGGGGAGGAGCGGGGACCCGGAGCGCTCGGCGTAACAGTACCCCCCCCCTTGGGTCTCCCCCTCTTCTTGGAGCCTGAGAACCTGAAGACCAGACTTTTGTCTAGGATATTGTCCTCAGGTTCCCAGGATCTCTCTTCAGGACCACAGCCCTCCCAATCGACCAAAAAAAAAGGTTTTCCCTCTGACCTTCTTGGAGGCCAGTATCTCCTTTACGGAGAAGATGTCCGAAGAGCCGGAAACAGGAGTGGGAGAAACAAGTTTGGGAGAGAAACGGTTGATGATGAGTGGTTTAAGAAGAGAAACGTGAAAGGCATTAGGAATACGAAGAGAAGGAGGAAGAAGAAGTTTGTAAGAGACAGGATTAATCTGGCACAAAATTTTGAAAGGACCAAGATAGCGTGGTCCCAATTTGTAGCTGGGAACACGGAAGCGGACATATTTAGCGGAGAGCCATACCTTGTCTCCGGGAGAAAAAATGGGGGGAGCTCTTCTTTTCTTATCAGCAAACTTCTTCATGCGTGATGAAGCCTGTAAGAGAGAATTTTGGGTCTCTTTCCATATGGTGGAAAGATCACGAGTTATTTCATCCACAGCGGGCAAACCAGAGGGCAAGGGAGTAGGGAGGGGGGGAAGAGGGTGACGGCCGTACACCACAAAAAATGGGGATTTGGAAGAAGATTCAGAGACTCTGAAGTTATACGAGAATTCGGCCTATGGTAGAAGATCTGCCCAGTCATCCTGGCGGGAGGAAACAAAATACCGTAAATAATCACCCAGGACCTGGTTAATTCTTTCTACTTGCCCATTGGATTGAGGATGATAAGCAGAAGAAAAGTTTAATTTAATCTTGAGTTGTTTACAGAGAGCCCTCCAGAATTTTGACACGAATTGGACGCCTCTATCCGAGACGATCTGCGTGGGCAACCCGTGAAGACGAAAAATGTGTACAAAAAATTGTTTTGCCAACTGAGGCGCCGAAGGAAGACCAGGAAGAGGAATAAAATGTGCCATCTTGGAAAATCGATCAACGACCACCCAAACAACAGTGTTGCCACGGGATGGGGGTAAGTCTGTAATAAAGTCCATACCAATCAGAGACCAAGGCTGTTCGGGGACAGGCAGAGGATGAAGAAGACCAGCGGGCTTCTGGCGAGGAGTCTTATCCCGGGCACAGACAGTGCAGGCCCGCACAAAATCAACAACATCCGTCTCCAGAGTCGGCCACCAATAGAAACGAGAGATGAGTTGCACGGATTTCTTGATGCCCGCATGGCATGCGAGATGGGAGGAGTGACCCCATTTGAGGATTCCGAGGCGTTGGCGTGGAGAGACGAAGGTCTTCCCTGGAGGAGTTTGCCTGATGGAGGCTGGAGAAGTGGAGATCAGGCAGTCAGGAGGAATGATGTGTTGCGGAGAGAGCTCTACTTCCGAGGCATCCGAGGAACGAGAGAGAGCATCGGCCCTAATGTTCTTATCGGCAGGGCGAAAGTGAATTTCAAAATTAAACCGGGCAAAGAACAGAGACCACCTGGCCTGGCGAGGATTCAGCCGTTGGGCAGACTGGAGATAGGAGAGATTCTTGTGATCGGTGTAAATAATAACTGGAAATTTTGATCCCTCCAGCAGATGCCTCCATTCCTCAAGTGCTAATTTAATGGCCAGTAGCTCTCGATCCCCGATGGAGTAGTTCCTCTCCGCCGGAGAGAAGGTCCTAGAAAAAAAAACACAAGTAACAGCATGCCCGGAAGAATTTTTTTGTAGAAGAACCGCTCCAGCTCCTACTGAGGAGGCATCAACCTCCAATAGGAAGGGTTTAGATGGGTCAGGTCTGGAGAGCACGGGAGCAGAAGAAAAGGCAGACTTGAGCCGTTTAAAGGCGTCTTCCGCTTGAGGAGGCCATGACTTAGGATTGGCATTCTTTTTGGTTAAAGCCACGATAGGAGCCACAATGGTGGAAAAATGTGGAATAAATTGTCTGTAATAATTGGCGAACCCCAAAAAACGTTGGATAGCACGGAGTCCGGAGGGGCGTGGCCAATCTAAGACGGCAGAGAGTTTGTCTGGATCCATTTGTAGTCCCTGGCCAGAGACCAAGTATCCTAGGAAAGGAAGAGATTGACATTCAAACAGACATTTCTCCATTTTGGCATAAAGTTGATTGTCACGAAGTCTCTGAAGAACCATGCGGACATGCTGGCGGTGTTCTTCTAGGTTGGCAGAAAAAATCAGAATATCGTCCAGATACACAACAACACAGGAATATAAGAGATCACGAAAAATTTCATTAACAAAGTCTTGGAAGACGGCAGGGGCGTTGCACAGGCCAAAGGGCATGACCAGATACTCAAAGTGTCCATCTCTAGTGTTAAATGCCGTTTTCCATTCATCCCCCTCCCTGATGCGGATGAGATTATAAGCACCTCTTAAGTCCAGTTTGGTAAAGATGTGGGCACCTTGGAGGCGATCAAAGAGTTCAGAGATAAGAGGTAGAGGGTAGCGGTTCTTTACCGTGATTTTATTAAGACCGCGGTAGTCAATGCAAGGACGTAGGGAGCCATCTTTTTTGGACACAAAGAAAAATCCAGCTCCGGCAGGAAAGGAGGATTTGCGGATAAAGCCCTTTTTTAAATTTTCCTGGATGTACTCAGACATAGCAAGAGTCTCTGGGGCGGACAGAGGATAAATTCTGCCCCGGGGTGGAGTAGTGCCCGGGAGGAGGTCAATAGGACAGTCATAAGGCCTGTGAGGAGGTAGAGTCTCAGCTTGTTTTTTGCAAAATACATCAGCAAAGTCCATATAGGCCTTAGGGAGACCGGTTACAGGGGGAACCACAGGGTCACGGCAGGGAGTACTGGGAACCGGTTTAAGGCAGTCCTTGAAACAAGAGGTACCCCAGCTCTTGATCTCCCCTGTGGACCAATCCAGGGTTGGGGAATGGTGTTGAAGCCAGGGTAGTCCAAGGAGAATTTCGGAAGTGCAATTGGGGAGGACCAAAAACTCAATTTTTTCGTGATGAGGTCCGATGCACATTAGGAGGGGCTCCGTGCGGAAACGTATGGTACAGTCCAATCTTTCATTGTTAACACAATTGATGTAGAGGGGTCTGGCGAGACTGGTCACCGGGATGTTGAACCTGTTGATGAGAGAGGCCAAAATAAAATTTCCTGCTGATCCGGAATCCAAGAAGGCCATAGTAGAGAAGGAGAAGGTAGAGGCAGATATCCGCACAGGCACAGTAAGACGTGGAGAAGCAGAGTTGACATCAAGGACTGTCTCACCTTTGTGCGGAGTCAGCGTACGTCTTTCCAGGCGGGGAGGACGGATAGGACAATCCTTCAGGAAGTGTTCGGTACCGGCACAGTACAGGCAGAGATTCTCCATGCGGCGTCGTGTCCTCTCTTGAGGTGTCAGGCGAGACCGGTCAACTTGCATAGCCTCCACGGCGGGAGGCACAGGAACGGATTGCAGGGGACCAGAGGAGAGAGGAGCCGGGGAGAAAAAACGCCTCGTGCGAACAAAGTCCATATCCTGGCGGAGCTCCTGACGCCTTTCGGAAAAACGCATGTCAATGCGAGTGGCTAGATGAATGAGTTCATGTAGGTTAGCAGGGATTTCTCGTGCGGCCAGAACATCTTTAATGTTGCTGGATAGGCCTTTTTTAAAGGTCGCGCAGAGGGCCTCATTATTCCAGGATAGTTCTGAAGCAAGAGTACGGAATTGTACGGCGTACTCGCCAACGGAAGAATTACCCTGGACCAGGTTCAGCAGGGCAGTCTCAGCAGAAGAGGCTCGGGCAGGTTCCTCAAAGACACTTCGAATTTCCGAGAAGAAGGAGTGTACAGAGGCAGTGACGGGGTCATTGCGGTCCCAGAGCGGTGTGGCCCATGACAGAGCTTTTCCAGACAGAAGGCTGACTACGAAAGCCACCTTAGACCTTTCAGTAGGAAACTGGTCCGACATCATCTCCAAGTGCAGGGAACATTGTGAAAGAAAGCCACGGCAAAATTTAGAGTCCCCATCAAATTTATCCGGCAAGGATAGTCGTAGGCCTGAAGCGGCCACTCGCTGCGGAGGAGGTGCAGGAGCTGGCGGAGGAGATGATTGCTGAAGCTGTGGTAGTAGCTGCTGTAGCATCACGGTCAGTTGAGACAGCTGGTGGCCTTGTTGCGCTATCTGTTGTGACTGCTGGGCGACCACCGTGGTGAGGTCGGCGACAACTGGCAGAGGAACTTCAGCGGGATCCATGGCCGGATCTACTGTCACGATGCCGGCTGGCAGGAGGTGGATCCTCTGTGCCAGAGAGGGATTGGCGTGGACCGTGCTAGTGGACCGGTTCTAAGTCACTACTGGTGTTCACCAGAGCCCGCCGCAAAGCGGGATGGTCTTGCTGCGGCGGTAGTGACCAGGTCGTATCCACTAGCAACGGCTCAACCTCTCTGACTGCTGAAGATAGGCGCGGTACAAGGGAGTAGACAGAAGCAAGGTCGGACGTAGCAGAAGGTCGGGGCAGGCAGCAAGGATCGTAGTCAGGGGCAACGGCAGGAGGTCTGGAACACAGGCTAGGAACACACAAGGAAACGCTTTCACTGGCACAATGGCAACAAGATCCGGCGAGGGAGTGCAGGGGAAGTGAGGTATACATAGGGAGTGCACAGGTGAACACACTAATTAGAACCACTGCGCCAATCAGCGGCGCAGTGGCCCTTTAAATCGCAGAGACCCGGCGCGCGCGCGCCCTAGGGAGCGGGGCCGCGCGCGCCGGGACAGGACCGACGGAGAGCGAGTCAGGTACGGGAGCGGGGGTGCGCATCGCGAGCGGGCGCCACCCGCATCGCGAATCGCATCCCGGCTGGAGGCGGTATCGCAGCGCACCGGGTCAGTGGATCTGACCGGGGCGCTGCAGTAGCGAGAGTGTAGCGAGCGCTCCGGGGAGGAGCGGGGACCCGGAGCGCTCGGCGTAACAACGAAAGTGCAAAAACGGAAAAACCCTGAGTCCTTAAGGGGTTAAAAAGTTAGAATAACTTTGGAATGCTAGCAAACAAGTATCAGATAAAATTAAAATACAGACACCTGTTCAATCCTATAACATACCAACTTCTAATAAATTTGAAATACTTGCCACAGAAAATCATTTTTTAGGGGGTTCCCCACAAAGACACACAGCACCACGAAATCCCCCACACAACTTTTACTATCCACCACGCTACAATCACAATTCACATCAGTCATATCACCAGCACAATCACAACAATTACTCACACAGCCCCAGGCCACCTCATTCTCCACATACCAATTAGCGACATCCCAGACCATATGCTCCTCACAAACCAAGATATCCAAGATACAACACCACAACTTATCACCATCATGTCACCTCTCAAGCACCAGTCTCACCCACACCTCACTATTCCACACAGACACTAGAACCATGCAGAATCATTCGGACAGTAGAAACAATAGCTCAAGTACACCCAACACCACCGAACACACTTTCAGCACCAACACCCAACAGAAAAAGAGAACTCGTCGAGGACGTCATAGAGGAGACAAACGTACCAAAAATGAAAATGAGAAAATCTTAAATAAACCGGACAGTGCAATATTAAATCTTAGTTCTAAGCCCCTGAGCACTAACCAAATTAATCTATTGAATAAAGGCCTCAAATATGCACCAAGCCAACCACTTGATAAATTTGGAGTGTATGTTGGACTAGAGAAGTATATTAGAAAACTGAGTCTAAAGAAATATTTTATGAAAAATCCCATCCCTCCCACCCCTAACAGACATACCAGCTACCAACATACCACACTCCTTTCCCATGTCAGGAAATTAGCACCGACATGCTCACATTCAAAAAAACCATAGAAAGTGATTTGAGGCAAATCAAAAACCCTAAACATACTTGGAATAATTTGTCACAAGGCGAAATTAAAGCCATCTGTCCGTTACCATTAGACCAGCGGACAAGGGGGGGGGGGGGGGTGGGGGGTCGTAGAAGTGATGGACACATCCATGTATATAGCTGACTGAACTTTACAATTAAATGATACCACCACTTACTGTAAATTAAAAGGGGACCCGACTATTACATTTTTTATGAAGAACTTCATTCATTATGTACAATAGCTAAAGACCAAGGAATTTTATCTACACAAGAATTTGATTTTATTGTAGGGACACCAAAACGTCTCCCCATCTTTTATACAATCCCCAAGATCCACAAAGACCCCATAAAGCCACCAGGCCACACGATTGTGTCGGGTATAGGCTCAATTACTGCAAATCTACCCCAATACATAGATCGTTTTCTCCAGCCATACGTTAAGCAAACAAGATCTTATTTAAGAGATAAAGTTATACAAATAATTGAGGCTATTAAATGGGAGTCTATGTGGATCTTTGGGACTCTGGACGTTAGTTCACTATATACTGTTATTAACCACCAACAGGGGATTTTAGCTATACGGAATGTTTTAAATAAAAAATCTGATCTATTACCGAACATAATAAAATTTATTTTAGATGGGATGTTATTTATTTAATCACATAATTATTTTGCTTTCGAAACATAATTTTATCTACAAACCAATGGAACGGCCATTGGCACCAGATTTGCCCCCAGCTATGCCAATCTGTTAATGGCAGACTGGGAAAGCAACATCATTGATCCACAGCTGGGGGCGAGTCTGGTGACATGGCACAGATATATTGATGATATTTTTTTTGTATGGTGAGGGTCTGGGGTGGAGCTGGATAACTTTATTTTATCATTAAATAATAATAATTTAAATTTTAAATTCACGCCAATTATCATTCTTTCCTCAGTCGAATTTTTGGACCTGCTTACAACAGCGAGTGAGGAGAGACTGATATGTAGCACTTTCTGCAAAAAAGTCGCAAAGAATGGTTTTATACTCCACACAAGTTGTCATCTTCCCCATTGGCTCACAAATGTCCCTACAAGCCAGTTCCGTAGACTCAAAAGGAACTGCACAATTAATGAACAGTTTGAGATTGAAGCAGAAGCCCTCACTCAGCAATTTCTTGAAAAACAGTATCCATCAGATAAAGTACAACAGTCCCTTGATAACATTTGTGAGTTAGATAGAGCCACTTTCTTCCAACCTAAAAATCCAAGTTCCTCCACTGACTCCACCATAGATAATGCAAAACTAATCATCCCCTTTAACACCCAATACCACAAAATCAAAAATATTATCAAAAGATACTGGCCATTAATACAACAGGACAAAACTATAGGTGATATTATTCCTGCTAGACCTCCCATAGAACACACTAGAGCCCCTAATTTATCAATTAAAATAGCTCCGACAGTACGACAAATTAAACAACAAAAAGATGCAGACTCCACCCTAGTTGACCTTAAAGTTTTTTTTAGATGTGGACAATGTCCAAATTGCAAAGCTGCAAATTTTGTGAAAAGGACAGTATCAGTCAACTCTACATCCAATGATTTTAGCTTCACCATTAAAGATTTTTTAAACTGTGCTAGCAACAGAGTAATTTATTTAATTCAGTGCCCATGCCACAAACAGTATGTGGGACGGACTGCACTGAAAACTAGGATTCTAGAACACAGATATAATATTAGAAAACAGAATGAAAAACACCCCTTGTCGGCACATTTTAAATTTTTCCATCAAGGCAATCCCAATAATTTAAAATATATAGCCCTTCAAAAAATTAAACCAGATTGGCGAGGTGGTAATTTTATCAGCAAAATGTCTAGGACGGAGTCTCGCAAAATCTTCGAATTTGGCTCATTAGCACCCAGAGGTCTTAATGACCATATTGAACTGTTCGTTTTTTTAGATTAATTTTTCAATTTGACATTTTTAGATCAATTTGGGGGGAGGTCCCTTTGGACGGCCCGTCATGAGTCTGGCTGTACTATCAGCACCACAACGGACCCTTTATTGGGCCCTTCCTCATATCTACATGACAATTTTAGAATTTTAGTACTTTCGTTTTCAACCATTACATTTATTATATTTTATCTTTGATATACAGATGTATGTTTCATATAATTTATATATATTTATCAATTCTATCCACATTATAGCCATTTTTTCACTATGGGTCTAGTTCTCTTATATTCATATATATATATATATATATATATATATATATATATATATATATATATATATATATATATATATATATATATATTCTGTAGTGCATATTTCCTATGGTACTGATTTTTGATACATTTACACATTTTATTAAACACATATCTTGGGATATATTCTTTTATTATTATTACGTACATATTAATCATAGGCTTTTTAGTTAATATGCATTTATTACTTGCACACAATATAGGCATGTAGTTCTGATATTTTTTTCATATAAATGTGTCCTCTCTAGTTTTAATAATAAGTATATCTATTTATTGTTAGATGTTATATATAATATCTGCCATTTTTTTATTTATCAATATATAATTACCAATTTAGAATTATGTGTATATTGTTATTAGGGAGTATTTATATATATTTTCCGGTTAAATTATTCATCTATTAGTGTGTGTATACATCCTTAGTTACTGAGTTCATTCATGTTTTTTGGCTACTATGGCTTATTGACACTGGAAATGACGACCTAAGTAGAGGAGGAGTTAATTATATATAAGATTGCAGGATAGCTCCATATCATTCATATACATCTAATTGCTGCTGAAGAAAAAACTGAGATAGTTTTGAAACGCACCCTGAAGGAGGGACTATTATCAGCCACCCGGCTTGTGATACGCGCGCCTCGCTGCCACGAGGACGCCGCAACTAACCAGGAATAAAAGTGCTGCAGGACCGTTACTACGAGACCACCGCTGACCAACACTGCCCCTTAGGAAAAGGCCGAGTCTCCGGCAGTGTTTTCCCACGCACGGAGAGTCTATCTGGGAGATCGCAGACATCCTGAAGCGATCCTCTGCTTTACACATCGCAGCAGCCCAGGAGCGGTGAGACTACAAAGTATCACTTTATTATTATCTAAGCGCTACTGTTCAGTTCAATTGAAACAGTGTAATCACTCATTGACTTAATCTATGCCGGCAATTGGTCCTTTTCCTACACTGTCTGACCTATTGAGTATCAGGCTTTAAATGCAATTGCAGATAAAGAACTAAAAAGACTGTTGCTACGGGTTACTGCAGCTGGAAATCCACTAACATCAATTTGTTTCTACTACTGCTGCTATATTATAATGGACTTTTTAGTTAATACTACCCTGGTGGACTGATTTATATTGCAATTTTTTTAATTATATTTTACATATATTTTTTATTGCTTTCATTATGCGCATTTTTTGTGATGGTCACATATATATTAATTTTATCTTTATTATTACCATTCTATTAGTGAATATCGTGATATCACAAGGGCCCTCTGAATCACTGGTACCACTGTTTATTACACTATCTTGTATATTTTTATTAGATCTTTAATAAATCACTGTTATTCATACCTACCATTTGGATCCACTATCTTTGACCTTTGAGCCCCAATTCTTTATATACCAATTTTTACAATATTTTTGGACACTGTGGGTATCGGTGTCATTATTGAGTTGCCCAGGTCTATATTGGTTTAGATACAACAGGAGCCACAAGCTTTTAATTTTATTTGAGATTTTTAAATTACTTCTAGTAAAAATATCCTAATCCTTCCAGTACTTATTAGCTGCTGAACACTACGGAGGAAACTATTTTCTTTTTTGAACACAGTGCTCTCTGCTGACATCACGAGCACAGTGCTCTCTGCAGACATCTCTGTCCATTTTATGAACTGCCCAGGGCAGCATATGTTTGCTATGGGGATTTTCTCCTGCTCTGGACAGTTCTTAAAATGGACAGAGATGTAATCAGAGAGCACTGTGCTCGTGATGTCAGCAGAAAGCACTGTAATCCAAAAAGAATTTCTTCTGTTGTATTGAGCAGCTAATAAGTACTGGAAGGATTAAGATTTTTTAATAGAAGTAATAAACAAATCTGAAAAGTAGAAAAATAGTCAGCTCACCCGGCCACCGAACGGCAATATAATCCTCCAAGGATATGAAGAAAGCAGGTAGATGCCAGCGATTAAGAAACTTCACCTTTATTAGATATCGACATGGAGAGAATTCAATAAAACAAACAATTAAAATTCCAGGAATCAGCGCCAAGCATGACGCGTTTCAGGTGTGCATCAGATGCATGATGGGAAGCAGAAAGGTGGGGGAATAAATCCCAGCCTCCTAATGGAACAGGTGAGTAAGATTTCTATCCTACGAACTAGGGATTAACCATGTCCATTCCAAAAATAGAGGCACCCATCTGCTATACATAACAGGTACAAAATCATAAATTATTAAACACCTATAACCATAGTTACAAGATAAGTGCAAACAATATATATGAAACCTGTATATTTTTTAAGGAGACACAAAGTGTATATTTAGAGGAAAAAGGTTGCCAAAACACTAATAATTATAAATAATAATACAATAAATAATAATATATATAAAGCATCAATGGCAACCTAAAACTAGTTAGTAGTGAAGAATGACGTCCGATTTTAAATTTAACCCATGTGGTTGAAATGTGCGCAGAGAGTAAATCCAAAAGATTTCCCTATTGTGTAATGATTTGATGTGGTTTCCACCTCTGTCATGTGAACAAACTATCTCAATACCTGAGAAAGAAAAGTGGGCTACATTACCATCGTGAACATTTTTAAAATGTTTGGAGACATTTGATGCGTTAGTGTAAGAACTGCTGCCAATAGCTCTAAGATGCTCCTGTATGCATTTTTTCAAGGTTCTTTTAGTGCTGCCGATATAGGATACATTGCAGCTATTACAATCTATTTTGTATATTACGTGAGTAGATTCACAGTTAATAAATTGTTTAATCGGTACAGAATTTGAATCAGGAATTGAAATCGTAGAAGTCTTGGCAGCATGTGCACACATGACGCATCTAGGTAAACCGCATTTGAAAAACCCATTTAGTTTAATCCATGAACGAGAACCGGCAGTGGAAGCAAGTGGCAAGGCACTCGGAGATAAAAGATTACCTAGATTAGGGGCCCGTCTACTCGAAAAATGTATGCAATTTTTAAAATATTTATTAAGGATGGTGTCCTGACATAAGATAGGTAAGAATTTATTAATAATAGATTTAATACTATTAAATTCTAGACTGTAAGTAGTGGTAAAGGTAGGCTTCGATACCGTATTCAAAAATGTTTTATTAGGTTTTGGTGTAAGGAGGCTGTCTCTAGATTTTTGTGAAACTTTCCGTTTGGCTCTGTTCAGACACCAGGGCTGATAACCTCTCTGACCCAAACGATGAAAAATATTATCCGATTTTACTTGAAAAGATTCATCTGTGGAACAATTTCTGCGAGCACGAGTCAGTTCACCCACCGGGACGGCTAAAACTGTATGTTTTGGGTGACATGACTCTGCGCGCAGGATGGTGTTACCTGCAGTCGATTTTCTGTATGTGGAAGTGTGAACACGTCCCTGTCTGCTATCAAGTAACATGTCCAGAAATGGAGTGACGGATCTGTGCCATGTTGATGTAAAAAACAAATTATGAGGATTATTGTTAACGTAGTCAACAAAACAGGAAGCACTGTGTTCGGAGGACGACCAAATTATGATAACATCGTCAACATATTTTCCGTACCAAACAATGTTGGAAAAGAAGGGGTTGATGTCAGAAAATATATATTGCATCTCCCACCAGTGGACAAAAATATTTGCCACTGAAGGGGAGGATTTTGCCCCCATTGAGGCACCCGTCCTCTGAACATAGTATTGGTCCTGAAATTTAAAAAAATTATGAGTTAATATATAATTCAAAGCCTCGAGAACAAACTGGCACAAGTCCTCACTGTAAGTGGAAAAATTGCAAATAATATCCGACACTGCTGGAAGTGAAAGTGAATGAGGGAGAGAAGAATACAAAGATTCGATGTCCATTGTAAGCCACGAGTAAGAAGTATGCCATTCAATTTGATTCATTATTGAAAGTAAATTTTGGGAATCTTTAATGTGGCTAGGGCACGTAGAGACAAGGGGGTGGAGAAGTGAGTCTACCCATTCGCAAAGGGGTTCGTTAAGGGAACCAATACCCTCCACTATGGGTCTCATAGGAGGTGGGAATTGGCCCTTGTGAATCTTCGGTAAAGAATGAAATATTGGTGTAATGGGATTAGAAACCCATATATAATCAAACTCTTTTTGTGATAGTACCCCTAAAGGTATATCATATCTAAGTAACGCTTCCAGTTTAGAAGAAAACAAAGTGGTGGGATTATATGTAATAGGGGCATATGTGACCTCATCATTTAGGATACGCTTATTAAGCATACAATAAAGATCTACATCCATGCATATAAAGCCCCCCCCCCTTGCCAGCTGATCGAATAACCCAATTGTTGTTACCTCTCAAATCCTTTAGAGCAGTTCTTTCAGATTTTGATAAATTGTTGGCTCTGGGTCCTATACCGGAATATTTAAGTTCAACTAACTCTTTCATGACCATGTCTTGAAAGGTGTCCATGTAAGGACTCCTAGAGCCAACAGGATAGAATTCAGGATTTTTAATTTTGAAGGACGGTGAGGTGAACACTGTGGTCACATGTCGTCGTGTCTCAAAATCCAATGACAATAAATCACAGAACACATTTTGGTCATGGAAGGAAGAAAAATTATTGTTAAGAGACACATGTGATGCCGTGGAAACCTCACTAGACAATGGAGCTACATTAGATTCAACAGAGTCCACTATATCGAAATGTTTTTTTAAAGTAAAAGTTCTGACAAATTTGTTGATGTCCAAAATGGTATTAAATACGTTAAAGTGGGTAGATGGTGAGAAACCCAGTCCTTTGGCCAAAACAGAGAGATGCGAGGAAGTAAGAGTTAATGGAGACAAAACAATCACATCCAGATTTGGGCTTACTTGTGATGCTTCTTGAACTCTCTGGTGGACCTTCTTGGATGTGTGTTTGCGGCCCCTCTCCGCCTGCGTTTTTTGACCTCTTCGAATCCCTGGTGGAGCCATTTAAGTTAGAAATAGGATGGTCATCCAAAGCCGTGAAATCTGAAGCATCGGATTGTGTATCGGAAGCCTCCGATTCTGCTGAACTAAAGGTGACCCGTTGGTTTCTAGGATGATATCTCTTGTGGTGATAACCGGGTTTATCACCTTTTTTCAAAATAGAACGAGATAGAAGGAACTTATCCCAAGCTCCCCAGGCATAAACTTTATTCGACTGATGATCATGCAAGTCCATTTGAAATTTGCTTTTCTTGGTTTCCTTGATAATCTGTTCGAGATTCGCTATATTTTGTTTTCATTTAGAGTCATGTTCACACAACAGGGTGGTACCAGCATGCGGAGAAAGAAAGTCCTGCGTTTTTTTTATGTCCGATTTCACTTGCACAATTGATTCCTTTTGGGATAAAACCAGGACGTTAATCAAATTAGCAGAGCATTCACTCAGAGCGTCATTCCACATTGTTTGGTGTTCCTCCTTTATGTTGATGGTGGGAATTTTTTTTAGACATAAGCCTCGAGGAATGAGGCCCTTGGATGAATACGTCTCCATAGAAGTAAACTCCCACCACAGTTTGGTCTCCTTGACCAGTAGCTTTTCCAAAGAATAAAGGTGCATTTTCAACTGTATGTCATGTGAAGCTCGATTCTTGTCAAATATTTCCAATGCTGCATTGCAGCGTTCAATGCGGTTATCAATGTCCTTCAGGAGAAGTAACCCCTCTTCCATGATCGGGACCGGGGCACCGGTTTCCGTTGGAGAGGACATGTGAACCGGGAGCACGACAAGTGTGAGGAGCACTCAAGGCAATAGAACAAAGTAGAAAAATAGCCAGCTCACCAGGCCACCGCACGGCAATATCATCCTCCAAGGATATGAAGAAAGCAGGTAGATGCCAGCGATTAAGAAACTTCAACTTTATTAGAACCACGTAAAATCATCGACATGGAGAGAATTCAATAAGACAAACATTTAAAATTTCAGGAATCAGTGCCAAGCATGACGCGTTTCAGATCATGTGACCTTTCATCAGATGCATGGTGGGAAGCAGAAAGGTGGGGGAATAAATCCCAGCCTCCTAATGGAACAGGTGAGTAAGATTTCTATCCTACGAACCAGGGATTAACCATGTCCGTTCCAAAAATAGAGGCACCCCTCTGCTATACATAACAGGTACAAAATCATAAATCATTAAACACCTATAACCATAGTTACAAGATAAGTGCAAACAATATATATGAAACCTGTATATTTTTTAAGGAGACAAAAAGTGTATATTTAAAGGAAAAAGGTTACCAAAACACTAATAATTATAAATAATAATACAATAGATAATAATATATATAAAGCATTAATGGCAACCTAAAACTAGTTAGTAGTGAAGAATGACATCCGATTTTAAATTAAACACAAATTTAATACACAAATCTGTTTAAATTTCTGGCACCAGTTGATTAAAAAAACTAAAAAAAAATTAAAAATTTCCACCGGAGTACCCCTTTAACCCCTTCAGGACCAAGCCCATTTTGGCCTTAAGGACCGGAGCGTTTTTTGCACATCTGACCACTGTCACTTTAAACATTAATAACTCTGGAATGCTTTTAGTTATCATTCTGATTCCAAGACTGTTTTTTCGTGACTTATTCTTCTTTAACATAGTGGTAAATTTTTGTCGATACTTGCATCCTTTCTTGGTGAAAAATCCGTAAATTTGATGAAAAATTAGAAAATTTTGCATTTTTCTAACTTTGAAGCTTTCTGCTTGTAAGGAAAAAGGATATTACAAATACATTTTTTTTGGTTCACATATACAATATGTCTACTTTATATTTGCATCATAAAATTGACGTGTTTTTACTTTTGGAAGAAACCAGAGGGCTTCAAAGTTCAGCAGTAATTTTCCGATTTTTCACAAAATTTTCAAACTCTGTATTTTTCAGGGACCAGTTCAGGTTTGAAGTGGATTTGAAGGGTCTTCATATTAGAAATACCCCATAATTGACCCCATGATAAAAACTGCACCCCCCAAAGTATTCAAAATGACATCCAGTCAGCGTTTTAACCCTTTAAGTGTTTTACACAAATAGCAGCAAAGTGAAGGAGAAAATTCACAATCTTCATTTTTTACACTCACATGTTCTTGTAGACCCAATTTTTGAATTTTTACAAGGGGTAAAAGGAGAAAATGTTTACTTGTATTTTGTAGCCCAATTTCTCTCGAGTAAGCACATACCTCATATGTCTATGTAAATTGTTCGGCGGGCGCAGTAGAGGGCTCAGAATGGAAGGAGCGACAGGGGGATTTTGGAGAGTACGTTTTTCTGAAACAGTTTTTGTGGGGCATCTTGCATTTAGGAAGCCCTTATGGTGCCAGAACAGCAAAAAAAAAAAAAAACATGGCATACCATTTTGGAAACTAGACCCCTCGGGGAACGTAACAAGGGGTAAAGTGAGCCTTTATACCCCACAGGTGTTTCACGGCTTTTGTAAATGTAAAAAACAAATAATAATTTTTACCTAAAATGCTTGTTTTTCCAAAAATTTTACATTTTTAGAAAGGGTTATAGCAGAAAATACCCCACAAAATTTGAAGCCCAATTTCTCCCGATTCAGAAAACACTCCATATGGGGGTGAAAAGTGCTTTGCTGGCGCACTACAGGTCTCAGAAGAGGAGTCACATTTGGCTTTTTTGAAGAAAATTTTGCTCAGGGGGCATGCCGCATTTAGGAAGCCCCTATGGTGCCATGACAGCAAAAAAAAAAAACAAACACATGGCATACCATTTTGGAAACTAGACCCCTTGGGGAACGTAACAAGGGGTAAAGTGAACCTTAAAACCCCATAGGGGTTTCACAACTTTTGCATTTGTAAAAAAAAAAAAATTTCTAAAATGCTTGGTTTCCCAAAATATTTACATTTTTACAAAGGGTTAAAGCAGAAAATACCCCCCAAAATTTGAAGCCCAATTTCTCCTGATTCAGAAAACACCCCATATAGGGGTGAAAAGTCTTCTGCTGGCGCACTACAGGTCTCAAAAGAAAGGGAGTCACATTTGGCTTTTTTGAAGGAAATTTAGCTCTGGGGGCATGCCACATTTAGGAAGCCCCGATGGTGCCAGGACAGCAAAGAAAAACCACATGGCACACCATTTTGAGAACTAGACCCCTTGGGGAACGTATCAAGGGGTAAAGTGAACATAAATACCCCACAGGGGTTTCACAACTTTTGCATATGTAAAAAAATAAATAAAAATTACCTAAAATGCTTGGTTTCCCAAAAAGTTTACATTTTTACAAAGGGTTAAAGCAGAAAATACCCCCCATAATTTGAAGCCCAATTTCTCCCGATTCAGAAAACACCCCATGTGGGGGTGAAAAGTGCTCTGCTGGCGCACTACAGGTCTCAGAAGAATAGGAGGCACATTTGGCTTTTTTGAAGGAAATTTTGCTCTGGGGGCATGCCGCATTTAGGAAGCCCCTATGGTGCCAGGACAGCAAAAAAAAAACACATGGCATTCCATTCTGGAAACTAGACCCCTTGGGGAACGTAACAAGGGGTAAAGTGAACCTTTGTACCCCACAGGGGATTAACAACTTTTGCATATGTAAAAAAAAAAAAAAAAAATTACCTAAAATGCTTGGTTTCCCAAAATATTTACATTTTTACAAGGGGTTAAAGCAGAAAATACCCCCAAAATTTGAAGCCCAATTTCTCCCGATTCAGAAAACACCCCATATGGGGTGAAAAGTGCTCTGCTGCCGCACTACAAGTCTCAGAAGAGAAGGAGTCACATTTGGCTTTTTTGAAGGAAATTTTGCACTGGGGGCATGCCGCATTTAGGAAGCCACTATGGTGCCAGGACAGCAAAAAAAACACACGGCATAACATTTTGGAAACTAGTCCCCTTGGGGAACATAATAACGTGTAAAGTGAACCTTAATACCCCACAGGGGTTTCACAACTTTTGCATATGTAAAAAAAAATAATAATAATTTAAGTAAAATGCTTGGTTTCCCAAAATATTTACATTTTTACAAAGGGTTAAAGCAGAAAATACCCCCCAAAATTTGAAGCCCAATTTCTCCTGATTCAGAAAACACCCCATATGGGGGTGAAAAAGTCCTCTGCTGGAGCACTACAGGTCTCAGAAGAGAAGGAATCACATTTGGCTTTTTTGAAGGAAATTTTGCTCTGGGGGCATGCCGCATTTAGGAAGCCCCTATGGTGCCAGGACAGCATAAAAACTCCACATGGCATACCATTTTGGAAACTAGACCCCTTGGGGAACATAACAAGGGGTAAAGTGAACCTTAATACCCCACAGGGGTTTCACAACTTTTGCATATGTAAAAAAAAAACAAATTTACCTAAAATGTTAGGCTTCACCAAAAATTGACATTTTTACAAAGGGTTAAAGCAGAAAATACCCCCCAAAATTTGAAGCCCAATTTCTCCCGATTCAGAAAACACCCCATGTGGGGGTGAAAAGTGCTCTGCTGGCGCACTACAGGTCTCAGAAGAGAAGGAGTCACATTTGGCTTTTTTGAAGGAAATTTTGCACTGGGGGCATGCCGCATTTAGGAAGCCCCTATGGTGCCAGGACAGCATAAAAACTCCACATGGCATACCATTTTGGAAACTAGACCCCTTGGGGAACGTAACAAGGGGTAAAGTGAACCTTAATACCCCACAGGGGTTTCACAACTTTTGCATATGTAAAAAAAAAACAAATTTACCTAAAATGTTAGACTTCACCAAAAATTGACATTTTTACAAAGGGTTAAAGCAGAAAATACCCCCCAAAATTTGAAGCCCAATTTCTCCCGATTCAGAAAACACCCCATGTGGGGGTGAAAAGTGCTCTGCTGGCGCACTACAGGTCTCAGAAGAGAAGGAGTCACATTTGGCTTTTTTGAAGGAAATTTTGCACTGGGGGCATGCCGCATTTAGGAAGCCCCTATGGTGCCAGGACAGCAAAAAAAAAACACATGGCATACCATTTTGGAAACTAGTCCCCTTGGGGAACATAACAACGGGTAAAGTGAACCTTAATACCCCACAGGGGTTTCACAACTTTTGCATATGTAAAAAAAAAAGATAATAATAATTTAAGTAAAATGCTTGGTTTCCCCAAATATTTACATTTTTACAAAGGGTTAAAGCAGAAAATACTCCCCAAAATTTGAAGCCCAATTTCTCCCGATACAGAAAACGCCCCATATGGGGTGAAAAGTGTTCTGCTGGCGCACTACAGGTCTCAGAAGAGAAGGAGTCCCATTTGGCCTTTTTGAAGGAAATTTTGCTTTGGTGGCATGCCACATTTAGGAAGCCCCTATGGTGCCAGGACAGCAAAGAAAAACCACATGGCACACCATTTTGGAAACTAGACCCCTTGGGGAACGTAACAAGGGGTAAAGTGAACATAAATACCCCACAGGGGTTTCACAACATTTGCATATGTGAAAAAAAAATTACCTAAAATGCTTGGTTTCCCAAAAAGTTTACATTTTTACAAAGGGTTAAAGCAGAAAATACCAAGCCAAAATTTGAAGCCCAATTTCTCCTGATTCAGAAAACACCCCATATGGGGGTGAAAAGTCCTCTGCTGGCGCACTACAGGTCTCAGAAGAGGAGTCACATTTGGCTTTTTTGAAGGAAATTTTGCACTGGGGGCATGCCGCATTTAGGAAGCCCCTATGGTGCCAGGACAGAAAAAAAAAAAACACATGGCATACCATTTTGGAAACTAGACCCCTTGGGGAACGTAACAAGGGGTAAAGTGAACCTTAATACCCCACAGGGGTTTCACAACTTTTGCATATGTAAAAAATAAATAAATAATAATTTACCTAAAATGCTTGGTTTCCCAAAATATTTACATTTTTACAAAGGGTTAAAGCAGAAAATACCCCCCAAAATTTGAAGCCCAATTTCTCCCGATTCAGAAAACACCCCATATGGGGGTAAAAAGTCCTCTGCTGGCGCACTACAGGTCTCAGAAGAGTAGGAGTCACATTTGGCTTGTTTGAAGGAAATTTTGCTCTGGGGGCATGCCGCATTTAGGAAGCCCCTATGGTGCCAGGACAGCAAAAAAAAACCACATGGCATACCATTTTGGAAACTAGACCCCTTGGGGAACGTAACAAGGGGTAAAGTGAACCTTAATACCCCACAGGGGTTTCACAAAATTTGCATATGTAAAAAATAAATAAATAATAATTTACCTAACATGCTTGGTTTCCCAAAATATTTACATTTTTACAAAGGGTTAAAGCAGAAAATACCCCCCAAAATTTGAAGCCCAATTTCTCCCGATTCAGAAAACACCCCATATGGGGTGAAAAGTGCTCTGCTGGCGCACTACAGGTCTCAGAAGAGAAGGAGTCACATTTGGCTTTTTTGAAGGAAATTTTGCACTGGGGGCATGCCGCATTTAGGAAGCCCCTATGGTGCCAGGACAGCAAAAAAAAAAACACATGGCATACCATTTTGGAAACTAGTCCCCTTGGGGAACATAACAAGGGGTAAAGTGAACCTTAATACCCGACAGGGGTTTCACAACTTTTGCATATGTAAAAAAAAAAAAATAATAATAATAATTTACCTAAATTGCTTGGTTTCCTAAAATATTTACATTTTTACAAAGGATTAAAGCAGAAAATACACCCCAAAATTTGAAACCCAATTTCTCCCAATTCAGAAAACACCCCAAATGGGGTGAAAAGTGCTCTGCTGGCGCACTACAGGTCTCAGAAGAGAAGGAGTCTCATTTGGCTTTTTTGAAGGAAATTTTGAACTGGGGGCATGCCGCATTTAGGAAGTCCCTATGCTGCCAGGACAGCAAAAAAAAAAAAAAAAAAAAAACCACATGGCATACCATTTTGGAAACTAGTCCCCTTGGGGAACATAACAAGGGTAAAGTGAACGTTAATACCCCACAGGGGTTTCACAACTGTTGCATATGTAAAAAAAAAAAAATAATAATAATAATTTACCTAAAATGCTTGGTTTCCCAAAATATTTACATTTTTACAAAGGTTTAAAGCAGAAAATACCCCCCAAAATTTGAAGCCCAATTTCTCCCGATTCAGAAAACACCCCATATGGGGTGAAAAGTGCTCTGCTGGCGCACTACAGGTCTCAGAAGAGAAGGAGTCTCATTTGGTTTTTTTTAAGGAAATTTTGCACTGGGGGCATGCTGCATTTAGGAAGTCCCTATGGTGCCAGGACAGCAAAAAAAAAAAGCCACATGGCATACCATTTTGGAAACTAGTCCCCTTGGAGAACATAACAAGAGTAAAGTGAACCTTAATACCCCACAGGGGTTTCACAACTTTTGCATATGTAAATAAAAAAAAAAATAATTTACCTAAAATGCTTGGTTTCCCAAAATATTTACATTTTTACAAAGGGTTAAAGAAGAAAATACCCCCCAAAAGTTGAAGCCCAATTCCTCCCGATTCAGAAAACACCCCATATGGGGTGAAAAGTGCTCTGCTGGCGCACTACAGGTCTCAGAAGAGAAGGAGGCACATTTGGCTTTTTTGAAGGAAATTTTGCTCTGGGGGCATGCCACATTTAGGAAGCCCCTATGGTGCCAGGACAGCAAAGAAAAACCACATGGCACACCATTTTGGAAACTAGACCCCTTTGGGAACGTAACAAGGGGTAAAGTGAACATAAATACCCCACAGGGGTTTCACAACTTTTGCATATGTAAAAAAAAAAAAAAATATTAGGCTTCCCAAAAAATTTACATTTTTACAAAGGGTTAAAGCAGAAAATACCCCCCAAAATTTGAAGCCCAATTTCTCCCGATTCAGAAAACACCCCATTTGGGGTGAAAAGTGCTCTGCTGGCGCACTACAGGTCTCAGAAGAGAAGGAGTCTCATTTAGCTTTTTTGAAGGAAATTTTGCACTGGGGGCATGCCGCATTTAGGAAGCCCCTATGGCGCCAGGACAGCAAAAAAAAAAACACATGGCATACCATTTTGGAAACTAGTCCCCTTGGGGAACAAAACAAGGGTAAAGTGAACCTTAATACCCCACAGGGGTTTCACAACTTTTGCATATGTAAATAAAAAAAGAATTACCTAAAATGCTTGGTTTCCCAAAATATTTACATTTTTACAAAGGGTTAAAGCAGAAAATACCCCTCAAAAGTTGAAGCCCAATTTCTCCCGATTCAGAAAACACCCCATATGGGGTGAAAAGTGCTCTGCTGGTGCACTACAGGTCTCAGAAGAGAAGGAGTCACATTTGGCTTTTTTGAAGGAAATTTTGCTCTGGGGCATGCCACATTTAGGAAGCCCCTATGGTGCCAGGACAGCAAAGAAAAACCACATGGCACACCATTTTGGAAACTAGACCCCTTTGGGAACGTATCAAGGGGTAAAGTGAACATAAATACCCCACAGGGGTTTCACAACTTTTGCATATGTAAAAAAAAAAATATAATTACCTAAAATGCCTCATTTCCCAAAAAGTTTACATTTTTACAAAGGGTTAAAGCAGAAAATACCCCCCAAAATTTGAAGCCCAATTTCTTCCGATTCAGAAAACACCCCATATGGGGGTGAGAAGTGCTCTGCTAGCGCAGTACAGGTCTCAGAAGAGTAGGAGTCACATTTGGCTTGTTTGAAGGAAATTTTGCTCTGGGGGCATGCCGTATTTAGGAAGTCCCTATGGTGTCAGGACAGCAAAAAAAAAAAAAACACATGGCATATCATTTTGGAAACTAGTCCCCTTGGGGAACGTAACAAGGGGTAAAGTGAACCTTAATACCCCACAGGGGTTTCACGACTTTTGCATATGTCAAAAAAATATATCTATATTTTACCGAAAATGCTTGGTTTCCCCAAAATTTTACATTTTTACAAAGGGTTAAAGCAGAAATTACCCCCCAAAATTTGAAGCCCAATTTCTCCCGATTCAGAAAACACCCCATATGGGGGTGAAAAATGCTCTGTTGGCGCACTACAGGTCTCAGAAGAGAAGGAGTCCCATTTTGGCTGTTTGAAAGCAAATTTTGCTCTGGGGGCATGACGCATTTAGGAAGCCCCTATGGTGCCAGGACAGCAAAAAAAAAAAAAAAACACATGGCATCAAATTTTGGAATCTAGACCCCTCCGGCAACGAACAGTGTTACAGTGAGTACTTACACCTCACAAGTTTTTTGAACAGTGGGCTGTAAAAGGGAAAAATTTGATTTTTTTTTGCACTATATTGATAATGTTACCCCAAATGTTTCATCTTCACATTGGGTAATTGGGCAAAAGGCCACCAAAATTTGTAGAACAATTTTGTCTGAGAAAAAAAATACCCCATATGTGGATGTAAATTGCTCTGTGGACGCACTGCAATGCTTAGAATGGAAGGAGTGAAAATGTTGTTGAAATAGAAGTCGGGGGTCATGTGCATTTATAAAAACCCCAAAAGCAAAAAATAAACCCACATGTGACACCATTTTAGAAACTACACCCCTCAATGAACGTAACAAGGGGAACAGTGGGAAATAACACCTCACAGGTTTTTTGAAAAGTGGGCCATAAATTGGAAAATTTGATTTTTTTACACTAAAATGCTGGGGTTACCCAATTTTTTACATTTTCACAAGGGGTAATATGAGGAATTGGGTTACACATTTTGGAGGGCTTTTCCCCCTGACTATGAAAATACATCCACATATGGGGTAACGTGCTGGACGGGCGCACAACAAGGCTCAGAAGTCATAGAGGTCACTTTGTATTTGTGGCCTATGGCATATCAGTAGCTGACGGTTACATACATTCCGAGAAAAATACAAAAATGAAACACCCACATGTGACACCATTACAGAAAGTACCCACCCTGAGGAATGGGTATAGGGGTAAAGAGGACATTTTGAAAGCACAGGTGTTTCCTAAATTTATTTTCCAGGAATAGATGAAGGGTAGCTTTTGAAAATTGCAATTTTCAACCTATGCTCTGCTTCATTTTTCTGGGAACAACTAACATGTGACTCCGAATTGTCGCCTGGAAATATGACAGAGCTCAACGAGAACTCTTCGCATTTGAGGCGGATGTTTATTACGGACCTAACAGTTACATACATTCAGAGGACAATACAAGAAAGGAACAACCACATGGGAACCTATTACAAACAGTACACCCCCTAGGGAAGGTGTATTTGGTGAAGTGGAGATTTGGAACAGACGGGTGTTCCCTTCATTTATTTTCCAGAAATGGATGAAGAGTACTATGGGGGAAGAAAATTGCAATTTTAGAACTTATATGCCAATTATTTTCCCAGAATGATGACCCAGAGTACAGCCAAAAGTAAAAATGATGCCCGCCCCAAACCCTATACTCTGAATCATCATTCTGGTAAGGGGATGTGTGGGGCCGTCCCTATTCTGTTACATCAAATGCGCAACCCGCTCAGGTGGGGAGAGAGAGCGTTGCGCATTTGAGGCAACTGCAAACCTCCAAAGTAGTTGACTCTGTGTTCCATGACCCATTTTTTGGGGGACAAAGATATTATGAGGGGCATTGGGAAAGAGGTTTTGGGTTTGATTTTTTGGGGGTAGGGTATTTTGGTATAAAATTTGGAAGACAATGTACCCTGGACTGGTACATTGGAGCCGAATTCTGGGGAATTAAAATCAGGGAAAAGGATTAAAAATTTAGTACTCCATGGAAATTTAAAACAATCGTCCAGTGTCCCGGACCCCAAATCCAACAAGCCTCCACAGGGCTCATGTGGCCATGAGATGTAGGCGCAACGTCTCCATTGCCCTGACCGGCCATTGTTTCCAAGACTAACAAAAGGCAAACCATGTGAAGAACAGATTGACACCGCCGTGCCCTGCACACATGGTATGCTGAAAGGCCACTGAGACTTGTTCGGGCAATGGAGGCTTAAGACACAGTGGAGAATGTGGAGGCAGAGTAGCACACTGTCACAGGACCAACGGGCTGAGTGTAGCAGGAAGCAGCATTGAGTACACACAAGGGCTTCAGAATCCCAAAGAAAAAACAACCATTTAAAAAAAAAAATTAAGAATATTTAGGACAGCGGGTGCTACCTATATATTGCCTGAATGACACAGCCTGGAGTTGGCTGATGCATGAGTACGCACCAGGGCTTCAAAATCCCCCCAAAAAAACACAACAATTGTAGAAATTTATGAAGAAGACTTTTGGATAGCGGGTGCTACCTATGAGAAAATTTGAAATCCCCAGACCCAGGCCCAGCAGTGGCATCAGTAAACCATATATTGCCTGAATGACACAGCCTGGAGTTGGCTGATGCATGAGAACACACCCGTGCTTCACAATCCCCCCAAAAAAACACAACAATTGTAGAAATTTATGAAGAAGACTTTTGGATAGCGGGTGCTACCTATGAGAAAATTTGAAATTCCCAGACCCAGGCCCAGCAGCGGCATCAGTAAACCATATATTGCCTGAATGACACAGCCTGGAGTTGGCTGATGCATGAGTTAACACCATTGCTTCACAATCCCACCAAAAAAACACAACAATTTTAGAAATTTATGAAGAAGACTTTTGGATAGCGGGTGCTACCTATGAGAAAATTTGAGATTCCCAGACCCAGGCCCAGCAGCGCCATCATTTTTTATTTGAAATTTAAAACAACCTTTGCGTTTCCCGGACCCCAGCGTGTGGGTACGAAGGACCAATTCCAACAAGCCCCCACAGGGCTCATGTGGCCGTGAGATGTAGGTGCAACCTCTCCATTGCCCTGACCGGCCATTGTTTCCAAGACTTTTCGCAAAAGCAAACCATGTGAAGAACAGCATGACACCGCCATGCCCTGCACACATGGTATGCTGAAGGGCCACTGAGACTTGTCCGGGCAGTGGAGGCTTAAGACACAGTGGAGGATTTGGAGGCAGAGTAGCACACTGTCACAGGACCAACGGGCTGACAGAATGTAGCAGGAAGCAGCATTGAGTACACACTAGGGCTTCAGAATTCCAAAGAAAAAACAACCATTTAAAAAAAAAAAAAAAAAAAAAAAGAATATTTCGGACAGCGGATGCTACCTATATATTGCCTGAATGACACAGCCTGGAGTTGACTGATGCATGAGTACACACTAGGGCTTCACAATCCCTCCAAAAAAACACAACAATTGTAGAAATTTATGAAGAAGACTTTTGGATAGCAGGTGCTACCTATGAGAAAATTTGAAATTCCCAGACCCAGGCCCAGCAGCGCCATCAGTAAACCATATATTGCCTGAAAGGCACAGGCTGGAGTTGGCTGATGCATGAGTACGCACCAAAGCTTCACAATCCCTAATAAAAAAGACAAACATTTTTGACGAAAATTTTTAACGAAAATTTAGGACAGCGGGTGCTCTCTATATATTACCAGAACGATGCAGCCTGGAGTTGGCTGCAGCATGAGGAGACCATTGAAATGTGTGATTTTTTTTTTGAAATTTAAATCAAAATTTGTGTCTCGGACCCGCCATGTGGGTACAAAGGACCTAATCTCACAAGCACCCACAGGGCTCATGTGGCCGTAAGATGTAGGCGCAACGTCTCCATAGCCCTGACCATCCATTTTGGGTTTTTGTACCTTTGTTTAAGAACAAGCGCATATCCAAGAGTCCAGAAGACTCTATAATGCAGGATGGTAGACCACCAAAAGACATTCTTCTATAAAATAATTTTTTATGAAATAAAGAGTTCATCACTCTGCATATTTTTTTATTTTACTTAAAAAATCTAACGCAACAAGCGTTCAATGGTGTAATGGTTATTATTGTGGAAAATTCAAGTTTATTACTGTGATAATTATTAGAAAATTGGGAAAAAAAACACTACCCAAGAGTGTTTAATAACCCCATACATTGCACCATAAATGTTGGAATTTAAATTAAGCATATATGTATGTATTTCAAAAATCCTAAAATTAAAGGCCCAAGCCCAGAAGCATCATGAAGTCAAGTAGTTCCTGAAAGACACAGGAGCAGTCCGGAGTAGGCATCAGCAGTACCCAAGAGGCTTTAATAACCCCTTACATTGCACGATCACTCGCAAGATCGAGCAATAACAGGTGTGTTGTGCCCTCAGATGTCCGGGGCTGCACGCGCGCTAAACTGACCAGCGTGTGTCTATCTTTCACCGACAGGTGCGGGTAACCCGCTGAACCCCGTTCGCGATAGGGATCAGGGATTGCAATTATTTGCCAGGAAAGAAGAATCACAACTAAGTGCGGGTCATAAGCTCGGGTTCATTAAAGGGGTACTCTGCCCCTAGACATCTTATCCCCTATGCAAAGGATAGGGGATAAGATGTCTGATCGCCACGGTCCCGCTGCTGGGGACCCCGGGGATAGCCGCTGCAGCACCCCACTATCATTACTGCGCAGAGCGAGATCGCTCTGCACGTAATGACAGACATTACAGGGGCCGGAGCATTGTTACGTCACGGCTCCGCCCCTTGTGATGTCACGGCCCGCCCCCATCAATACAAGTCTATGGGAGGGAGCGTGGAGGTCGTCACGCCCCCTGCCATAGACTTACATTGAGGGGACGGACCGTGATGTCATGAGGGGCGGAGCCATGACGTCACGCTGCTGCGGCCCCTGTATCGCCCGTCATTACGCACAGAGCGAACTCGCTCTGTGCAATAATGATGATGGGGTCCCGCAGCGGCGATCCCCGGGGTCCCCAGCAGCGGGACCGCGGCGATCTGACATCTTATCCCCTATCCTTTGGATAGGGGATAAGATGCCAGGGGTGGAGTATCCCTTTAAGTCCCTGCCCTTTGTACACACCACATGTCTCTACATTTAGTGAGGGCCTCGGATCGGCCCCGGCAGGGTAGAAGGCCCAAGGCATGAGGCATCAGGGAGACACTTATTTCCTGAAAGACACAGAATGAGTCAAGAGCAGTCATTCGCAGTACCAAAGAGAGTTTCATAACCAACCCCTTACATTTAAAGATCAATGTTGAAATTTGCATTAAGCATGTATTTAGCTACTGCTAAACATCCAAAAATTGAAGGCCCAAGGCCTGAGGCATCAGGGAGGCAAGTAGTTCCTGAAAGACACATAATGAGTCAGGAGCAGTCATTTGCAGTACCCAAGAGGGTTTCATAACCAAGCCCTTACATTCAAAGATCAATGTTGAAATTTGCATTAAGCATGTATTTTGCTACTGCTAAACATCCAAAAATTGAAGGCCCAAGGCCTGAGACATCAGGGAGGCAATTATTTCCTGAAAGACACAGAATGAGTCAGGAGCAGTCATTTGCAGTACCCAAGAGGGTTTCATAACCCCTTACATTTAAAGATCAATGTTGAAATTTGCATTAAGCATGCATTTAGCTACTGCTAAACATCCATAAATTGAAGGCCCAAGGCCTGAGGCATCAGGGAGGCAAGTAGCTCCTGAAAGACACAGGATGAGTCAGGAGCAGGCATTCGCAGTACCCAAGAGGGTTTCATAATCAACCCCTTACATTTAAAGAGCAATGTTGAAATTTGCATAAAGCATTTTTTTTTTTACAAACCCAAGAGGGTTTCATAACCCCTTACATTTAAAGATCAATGTTGAAATTTGCATTAAGCATGTATTTAGCTACTGCTAAACATCCAGAAATTAAAGGCCCAAGGCCACAAGCACCCGTGAGGCAAGTAGTTCCTGAAAGACACAGGATATGTCAGGAGCAGGCATTCACAGTACCCAAGAGGGTTTCATAACCCCTTACATTTAAAGATCAATGTTGACATTTGCAATAAGCATATATTTAGCTACTGCTAAACATCCAAAAATGAAAGGCCCAAGGCCAGAAGCATCAGTGAGGCAAGTAGTTCCTGAAAGACACAGGATGAGCCAGGTACAGGCAATGGCAGTACCAAAGAGGATTTCATAACCGTAATTGATAACCCAAGAGGGTTTCATAACAAACCATAATTGGGAAATGTTGGTGTAGCAGCATGGTCAATCTACTCTGAGACATCTTGCATTGGTGGCTGGAAATCCTGGCTGATCCATCCCTGATTCATCTTCACAAACGTCAGTCTCTCCACATTTTTAGTGTACAGATGAGTTCGCCTTGGGGTGACTATGGCCCCGGCCGCACTAAACACCCGCTCTGATGGCACACTACTGGCCGGGCAGGACAGCTTTTCCAGGGCAAACTCTGGTAGTTGCGGCCATAAATCAAGTTTGGCTGCCCAGAAGTCCAGCAGATCTTCAATGGTTGTTGGCATGGCCATGCCAAGGTATGCCACCACTTGCTGGTTCAGGTCCCGCTCCATTCCTACCTGCTGCTGATGAGTTGCTTCACTATGCGGGTGAAGAAAGCTACTCAACAGTGACTGTAGACTCAGGCTGCTGCTGATTGAGCTGGTACTGCTCCTGCCACCCCTCCCCTCCCCAGCAGCCATGGCAGTGGAAGGTGAGCGTAGAGGGCCCCCCGAGTCAGACCTGCGAGTGGATGGACCATGTGGCCGATCCATCAGCCAACTGACTACGTAGAAGCTCTCTAAAGTAGGTCAGTTTGTCCTCCCTCTCAGTGGGTGTAAAAAAGGCCCCCATTTTGGGATGGTAGCGAGGGTCTAAAAAGGTGGAGATCCAGAAGTCATCCCACTGACGAATTTTGACAATTTGTCACTACGCAAGCAACTGAGCATGCATCGTGCCATTTGCGCCAGTGACTCAGAGGGACTACCTGCCTCCATCTCCACTGCATACTGCCACAGTGTGTCTGGGTCCTCTGTCTCACCTTCCTCATAACCCTCCACGGTGGAGGATGAGGAGGCGACGTCGCACACTGTAACAGGACCAACTGCCTGGGAGCGAGAGCGTGGAGGAGGAAGCGGTGTGACCTGTCCAAGTTGCTGTTGTGGCTGTGCAGGAACCACAATTACCCAGTGGGGCGTAAAAGACAAGTATTGTCCCTGCCCGTAGTTACAGCTCCCCACATCGGCGCTGCTGTGCACTTTTGAACATACCGACAGGCTCAAGGACTGGCCCACCTTCTCTTGTACAAACTTATGCAGGGCTGGTACTGCCTTCTTCGCAAAGAAATGACGGCTTGGGACCCTCCACCTCGGCTCGGCACAAGCCATCAATTCTCTGAAAGGTGCAGAGTCCACCACTTGAAAAGGGAGGGACTGCAACACCAGCAACTTGGACAGGAGCACATTCAACTTCTGCGCCGTTGGATGAGTGGGCGCATACTGTTGTCTCTTGAACATGGCTTCGCCGATGGATTGATGGACGGAATGGCTGACTAAAAACAGGATAAGCAGGAGCGACAGAAGGAGGGTCTGACACACAGCTCCCTTCGGCTGAGGTGGAGGAGCCTTGGCTGGATGAAGGAGGGAGCGGATGGCCACTGGGTGATGCAGCAGGCTGGACCACTACATTGGAGCCACGGTTCTCCCAGGCCGCTTTATGGTGGCGAAGCATGTGTTGACGCATGGCCGTGGTGCCGACATTGGGACCCTGGCCACGCTTCACCTTCACCATCTTGCATGTGGCTACGTGAACCTCCTCCGGATGCCTGATGAAAAACTTCCACACCGCCGAGTAGCTGATTTTCCCACCCGCAGTCCGCACTAATTGACTGCTACTGGCGCCATCTCCAGGAACCCCTGTTCCACTACCTCCTGGAAAGGTAGGCTGCCGCGAACCAGGTGGTCTCCCCCGGGCACGTTTGGCTTCTGAATTTCTACTACTGCCACCATGCTGACTGCAAACCGTGCAACCGCCTTGCTGCCTCAAGGGCAACATGCAACTCTCTTCTCCTGATGATGATGAAGCCCCTTCAGCACCCGGTTCCCAATTGCGATCGACTTCATCATCATCATCAACAGGTGTGTGCACGTCACTGATGTCCTCCTCAGGTTCCCCAACAGTGTCTGCTTCAGGACCATGAACCCTTGCAACACCGCCACCCACCTCACTCTCTGCATCACTACTTGGCCGCCTAGCGGAGCAATCGGCACATGTCTCTTCCCCTTCTTGGCTTTCCAGTAGCTGCTAACTGTCCTCTATTAGATCGTCCTCAGTAAATAGTGGAGCTGAACCCATAGCATAAGATACTTCTTTAGGAGAGGGAACAGCATAGAACAAAGGCAATGGGAGGACAGGGAGTGCTCCCGGGCCATGCCAACTGAGGGTTGTATCTGAGGAACCCACCGATTATTGACTGGGGGTGTCAGATGTCACTTGTGATAATGTGAATGAGCGTGTTAACCAATCGACGACGGCAGATGGGTTGCTGGTGGAGACACGACCGCTGGCTGATAACGGGAGCTCAGGCCTCTCGCTGCGACTCCTGCTGCCACTCGCCCCAAGTCTGCTGCCAACTCTGCCTGAAGTATTTAGGCCTCTGCCACTCCTCTGTGCACGTCCTGGCACTTCTCTGCCTGACATACTTAGTGCATTTATGAGGGTATTACAATATGCTGCACTACTCTTTAAACAGTATTTGTCTAGAACAGCAGCAGGTGATTACATACGGCTGTCCTTTCACAGTATGTAGGCCCTTGTCAGCTTAACAGGTACTAAATACAATGCTTGGATGTACCTATGCGGTATGCACTGATGAGGGCAGTAATATGCCTAACTATACGCAGAATAAACTCTGTATTTTTGTAAAACACCAGCCGGTGAATGCTATTGTTTGGACTTTGACGGTATGGAGCACCTTGACAGCTTATCAGGTACTAAATGGTACAATACTTAGATGTACGTATGCGGTATGCACCGATGAGGGCAGTAATATGTGTAACTATACGCAGAAAAAAACTCTGTATTTTTGTAAAACACCAGCCGGTGAAAACTATTGTTTGGACTTTGACGGTATGGAGCACATTGACAGCTTAACAGGTACTAAATGGTGCAATACTTGGATGTACGTATGCGGTATGCACTGATGAGGGCAGTAATATGTTTAACTATACGCAGAAAAAACTATTTTAAAAGAAAAACAGGCGGTGAATACTATTGTTTGGACTTGCACAGTATGTAGCCCCTTGACAGATAAACAGGTACAAAATGGTACAAATGCACTACAGTCCACTGAACAATCACGTATTTCTCAACAGCAGCAGGACCCAACAGTACAGCCCCACAAAAAAAAAAAAAAAAAGGATTCCAGGGATTAAACCCTAAATTGCACTCTGTCACGCAATTCTGAGCAGCAGAAGATTTGTGGAGCAAAAAAAAATAAAAAATAAAAACTCAATAGAGCTGAAACATGAGGAGATAAGATGCTTCAGAAAGTTCAGGCAGCTTGGAGATCTGTATGAGGCAGCTGACAGCTATCTGCCCCTCTCTGCTGCAATGCTCAATAACATGAATAGGAGGTATAGCTATCAATGATCCTTCTCAGTGTAACAGGAAAGCACTCTGCACTCCTGCCTTTCCCTAATGCTGATGTGACTAGCAGTTGTAGTGTAACGCTGTGGTATGAGCTATTCACACACACGCAGTCCCGTCCTCTCCATCTGAGTGCATAGATGAAATGAAGAGAGGGAAGATGGCCGCCGATTATATAGGGGCTGTGACATCACAGGGCTCAGTGAACACTGATAGGCTGCATCTCACATGTGATTCAGGGTCAGCCCGCCTACCTTCATTCCCGCCGCTGTTTCCCGCCCTCCCATAATCCCCTGCCCCATGTACTCACATGTGGATCTGCCATCTTAGGTCTCCAATAGCCTGAAATGCTGTAAAATGGAGTTTAACCCCTTAAGGACCCAGCCATTTTACACCTTAGGACCCAGCCATTTTTTGAACATCTGACCACTGTCACTTTAAATATTAATAACTCTGGGATGCTTTTAGTTATCATTCTGATTCCGAGATTGTTTTTTCGTGACATATTCTACTTTAACATACTGGTAAAATTTTGTGGTAACTTGTATCCTTTCTTGGTGAAAAATCCCAAAATTTGATGAAAAATTTGAAAATTTAGCATTTTTCTAACTTTGAAGCTTTCTGCTTGTAAGGAAAATGGATATTCCAAATATTTATTTTATTTTATTCACATATACAATATGTCTACTTTATGTTTGAATCATAAAATTGATGAGTTTTTACTTTTGGAAGACACCAGAGGGCTTCAAAGTTCAGCAGCAATTTTCCAATTTTTCACAAAATTTTCAAACTCACTATTTTTCAGGGACCAGTTCAGGTTTGAAGTGGATTTGAAGGGTCTTCATATTAGAAATACCCCACAATTGACCCCGTTATAAAAACTTCACCCCCAAAAGTATACAAAATGACATTCAGTAAGTGTGTTAACCCTTTAGGTGTTTCACAGGAATAGTAGCAAAGTGAAGGAGAAAATTCAAAATCTTCATTTTTTACACTCGCATGTTCTTGTAGACCCAATTTTTGAATGTTTGCAAGGGGTAAAAGGAGAAAATTTTTACTTGTGTTTGTAGCCCAATTTCTTTCAAGTAAGGAAATACCTCATATGTCTATGTTAATTGTTCGGCGGGCGCAGTAGAGGGCTCAGAAGAGAAGGAGCGACAAGGGGATTTTGGAGAGTACGTTTTTCTGAAATGGTTTTTGGGGGGCATGTTGCATTTAGGAAGCCCCTATGGTGCCAGAACAGCTAAAAAAAAACACATGCCATACCATTTTGGAAACTAGACCCCTTGAGGAACGTAACAAGGAATTAAGTGAGCCTTTATACCCCACAGGTGTTTCACGACTTTTGCACATGTTAGTGTAAAAATTTTTTTTTTTACACCAACATGCTGGTGTAGACCCAAACTTCCCCTTTTCATAAGGGGTGAAAGGAGAAAAAGCCCCCCAAAATTTCTCCTGAGTACGGCGATACCCCATATGTGGCCCTAAACTGTTGCCTTGAAATACGTCAGGGCTCCGAAGTGGAAGCGCCATGCGCATTTGAGGCCTGAATTAGGGATTTGCATAGGGGTGGACATAGGGGTATTCTACGCCAGCGATTCCCAAACAGGGTGCCTCCAGCTGTTGCAAAACTCCCAGCATGCTTGGACAGTCAACGGCTGTCCGGCAATACTGGGAGTTGTTGTTTTGCAACAGCTGGAGGCTCCATTTTGGAAACAGTGGCGTACCAGACATTTTTCCTTTTTATTGGGGAGGGGTGGGGGGCTGTGTAGGGGTATGTGTATATGTAGTGTTTTTTACTTTTTATTTTATTTTGTGTTAGTGTAGTGTAGTGTTTTTAGGGTACAGTCACATGGGCGGGGGATTACAGCGAGTTTCCCGCTGCGAGTTTGAGCTGCCGCGCAAAATTTGCTGCATCGCAAACTTGCAGCCTGATACTCACTGTAAGCTCCCTGCCCATGTGAATGTACCCTGTACATTCACAGGGAGGGGGGATCTCCAGCTGGTGCAAAACTACAACTCCCAGCATGCACAGTCTATCAGTGCATGCTGGCAGTTATAGTTTTGCAACAGCTGGAGGCACACGGGTTGGGAAACACTGAGTTAGGAAACAGACAATGTTTCCCAACCAGTGTGTCTCCAGTTGTTGCAAAACCACAACTCCCACCATGCACAGGAAGCCGAAGTAGTGGTTACGTAACAGCTGGAGGAGAATAGTTTGAGGACCACTGTGTAGTGGTGTCCAAGCTGCAGCCCTCCAGATGTTGCAAAACTACAACCCCCAGTATGCCAAAACTGTCCAGGCATGCTGGGAGTTGTAGTTCTGCAACATCTGAAGGGCCCGATGTTACAGAACTACAACTCCCAACATGCCTGGACAGTAAGGGCATGCTGAGGATGTGTAGTTTTGCAACATCTGGAAGGGCGCAGTGGTCTCCAAATTGTGGACCTCCAGATGTTGCAAAACTGCAACTCCCAGCATGCCCAGACGCCAAGGGCTGTCTGGGCATGCTGGGAGTTGTAGTTTACAGGGTCCCATTACAGCAATGCATATCACTTTACGGCGACGTGCATTGCTGTAAAGGGCCCGACCGCGGCTGAAGATCTACTCACCTGTCGCCGCCGCCGCCATCTTCCTCGCCGGGATCCGGGTCTTCAGGGACGAGGTAAGTACCGGGGCCGGTCCCCAGCACTCCCCCGTCCCCCGCCGCATCCTCCGGTCTTCCTCCCGTCCTCTCCGGACTTCAAGATGCCGGGCAGGATGGGAGGAAGTAACCGCCCCCCCCCCCTGCGATTGGTCTGTTAACTAACTGACGGATCGCAGGGAATAGGAGGAGGTGGCCGGCTCGCCACCTAGCTCCTAGGCTCCAGCATGGTCCTGGCTGTCTGTGACAGCCGGGATCATGCAAAATTACCGGGCGGTCGGGTCCCAGAGACCCGATCAGCCCGGTATCGCTGCAGATCGCAAGGGCGATTTCCCTTGCGATTTGCGACGATCGCCGACATGGGGGGCCTACATGGCCCCCCTCGGTGTTTGCCCTGGATGCCTGCTGAAGCATTTCAGCAGGCATCCGCTTTCGATCTCTGCCCGGGGCGCGGCAGAGACCGGAGAAACACCAGGATTTACTAGTACGTCCTGGGTCCTTAAAGCCCAGGGTGCCAGGATGTTCTAGTACGTCCTGGGTCCTTAAGGGGTTAATGAAGCGATTTGGGTGATATTCGTATTCGTTGCGAATCAAAATTTTTCATGAAATTCGTGGTGAATTCGGGTTCGTCCACTTCGATTCGCTCATCTCTAGTAAAAAAATAATATATATTTTATGACCAAATTAATGGTGTCATTATAAAGTACAATTAACCCAGCATAAAACAAGCTCACAATTGGCCCTGTAGAGGGAAAATGGAAAGAGTTATGAATTTTTAACCCCTTCCCGACCTATGACATACCTGTACGTCATGAGTGGCAAGATGTTCCCGACCCATGACATACAGGTATGTCATGAACATTTTTGCCGCTACTTGCGGCATCCCGCAGTGCCCGGTAAGATGGTGGCTATCACTGATAGCCAGCCATCTTACCATGCGACCACGGGGGGTTTCATCCCCCACCCCCCCAGCGATCACTGCTATCAGCTAGTCAAATCTGACTAGCTGATAGCAGCGTTTTGCTATCAGAATACTTAGCAGCGCGGTGTGTGAGTCCGGATCACTGGGATCGGGACACACACCGCTCTGCTAAGTGTCCCTTACCCGTCCCCCGGCGTCACTTACCCGGCCATGCGGTGTACCGAGCGGTCGCGGCGTGAGCGGCGTCCTCCAGGCGGTCCCGGCGGAGGTGCGTCCCAGCAGTGAGTTTACAGCAGCAGGGCGGCATCTTCATTGGCTGTAAAGCGATCTCACCGCTGCCTCTGGGAGTTTCAAAACTGCAACTCCCAGCATGCCCAGACAGCCTTTGGCTTTCTGTGCATGCTGGGAGTTGCAGTATTGCAACATCTGGAGGTCCACAGTTTGGAGACCACTGTATAATGGTCTCCAATCTGTACTCTTCCAGATGTTGCAAAACTATAAATCTCAGCATGCTCAGTCTGTCCAGGCATGCTGGGAGTTGTGGTTCTGTAACATCTGGAAGAGCACAGATTGGAGACCATTATACAGTGGTCTCCAAACTGTGGACCTCCAGATGTTGCAAAACTACAACTCCCAGCATACCAGACTGCCCAAGTATGCTGGAAGTTGTAGTTCGGCAACATCTGATCCTTCAGATATTGCCGAACTACAACTTCCAGCATGCCTGGGCAGTCTGGGCATGCAAGGAGATGTAGTTTTGCAACAACTGGAGGCACACTGGTTTGGAAACACTAAGTTAAGTAATAAACTTTCAAGTGTTTTGCAACCAGTGTGCCTTCAGCTGTTAGATAACTACAACCCCCAGCATGCACGGACAGCCAAAGGGCATGCTGGGATTTGTAGCAGTATGCCTCTAGCTGTTGCATAACTACAAGTCCCAGCATGCCCTTCTGCTGAGATTTGTAGTTTTTGCAACAGCTGAAGGCACACTGGTTGCGAAACACCAGTTTGTTATCTAACTCCATGTTTCGCAACCAGTGTGCCTCCAGCTGTTGCAAAACTACAACTCCCAGCATGCACGGACAGCCAAAGGGCATGCTCGGAGTTGTAGTTTTGCAACAGCTGGATGTTTGCCCCCCCCCCCCCCCCCCCCCAATGTGAATGTACAGGGTACACTCACATGGGCGGAGGTTTACAGTGAGTGCTGCAAGTTTGAGATGGCACAAATTTTGCGCTGCAGCTCAAGCTCCCAGCGGCAAACTTGCTGTGAACCTCTGCCCGTGTGACTGTACCCTAAAAACACTACACTACACTAACCTAAAATAAAAAGTAAAAAACACTACATATACACATACCCCTACACAGCCCCCCTCCCCTCCCAAATAAAAATGAAAAATGTCTGGTACACTACTGTTTCCAAAACGGAGCCTCCAGCTGTTGAAAAACAACAACTCCCAGTATTGCCGGACAGCCATTGACTGTCCAGGCATGCTGGGAGTTTTGCAACAGCTGGAGGCACCCTGTTTGGGAATCACTGGCATAGAATACCCCTTTGTCCACCCCTATGCAAATCCCTAATTTAGGCCTCAAATGCGCATGGTCCTCTCTCACTTTGGAGCCCAGTCGTATTTCAGAGCAACAGTTTTGGGACACATATGGGGTATCTCCGTACTCGGGAGAAATTGCCTTACAAATTTTGGGGGGCTTTTTCTTCTTTAACCCCTATGAAAAGGTGAAGTTGGGGTCTACACCAGAATGTTAGCGTATAAAAATATTTTTTTTTACACTGACATGCTGGTGTTGCCGCATACTTTTCATTTTCACAAGAGGTAAAAGGGAAAAAAGACGGAGATATTCCATATGTGGGCGCAAAGTGCTCTGGGGGCGCACAACAAAGCTCAGAAGGGAAAGTGCACCATGTACATTTGAGGTGATTTGCATAGGGGTGGCTGATTGTTACAGCGGTTCTTACATAAACGCAAAACAATAAATATCCATATGTGACCCCATTTTGGAAACTACACCCCTCATGGAATTTAATAAGGGGTGCAGTGATCATTTACACCCATCTGGTGTATGACAGATTTTTGGAACAGTGGTCTGTGAAAATGAAAAATAAATTTTTTCATTTGCACAGTCCACTGTTTCAAATATCTGTCAAATGCCAGTGGGGTGTAAATGCTTACTGTACCCCTTATTAAATTTCATGAGGGGTGTAGTTTCCAAAATGGGGTCACATGTGGGGGGGGCACTGTTCTGGCACCATAGGGGCTTCCTAAATGGGTCATGTCCCCCAAAAACCCTTTCAGAAAAACTCACTCTCCAAAATCCCATTGTCGCTCCTTCCCTTCTGAGCCCTCTACTGCGCCCGCCGAACACTTTACATACACATATGAGGTGTTTACTTACTTGAGAGAAATTGGGTTACAAATTTTAGAGTGATTTCTCTCCTTTTACCCCTTGTAAAAATTCAAAAATTGGGTCTGCAAGAACATGCGAGTGTAAAAAATTAAGATTTTGAATTTTCTCCTTCACTTTGCTGCTATTCCTGTGAAACACCTAAAGGGTTAAAACACTTACTGAATGTCATTTTGAATACTTTGGGGGGGGTGCAGTTTTTATAATGGGGTCATTAATGGGGTATTTCTAATATGAAGACCCTTTAAATCCACTTCCAACCTGAACTGGTCCCTGAAAAAGTACGATTTTGAAAATCTTGAGAAAAATTGGAAAATTGCTGCGGAACTTTGAAGCCCTCTGGTATCTTCCAAAAGTAAAAACACGTAAATTTTTTGATGCAAACATAAAGTAGACATATTGTATATGTGAATCAATATGTAATTTATTTGGAATATCCATTTTCCTTACAAGCAGAGTTTCAAAGTTAGAAAAATGCAACATTTTCAAAATTTTCATGACATTTTTAGATTTTTTACCAAGAAAGGATGCAAATATCAGTGAAATTTTACCAATAACATAAAGTAGAATATGTCACAAAAAAATAATCTCAGAATCAGAATGATAAGTAAAAGCATCCCATAGTTATTAATGTTTAAAGTAACAGTGGTCAGATGTTCAAAAAATGTCCTGGTCCTGAAGGTGAAAATGGGCTGGGTCATGAAGGTGTTAAAGGCAAAGAGGAAAAAAATAAAACACAACAATGAAAGCAAAATATGGCATGTGGGAACCTACCCTTAAAGGGTTAAGTTTGGAGAGTGTACTGTACGGAGAGTAAACTGTACACATCTACATATGACGTGTATATTTCCCTACAAGGAATTTTCTGATGCCACAGTGCATCACATACGGATAAGGAAATATCTGACACCTAAATGGACAAAATCTATGTTCTCTGGATGATCTCATTTCTTTTAATGTGCTACAGCAGAGTACATTCATGCCATACTGCACTCCTTTTTCTGTTGAGAAAAAAAAAATGATAGTAAAAATAATAAAAATAATAATAATAATTTTATAATAATAAAATCTGTCCTGTGGAGAAATACCATTCCTAGGGTCTGTGTATACTAGGTGTGCCAAGTGGTATCTCATTGCATTGCCTACTGAACATCTAAATCAGGGGTCCTCAAACTTTTTAAACGGGGGGCCAGTTCACGGTCCCTCAGACCGTTGGAGGGCCGGACTATAGATAACAAAACATGAATAAATTCCTATGAACACTTATATATCTTATTAGTGGACTACCACTTTAAGTACACAGCACAGTTCCCCCCACATTAGGTTGGCAATATAGATCCCCCCACATTAGGTTGTAGTTCCCCCACATTAGGGTTGGCAGTACAGTTCCCCTACATTAGGGTTGGCAGTACAGTTCCCCCACATTAGGTGCAGTACAATTCCCCCACATTAGGTGCAGTACAATTCCCCCACATTAGGTGCAGTATATTTCCCCCATATTAGGTTGGCAGTATAGTTCCCCCACATTAGGTAGTAGTTCCCCTACATTAGGTTGTAGTTCCCCCCCACATTAGGTGCAGTATAGTTCACCCACATTAGGTTGTAGTTCCCCCCCACATTAGATGCAATATAGTTCACCCACATTAGGTTGTAGTTCCCCCACATTAAGTGCAGTATAGTTCCCCCACATTAGGTGCAATATAGTCCCCCACATTAGGCTTGCAGTATGTTCCCCCACATTAGTTGCAATATAGTCCCCCACATTAGGCTGGCAGTATAGTTCCCCCACATTAGGTGCACTATCGTCCCCCACATTACGTTGGCAGTATGTTCCCCCACATTAGGTGCAATATAGTCCCCCACATTAGGCTGGCAGTATAGTTCCCCCACATTAGGTGTAATTAGTGTTGACCGGCATAGGTCATATTCGAATTCGCGATATTTCGCGAATATATGGACGAATATTCGTCATATATTTGCTAAATTTGCATATTCGTAATATTCGCGTTTTATTTTCGCATATGCGAAAATGCGTGTTTGCGAAAATTAGTATATGCAAAAATTAACATATGCAAATTTTCACATATGCAAATTTTCGCATGCGCGGAAATTCGCTCGCCAGTCTCACACAGTAGTATTAGAGCCTTCTTTACACTACACAAGCTGGAAGCAGAGAGGGATGATCACTGTGATGTGTACTGTGAAAAAAAAACAAAAACGAATATTCGTAATTACGAATTTATAGTGCTATATTCACGAATATTCGCGAAATCGCGAATATGCGATATTCGCGAATAAAATTTGTATTGCGAATATTCGCGAGCAACACTAGGTGCAATATAGTCCCCCACATTAGGCTTGCAGTTTGTTCCCCCACATTAGGTGCAATATAGTCCCCCCACATTACGTTGGCAGTATGTTCCCCCACATTAGGTGCAATATAGTCCCCCACATTAGGCTGGCAGTATAGTGCCCCACATTAGGTGCAATATAGTCCCCCACATTAGGCTGGCAGTATAGTTAACCCACATTAGGTGCAATATAGTCCACCATATTAGGCTGGCAGTATAGTTCCCCCACATTAGGTGCAATATAGTCCCCCACATTAGGCTTGCAGTATGTTCCCCCACATTAGGTGCAATATAGTCCCCCACATTACGTTGGCAGTATGTTCCCCCACATTAGGTGCAATATAGTCCCCCACATTAGGCTGGCAGTATAGTTCCCCCACATTAGGTGCAATATAGTCCCCCACATTGGGCTGGCAGTATAGTTAACCCACATTAGGTGCAATATAGTCCACCACATTAGGCTGGCAGTATAGTTCCCCCACATTAGGTGCAATATAGTCCCCCACATTAGGCTGGCAGTATAGTTCCCCCACATTAGGTGCAATATAGTCCCCCACATAAGGCTGGCAGTATAGTTCCCCCACATTAGGCTGGCAGTATAGTTCCCCCACATTAGGTGCAATATAGTCCCCCACATTAGGCTTGCAGTATTTTCCCCCACATTAGGTGCAATATAGTCCCCCACATTAGGTGCAATATAGTCCCCTGCATTAGGCTGGCAGTATAGTCCCCAAAATTACGTTGGCAGTATAGTTCCCCCACATTAGGTGCAATATAGTCCCCCACATTAGGCTGGCAGTATAGTTCCCCCACATTAGGTGCAATATAGTCCCCCACATTAGGCTTGCAGTATGTTCCCCCACATTAGGTGCAATATAGTCCCCCACATTAGGTGCAACATAGTCCCCCACATTAGGCTGGCAGTATGTTCCCCCACATTAGGCTGGCAGTGTAGTCCCCCAAATTAAGTTGGCAGTATAGTCCCCCAAATTACGTTGGCAGTATAGTTCCCCCACATTAGGTGCAGTATAGTCCCCCACATTAGGCTGGCAGTATATTCCCCCACATTAGGCTGGCAGTATATTCCCCCACATTAGGCTGGCAGTATATTCCCCCACATTAGGCTGGCAGTATGTTCCCCCACATTATGTGCAGTATGTTCCCCCACAATATGTGCAGTATAGTTCCCCACATTAGGTGCAGTATGTTCCCACACAGGCTGGCAGTATAGTCCCCCAAATTACATTGGCAGTATGTTCCCCACAGGCATACAGCCTCCAGCCATAAAGTATGGCTGGAGGCTGTATGCCTGTGTACTGCCCCATTTCAGTGTTCCGACCACCGCTCCGGCCATAGCAGGACCGGAGGATCGGTGGTCAGAACACCGAAGGGACACGCCACTGGTAAACACTTACCTACTACCAGCGTGCGCGTCCTTGCTTCTTCTCTTCTGCTCCGCGCTCGGTTGCCATGGGCGCACGCATGGGACGTCAGTGACGTCGCTGCGTGCGCCTGCTCCCGGCGGTCCCCGCATTTTTAAAGTAAACGCGGGCCGCAGGGACTTCAGAGGCATCCTTGTGTTTACATAGTTTACATAGTTTACATAGTTAGTACGGTCGAAAAAAGACATATGTCCATCAAGTTCAACCAGGGAATTAAGGGGTAGGGGTGTGGCGCGATATTGGGGAAGGGATGAGATTTTATATTTCTTCATAAGCATTAATCTTATTTTGTTCCAGGAATGTATCTAATCCTGTTTTAAAGCTGTTAATTGTTCCTGCTGTGACCAGTTCCTGAGGTAGACCGTTCCATAAATTCACAGTCCTCACGGTAAAGAAGGCGTGTCGCCCCTTGAGACTAAACTTTTTTTTCTCCAGACGGAGGGAGTGCCCCCTCGTCCTTTGGGGGGGTTTAACCTGGAACAGTTTTTCTCCATATTTTTTGTATGGGCCATTAATATACTTATATACGTTTATCATATCCCCCCTTAAACGTCTCTTCTCAAGACTAAACAATTGTAACTCCTTTAATCGCTCCTCATAGCTAAGATGTTCCATGCCCCATATTAGTTTAGTCGCGCGTCTCTGCACCCTTTCCAACTCCGCAGTGTCCCTTTTATGGACAGGTGACCAAAACTGAACAGCATATTCCAGGTGAGGCCGTACCAATGCTTTATAAAGGGGGAGTATTATGTCCCTGTCCCTTGAGTCCATGCCTCTTTTGATACATGACAATATCCTGCCGGCTTTGGAAGCAGCAGCCTGACATTGCATGCTATTCTGTAGTCTTTGATCTACAAGTACACCCAGATCCTTCTCTACCAGTGACTCTGCCAGTTTAATCCCCCCTAAGACATACGATGCATGCAGGTTATTAGTACCCAGATGCATAACTTTACATTTATCCACATTGAACCTCATTTGCCAAGTGGATGCCCAGACACTTAGTCTATCCAAGTCATCTTGTAACTTATGCACATCCTCTATAGACTGTACCGTGCTACAAAGCTTGGTGTCATCTGCAAAGATAGAAACAGAGCTGTTAATACCATCCTCTATATCATTGATAAATAAATTAAACAACAGCGGTCCCAGTACTGAACCTTGGGGTACACCACTAATAACCGGGGACCAATCAGAGTACGAATCATTGACCACCACTCTCTGGGTACGATCCATGAGCCAGTGTTCAATCCAGTTACAAACTAAAATTTCCAAACCCAAAGACCTTAACTTACCTGTCAGACGTCTATGAGGGACAGTATCAAATGCTTTAGCAAAATCCAGAAACACTATATCCACAGCCATTCCTCTGTCAAGGCTTCTACTCACCTCTTCATAAAAGCAAATTAGATTGGTTTGACAACTTCTATCCTTAGTAAACCCATGCTGGCTATCACTTATAATACAATTATCCCCTATGTATTCCTGTATGTAATCCCTTATAAGTCCTTCAAACAATTTACCCACAATGCACGTTAGACTTACCGGTCTATAATTGCCTGGCGAAGACCTAGTGCCCTTTTTGAAGATTGGCACCACATTCGCCTTGCGCCAGTCCCTTGCATCTTTCGGAACACAGGGATGTTCTAAGGCAAAAACACCCGGTGGGCCGGGTAAATGCGCTCCGCGGGCCGTAGTTTGAGGACGCCTGATCTAAATGATCAGGAGCTGCATTATCGAGCACAGCCTATGCACAGCCTATGGAGTGGCACTGCTATAACAAACATAGAACATGTTTTTCTAATTTCCTTCATTTTGCTGATTGTTGGAGTTGAGAAGATTCAAACTCCTCACCAATAAGATGTAAGTGACCTATACTAAGAACATGTCATCAATATTATAGTCCATGAACATGCCTTTAACCCCTTAATGACCAAGGATGTAAATTTACATCCTGGTGCAGCGCACCAGAACGTATATTTACGTCCTATACATGACCGCGAGCATCGGAGCGATGCTCGCATAATGCGCAACTGGTCTCAGCTGCTGATCGCAGCCAGGGATCTACCGTAATGGCCGACATCCACGATCGTGCGGATGTCTGTCATTAACCCCTCAGATGCCGTGGTCATAACAGATCACGGCATCTGTGGTAGTGCGGTCAGTAATATGGATGATCGGATCGTCCGCAGCACTGCCATGGCAATCCGATCATCCAGAATGGCACACGGAGGTCCCCTCACCCTCCTCCGCCGCCCTCCATGGGTCTTCTGCTCTGGTTTGAGATCAAGCAGATCAGAGCAGAAGATGACTGATAACACTGATCAGTGCTATGCCCAATGCATAGCACTGAACAGTATTAGAAATCAAAGGATTGCTATTAGAGATGAGCAAACTTACAGTAAATTCAATTAGTCACAAACTTCTCGGCACGGTAATTGATGACTTATCCTGCATAAATTAGTTCAGCTTTCAGGTGCTCCTGTGGGCTGGAAAAGGTGGATACAGTCCTAGGAGACTGAAGGAAAAAAGTTAATAAAAAAAGGGAAAAAAATTGAAAAATCCCCTCCCTCAATCAAATTTTTAAATGTATACACATATTTGGTATTGCTGCGTGCGTAAATGTCCAAACTATAAAAGCATAATGTTATTGATCCCATACAGTGAATGGCGTGAACGTAAAAAAAAAGCTAAATTGAAGCTTTTTTGTCACATTTTATAAAAAAAAAAAAAGTATAACATTTTTATAAAAGTTTGGTATAAACAAATGTGCTATCAATAAAAAGTACAGATCATGGTGCAAAAAATAAGCCATCATACTGCCGCTTATATGTAAAAATGAAAAAGTCATACGTCGTCAAAATAGAAGTATTCTAAACATACTAATTTGTAAAGTTAAGTGCAACAATAATGAAATTGTGCAACAATAAGAAAAGTATTTAATCATGGGTATCATATTAATTATATTGACCCACAAAATAATGAATACATGTCATTTTTTACTGTATATTGTACTGTATGAATATGAAACCTTCCAAAATTAGCAAAATTGCGGCTTTCTTTCTCCACACATTTTTTTTGTTTCGCCATACATTTTATGGTAAAATGAGTGATGTAATTACGCAGGACAACTGTTCACGGAAAAAACAAGCCCTCATACTAGTCTTTGGATGAAAATATAAAAGAGTTATGATTTTTAGGAAACGAGGAAGAAAAAACTAAAATGCTAAAATTAAATTGGCCTGGTCCTTAAGGTCAAAATGGAATTGGTCCTTAAGGGGTTAAAGGCTATGAATAACCTTTTAATGCATATTTTTATTAATGCTTTGAAAATTCGGCTTATTTTTACTTCTATTCTTGTTTTATAATATTATGCTATCAGCTGTGTCCTGTTGCATCAGAGAAGCAGTCTTTTGGTTTTGCCCCTAGCTCTTAGGCTAAGTTCAAGTGGCAGAGTTTCCGTGTGGAATTCTGCATTGGAATTCCGCACGGAGATTCCACAGCAGCAGAATTCTACATAGAATCATTTATGTGCCAAAAACATGGCACAGAAATTCAAATTCCGGTGTCTGCAGACAAGGCACAGAATGCTCTATAAGATGGCGCATTCCCGGCGCTCTGCTTTCTAGGTAATGTCCGCATGGATATTCTCTGTGCAGACATTCTCCCATGTGAATATAGCCTTATTTCTTCTCTCCTGAATGATCTTCTTAACTGATTTAAGACCAGATCAACGAGCAACTGTGTCCTGGTCATACATAAGCTTAGAAGACTATGAAGAAAAGAGAGATAAGGACTAGGATTTAAAGGGGTTGTGCGCTGCCCTGACTTTCGGAGCTCCGCTCGCAGCGTCCAGAAGTTCATTACTCTGAACGATGTGTGCGGGCTTCCGTGTTCGCGGTCGCCCCCTCGTGACGTCACGCACGGCCCCTCGTGAAGTCACGCCCGCCCCCTCAACGAAAGTCTATGGGAAGGGGGCGTGACGTCACGAGGGGCTGGGCGTGATGTCACGAGGGGGCGGCACACAGCGTTCGGAGTAATGAACTTCCAGATGCTGCGAGCGGAGCTCCGAAAGGCAGGGCAGTGCACAACCCCTTTAAGGCAATGGACCCTACTGCATCTGTTTGTACTTCTCAGAATATCATTCACAGATTTTGTTTGATAAGCCTTACTGCAGAGATCTTCCATTATTAACTGAGAAGTCTGGCTAGAAGCTGGGCCATCCTGTCACACCCTCTAAAAGCAGAGCTACCATCCCAATATCCCTGGAAGCTTGTGCTAGCAATTCTCCTGTGGCATTGATATCAGTGTGTGAAGAGTGGGAGAAGAGGGTTGCATTGACAATCCAACACAATGGGCAGCACATTGAACACATTTTATAAGTTGTCAGAAACTTGTAAATAACTCATGAAATAATAAAGTTACTTTAAAACCAAGCACATCATTAATTTTCTTGTGAAATTCCCAATAAGTTTGATGTGTCTCATGACCCTCTTCCTTTGAAAAAACAAAAGTTGGATTCAAAATGGCTGACTTCAAAATGGCCGCCATGGTCACCACCCATCTTGAAAAGTTTCCCTCCTCACATATACTAATGTGCCACAAACAGGAAATTAATATCCCCAATCATTCCTATTTTATTAAGGTGTATCCATATAAATGGCCCACCCTGTACATTTTGATCTATGTATTTCCGGGCTTACTCTTTTTGAACTTCTCCTGGGGGTGGGGGTGTTTCTTCAGGAGCATGATCAACATGCTACTTTATTCCCCACTCCCTCTCCCCTGTCATGAGTTCTGCACAAACATTTTTACATATGCAAAGTTTTGTGCCTAAAGTGCATGCTTCTTATAACTCTAATGCAGCCATGTGAACCGGAGCTCCTGTCCCCCCCTCCTCCACTTATGTTTTCGCCTGGTGTACTGGTGACAGAATAAAGAGTTGAATTCCTGGTGAGTGTGATCCTTCTTCTATGTCCTTCTTATAACTCTAATGCAGCCATGTGAACCTAGTGTGTTACAAGTACACAAGAAAAAAAAACGAAATTTTATGCAAAAAAATAAACATGTTTACATTTGTAAAGATTTGTGCCCAAAGTGCATGCTTTTTATTACCCTAAAACAGCCATGAACCTATATAGTGCAAATACACAAGAAATAAGTTCTTAACCCTTTAACCACTTAAGGACCAAGGACGTAACGGTACGTCCTGAGTCCTTTCCTTTCTATAACGTGGGGCCACGGTGTAGCCCCGCGTCATAGCGGGTCGGGTCCGACCTCTAACAACGGCTGGGACCCGTGGCTAATAGTGAGCGGCAATGACCGCATGCCGTGCGCTATTAACCCTTTAGATGCCGCTTTCAAAGTTGAACGCTGTGTCTAAAGTGATAGTAAATCACTGCCGGTTAGCTCAGGGGGCTGTTCGGGATCGCCGTGCCGAAATTGTGGCATCCCGAACAGCTGTAGGACACGAGGAGGGTCTCCTACCTTGCATCCTGGTGTCCGATTGCCAAATGACTGCTCAGTGTCTGAGATCCAGGCATGAGCGGTCAAGCAGCAGAATCATCGATCAGTGGTTTCTTATGAGAAACCACTGATCAATGTAAAAGATCAGTGTGTGCAGTGTTATAGCTCCCTATGGGAGCTATAACATTGCCAAAAAAAAGTGAATAAAGGTCATTTAACACCTCCCCTAATAAAAGTTTGAATCACCCCCTTTTCCCATTAAAAAAAAAAAAAAAAAAGTGTAAATAAAAATAAAAATAAACATATGTGGTATGGCCGCGTGCGGAAATGTCCAAATTATAAAAATATATCATTAATTAAACCGCCCAGTCAATGGCGTACGCGCAAAAAAACATAGTGTATTTTTGGTCACTTTTTATATCATGAAAAAATGAATAAAAAGCAATTAAAAAGTCCGATCAATACAAAAACCGCTAAAAACTTCAGATTACGGCACAAAAAATGAGCCCTCATACTGCCCCATATGCAGAAAAATAAAAAAAGTTATAGGGGTCAGAAGATGACAATTTTAAACGTATACATTTTCCTGCATGTAGTTATGATTTTTTTTCAGAAGTACGACAAAATCAAACCTATAAAATTATGGACCTACAGAATAAAGGGAATGTGTCATTGTTACCGAAAAATGTACTGTGTAGAAACAGAAGCCACCAAAAGTTACAAAATGGCGTGTTTTTTTTTTTTTTTTTTCTTTTGTCTCACAATGTTTTTGTTTCCGTTTCGCTGTAGATTTTTAGGTAAAATTACTGATGTCATTACAAAGTAGAATTGGTGGTGCAAAATTGAAAGAGTTATGATTTTTTAAAGGTAAGGAGGAAAAAATGAAAGTGCAAAAATGGAAAAACCCCGGGTCCTTAAGGGGTTAAGGACAAGGTCAATTTTATTTTTGCATTCTCGTTTTTTCCTTCTCGTCTTCTAAAAATCATTACTCTTTTATATTTTCATCCACAGACTAGTATGGCGTTACCAAAAAATACTATTCTGTGGGTCCATACGAGTAAAATGATACCCATGATTATAAACTTTTCTATTATTTTTGTGCCTAAAAAAATAACAAACTTTATAACCAAATTAGTATGTTTAAGATCCTTCTATTTTGAAGACCTATAACTTTTAAATTTTTCCATGTAAGCAGCGATATGAATACTAATTGTTTGTTCCATGAGCGGTAATTTTTATTGATACCACATTTGTGTATGTAAACCTTTTATACATTTTTTTTATAATAATTTTTTAATAAAATGTGACAAAAAAGCAGCAATTTTTTTTTTAACGTTCACGCCGTTCACCGCAGGGGATCAATAACATTACATTTTAATAGTTCAGATATTTATGCATGCGGCGATACCAAATATGTGCATTAATAATTTTTTTTACACTTTTATGGTGGTAAAATGGGAAAAAAGGACATTTTACATTTCGATTTCACTTTTTTTTTACTTTTCTTTTTTACTTGTTTTACTTTCATTTTTACACTTTAATCGTCCCCATAGAGGACTATCTATAGCAATCCTTTGAATGCTAATACTTTTCAGTGCTATGCATAGGGCATAGCACTGATCAGTGTTATCGGTCATCTTCTGCTCTGGTCTGTTTGATGTAAGACCAGAGCAGAAGACGGTCGAAGCCAGGTTAGGGGTCCTCCGGCCACCATGCTGGATGATCGGATGCGATAATCCATTTAAAGTACTGCACTGCTGCAGATGCCGTGATCTGTATTGATCACAGTATCTGAGGGGTTAATGGTGGACATCCACGCGATTGCAGATGTCCGCCATTACCGGTGGGTCCCTGGCTGCTGATAGCAGCCGGGACCTGCCATTCATGATGCGAGCATCGGTCCGGTGCTCGCGGTCATGGAGGAGCGTAAATGTACGCCATGGTGTGTTAAGTACCACGGCACCATGATGTACATTTACGTCCATTGTCATTAAGGGGTTAAAATAACCAATGAGAAATTATTTTGCATATAAATAATAATTTAGCTATCCCATAAGAGGGAGGACAGGATAAAATTCTACTCCTTCCTTACTCAATCAGGACTGAAACCGCTGTCGGTTATTTTGGGAGATGCTCCACAATCTATTCTTTCTTCCTTCAATACAATCAATTACTTAATTTCTATAACTCTCATAAACAAACTCTTAAAGGAAATGTCCGGCACAGACATTTTCTATTCTGTCCGGCATGGGCTGCAAAAAAAGACGAAACAAACTTTCACTTACCTCCATATGTTGCCCCGGAGCTCCGCAACAGCTGATCGGTTGGCGGGGCTGTTTACTTCCTACTTCCTTTAGCCCGGTACATCACACAGCACTTCAGCCTATCACCGGCTGAGGCGGGACATCACTGCGGCCGGTGATAGGCTGGAGCGCCGTGTGATGTATCGGGGTAAAGGAAGTAGGAAGTATATAGAAGTATATATATATATATATATATATATATATATATATATATAGAGGATGGCATTAACAGGTCTGTTTCTATCTTTGCAGATGACACCAAGCTTTGTAGCACAGTACAGTCTATAAAGAATGTGTATAGGTTACAAGATTACTTGGATAGACTAAGTGTCTGGGCATCCACTTGGCAAATGAGGTTCAATGTTGATAAATGTAAAGTTATGCATCTGAGTACTAATAACATGCATGTGTCGTATGTCTTAGGGGGGATTAAACTGGTGGAGTCACTGGTAGAGAAGGATCTGGGTGTACTTGTAGATCATAGACTACAGAATAGCATGCAATGTCAGGCTGCTGCTTCCAAGGCCGGCAAGATATTTTCATGTATAAAAAGAGGCATGGACTCGAGAGACAGGGACATAATACTCCCCCTTTATAAAGCATTGGTACGGCCTCATCTGGAATATGCTGTTCAGTTTTGGGCACCAGTCCATAAAAGGGACACTGTGGAGCTGGAAAGGGAACATCTTAGTTATGAGGAGCGATTAAAGGAGTTACAATTGTTTAGTCTTGAGAAGAGACGTTTAAGGGGGGATATGCTAAATGTATATTAGCATATTAATGGCCCATACAAAAAACATGGAGAAAAACTGTTCCAGGTTAACCCCCCCCCCAAAGGCTGAGGGGGCACTCCCTCCGTCTGGAGAAGAAAAGGTTTAGTCTCAAGGGGCGACATGCCTTCTTTACCGTAAGAACAGTGAACTTATGGAACAGTCTACCTCAGGAACTGGTCACAGCAGGAAAATTTAACAGCTTTAAAACAGGGTTTCCATTCCTTGAGCAAAATAACATTAATGCTTATGAAGAAATATAAAATCTCATCCCTTCCCCAATATCGCGCCACATCCTTACCCTTCAATTCCCTGGTTGAACTTGATGGACGTATGTCTTTTTTCAACCGTACTAACTATGTAACTATGAAAACAGCCCGGCCGACCAATCAGCTGTTGCGGAGCTCCGGGGCAACATATGGAGGTAAGTGAAAGTTTGTTTTGTCTTTTTTTGCAGCCCGGGCAGGACGGAATAGAAAAAGTCTGTGCCAGACATATCCTTTCATTTCCATTGTGATCTCCCTGCATTCGAATGCCTCTGTGTGACTTCTGCACCGATCACTTCTAGGGTTAGTGCTCTATATACCCTCCTTTTAGATGCAAACTCCACATACCCCCTTCCCTTTTGCTCCTCATGGGAGAAGGAAATGGACTATTCAATGTCTGACGATGATTAGTCATGTGCTTTATTTCTCTGTCATAAAAAATCCATGTCAAGTAGGGCACAGGAAACCAATTATAAAATCCTGATCAGATGGTACAGAGTACCCACATTATTGTCTCGCATTTACTCTTCCATTCCTGACATTTGCTGGCGATGTGGTCGCCTTGAAGGGAATATGACCCACATCTGGCTCCTGACCTAAACTTGACTCTTTCTGGACTGCCATACTTGACATGATATTCAAACTAACCTCACTGTCTCTAGTTAAACGCCCACATACACTTTTACTTTCTATCCTTCCCCAAAACTCACCTTGTATGGCTTCAAAATTGGCCCACTTCTTATTGATAGCTGCAAGAGCAGTGATCCCCCAAAACTGGAAATCGGAAATCCCCCCAACCTTCTCATCTTCGCTTAATGAGGTATCACATATCTGCTGAATGGAAGGACTCCTGGCGGATTCCAAACATTATATTGATAATTTTCCTGCTGTGTGGGCACCATGGATGACTTTCATGTCTTCTTCTGAGTATGAGAACCTTAATTTGAGCCATCACTACCAATTTGATCTATTAATTCCTATGTCAGCTGCAAGTTGCCTCCTTACTGACCCTAGCTATGTTCATTACTTCTAAGGGATATTGACCAGTTTGTGAGGTAAGCTTCTTTTTGCCTGTACAGTTCTCCTTCCTTGTCTTTCTTTCTACATTATCTTATTCTACTTTAACCTCCACCTCTTCTCTTCTTTATTGCCCCCTTTATTTTGTCCCTCTTCTTCCTTCCCATCTTCCCTCTCTTCCTCCCCCCTCATCCCCCCTTATCTCTTCCTTCCATTAATAGAGTGTTGAACTAGAATATTATTTGTCCTATGTTATGTTAGGCTCAGGTTTTTCCAATTTACCCATAACATTTCCTCATTTAACACTAGTAACTATACTCCAGAGAGACCTCAATTGATAGTTTCCGTATTCATGCTACCAGTGGGTTATTGTTTCCCCTATTATTCAAATACAATTTATACAGTATATTTCTTGAAAATCTTTAATAAACATTTAATATTGAAAATGTTTGAATAAAAATTATAATAAGATTCTCCTCTTCTGAAAAGACTGCAATCTGGTCTGGATCTCACAGGTTCAGCTCACACTGGTGAAACCTGACTGATACACTGCTCTGAGGCACAACAGGGAGATAACCTTGCCCCCTGGTCCAACTATATTATCTTGTTGTTAGGGCCAATAAGACTTGGTTACCGCTTATGCTGTGGATAGGTAACAAATCTTATCTTTGGTCCAATCCTATTTATCATATTTTAATTACCACATTACCAATGATTGATGAGGTATTATCATAAAGTTCAAAGGTTACAGATAAATATATGCAAATTACCCCTTTGACATTGCCCTACCAAACAGTTAATGCATTGTCACTAAAGATGTAAAGGTAGATTTGTGCTACTCATTAATACATAAATTCAAAATTGAAAATTAGGAGTCATGTAGAAAGATAAGTATGACAATTTGAAGAACACCTGCAAAATCAATACAGATCATAAACTGTTAATGACATGATAAAATTCAACAAACTGTAAGATGAGATGCAATTATGTATTGTGTGCATTTAGTTAATATCACCTATTCAGAATAGTATGTTCCTTTCCTTCAAATATCTAGATCATAATTATATATGGATGCCACTAAGCTGAAATTCTATTTTAATTTGCAAAGACATACAGAACCTCATTTAAAAAAAATAAAAATAAAAAATAGAACAACAAAATATCTGCAAAGGTGTAGATAAAACATCTGCAACAGGTTTAGAAATAATTATTCTGACTTTGTTTTATGTATCTTGTAAATATGATCTGTTCATGTGCAATGGATCTCCATTCAGGGAGCTTGATTTGCAGAATCCTTTCAAACAGCGGGACATGAGTAGACAGAAAAAAATAAATAAATACTGCAAGCAGTCTGGATCCTTGTGAATAGATGTCAGACAGAAACCATACAAGCCCCCTTAAAGGGGTACTCCGGCGCTAAGACATTTTATCCCCTATCCAAAGCTGTCACGCCCCCTCACATAGGCTTGCATTGAGAGGGTGGAGCGTGTCATAACACGGGGGCCGTGACGTCACAATGCTCCGGGGACTGATTGTAACAGGGTGCTGCATGCAAGATCACGGGGGTCCCCAGCAGCGGGACCCCAGCGATCAAGCATCTTATCCCCCATCCTTTGAATAGGGGATAAGATGTCTTAGCGCCGGAGTACCCCTTTAAAGTCAATGAGATCCATCAGGTCAGTTTTTCAGTTGTGAACAAACACAGATATAAACATAAAATGTAAATCTTAGGTTCACAATTATGTTGCTTCATTTTTGTCATATTACTTGAGGATTACAATATCACCACAGCAGTAAATATGTGTGGTTTGCTTACATCACTGTGAACAGAACTATATAAAGTAAATTGTTTTTAAAGGGGCACTCCCGTGAAAACTTTTTTTTTTTTTTTTTTAATCAACTGGTGCCAGAAAGTTAAACAGATTTGTAAATTACTTCTATTAAAAAATCTTAATCTTTCCAATGCATTTTATGGGCTGTATACTAAAGAGAAAATTATTTTATTTTTGGATTTCTCTGATGTCATGACCACAGGGCTCTTTGCTGACCTCTGCTGTCCATTTTAGAAACTGTCCAGAGCAGTATATGTTTGCTATGGGGATTTTCTCCTGCTCTGGACCGTTCCAAAAATGGACAGCAGAGGTCAGCAGAGAGCACTGTGGTCGTGACATCAGAGAAATGCAAAAAGAAAAGCATTTCTTCTGTAGTATATAGCCCTAAAAAGTACTGGAAGGATTAATATTTTTCAATAGAAGTAATTTACAAATTTTAGTAAATAAAGAAAAAAGGTGTCCTGCACTCACCGCTTCTATCCAGGTAATCCTGCTCCCATCTCGGGTCACGACTCGAACACGGAGGACATGGGTTGTGGAGCGCTCAGAGGCGACTGCCGGCGGTTTCACGCATAGGAATGCGCTTCATCCGGCCTCGTTAACGTCATCGCGCTGTGCGAATTATAAAGGTGCAGCTGGTGAGTCACATGATTCCAGGTGAACTCTCACCCCGTGTTACATTCAAAAGTGAACGGACCGAAAACGCCACATAAGGAAGCAAAAAGCAAGTTAGGTAAGTACATCAATACTAATAGACCTAAATCTGCCCTGAATAAACAAACATTTATAAAAAAGGGGAAAAATCTAATTTATCATTTAACCCTAACGGCCCCTGTGCGTCAAGGCGCAGTATCCAACGCGCCTCGGCACGCAGGAGCAGACTATCGCTGATCTACTGAAGGGTCAGAAGTTGAATAGAGAAGCACATCCCAAGGAGACTTGGTTGTCTGGTATAGCCCCGAAAGGGAATAAGAAGTGCGGCTTCTGTCCTCAATGCCCTCACAACATTAATGCGATTTCTATTAAATTAGGGAGTTATGTTTTTGAAATAAAACACCTCATCACCTGCCGGAGCACCTTCGTTGTATATTTTTTATGTTGTAGTTGCCAATTTTTTTATATTGGAAAAACCGAGAGACAACTCCGGGCCCGAGTGCGTGAGCATATGTACTCGGTTCGAAAAGGAGGTGGTTCCCCAAGATTTGTTCAGCATATGCAATCCATACATGGTGGAAATTGCACCACGTTAAAATTTGGAGGTCTTGAAACAATCCCTTGTCACCCTTCTGGAGGAGATAGACGTCGTCTGCTCCTGCGTGCCGAGGCGCGTTGGATACTGCGCCTTGACGCACAGGGGCCGTTAGGGTTAAATGATAAATTAGATTTTTCCCCTTTTTTATAAATTTTTGTTTATTCAGGGCAGATTTAGGTCTATTAGTATTGATGTACTTACCTAACTTGCTTTTTGCTTCCTTATGTGGCGTTTTCGGTCCGTTCACTTTTGAATGTAACACGGGGTGAGAGTTCACCTGGAATCATGTGACTCACCAGCTGCACCTTTATAATTCGCACAGCGCGATGACGTTAACGAGGCCGGATGAAGCGCATTCCTATGCGTGAAACCGCCGGCAGTCGCCTCTGAGCGCTCCACAACCCATGTCCTCCGTGTTCAAGTCGTGACCCGAGATGGGAGCAGGATTACCTGGATAGAAGCGGTGAGTGCAGGACACCTTTTTTCTTTATTTACTACAATTTAGTGACTACGGTCTTTATTGTCCTAGCACCTCCGCTGCCAGGGTGGATTTCCAGTCTAGCGGGACGCCGTCTCCATCTCGTGGTCTTAGGAGGCCTAAGGTATCGGTGCCACTGTTGTTTCTTGTTTACTTCTACTAATTTACAAATTTGTTTAACTTTCTGGCACCAGTTTATTTAAAAAAAATAAATAAAAAAGTTTTCCACGGGAGTAACCCTTTAAGGCACCATTTCTGCAATAACCTAAAGTAGTCTTCTTAAAGGGGTAATTGGTTGGAATTTTATTATTTTATTTAAATCAACTATTGCCAGAAAGTTAAACAGATTTGTAAATTACTTCTAGAGACATGCTCTCTGCTGACACCTCTGTCCATGTCAGGAACTGTCCAAAGCAGAAGCAGATCCTCATAGCAAACCTATACTGCTCTGGACAGCTCCTGACATGGACAGAGGTGTAAGCAGAGAGCACTGTGGTCAGACAGAAAAGAAGTTCAAAAAGAAAAGAACAGCTGATAAGTACTGGAAGGATTAAGATTTTTAAATAGAATTCATTTAAAAATATGGTAAAATTTTTGGCACCAGTTAATTAAAAAAAAAAAAAAAGTTTTCCACCGGAGTACCCCTTTAAATGTAAATTAGGCTTATGTATCCATAGGGTATTTCCCAGCTAAGCAAAAGTCCAGGAAAGTTCATCCCATGTGCTCTTTATCATCCGCTCCATGTCCACTGGCATCTGCCTACCCTGTTTGACTGACAGCCACTTGATAAAGAGGACATGGGCTCGATTTACCTGGGCTCTTACAATGCTGGGGAATGTCCACTAGGCACTTGAGCCTCATTAACACATTGACAAAAAGGCTTATATCTTACTAATGGACAGAGCTTTTAATATAAAGGAGGTATGCCAGAACTCCTGATGACTTACCCTATCAATTAATAGACTTATTTAGATCACTGTTTTCCTGCTGAAAGGTCCACATGAACCCCTTAAGGACAATGGACATAAATGTATGTCCTGATGACCTGGAATTTCTCGCACCAGGATGTACATTTAAGTCCTGTACATGAAGCAAGAGCAGGAGCTGCGCTCTCTTCATGCATGGCAGATCCTGACTGCTATCAGCAGGGGACAACAAACCAGTAATGGCGAACATCAGCAATCACGCTGCTGCCCGCCAATAACCCCTTAGATGTCATGATCAATACTGATCACAGTATTTAAAGCCTTGCAGGGTCTTTGTTTGGCTCATTGGACCACCTGCAGTACAACACCAGGGATCCGATAAGTAAAGATGACTGCCAACGGTTTCCTCATCTCATTTGAGTTTTTTTTTAACCCGTTTAGAATCTTAAGGTCAAAGAGCATACCTATATGCCCTTGTCCCGTTACCAGGGTTTAAAGCGTGCTCACAAGCTCTGGGTTGATGCCAGACATCTCCAATCAGCCTATACTGGCATTAACCTCTTTGGGACGCAGGGCGTATGCATACACCCTGCATCCCCGATCCTTAAGGACTCAGGGCCCTGGTCCCGTTTATCGGGTTTAAACCGTTCTCACCAGCAAATAACGGGTGTGACAGTGTGGCAAGGAAAGGGTGCATTTCCCACACTGATCCTGCAGAAATCTCCACCTGTGGACTAATCAATGAGGCAGCAGAAAGGGGAAGGGTCCTTAAAAGCAAGAGAAACAGAATAATCTGGGCTCTCCCCTAGACAGAAGTGGCTGTTAGAGGGGGGAGACACTGTGTCCAGTGCCAGGCGGGCACAGCAAGGGCTGCTGAGGACACAAGCGTGGACTCTCGGAGTGAGAGACGCGGCTCCTGTAACATATAGCAGGTGGCTGTATGAATGGGATTTTATGTTCAAATGTGAACTGTGTCTTATAAGGCTGCAGGACTTATTGTGTTTAAACTGCCAGGGAAAAGCCCATCAGTTATTAGTCAGGGCATGCCACATGTATAGTGAGTGGCTAGACGGCCTAGGAGTTATTTTTATATTTTGTTTATCCTGTATCCCGTTTAATAAACCTGGTGAGGAGCCAAAATTGCAGAAAGGACTCATTGTTTGCCGGTTTATTGTGGAAAAACGTGTCCTTTGCCTACGGTAAAGAACGATCCCAGAGTGAAACCCTTTACAATAGGTGGAGGATGCACGGCACACATTGCTAGGAGCAACCAGTGGTCAAGTTGCAGTGGAGTTGTTGCCGGGAGCAACCAACTGTGCATGTTACAAGTGGAGCAGGACTGAGCCTGTGGTGAAGGCGTTGCTAGGGGCAACGGATCGCAACATGTTGGAATTGTTGCTAGGGGCAACGATCCTGCCGACAAGTGACTGTTGGTACAGCAGGAGTGCCTGACAAGTGTGTCAAAGAAGCGGTGAGCTGTGCAAGATTTTGTGCAAAGATGGGTCGACTTCGCAAGGCCGTTGCTAGGAGCAACCGACAAGGACGGCAACCGGATATTGCCAAGAGGCATGGAGTGGTGAGCACCTTAAAGAGATCAGCGGCAGCTCAGCAAGAAGATGTATTCACACCTGTTACGCCTAGCGCTCCGGGTCCCCGCTCCTCCCCGGAGCGCTCACGGCGTCTTTCTCCCTGCAGCTTCCCGGTCAGTCCCGCTGACCGGGAGCGCTGCTCTGTCTCGGCCGTTGGGGATGCGATTCGCACAGCGGGACGCGCCCGCTCGCGAATCGCATCCCAGGTCACTTACCCGTTCCCGTCTCCTGCGGTCATGTGCTGGCGCGCGCGGCTCCGCTCTCTAGGGCGCGCGCGCGCCAGCTCCCTGAGACTTAAAGGGCCAGTGCACCAATGATTGGTGCCTGGCCCAATTAGCTTAATTGGCTCCCACCTGGTCCCTGACTATATCTAACCTCCTCCCTTGCACTTCCTTGCCGGATCTTGTTGCCATCGTGCCTTGTGAAAGCGTTTTGTGTGTTTATAAGCCAGTGTACCAGAACTCCTGCTATCTCCCCTGACTACGAATCTTGCCGCCTGCCCCCGACCTTCTGCTACGTCCGACTTTGCTTCTGCCTACTCCCTTGTACCTCGCCTATCTTCAGCAGCCAGAGAGGTGAGCCGTTGCCAGTGGATACGACCTGGTCACTACCGCCGCAGCAAGACCATCCCGCTTTGCGGCGGGCTCTGGTGAAAACCTGTAGTGGCTTAGAACCGGTCCACTAGCGCGGTCCTCGCCATCCCTCTCTGGCACAGAGGATCCACTACCTGCCAGCCGGCATCGTGACAGTAGATCCGGCCATGGATCCCGCTGAAGTTCCTCTGCCAGCTGCCGCCGACCTCCCTACATTGGTCGCCCGACAAGAGCACCAGCTGTCGTACTTGACCACCATGACACAGCAACTCCAGTCGCAGCTACAGCAGCTCCAGTCACAGCAACAGCAGCAACAGTCACAGCTACAGCAAGTTCAGTCTCAGCTTCAGCAGCAACAACCATCTCCTCCGCCAGCTCCTGCACCCCTTCCGCAGCGAGTGGCCACTCCTAGCCTCCGCCTGTCTTTGCCGGACAAATTTAATGGGGACTCTAAGTTTTGCCGTGGCTTCCTTTCGCAATGTTCTCTGCACTTGGAGATGATGTCGGACCAGTTTCCTACTGAAAGGTCTAAGGTGGCTTTCGTAGTCAGCCTTCTGTCTGGAAAAGCCCTGTCATGGGCCACACCGCTCTGGGACCGCAATGACCCCGTCACTGCCTCTGTACATTCCTTCTTCTCGGAAATTCGAAGTGTCTTTGAGGAACCTGCCCGAGCCTCTTCTGCTGAGACTGCCCTGCTGAACCTGGTCCAGGGTAATTCCTCCGTTGGCGAGTACGCCATACAATTCCGTACTCTTGCTTCTGAACTATCCTGGAATAATGAGGCTCTCTGCGCGACCTTTAAAAAAGGCCTATCCAGCAACATTAAAGATGTTCTGGCCGCACGAGAGACTCCTGCTAGCCTTCATGAACTCATTCATCTAGCCACTCGCATTGACATGCGTTTTTCTGAGAGGCATCAAGAGCTCCGCCAGGAAAAAGACTTAGATCTCTGGACACCTCTCCCACAGTCTCCACTGCAATCTGCGCCTAGGCCTCCCGCCGAGGAGGCCATGCAGGTGGATCGGTCTCGCCTGACCCTGGAAGAGAGGAATCGCCGTAAGGAGGAGAATCTTTGTCTGTACTGTGCCAGTACTGAACATTTTTTGGTGGATTGCCCAATCCGTCCTCCACGCCTGGGAAACGCACGCTCGCACTCAGCTCTCGTGGGTGTGGCGTCTCTTGATACTAAGTCGGCTTCTCCACGTCTCACGCTGCCTGTTCGGATCTCTACTTCAGCCAGCTCTCCCCTCTCAGCCGTGGCCTGCCTGGACTCTGGAGCTTCTGGGAATTTTATTCGGGAGTCCTTAGTGAATAAGTTCCGCATTCCGGTGACCCGTCTTGTCAAGCCACTCCACATTTCCGCGGTCAACGGAGCCAGGTTGGATTGCACCGTGCGTTACCGCACGGAGCCCCTCCTAATGTGCATCGGACCTCATCACGAGGAAATTAAATTTTTTGTCCTTCCTAATTGCACTTCCGAAATTCTCCTTGGACTACCCTGGCTTCAACACCATTCCCCGACCCTGGATTGGTCCACTGGGGAGATCAAGAGTTGGGGTCCCTCTTGTTCCAAGGACTGCCTTCAACCGGTTCCCAGTACTCCCTGCCGTGACCCTGTGGTTCCTCCTGTATCCGGTCCCCCTAAGGTCATTAAGGACTCTGCCTGCCACAGGAAATGCCCCTCCCCCCCTCCCAGTTCCATCAGGCAAGCTTCTGTGTCCCCTCATGGCCCTCGTCCTGGTGTCACACTGCCCCGTGCCAGGTCTCGCCCTCTGCCCTCTCTCCCCATTCCTACTCCTGCGGTTCTGCCTGCCGTTGAGGAATCCCTCCATCCTTTCCCGGTGTCCTCATCCCAGGGGAGGCAGTTACCCGATAAAGAGAGGGGGAGACCTAAGGGGGGGGGTACTGTTACGCCTAGCGCTCCGGGTCCCCGCTCCTCCCCGGAGCGCTCACGGCGTCTTTCTCCCTGCAGCTTCCCGGTCAGTCCCGCTGACCGGGAGCGCTGCTCTGTCTCGGCCGTTGGGGATGCGATTCGCACAGCGGGACGCGCCCGCTCGCGAATCGCATCCCAGGTCACTTACCCGTTCCCGTCTCCTGCGGTCATGTGCTGGCGCGCGCGGCTCCGCTCTCTAGGGCGCGCGCGCGCCAGCTCCCTGAGACTTAAAGGGCCAGTGCACCAATGATTGGTGCCTGGCCCAATTAGCTTAATTGGCTCCCACCTGGTCCCTGACTATATCTAACCTCCTCCCTTGCACTTCCTTGCCGGATCTTGTTGCCATCGTGCCTTGTGAAAGCGTTTTGTGTGTTTATAAGCCAGTGTACCAGAACTCCTGCTATCTCCCCTGACTACGAATCTTGCCGCCTGCCCCCGACCTTCTGCTACGTCCGACTTTGCTTCTGCCTACTCCCTTGTACCTCGCCTATCTTCAGCAGCCAGAGAGGTGAGCCGTTGCCAGTGGATACGACCTGGTCACTACCGCCGCAGCAAGACCATCCCGCTTTGCGGCGGGCTCTGGTGAAAACCTGTAGTGGCTTAGAACCGGTCCACTAGCGCGGTCCTCGCCATCCCTCTCTGGCACAGAGGATCCACTACCTGCCAGCCGGCATCGTGACAACACCTGATAAGTCTCTGGCCAGGAGGTCAGAAAAGATGGACGTGAGGACTCGTGAGATGATAGTAGGTGGTATCCCGCTGTTTGTGGAACTGGATTGTCACCAGGCTGTATCCAGAGTCATGCCGGACATACTACCCTTTTTGAAGACCCGACCAGAGACTGGTAAGACTGTTCTGATTGACTTTGAAACTTTTTATGGGACAGTAAGCCATATTATGGAGGTGTGTGCAGAGCTTAATGTGGAGTTTATACTGGGCAAAGACTTCCCATATTTTTGGCCTTTGTGGAATGGGGAGAATGCGCCAGAGAAATCGCACACAAAGGTTCCTGAGGTAAAGGTTTGCGTTGTCTCGCTAGATGACTGTGTGAACTCTGTCCAAGATGTCTCCAACCTGTGTCTAAGTGCAAAATCATGTGAGGGTGGGGTGCCCCTCATGAAGGCTGATGGGACTGTTCACACTCTGCAGGTTGGACTAAAAAAAAGTCTAGTGAACAGAAAAGGTTGAATGCAGGACTGGGAGAAAATATTACAAAAGGCAATTTGCATGAGTTAGGTCATGTAGATATGAACTGTCCTGTCAATTCTGAACATGTGCAATGTGATATTGTATTGTGTGAAACATGCATGCCTATGTCTTCTGAAGTAATGTGTACTGCTACCAACTCAGACAGGACAAAAGAAAACTTGTGTGAGTTGGTTGTAGATGGTAAAAAGATGGCGGCTATTCTAGACCCAAGAATGGCAATAAGTCTTGTAAAGACCACTAGCAGAAAGCCAGATCCTGACATAGTGTCTATACAAGCTGATTTTTGGGGTTATAAAACTGTTGATGTCTGTTTTTCTACTCCCTATGGTACAGTGAGTCACAAGGTTGCAATAGCGCCCTCCTTGGAGAATGATGTAGTACTGGGGACAAATTTTCAATTTTTCCAGCAATTATGGGAAGACTGTCAGGTGACTAGAGCAGGTACACCTGATAGGTCCACAACACTTGACTTGCATCACACACTAGTTGAGAGTCACTCAGCAGAGGCTGAGGACGGGGAGTATCAGCAGTCTCTAGACACATGTCAGGTAGGGGTCTGCCAGATTGCTGGGAGAGCTGAAGAACAGACTGTGAGTCAAGTCCAAGAGGATCCGGAGACTCAAGTGAAGAGTGTGCCTCTGACTGAAACAGTCTTCAGTAAAACCAGAAACGGAGCAGGTTCTGGAACATAGGTTCCATCCTCAAGTTAAAGATGAGCCAAAAGGGGGGCTGAAATTGCATGGTCATCTAGAAGGGAAGATGGTGGCTGAAAAGGAAGCTACAGTGATGGCTGTGGATAAAGCAAAAGTGCTGAAGAAAGTACATGTGGAGCCGGGTGCTGCGCTTACTGTCACTGACAGTCCTGAGTGAAGGAAATGTGACATTTGAACCAGAGATGGATCCTGACTGGGAAGGTAGAACCATTAAACCAGATGTTGTTGCAGACCCCAAGGCCCTTGATGTCTCTGCTGGACAGCAGAGAGATAATGTTGCAGTGAAAGAGAAGTCTGCAAGTGAGCAGAGAGACAGCGAGAAACTGTCCAGGAACTACCCTAAGGCCCATGGGACCAAGTCCCTTGCAAACGGGAAGACAACTCCTAAAGGAGGAGAAGAGCTGGATCAAGTTGGCTCAAAGGAAGAGACAGGACAAGAACAGGTGACGGTCAGAAGACAAGAGAATGTCTCAAGTTCCTGCAGCGAGAGTGAAGAGACCACTGTAAGTAAGAGATCTCTGAAAAACCGAGCTGGACTTTGTAAGAAAAGAGAGCAGATCCAGAATCTTGAAGAAACCTTACAGATGGTTTCTTCAAAATTGGCACAAAAAGAAGAAGAGGTGTATTACCTGATGGAGGACAAAGAAAAATCGCTTGTAAACTTGAAGAAAGAGAAAGAAGCGAAGCTTCAGATGCAGAAAGATATGGAGATCCACCAAAGTGAGCTTGTGGCTCTGCAGGATGAGCTGTTCCGCTCCCAGGGTCATGTGACCAGCAAGGAGAGCGAATTGGAGAGTCTGGTCCAGCAGTTGTCACTCAAGGAGGAAGAAGTGAATGTTCTGTCTGAGACAAATCGGGCTCTACAAAGTGATCACCAGGCTAGGTTGGTAGCCATGGAAGAGCTCGAGAAGGAGAAAGTGGTAATGGCTCATAAGGTGCAGAGCCTGGAGGCGCAGAACGAAATGCACATTAAGTCTCATGCAGCTACCTTGGATTCGCTGGGAAGGCAAATCTCCAAACAAGAGGCTCAGCTAAGTCTATGAGCAGAAAGTGTTCGAGATGGAGCTACTGAGTAAAGACAATGAGCAGATGAGACAACAACTGCTGTCCCTGGAAGATACTGTCAATAACTTGACAGAATTGCTAGAAAGAGAGAAGGTGAACTCCTCTAAACTCAAGAGTGAGCAGCAGAAAAACTTAAAGCTGGAAGGGGACATGAAGGTCCTAAAAGAAAGCAGTGACCAGGCTGCAGAGGAACTGCACAAAGAGAAACTTGCCGTTAGGAGACTTGAAGCGCAAATTGCTCAGTTGTATGAAGAACTCAGAATGAAAACCGAGAGTTTGCAGAAGAAGCTGCTGGAGATGGAGATGCCTCCTCTAAAAGTGTCAGAGTCTGAGCGAAGGGCTCAAGAAACAAAGCAGCTGAAGCAAGTCTCACAGGAAGCTCCGGAGTCTGGATGCAGAGTCCGTGATCAGAAAAATAAAGGCGGTACAGACTTGGATGGTCGGGGCCAGAGAAGCTCACACTACAGTCCAGCCTTTGGTGAGAGAAGGCAGAGGCCTTAAAGGACTACCTTGTTTGCAGCCAGTGTCCAGGGCGTTGCCTTGAGCAACATGAAGAAGGTAGGAGGCTCCAAGGAAGTCTTTGAAACACCAGTTGTGAAGAACAGTTTCTATAAAGTGAAGCTGAAAGTTCCTGAAGACTTACAGCAGATGTGTGTAAAGGAATCGGCTCCATAAAGACTTTTCAAAGGCAGTGGAAGCCTTTTCGGTGTCTTATGACTCAGAGAATGCCCAGCTGGTCATCTTGTCTGACAATGAAGTTACTATTAAGAGGGTGAACATGTTGGGTAACATCCATTTCCGAAGTCTTCGGACAAAATGGTCAGTGATATCGAGAATCAAAGAAGCCAGAAAGAATCTGGAAAGCTTATGTCTGTCAGTGTCTAGATTCCATGTGCAGTTTGATGTACGAAAAAACTTGATGAGCTCAGTAATCGGCACTCGTGGCACAAATCTTCAACAAGCAAGAAGAATCCCAGGGGTGACTGCTGTTATTCTTGATAAAGATACATGTACGTGTCATGTATATGGTGAGAACCAAGATGCTGTGAAGAAGGCAAGAAGTTACCTGGAGTTGGCTGAGGTGGTAATGTGGGTTCCCCGGAACTTGGTGGGAAAAGTCATTGGGAAGAAAGGAAGGCACATTCAGAAGGTTGTCGACCAGTCAGCGGTTGTTAGAGTGAGAGTTGAGAGTAATAAGAAGAGCTCCCAAGACGAGGGAATGGTCCCCTTTGTATTCCTGGGCACAAAGGACAGTGTTACTAAAGCAACCATTCTACTGGACTACCACCTCAAAAGGTTGAAGAAAGTGGACCAACTTCAGCTAACTAGACCAAAGAGAAGGACAGATGCATGGTCGTGTGTGCACTGTCTTTTGAAGACAAGCGCTCATCCCCGGTGGTCTGAGCAGAGGGGGGGGGGGGGATATGTGACAGTGTGGCAAGGAAAGGGTGCATTTCCCACACTGATCCTGCAGAAATCTCCACCTGTGGACTAATCAATGAGGCAGCAGAAAGGGGGAGGGTCCTTTAAAAGCAAGAGAAACAGAATAATCTGGGCTCTCCCCTAGACAGAGGTGGCTGTTAGAGGGGGGAGACACCGTGTCCAGTGCCAGGCGGGCACAGCAAGGGCTGCTGAGGACACAAGCGTGGACTCCCGGAATGAGAGACGCGGCTCCTGTAACATATAGCAGGTGGCTGTATGAATGGGATTTTATGTTCAAATGTGAACTGTGTCTTATAAGGCTGCAGGACTTATTGTGTTTAAACTGACAGGGAAAAGCCCATCAGTTATTAGTCAGGACATGTGTAGTGAATGGCTAGACGGCCTAGGAGTTATTTTTATATTTTGTTCATCCTGCATCCCGTTTAATAAACCTGGCGAGGAGCCAGAATTGCAGAAAGGACTCATTGTTTGCCGGTTTATTGTGGAAAAACGTGTCCTTTGGCTACGGCAAAGGACGATCCCAGAGTGAAACCCTTTACACGGGTTAAACCTGGTAGGTCCCGGTTGCTACGGGCAGCCAGGACCCACGGATAATGCCTGGCATGGCCAATCGGGCCGATTCCCGGCATTAACCCTTTAGACGCTGCGATCAAAGTTGATCACGGCATCTAAAACGAAAGTAAAAGAATCCTGGCAGCTCAGCGGAGCTGAACGGGACTATCGCGCCAAAATTGCAATTCCAGATGAGCTTACCGGATGACGGAAGGGTTCTCACCTTCCTCTCCGTTATACGATCGGCGTTCTGCTCCATGCCTGCGCAGCAAGATGGTAGAGCAGAGCGCCGGTTACACTGATCAGTGATTTGCAATGGCAGAGCACTGATCAGTGTATGCAATCAGAAGATTGCATGTTTTAGCCCCCTATGGGGGCATAAAAAAAGTGTAACAATTTTTTTAAAATAAAAGTTCATTAACCCCTTCCACATTAAAAGTTTAAATCACCCCCCTTTTCCCATTTTTAAAATAAAGTAATGTAATAAAGAATAAAAATAATCCTATGTGGTACAGCCGGGTGCGTAAATGTCTGAACTATTAAAATATTAGGTTAGCTAAACCACATGGTCGATGGCGTACACGTAAAAAAAACCAAAGTCCAATATTGTGCATTTTTGGTCACTTCACATACCATAAAAATATTAATAAAAAGCGATCAAAAAGTCCCATGTAAACAAAAATATACCTGTAAAAACTGCAGATGATGGCGCAAAAAATGAGCCCTCAATTTAAAAGTTATAGGGGTCATAAAATGACAATTTTAAACATACAAATTTTGGTTAATGTAGTTTATCATTTTTAAAAATATTAAAATAAAACCAACATAAATTGGGTATCCTTGTAACCGTATGGACCTACAGAATAAAGATAAGGTGTAATTTTTACTAATTATAGCACTGTGTAGAAACGGGAGCCCCCAAAAGTTACAAAATGGCGTTTTTTTGCTTTTTTATATCAGCCCACAAATAATTTATTTTTGGTTTCGCCACAGGTTATATTCCAAAATAAGTGATGTAATTGCACAGTACAATTGGTGATGCAAAAAACAAGCCCTTATATGGTTCTATAGGTTGAAAATTGAAAGTGTTATAATTTTTAGAAAAGAAGGAGGAAAAAGCGAAAATGCAAAAACAGCTGCCACGCCCCCTCCCATAGGCTTGCATTGAGGGGCGGAGCGTGAAGTCACACGGGGGCGGAGGCGTGATGTCATACGCCGATGGCCCCGTGGTCGCCGGTAATCAAACCCGGATTTTAACTGGGGTGCTGCGTGCAAGATCACGGGGGGTCCCCAGCGGCGGGACCCCCGCGATCAGACATCTTATCCCCTATCCTTTGGATAGGGGATAAGATGTCTAAGTGCCGGAGTACCCCTTTAAGGTGAAAATAGGCTGAGTCCCTAAGGGGTTAAAGGGGTACTCCACTGAAATCTTTTTTTTTTTGTTAACTGGTGCCAGAAAGTTAAAAAGATTTTTAAATTACTTCTATAAAAACAATCTTAATCTTTCCAGTAGTTATCAGCTGCTGTTATGATCCACAGGAAGTTCTTTTCTTTTTGAATTTCCTTTCTGCCTGCTCTCTGCTGACACCTCTGTTCATTTTAGGAACTGTCCAGAGCAGAATAGGTTTTCTATGGGGATTTGCTCCTACTCTGGACAGTTCCTAAAATGGAGATGTCAACAGAGAGCACAATGGTCAGTCAGACAGGAAATTCAAAAAGAAAAGAACTTCCTGTGGATCATTACAGCAGCTGATAATTACTAGAAGGATTAAGATTTTTTTTTTTATAGAAGTAATTTACAAATCTGTTTCACTTTCTGGCACCAGTTGATTTAAAAATAAGTGTTTTCCTGTGGAGTAAACCCTTTTGATGCCGCAGTCAAAGTTGATCATGGCACCTGTAGTGTTAAAAAAAAAATCCCGGCAGCTCAGCGGATCTGATAGGGACCATCACGGTGAAATTGAGATGTCCTGATTACCTGCCTCCTCGCCGTCCGATCGGTGCTCGGATGCCAATCATGGCAGGCCGGAGCAGCAGAGCACCGATAACACTGATCAAATCTATGCCAAAGCTTGGCATTGAACAGTGTATGCAATCAAATGATTGCATGTTTTAGCCCCTATCGGGACTAAACAAAAAAGTTAATAAATGTGAATAAGCCCCTCCCCTAATAAAAGTTTGAATCCTCCTCTATTCCTCATATTCCCCATTTTTTAAATTAAATAATGTAATAAAGAATAAACATAAACATATGTGGTACCGCCATGTGTGTAAATGTCCAGACAATTAAAATATAAGGTTAGTTAAACTGCTTGGTCGATGGTGTACACATAAAAAATATACCAATGTCCAAAACTGTGCATTTTTGGTCACTTTTACATCATATACTCATACTCCATATAAGAAATTTATAAAAAGAGATCAAAAAGTCCCATGAAAAACAAAAATGGTACCGATAAAAAATACAGACCACAGCGCAAAAAAATAAGCTCTCATATAGCCCCATATGTGGAAAATGTAGAGGTTTTAGGGGTCAGAAAATGACAATTTTAACCCCTTAAGGACCCAGCCATTTTACACCTTAGGAGCCGGCCATTTTTTGCACATCTGACCACTGTCATTTTAAACATTAATAACTCTGGAATGCTTTTAGTTATCATTCTGATTCCGAGATTGTTTTTTCGTGACATATTCTACTTTAACATAGTGGTAAAAAATTTTAGTAACTTGCCTCCTTTCTTGGTGAAAAATCCCAAAATTTGATGAAAAATGTTAAAATTTTTTATTTTTCTAACTTTGAAGCTCTCTGCTTGTAAGGAAAATGGATATTCCAAATATTTTTTTTATTCACATACACAATATGTCTACTTTATGTTTGCATCATAAAATGTACATGTTTTTACATTTGGAAGACACCAAAGGGCTTCAAATTCAGCAGCATTTTTCCAAATTTTCACAAAATTTCAAAAATCTAAATTTTTCAGGGACCAAAGGAGAAAATGTATACTTATATTTGTAGCCCAATTTCTCTTAAGTAAGCACATACCTCATATGTCTATGTAAAGTGTTCGGTGGGCGCAGTAGAGGGCTCAGAAGCGAAGGAGCGACAAGGGGATTTTGGAGAGTACGTTTTTCTGAAATGGTTTTTGGGGGGCATGTTGCATTTAGGAAGCCCCTATGGTGCCAGAACAGCAAAAAAAAACACATGGCATACCATTTTGGAAACTAGACCCCTTGAGGAACGTAACAAGGAATAAAGTGAGCCTTAATACCCCACAGGGGTTTCACGACTTTTGCATATGTAAAAAATAAATAAATAATTTCACTAAAATGTGTGTCCCCCCCCCCCAAATTTCACATTTTTGCAAGGGTTAATAGTAGAAAATAACCCCCAAAATTTGTAACCCCATCTCTTTTGAGTATGGAGGTACCCCATAAGTTGACCTGAAGCGCACTGCGGGCGAACTACAATGCTCAGAAGAGAAGGAGTCATATTTGGCTTTTTGCTCGGGGGCATGTCGCATTTAGGAAGCCCCTATGGTGCCAGGACAGCAAAATAACCCCCACATGGCATACCATTTTGGAAACTAGACCCCTTGAATCTAACAAGGGGTACAGTGAGCATTTACCCCTCACTGGAAAAGTGGGCTGTACAAAATTTTTAATTTGCACAGCCCACTGTTCCAAAGATCTGTCAGACACCAGTGGGGTATAAATTCTCACTGCACCCCTCATTACATTCCGTGAGGGGTGTAGCTTCCGAAATGGGGTCACATGTTTTTTTTTTTTTTTTGCGTTTGTCAAAACCGCTGTAACAATCAGCCAATCACCTCAAATGTACATGGTGCACTCTCCCTTCTGGGCCCTGTTGTGCGCCCCCAGAGCACTTTGCGCCCACATATGGGGTATCTCCGTAGTCGGGAGAAATTTCATTACACATTTTGGGGGGCTTTTTTCCCTTTTACCTCTTGTCAAAATGAAAAGTATAGGGCAACACCAGCATGTTAGTGTAAAAAATTTATTTTTTTACACTAACACGCTGATGTAGACCCCAACTTCACCTTTTCACAAGGGGTGAAAGGAGAAAAAGCCCCCCTAAAATTTGTTAGGCAATTTCTCCCGAGTACGGCGATACCCCTTATGTGGCCCTAAACTGTTGCCTTGAAATACGACAGGGCTCCAAAGTGAGAGCGACGTGTGCATTTGAGGCCTGAATTAGGGATTTGCATAGGGGTGGACATAGGGGTATTCTACGCCAGTGATTCCCAAACAGGGTGCCTCCAGCTGTTACAAAACTCCCAGCATGCTTGGACAGTCAACGGCTGTCCGGCAATACTGGGAGTTGTTGTTTTGCAACAGCTGGAGGCTCCATTTTGAAAACAGTGGCGTACCAGACCTTTTTTATTTTTATTGGGGAGGGGAGGGGGGCTGTGTAGGGTTATGTGTATATGTAGTGTTTTTTATTTTTTATTTTATTTTGTGTTAGTGTAGTGTTTTTAGGGTATAGTCACACGGGCGGGGGATTACAGCGAGTTTCCAGCTGCGAGTTTGAGCCTGATACTCACTGTAAGCCCCTGCCCATGTGAATGGATCTCCAGCTGTTGCAAAACTACAACTCCCAGCATGCACAGTCTATCAGTGCATGCTGGTAGTTATAGTTTTGCAACAGCTGGAGGCACACGGGTTGGGAAACACTGAGTTAGGAAACAGACAATGTGCCTCCAGTTGTTGCAAAAACACAACTCCCAAACATTCTCAGGCATGCTGGAAGTAGAAGTTCAGCAACATCTTTAGAGCCAGATGTTGCCTAACTACAACTCCCATCATGCTTGGAGTTGTAGTTTTGCAACATCTGGAGGACTACAGTTTGCAGATCACTAATACAGTGGTTCCCAATCTGTGCCCTTACAGATGTTACAGAACTACAACTCCCAGCATGCCTGGACAGTAAGGGCATGCTGAGGATGTGTATTTTGCAACATCTGGAAGGGCACAGTGGTCCCAAAACTGTGGACCTCCAGATGTTGCAAAACTGCAACTCCCAGCATGCTCAGATGCCCAGGGCTGTCTGGGCATGCTGGGAGTTGTAGTAACGTGCATTGTGGCAACGTGCATTGCTGTAAAGGGCCTGAACGCGGCTGAAGATCCACTCACCTGTCGCCGCCGTCTTCATCGCCGGGATCCGGGTCTTCAGGGACGAGGTAAATACTGGGGCCGGGCCCCAGCACTCCTCCGTCCCCCGCCGCGTTCTCCGGTCTTCCTCCCATCTTCTCCGGACTTTCAGGGGCTGGGCATGGCGGGAGGAAGTAACCGCCCCCCCCCCCCTGCGATTGGTCGGTTAGCTAACCGATGGATCGCAGGGGATAGGAGGAGGTGGCAGGCTAGCCACCTCGCTCCTATACTTCAGCATGGTCCTGGCTGTCTGTGACAACCGGGATCATGCAAAATTACCGGGCGGTCGGGCCCAGAGACCCAATCAGCCCGGTATCGCCGCAGATCGCAGGGGCGATTTCCCTCGCGATTTGCGATGATCGCCGACATGGGGGGCCTACATGGCCCCCCTCGGCGTTTGCCCTGGATGCCTGCTGAAGCATTTCAGCAGGCATCCGCTTCCGATCTCTGCCCAGCGAGCGGCAGGGACCAGAATACGCCATGATGTACTCATACGTCATGGGTCCTTAAAGCCCAGGGTGCGGAGACGTATGCATATGTCATGGGTCCTTAAGGGGTTAAACATGCCAATTTTGGTGCATGTAGTTATAAAAAAAAATGTAAGTAGTAAAATAAAATAAAGCCTAGATAAATTGGGTATTGTTGTAACCGTATGGAACTACAGAATAAAGAGATGGTGTCCTATTTTACAGAAAACTGCACTTCTTCGAAATAGCTTTTTTTAAATTATTATTATTGTTAGTATTTTTTACCCCACAAATACTTTTTTTTTTTGCCACAGATTATGTCATAAAATAAGTGATGTCATTACAAAGTACAATTGGTGACACAAAAAGCAAGCCCTTATTAATGGTCTGTAGGAGCAAAATTGAAAGTGTTATGCTTTTTAGAAGGGGAGGAGGAAAAAACTGGGAAAAAAATGAAAATTGGCCGGGTCCTTAAAGGAGTACTCTGGGATGTTAAAATTCTCATTAATAATACCGGAGCGGGTAACCTGAGGCACCGAGGGAGCGACGGAAGGTGTGTACCTCTTTATATTTTTTTACTGCCGGCAGTATGAATGACAATTTAACATTCCGGAGTACTCATTTAAAGTCAAAATGGGCTTAACGAGTTAAAGGCAGTACAATAATAGAAAAGCATGAAAACAAGGGCATGATTTTTATTGTATTGACCCACAAAATATAATAAAAAGCATGTAATTTTTACCATGCATGCTGCAGATAATGGAGTCAGGTCAAAACTTCTCTGACACTTGATACCTATTGCATGCACGTTCTGTTAGCACATGCTTACTGATTAACATGGATCAACTAGGGCATTATCTGGATTAGATTATGCTTGAGGAAGTTGTTACCCTAGATGCCGTATTTCAGTGCAGGCACACTTTTTGCAAACACTGTGAACACGATCAAACTTTAGAGATGACAGCCAGATCTATTATAGTGGTCATTGCATGGTGAGGTAAAGTGGAGTCTTCATTTTCAAAAATGCACATGTTTGATATACGGTATTTAAATGTAGAATAATGTTTTATATCTTTTAATGTATTTTGTGACATATGCTTATCACTTTTATGCATTTTTGGCAGCATAGGAGTATTTTCTTTGCAATGAGATGTAATAGTAGGCACTTTGTAATTATTGTGATGTTATACACATTACTTTTGTGATGTTATTACAATTACTTGTAAACTATGTAAACGTATTTAGTTATTGCTTGAGAAAGGCATTTTCTTGACAAAGTGTTGCACTTGTAGTTTATGGTGTAGTAAAATGTCAGCTATCAAATATTCTAATATGAGGATTAACTCCTTCGGGATGAAGGGCGTAACTGTATGCCCTACGCCTGGTCCCGGTGTTTAAAACGGGGTCACACCGTGACCCCGCATCACACAGAATCGGTCCCGGCTATCAAGACCCTTGGCTAATAGCGTGCAGCACCAATCGTTGTGCCGCGCGCTATTAACCCTTCAGACGCGGCGATCAAAGTTGATTGCGGTGTCTAAAAATGAAAGTAGACCCTTCCCGGCAGCTCAGTCGGGCTGATCGGGACATCACAATAAAATTGTGATGTCCCGATCAGCTAGGACTTGAGCAGAGACCCCCTTACCTTGCTCCGTCACGTCCGATCAGCGTTTGATTGCTCCAAGCCTGAGCTACAGGCTTGAGCAATTGAGCCCCTATCTCGCTGATCCATGCAAAGCTTTGGCTTTGAAGGGATCAGGGTAAGAAATCAGTGTGTGCAGTGTTATAGCCCCCTATTAGAGCTATAACACTGAACAAAAAAAGTGAAAAAAAAGTTAACAAAGGTCATTTAACCCCTCCCCTAATGAAAGTTTGAATCACCCCCCTTTTCCCATAAAAAAAAAAAAACTGTGTAAATAAAAATAAACATTTGTGGTATCGCCGCGTGCGGAAATGTCCGAACTATAGAAAAATATTGTTAATTAAACCGCACGGTCAATGGTGTAAGCATCAAAAAAATTACAAAGTCCAACATAGCGTATTTTTGGTCACTTTTTCTATCATGAAAAAATGAATAAAAAGCAATAAAGTCTGATCAAAACAAAAATGGTACCAATAAAAACTTCAGAACATGGCGCGAAAAATAAATCCTCATACCGGCCCATACACGTAAAAATTAAAAAGTTATAGGGGTTAGAAGAGGAGAATTTTTAACGTATAAATTTTCCTGCATGTAGTTATGTTATTTTTCCGAAGTACAGCAGTATCCAACCTATATAAGTAGGGTATCATTTTAACCATATGTACCTACAGAATAAAGATAAGGTGTTATTTTTACCGAGAAATGCACTGCGTAGAAACGGAAGCCCCCAAAATTTTAAAAATTTTATTTTTTCTTCAATTTTGTCGCACAATAAATTTTTTTCCCTTTTGACGTGTATTTTTTTTTGTAAAATGACTGTCACTGCAAAGAAGAATTGATGGCGCAAAAAATAAGCCATCAAAATATGACATTTTATGTGCAAAATTGAAAGCGTTATGATTTTTAGAAGGTGATGAAGAAAAAAAATGAAAATGCAAAAACTGAAAAACCCTGCGTCCTTCTGGGGTTAATGTGCAAACTTGAAGCAGCAGGCTGATCTTTGTAACCTTTGCAGGACAGGTTGGGTAGGGGGTTCATGGCTCCTTCCCATGTTGTGGTTTGCTCATTTTTTAGCCTTTTAATTGTTTTTAGATGTTCTTGTTGTCTAATCTAATTCTATATTTGTGTTTTGCATATTTGCATATTTAACATTATTCATTTGGGTTTGCACTTTATGCAGTGATCTCTTTTTCTTTTTTGCTGTATTAATGTGGTTTTGCTGTTAGTAGCACCCCTTACATATTATTTATGTCTGGTTGAGCCCCCCTTTTTCTTCTCTGGTTCCTTCTTATATGGGACAATTTTGACAAAAAATATGCAATACCCAAGCATATTCATCAATATTATTTCTTTTTATAAAGCCTAAAAGGAAACTGTACACAAAATTGCCACAATATATCCCCACTACTTCTTGGCTTGTTACTGTGAGTGTCCAAAGGACATAAGCAATGGGAATAGCCATTTATTTTGCTAGAGTATATTCCAGCTCAAGGCTATGTGTCAGTAAGAAAAATGAATCGGGAGACAGAAAGAATTTCCAAAGATTCATCTTAATGAAAGATACTGTTTGTGTAAACAGAGCGTGCAACAGTCAAGGGTTCAGTATGCAGGTTTTCTGAACACATTTTTAAGAGGAAAAAACTGATAAATTGTTTCAAACTATTAGGAAATATTTATTGGAACTATATTCATCAAAAGATATTCCATATTTAAATGTTCTATTATTAATCTGTTATTATATTTTGTCTCTATTTGATGTGCTTTTTTACATAACATAATATGTAATTGATTTTTATTTCTCTGATTATTCAGGCTATTGAAAATGAACAATACTCTTTGGCAAGGCTTACTTACGTGATATAGGGAAAATTGAATAGATTAAATTAAAAAATACTAGTCAATTTTATTCTCAAACCATTTATTTAAACAAATACAACTAATGGTAATGAGCAACTATTTAAAACGTCTGCAAAATGTTTTTACTCAGTCTACAGCTTCTTTTCATTTAGCTTTATGTTAATGAAACACTTCCATTCATGTGCTGCTGCTACCTGCCACCTGCCGACCCTTTACTGAAACACTGCTGGATCATGATCTATGTTGCTCATTATATTAACACAGTACAATAACTTGAGCCTGGATTCCTGGCTACAACTTCTCTACAACTTATCCATGATTGATCTAATACAAGTAGATCATTTGCTTTCCACTCCAATCAACTTAAAAACTAGTCTTGATCTACTTTTCTAACTTACTACTCAACAACTGACTACTTTGATTTACTTACAGCTACTACCTGCTTTTGACCATCTGAGAAGTATTTTCCTTTAGTCAAAATGACTAAAAGAAAACAAAATATGTCAATTTCCCATCGAGGAGAAGGTTATTCTATGGTATCTGGCAGCAAGACGTTAACAACAGATCTTTTAACTTCTCCAAGTTACCAGATTGGGCCTCACTAAATTTCACTTGTTTTTTTTAGCACATTTCTTAAATCTAATTTGAATAGTGGTCTTGGAAATTTTAGGGATCAAGCTAATTGTTTAAACTCTGTCATTTTCCTCAAATCATTCTTGGATTTGTGCACTGTGGCAGAGCACATGATTCTTCTGAAAGAGGATACTGCTATTAGGGAATACCTAAATGTACTTGGTCTGCAACAATGGTTAGGTAGGGAGAAAATGTCAAAGTAGCAGGATTTCCTAAAAAAAACATGACACAGAACAGCACACTACCTCCTCCAGCTTGCCTTCTTCCCATTATGCATCCTGGTGCCATCTCATCCCAGGGTAAGTGATGCATACGCATATTGCTGTCCAGTTCGGGTACATTTAAGGCTGGCTACATGTAAGCAATGCCCCATGCATTCTAAAGTTTAGCTGTTATCCCTCAAATAATCAGCAAAAAAGGGTTGTAGACCCTCTACTCACCTTTTTACTGTTGAGATTTTATGGATACACACACAACAAACAGGCTCCTAACAGCCCAAACAAATCACCAGTATAGAGGAGCATGTAATCTACCAATTCACCTGTTCACAAACAGAACCTGGATTTGTTATATTAACTTTCTTTATTATCTTAAATTCAAGTTCTGTTTGTGATCTGAAGAAAGTCAGTTTCAACTATGGAGGCCTTTTGGTGTGAGCTTCAGTCCTGTCTTTGCTGTGAAGTGACACACTTCCTCAACTGCTGGTATGATTATCTGGGTGTTACACCATGTGATATGTGACACCAGGTGACATCTCATATGTGACAGTCCTTAATCACTCCAACACTATGTGCAGAATACCCTGTGATCACATGTGTTGTCTCTCACGGCAAGGCTTCTAACTGGAATTTCCCATCACAATTAGAGTTTAGTGAATTGTTTAAAAAAAAAATATTCCATTTAGTCACCTGCCAGTGTTAAAACACACACAGAGGTTCTGGAAGAAGCAACAGCTTTTTCCAAGCGGTCCAGAAGGATTTCTTGTTGGGAACAACAGGTTTTGTGCCTGAAAAGTAAAGAAGTGATGGATTTTTACAAGTGGTCTAGAAAACATAAAAATCTAGAGTAAAGGTGGGGGTTTTGTACAAAAGTCTTAAAGAAGGAGGAGTAGGATGCCCTTCTATACTTCAATATTACAGGGCAGTTGTACAAGATCAAACCCCTCTAGCTTAAAGGGATATTCCAGCTACAGACATGTTATATATAAGATGTATGATCATGGGGGGCCCGCCTCTGGAACTCTCCGCAATCTCCATGCAGCACTTGGCATTCTCTGCTGGGCTGCTGCTCCAGTCTCGGAAACCTCTGTGCTTCCCGGACTGGAGATGGGAGGTCACACCATGCCCCCCTCATGATGGCTGTCATCCCCTCCTCCCATAGACATTAAATGTGGGGTGGCATGGCATGATGTCATGAGGGGGGCGTGGTGTGACCTCACATCTCCATTCCCGGAAACACAGAGGTTTTCGAGGCTTGACAGCGGCAGGCCCCCCACGTTCAGACATCTTATTCCCTATCCTTTCGAATACCCCTTTAAAATCTCAACAAAACTCTGGGTTGACATAGAATCACTCTTGTTAGGCAATCCATCAGTCAAAGATGTCCTCAAAGCCTCATACTTGTCTAACACAACACCTTCTTATTCTCATCCAACACTCAAAATTTTAATGCTCCTTTGGAAGCATTTCATTTTCCCTTAAGTGATTATCACGTAAGACTTCATGTCTGCACACCTTACAGTACTTGAAGCCTTAAAGGGGTTATCCAGGAAAAAAATGTTTTTAATATATATATAATATATCAACTGGCTCCAGAAAGTTAAACAGATTTGTAAATTATCATAAGTAGGAAGAGTAAAAAGACATATCCGCACTCACCACCGGGTTCGGCACAAGACATTCCTAAATGGAGATGGCCACGGGATCAGAGAGACGGCATCGCTTTGTGCTCTCAGATAGCTAATAGCGCGCGGCATTGATCGCTTTGCTGTGCTCTATTAACCCTTTAGACGTGGCGTTCAAAGTTGAACACCACGTCTAAAGTGAAAGTGAAACCATGCCGGTTAGCTCAGGGAGGCGAAATTGCGGTGAAATTGCGGCATTCCAAACAGCTTACAAGACAGCTGGAGATACCTGCCTCCTCGCTGTCCGATCGCCGAATGACTGCTCAGTGCCTGAGATCCAGGCATGAGCAATCAAGCGGCAGAATCATCGATCAGTGGTTTCTTATGAGAAACCACTGATTAATGGAAAAGATCAGTATGTGCAGTGTTATAGGTCCCTATGGGAGCTATAACACTGCAAAAAAAAAAGTGAAAAAAAAAAGTGAATAAAGATAATTTAACACCTCCCCTAATAAAAGTTTGGTTTAAATGATTTTCATTGGATTTTTTTTGAGAAATTTACAACAAAGGAAAGATTGGCCAAAGAAAACAACGTGGCCAAGGAACAATACATAACAAATATAACACAGTTATATAAATGTTACTAAAGCAATCACTCAGCTGTATGTAGAAATATTAATTTGCAGAATCATGTCTTTGGATGTTGCGGATATTATAGACATATCCGGTAGATCATTATAGGTCATTTTGAAAAGTAAAAACGTCACATAAGCAGTTTTAAAGTATTTTATAGTCATACCTATAACTCTGCAGCAAAGAATAGGATTTTTCATGACTATATCCTGTAGTCCTTCCCTCTCTCGTCACAGGAAGATTCACCGGAAATATGTGCAAAGTGTGACACACAGTAATCATAAGTAGTAATGGGTAGTTAGAGTAGTACCATTTAATAATATAGGATGAACATAATTTAATGGAATTGATCCCAGAACAGCATGAAATCTAATAAAACCGTGATAGAAGTGATGTGCGTGGTTAATTAGCAACACCTAGGCCAGTGGATAGGGCTTCGTCCAGGTCTTCCATCTTGACTCGCAGGTCCGTCTGGTGTTTAACTTCCAGGCATATGTCGTTTCGTAAAAACAATTGGACTTGACTGCTTCTATAATGTCGGCTGTAGAAGGGACAGAAGAGGATTTCCACCTAGCTGCAAGTTGGGATCTGTAGGCTATTAGGATATGGCATAAAGGTGTTCTATAAGCGGCGTCTGCTGTGTGAATGCCTATGTTTAAAGTACAAGTTTGCTGGATATGGATAATGACTTGTGTGAAACCAGTTGTACTAATTCCTCCACACCTTTTTTCAATGTGTGAAGTGCAGGACACAACTAGAAAATGTGACTTATGGTGCCCCTTTTCCCATAAAAAAACTGAGTAAATAAACATATGTGGTATCGCCGAGTGCGGAAATGTTTGAATTATAAAAATATATTGTTAATTTAAACCGCATGGTCAATGGCGTACACGCAAAAAAATTTCAAAGTCCAAAATAGTGCATTCAATAAGCCCTATCAATGCAAAAATTGTACGGCTAAAACTTCAGATCACGGTGCAAAAATGAGCCCTCATACTGCCCTATAGGCGGAAAAGTAAAAAAGTTATAGGGGTCAGAAGATGACAGTTTTAAATGTATACATTTTCCTGCATGTAGTTATGTTTTTTTTCCAGAAGTACGACAAAACCAAACCTATATAAGTAGGGTATCATTTTAATCGTATGGACCTACAGAACAAAGATAAGGTGTCATTTTTACCGAAAAATGTACTGTGTAGAAACGGAAGCCCTCAAAACTTAAAAAATGGCGTTCAATTTTGTCTCACGATGATTTTTTTTTTCCGTAACACCGTACATTTTTGGGTAAAATTGCAAAGTAGAATTGGTGGTGCAAAAAATAAGCCATCATACGGATTTTTAGGTGCAAAATTGAAAGAGTTATGATTTTTTAAAGGTAAGGAGGAAAAAACGAAAATGCAAAAATGGAAAAACTCCGGGTCCTTAAGGGGTTAATACCAGATCTGCATATATCATCAGAGATTTCTAAAGGGATCCAACACCTGAACAATTTTTGGAATGGAGATGTCTGTGTCTCCTTTGAGAGTTTATATTCATAATATGTCATTACTAATAAAGACTTCTATACGTTTTCACAAATTATACATGCCTTGATTTCAATTGACAACACTCTCGCTTGCTTCAACTCATCCCTAATAAATTGGCTTTCCCAACAAAATAACAAAAAATCTCACAGTCATTCACTTATACTACCATCTTATTCCCCTTTGCTAGAGCAGTACTGCTTAAAATGGGAATCAGATTTGGGCACCAGTGATAAAAAGCCCACTCCACCATACCATCCATCTCCCGCTGCATCACTCTCCTAGAAATCTCCAAAAAAATCCTATTATGTGGCACTTATACATTCTAGTCTTGCTTATTTCACAGATTCATCAAACAGGTGGTAAAGATGTCAGAAAGTGGGGACCCTTGTTCACATTTGGTGTTCATGTTAAAAAATACTTGATTTTGGAAAAAAATTGGTAAATTCTTATTCCCACTATGTGGTTTTCCTGTAATTCTCCATGCAATACTAGCATTACTAAACATTGATATTGACACTCACTCCCATCACCATTAAACCAGAATCATTCCCTCTCTTAGTTGTTCGTCACAGCATAGTCAATATACTGAACACAAGCAAAATAAATAATCCAAGGTATTAACAGTTGACATGAACACAAAATATCCTCCACTTTTAACAAAGATGCTAATTTCTTTGCAAATAGCCGGTCCGCATTTGGCTTGTGAACCAAGATATATTCATTGCTTTAACTATTCCTTTTGAACATCATTAGTTTTGATAGGGATGACCCTTATGTTTCTGATGACTGATCAATATATTAAAGGGGTATTCCAGGCAAAACCTTTTTTTTATATATATCAACTGACTCCAGAAAGTTAAACAGATTTGTAAATTACTTCTATTAAAAAATCTTAATCCTTTCAGTACTTATGAGCTTGTGAAGTTAAGGTTGTTCTTTTCTGTCTAAGTCCTCTCTGATGACACCTGTCACGGGAAACGCCCAGTTAAGAAGCAAATCCCCTTAGAAAACCTCTTCTAAACTGGGCGTTTCCCAAGACAGGTGTCATCAGAGAGCACTTAGACAGAAAAGTACAACCTTAACTTCAGAAGCTCATAAGTACTGAAAGGATTAAGATTTTTTAGTAGAAGTAATTTACAAATCTGTTTAACTTTCTGGAGCCAGTTGATATATATGTATATATATATATATATATATATATATATATATAAAAAAAAGTTTTTGCCTGGAATACCCCTTTAATACTAATATGCCATTGCTGATGGAAAAATATATTTGTTACCTACCCCTTAACCCATAAACCAGCTTGCAATCTGCTCGTGACTACGATGGAGGCCTTGTCATGACGCCGGCATGACCGAGATAAGGAGTGAAAGACAAAATATCTGACAGACAGAGAACTCTGGAATTTCCCAGTAGAGGAACTTCTGCCAAGAAATGAATGGACGTTAGATATGCATATATGGACGCAATAATCAAACAACAAATAAAAATGTAACATGCTGATTTTGACGTCATAACTAAACCTCCTTTCTGGTCAAAAACTTTCTGTAAAAACTAACTGTACTTCCTAGATTAAACAGAACTCCTTTGGAGCAGCTGCGAGTATTCTGAGAAAGGAGATATTATATCAACATCCTGTCTGGTGTATATTCCTTGTGTCGACACTTATCAGTATATAGCAGCACAGTCAATCACATTTGAAAGTCTCTCCTCGAGCCATCCTTGACAGTTTCACTATTCTATATGCATCAATCTGCAGAGTCACTTAAGTTATCTTTTGTTACTAAGTTACCATTACTACCCTCACCCCAAGGAGCCTAGCAATGGGCCTATTTTGGTATCCTAGACATAAATTTTGTCAAGCTTCGTCAATTAAATTTGCATAATGGGCCTCATTTAGTAAAAGTGTCGGGTTTTTACTAGTGGGAAATGTTTCAGACTTGCAGAATTCAACTCTATTTACTATTGGGAAAAGTCGGGAAAGTTTTCTGAACAACTTTTTCTAGGTGGAAATTTCCTGTCATTTATCCACAAGATGTTCTGTGAATTCAATAGTTAATCAGTCTGGTTGTGAAACCACGACGCCTTTTGGACCAGCCATGGTCCCTTTGCGACAGACCATGCCTATTTTTCGGCTTTTCACAGAGCAATGTGGGGTTTGTCAGATTTTCCTGGCGCACACTGTCGCACACTGGCGCAGACATATCGCAGACACTGCGCCAAAATAACCTGACAAACAATGGTCAGTTTTTAGCTTAGTAAATGAGGCCCAATATGTACAACTTTCTTGTAACAAAGGATCTGTACTTACAATTATGTACCATTTTGACGCCCTTTATTGTATTTGTAATTGTTACAACTTGTGGACTTTGTTAATGCTCCTCTTCTTTTGTATTTTTTTAATAAACTGCTTTCCTATAATATGCAGTTCACAGTTAAGAATAAATAGGTTTTTTTGTAAATGAAAAGCCCATAAAAAGAAAAAAGACCCATTTTTTGGTACCGTCTGGTTGTGGAGGCCTGGTAGCAGCATCAGCAGGGGGTGGAAGAAGCAGCTGCATCAACATCAGTACAGTAAAAAACAAAGTAGAGGAGCGGGGATGTGTACCTAACACAAAACCTACTAAGGAACCCTCCCTCTATAATTTTATTAAACATTATTTTTATTTTCCACTTAAAATATTCAGAATTCGAATTATAAGTGCATTAAAAATGCAATAGCCTTTATTGCTGTGGTTAAATTTAATAGGATACCTATCTCTTCTTATGTATTCATTCAATCACACAGGCTGATGAATATGTCATTGGAGGACTCCGAATCAGAGATTGCTATTAGTGGAACCGCACATATAGAATCATCTACTTCTCATATCACTCCTAGCTCATTCCTCCTATTTAGGCTTCATGTATCTTATATTGACTTTTACAGTTAGGGTTATTGCTTATTAAAACAGAAGCTTGAAATTCCCTGACTTTTCACCACACACAAAAGGTTCTGGCTTCTGTTCCATTTAACAAAGGAATCCGTCTCTTAACTCCAAGCCAGAAGGAAGTTGAAGACATGATTAGACAGCTTTGGGAAAGTAGCTTACACCTAAATCCTTCTTTTTCCCTTTGTGCACCACACAAGAAATTGGCACACTTTGCACGGAAGCAGCAGTGATTCTTTGAATGGGCTGAACACAAACTATTACTGACTGTCTCAGAGATATTCTGTATTTGACTAAAGCATCATGTGTTACTGTGATGACGCCCGGGCCTGATCTGATCTCAGCATCCACACCCTTCTCAACTGTACATAAATGCCCAGTCAGTTTGTACCTCAAGTTGCTTGTGTTCAGTTCCTTTGCACCTTGTATACTCCTAGCTTGTTTAAACCTGTATATTCTGACCTCAGCTTGTTACATTACTTTTCAAGTAGGCAGGAAAAATGGCTGTGAGTGAGCTCAGGACTTCACTTATCCCAGCCAGACATGAAAACTAGAGATGAGCGAACTTACAGTAAATTTGATTCGTCACAAACTTCTCGGCTCGGCAGTTGATGACTTTTCCTGCATAAATTAGTTCAGCTTTCAGGTGCTCTGGTGGGCTGGAAAAGGTGGATACAGTCCTAGGAGACTCTTTCCTAGGAATGTATCCACCTTTTCCAGCCCACCAGAGCACCTGAAGGCTGAACTAATTTACGCAGGATAAGTCATCAACTGCCGAGCCGAGAAGTTCGTGACAAATCAAATTTACTGTAAGTTTGCTCATCTCTAATGAAAACTAATCAGGATAATAGGCTCTGTGAGGGGTACAGTTCGTAACCATTTTCTACCTGTTTCTGTCCGATCCCCTGCCTGGCATCCTGCAAGGAACTTTACATTTCCAGAATTATTGCTTATTATACAATTGTGTGTTTAAAGATAGCCTGCCCAGCCTGTGCACATATACACGAGGTAGCATCTGCAATCATTTCATTGTGCTTAGGATTGTTGTCATAGGTATGTCATTTTTGCATGTGGAGTTGGGGCTTGGAACAGATAGAGTAATATGTATTCTGTGTACATGTGCCAACTTGAAGGTGGAAGTATTTGTCCCCTCATGTTTAGTAGGAGATTGCTTAGGTTTGAGCATTTTAATTGTTTTTAATCATGCTTCTTCTGTCATATATTATTGTTGCCATTTTTCAAGGGTGTGCTTTGTATTATAGAGTATCCGCTCTGTCTTTTTGGTTGTATCTATCTAGTTTTTCTGGAAGCACTGCTTTGTACCTGTATGCCTATAAATAAAAATGTATTGATCTATTTCAGTTGAACCCCCTTTCTTCTTTGTGTTTAAAGCATACCTGTCATAGTGCAAAAAAAGTGAACTGTTACTCAGGACCCAATCCTGATCATGTGCATATAATTATATCCAGACATAGAAGCATTTATCTGCTGGTGTGTTACTTTTTCATTGTGCAGGCTGGAGGGGGCGTGTCAGTCTGTCTCCCTCACAGGAGCAAGCCTGTGCAGTCAGCCAATCAGTACCCTCTACTCTGTAACCCTTTCCTCTCTGGTTTTATGCTGTGTCATGTGTCAGAGGAAGATACTTGGAGCTTGCCTGCAGTAATCAGAAGACATTATGGTGAATTCATAACAGGATATAATGTATAAATATAAGAATAGATCTTTATAAAATTAGTGCAAGGATTTTTTAGATAAAAGTACAGCATTTTTATGAATACATGTTCTATCTGCTTTATCTTCTCCTAGTAAAGCTGGATGCTAATCAGCATAGCTGTCACTATGTTTGTCATTCATCTTTCACAGACTCCTGAATGTCTGATCAATTTCTTTGTCATTCAGGAGTCCGAGAAAGCTTTGACTATTTCAGCATGCTGGGAGTTGTAGTTTAGTAACAACTGAAGCTGCAATGTTTGTAAATAACTGTGTTAGAGCAGTGTTGCCTCCAGCTGTTTTAAAACTATAGCTCCCAGCATGTCCACACATCCTTTATCTGTAGTTTTGCATACACAATAGAAATCTCCTATACTGGATACTGGTATGCTTTATGGCAGGTATCCAGTATGCTGTAAAATCTAGACTAGTCTGTCTGGCTAAAAGACAAGCGACCCCTAGTGGTGGCTATTTTGAGCTTGAATTTCAGGAGAAAATTTTAAAAAAAATTACAGGTAGATATTGTGAAATGTCATATTATAATGAGTCCTGCAATATATGAAAAGTTTTTAACAATGACAGTGCCTCTTTAACTAAACAGAATAATGCCTGCCTATGCACTGCAAAGATTTACTAGGAATGATTTTACTAGATTGCAGAACTTTCCTGCCTTGGAACAGATGGGATACCAGGTTAAGCAACATATAAAGGATTTACAGGCTCAGCTGCAGCGTTTTTGGGTAATTGTGCCATAGGATGTCATATTGAACTTGTAATCATTGATGCCCAATCATACCACATCTTTTATTTAGACTAGAGGTTGCCCAACAAGAGGTTGCATTTCTTTCAATTGTACAGTTTCACCCAATAAACTTATACTTTCACTACAACATTGTAATCACTGATATCATTACTAGAGATGAGCGAACTTTTGAAAAATTTGATTCGGCCGATTCATCAAATTTTCCGAAAAAGTTTGTTTCGATCCAAATTTTTTTGGGGCAAATTTATATTAAAAAAGGCTATTTCTAGCCTACATACAGCCTCAATAGGGATATAGAACACTTTGCTGTGTTCTAAAATGCATATGGAGTGTGCTGGGGTAGTGAAATAATACTGTTATTCAGAATAACATGCAGATTACCGGCATCGCTTTTAGAATCACTGCCGCACAGCAGCACAATGACAGAGCCTGGTGGTGGCATCAGTGTCAGGAGACCATATAGTGACTGAATGACACAGCGTGGAGGTGTTGGCAGCATGAGGATACCATATAGTGGCTGAATGGCACAGTGTGGAGGTGTTGGCAGCATGAGGACACCATATAGTGGCTGAATGACACAGCTTGGATGAGGCTGAAGCATGAGGACACCATATAGTGGCTTAATGACACAGCGTGGAGGTGTTGGCATCATGAGGAGACCATATAGTGGATGAATGGCACAGCCAGGAGTTGCCAGCAGCATGAGTAGGCACTAGGCCTTCACAATCCCTAAGATTAAAAGATGAATTCAGAAATTTGAACCAAAGATTTTGGATAGCGAGTGCTACCCATGAGAAAATTTGAATTTCCCAGACCCAAGCCCAGCAGCGCCATCAGTAAACCATATATTGCCTGAATGACACAGCCTGGAGTTGGCTGATGCACAAGTACACAGCAGGGCTTCACAATCCGCCCCCCCCCCCCCCCCAGAAAAAAAAAAAAAAAAAAAACAACAACAATTTTAGAAGTTTTTGTAAAAGATTTTGGATAGCGGGTGCTACCTATGAGAAAATTTTAAAATCCCAGACCCAGGCCCCACAGCGGCATCAGTAAACCATATATTGCTTGATTGGCACAGCCTGGAGTTGGCTGATGCATGAGGAGACCATTGAAATGTCTGATTTTTTTTAATTTGAAATGAAAATCAAACTTTGAGGGGCCCGGACCCCATCGTTTGGGTACAAAGGACCAAATCCAACAAGCCCCCACAGCAACAGCCCCCACCAGCAACATCAGTAAACCATATATAGCCTGAATGACACAGCTTGGAGTTGGCTGATGCACGAGTACACAGCAGGCTTCACAATCCCCCACAAAAAAAACACAATTTTAGAAATTTTTTTTAAAAGATTTTTGATAGTGGGTGCTACCTATGAGAAAATTTGAAATTCCCAGACCCAGGCTCAACAGCGGCATCAGTAAACCATATATTTCCTGAATAACACAGCCTGGAGTTGGCTGATGCATGAGTACACACCAGGGCTTCACAATCCCCCCCCAAAAAACACAACAATTGTAGAAATTTATAAAGAAGACTTTTGGATAGGGGGTGCTACCTATGAAAAAATTTTAAATTCCCAGACCCAGTCCCCACAGCGGCATGTGTAAACCATATATTTCCTAAATGACACAGCCTGGAGTTGGCTGATGCACGAGTACACAGCAGGGCTTCACAATCCCCCCCAAAAAACACAACAATTTAAGAAATTTATGAAGAAGATTTTGGATAGCGGGTGTACCTTTGTTTTAGAACAAGCGCATATCTAAGAGTCCATAAGACTCTATAATGCAGGACGGTGGATCACAAAAAGACATTCTTCTCTAAAGTAATGTTTTCTGAAATAAAGAAGCAGAGTTCATCCATCTTCATATTATTTTTGACAATTTTAATTAAAAAATCACACACAACAAGTGTTCAATGGTGTAATGGCTATTATTCTGGAAAATTAAAGTTTATTACTGAGAAAATTATCATAAAATTTGAAAAAAACTGTACCCAAGAGGGTGTAATAGCCCCATACATTGCACCACAAATGTAGAAATTTTTATTACGCATGTATGTATCTATTTCACAAATCGTAAAATTAAAGGCCCAAGCCCAGAAGCATCATGAAGGCAAGTAGTTCCTGAAAGACACAGGAGCAGTAAGGAGTAGGCATCAGCAGTACCCAAGAGGCTTTCATAATCCCTTACATAGCATGATCAATCGCGAGATCGAGCAATAACAGGTGTGTGATGCCCTCAGATGTCCGGGGCTGCACTGCGCTACACTGAATGGACCAGCATGTGTCTACCCTTCACCGACAAGTGCGGGTAACCCGCTCAACCCCGTTCGTGATAGGGATCTGGGATTGCAATTATTTGCTTGAAAGAAGAATTCCAACTAAGTGCGGGTCATAAGCTCGGGTTCATTGAGTCCCTGTCCTTTGTACACACTGCCTGTCTCTACTACCGATTAGATGGTTTAGTGTGGTGCTCTGATCGGCCCCGGTGGGGTAGGCGATGGCCCTGGCAGAGCACCGATAATTTAACCCCTTAAGGACACAGCTCATTTTCACCTTAAGGACGCAGGCCTTTATTTGCAAATCTAACCACTGTCACTTTAAGCATTAATAACTCTGGGATGCTTTTACCTTTCATTCGGATTCCGAGATTGTTTTTTCGTGACATATTCTACTTTATGTTAGTGGTAAAATTTTGTTGATACTTGCATAATTCCAAACATTCATGAAAAATTTGAAAATTTTGCATTTTTTTTTACTTTAAAACTCTCTGCTTATAAGGAAAATGGAAATCCCAAATAAATGATATATTGGTTCACATATACAACATGTCTACTTTGTGTTTGCATCATTAAGTTGACATGTTGTTACTTTTGGAAGACATCAGAGGGCTTCAAAGTATATCAGCAATTTTCCAATTTTTAACAACATTTTCTAAATCAGAATTTTTAAGGGACCAGTTCAGTTTTGAAGGGGATTTGAGGGGTCTTCATATTAGAAATACCCCACAAATGACCCCATTATAAAAACTGCACCCATCAAAGTATTCAAAATGACATTCAGTAAGTGTGTTAACCCTTTAGGTGTTTCACAGGAATAGCAGCAAAGTGAAGGAAAAAATTAAAAATCTTCCTTTTTTCCACTCGCATGTTCTTGTAGACCCAGTTTTTGAATTTTTACAAGGCGTAAAAGGAAAAAAATCTTCCTAAAATGTGTAACCCACTTTCTCTCAAGTAAGGAAATACCTCATATTTGTATGTCAAGTGTTCTGTGGTTGCACTAGAGGGCTCAGAAGGGAAGGAGCGACAATAGGATTTTGGAGAGTGAATTTTTCTGAAATGGTTTTTGGGGGGCATGTCACATTTAGGAAGCCCCTATGGTGCCAGGACTGCAAAAAAAAACTCCACATGGCATACTATTTTGGAAACTACACCCCTCAAGGAACGTAACAAGCGGTACAGTGAGCCTTAACACCCCACAGGTGTTTGACGACTTTTATTTATTTATTTTTCTCACTAAAATGCTGGTTTTCCCCCGAATTTTACATTTCTACAAGGGGTAATAGGAGAAAATGCCCCCCAAAATTTGTAACCCCATGTCTTCTGAGTATGGAAATACCCCATGTGTGGACTAAAAGTGCTCTGCTGGCGCATTACAATGCTCAGAAAAGAAGGAGCGCCATTAAGCTTATGGAAAGAGAATTTGGTTGGAATAGAAGTCGGGGCCTTATGCATTTTCAAAGCCCCCCGTGGTGCCAGAACAGTGGACACCGCCACCTGTGACCCCATTTTGGAAACTACACCCCCCACAGAATTTAATAAGGGGTGCAGTGAGCATTTATACCCCACTGGCTTTTGACAGATCCTTGGAACAGTGGGCTGTGCACATGTGGGGGGGTCCATTGTTCTGGCAGTATGGGGGCTTTGTAAACACACGTGGCCTTGAATTCCGGACACATTTTCTCTCCAAAATCCCAATGGCGCTCCCTGCAGAGCACTTTATATCCACATAAGAAATGGGTTTACAAATTTTGGGGGGCTTTTTTCCTATTTTCCCTTGTGAAAGTGCAAAATTTAGGGTAACACCAGCATTTTTGTGAAAAAAAAAGTTTTTCTTCATTTTCCCATCAAACTTTAACGTAAAGTTAAAGTGGGGTGTTAAAGCTCACTATACCTCTTGTTATGTTCCATGAGGGGTGTAGTTTCCAAAATGGGGTCACATATGGATATTTATTTTATGCGTTTATGTCAGAACTGCTGTAAAATCAGCCACCCCTGTGCAAATCACCAATCTAGGCCTCAAATCTACATAGTGCGCCCTCACTCCTGAGCCATGTTGTGCACCCGCAGAGCATTTTACGCCCACATATGGGGTATTTCCGTACTCAGGAGAAATTGCGTTACAAATTTTGGGGGTCTTTTCTTCCTTTTAACGCTTGTGAAAATAAAAAGTATGGAGCAACACCAGTATGTTAGTGTAATTTTTTATTTTTTTTTTACACTAACAAGCATGTGTAGCCCTCAACTTTTCCTTTTCATAAGGGGTTAAAGGAGATAAAGCTCCCCACAATTTGTAGTGCAATTTCTCCCGAGTACGGAAATACCCCATATGTGTCCCTAAACTGTTTCCTTGAAATACGACAGGGCTCCGAAGTGAGAGTGCCATGCGCATTTGAGGACTAAATTAGGGATTGCATAGGGGTAGACATAGGGGTATTCTATGCCAGTGATTCCCAAACAAGGTGCCTCCAGCTGTTGCTAAACTCCCAGCATGCCTGGACAGTCAGTGGCTGTCCAGAAATGCTGGGAGTTGTTATTTTGCAACAGCTGGAGGCTCTGTTTTGGAAACACTGCCACACAATATGTTTTTCTATTTTTATTGGGGGGACAGTGTAAGGGGGTGTATATGTAGTGTTTCACCCTTTGTTATATGTTAGTGTAGTGTAGTGTTTTTAGGGTACATTCGCACTGACGGGTTTACAGTGAGTTTCCCACTAGGAGTTTGCGCTGCGGCAGGAAATTTGCCGCAGCTCAAACTTGAAGCAGGAAACTTACTGTAAACCTGCCCGTGTGAATGTACCCTGTACATTCACATGGGGGGGGGGGGGGGGGGGGGCAAACCTCCAGCTGTTTCAAAACTACTTTTGCAACAGCTGGAGGCACACTGGTTGGGAAACCTTCAGTTAGGTTCTGTTACCTAATTCAGTATTTTCCAACCAGGGTGCCTCCAGCTGTTGCAAAACTACAACTCCCAGCATGTACTGATTGCTGAAGGGCATGCTGGGAGATGTAGTTAGGCAACAACTGGAGGTACGCAACTACAACTCCAAGCATGCCGAGGCAGCTGTTTGGGCATGCTGGGATTTGGGCATGCTGGGTAGTGGTCTCCAAACTGTGATCCTCCAGATCTTGCAAAACTACAACTCCCGGCATGCCCAGACAGGCATTGGCTGTCTGAGCATGCTGGGAGTTGTAGTTTTGCAACATCTGAAGTATCACAGTTTTGCGACCACTACACAGTGGTCTCCAAACAGTGGTTCTCCAGATGTTGCAAAACTACAACTCCCAGCATGTCCAAACAGTCTGGGCATGCTGGGAGTTATAGTTTTGCAACATCTGGAGGATCACAGTTTGGCGACCACACTGCCTGTCTGGGCATGCCGGGAGTTGTAGTTTTGCAACATCTAGAGCATCACTCACCGGCCAGTCAGATCCCGCCGCAGCCTGCAGGATCCGCCACCGCCACCAGGTAAGCAAGGACTTATTCCCTCTGTGCCCCACTCTCCCCGGACTAACACATGTGTGCTTGGCGATGGCGCGGGGCACTTACCCCCGCCATCGCCGGTGCCAGACCTCCGGATCGCCCCTGCCGGACACCTGGATCGCCGCGCATCCACCACACACAGCCCGCCGTCCACCCCCGTCGCCCCTACACACCAGATCGCTGATCGGGTTAATCAAATGGGGTCCCGGGGTGTCGGACGGGAGTGGTTTCCTGCCTCCTGCCGTACACCCCGGGACTTTAGCTAATTAACCCGATCAGCGCCGCGGGAGTGCGCACAATGAACGTCGCCTTTATATGGCAGAATGCACGAAGGTATTGCGTTATCCGCCATATAAATTCATAACCCCTTACATGTAAAGATCAATGTTGAAATTTGCATAAGCATGTATTTAGCTACTGCTAAACATCCAAAAATTAAAGGGCCAAGGCCGAAAGCATCTGTGAGGCAAGTAATTCATGAAAGACACAGGATGAGCAAGGAGCAGGTATTCGCAGTACCCAAGAGGGTTTCATAACCCCTTACATGTAAAGATCAATGTTGAAATTTGCATTAAGCATGTATTTAGCTACTGCTAAACATCCAAAAATTAAAGGGCCAAGGCCCAAAGCATCTGTGAACCAAGTAGTTCCTAAAAGACACAGGATGAGTCAGGAGCAGGCATTGGGCAGTACCAAAGAGGGTGTCATAAGCCTAATTGATAACCCAAGAGGGTTTCATAACCATCCATAATTGGGAAATGTTGGTGTAGCAGCATGGTCAATCTACTCTGAGGCATCTGGCATTGGTGGCTGGAAATCCTGGCTGATCCATCCCTGATTCATCTTGACAAATGTCAGTCTCTCCACATTTTTAGTGGACAGACGAGCTTTGCCTTGGGGTGACTATTGCCCCGGCTGCACTAAACATCAGCTCTGATGGCACACTACTGTCCGGGCAGGACAGCTTTTCCAGGGCAAACTCTGCTAGTTGCGGCCATAAATCAAGTTTGGCTGCCCCAGAAGTCCAGCGGATCTTCAATGTTTGTTGGAATGGCCATGTCAAGGTATGCCACCACCTGTTGGTTCAGGTCCTGCTCCATGTCTACCTGCTGCTGATGAGTTTCTTCACTATGCGGGTGAAGAAAGTTACTCATCAGCGACTGTAGACTAGGGCTGCTGCTAATTGAGCTGGTACTGCTCCTTCCACCCCTCCCCTCCCCAGCAGCCTTGGCAGTGGAAGGTGAGCGCAGAGGGCCCCCCGAGTCAAACCTGCAAGTGGATGGACCATGTGGCCGATAGGCATCGGCCAACTGACTACGTAGAAGCTCTCTGTAGTAGGTCAATTTGTCCTCCCTCTCAGTGGGTGTAAAAAAGGCCCCCATTTTAGGATGGTAGCGAGGGTCTAATAAGGTGGAGATCCAGAAGTCATCCCGCTGACAAATTTTGACAATTCGGGGGTCACTACACAAGCAACTGAGCATGCATCGTGCCATTTGCGCCAGTGACTCAGAGGGACTAGAGGAGACTTAGAAGTGGCAGAAAATTCTTTGTGGTTGTAGGAGAACTCTGCCCACGGAAGGAGATCCACCCAATCATCCTGGCAGTAAGAGACAAAGTGCCGTAGATCGTCTCCCAAAATCTGTTTGATGCGTTCCACTTGTCCGTTGGACTGAGGATGCTAAGAAGATGACAAGTCCAGCTTTATCTTTAGTTGTCCACAGAGGGCTCTCCAGAATTTTGAGACAAACTGAACCCCTCTGTTGGATACAATATGGGTTGGTAGTCCCTGGAGGCGAGAGATGTGGCTAAGGAACTGTCTCACCAGCTGAGGCGCGAAAGGGAGAGAAGACAAGGGAACGAAGTGTGCCATTTTGGAGAAACGGTCCACCACCACCCAAACAACAGTCTTGCCATGAGAGGGTGGCAGATCGGTGACAAAGTCCATGGTGATATGAGACCATGGAGTCTCAGGAACTGGGAGAGGGTGGAGCAAACCGTCTGGTTTCAGGCGAGGAGTCTTGTCCCGGGCGCAGACTGCACAAGCTTGGACAAACTCAGTTACGTCCCTCTTCATGGACGGCCACCAATACTGTCTGGAGATGAGAAGAAGGGTCTTCCGGATACCGGGATGTCCGGCCAGCAAGGAAGAATGTCCACACTTTAGTACTTTCAGGCGACGAAGGGGAGATATGTAAGTTTTTCCAGGAGGAAGGCAGCGTAGATCCACAGGAGCCATGGTGACCAAACGCTCAGGCGGGATGATGTGTGTGGTGTGACCTCGACCCCCGCGACATCAGAGGAACGGTAAAGGGCGTCGGCACAGACATTCTTACTTGCAGGCCTGAAGTGAATCTGGTAGTTAAACTGGGCAGAAAACAAAGAGCAGCGAGCTTGGCGGGGGTTGAGTCTCTGAGCGGATTGAAAATAGGAGAGGTTCTTGTGATCTGTGTAGATATTAATGGGGTGAGGAGCACCTTCCAGTAGGTGCCTCCACTCCTCCAGAGCCAGCTTGATGGCCAAAAGTTCCCTGTCTCCAATGGAGTAATTCCTCTCTGCCGGTGAGAAGGTCTTGGAGAAAAAAACGCAGGAAACTCTTTTACCTTTAGAGATTTTCTGTGTGAGCCCGGCTCCTGCTCCCACGGAGGAGGCGTCTATCTCCAAGTAGAAAGGTTTTGAGGGATCGGGTCTGGATAGGACTCGAGCAGAGGCAAAGGCAGACTTGAGAGCGCAGAAGGCCTGCTCGGCCTGTGGAGGCCATGACTTGGGATTTAGACCCCTTTTTGGTCAAGGCCACGATAGGTGCCACAAGGGTAGAGTAATGAGGGATGAATTGTCTGTAGTAGTTAGCGAAACCTAGAAATCGCTGTATGGCCCGTAGGCCAGAGGGACGAGGCCAGTCCAGGACTGCAGAAAGCTTGTCAGGATCCATTTGAAGACCCTTGGAAGAAATGATGTACCCCAGGAAGGGAAGGCTGGTACGATCAAACTGGCACTTTTCAAATTTAGCATACAGACGATTCTTCCTCAGATGGGAAATTACAAGACGGACATGCGCACGGTGCTGATCCAGATTAGAGGAAAATATGAGGATGTTGTCCAAGTAAACTGCCACACAGGTGTAGAGCAGGTCTCTGAAAATGTCATTAACGAAGTCTTGGAAGACGGCAGGTGCATTGCAGAGTCCGAAGGGCATGGCCAGATACTCAAAATGACCATCTCGGGTATTAAAAGCGGTCTTCCATTCGTCAACCTCTCGAATCCGAATAAGATTGTAGGCCCCTCTAAGATCCAACTTAGTGAAGAACTTGGCACCTTGTAGACGGTCAAAGAGTTCAGCAATCAGGGGAAGAGGGTAACGGTTCTTGATGGTAATGCTGTTAAGTCCCTGATAATCAATGCACGGCCGAAGAGTGGCGTCTTTCTTGGTAACAAAAAAGAATCCAGCTCCGGCTGGAGAGGAGGATTTCCTGATAAACCCTCTCTGTAAATTCTCCTGAATGTATTCAGACACGGCGAGAGTCTCTGGAGGAGAAAGAGGGTAGATCCTTGCCCTAGGCCGAGTGGTACCAGGCTGCAAGTCAATGGGGCAGTCATATGGCCTGTGTGAAGGCAACACCTCTGCTTGTTTCTTACAGAAAACATTCGCATAGTCCATATATGGTTCAGGCAGGCCTGGAGGAGGAGAGATAACAGGTGCAAACTTGGCTTGAACCGGCGCTGGAATGAAAAGGCGCTGGAGCCAAGGCAGTCCTAAAAGAAGTTCAGAGGTGCAGTGAGGTAACACATAGAACTCCAATTCCAGAACTCTGGATGCAGGACTCCAATATCCATCTGGAGGGGCTCAGTACGAAACTGCACAGTGCCGTCAAATCTCTCTCCATTGACAGTAGAGATGAAGGACTTTTGCAGACGAACCACAGGGATGTTGAACTTGCTGACCAGCGAGACGTCTATGAAGTTACCGGCGGAGCCGGAATCCAGAAAGGCGGTGGCAGCAAAGGATGTCTTGGAAGATACTGAAATCCGCACGGATACAGTAAGCCATGGAGAGGTGGTATTCACACCTAGCAATGCCTCTCCAACGTTAACTAGGGTACGCGTGTTTCCCTGGCGCGGTGGACGGAGAGAACAGTCTTTTAGGAAGTACTCTATACTAGCACAGTACAAACAGAGGTTCTCGTTTCTGCGGCGGTTCCTCTCTTGAGTGGTCAGGCGAGACCGATCCACCTGCATGGCTTCCTTGGCGGGAGGCCCAGTAGAGGGTTGCGGTGGATGGAGTAGGACAGGAGCCAAACGAGGATAGCGTCTGGGGCGAACACTTCCCTTTTCCTGAAGAAGTTTCTCACGTCCCTCAGCAAATTGCAAATCAATCCTGGTTGCCAAGTGGATGAGGTCACCCAGGGAGGTAGGCATTTCATGTGCGGCTAAGACATTCTTTATATCGCTGGATAAGCCTTTCTTGAATGTGGCATAGAGCGCCTCATTATTCCAGGAGAGTTCAGAAGCAAGGGTACAGAAACGGATGGCGTAATCGCCCACTGAAGAACTCCCCTGGGTCAAGTTCAGTAATGCAGTCTCTGCAGAGGAAACCCGGGCTGGCTCCTCAAAGACACTCTGGAATTCCTGGAAGAAACTCTGGACACTTGCAGTGGCAGGATCGTTGCAGTCCCAAAGCGGTGTAGCCCAGGCCAGGGCCTTCCCAGAAAGCAGACTGACTACAAACGCCACCTTGGCACGCTCAGAGGAAAACTGGTGATCCAACATCTCAAGATCGAGGGAGCATTGCGACAAAAATCCGCGGCACAGCTTGGGATCACCGTCATACTTGGCTGGCATGGACAAGTGGATTCTGGAGCTGGAGATGGCAGCTGGCAGTGATGGTGAAGCAGGTGCAGGCGGAGGTGACGGTTGCTGCTGAGCTGGCAGGAGTTGCTGAAACATGGCGGTCAACTGAGCCAGCTGTTGACCTTGCTGGGTAATCTGCTGCGACTGCTGGGCCACAATGGACGTGAGATCCAAGAGGCTAGGTAGAGGCACCTCAGCGGGATCCATGGCCGGATCTTACTGTCAGGATCTGGACTGGCAGGAGCTAGCAGGAGCTGGAGGTGGATCCGCTGTGCCAGAGAGGAGATGACGTGGGCCGTACAAGGGGAACAGAGTCTAAGGAGTTACTGGTTTTCACCAGAGCCATCCGCAAAGTGGGATGGTCTTGCTGCGGCAGGTAAACCCCAGGTTGTTCCACCCAGTAGCGACTCAACCTCTCTGGCTGCTGAGATGAGGCAAGGTACAAGAGGATCAGGCAGAGGCGAGGTCAGACGTAGCAAAAGGTCAGGGCAGGCGGCAACGGTTCTCAGGCGGTAGTCAATAGCAACAGGTTCAGCAAAAGGCAGGGAATACACACAAACGCTTTCTCTAGGGCACCAAAGGCAACAAAGATCCGGCAGGAAGCTGTCGGAGGAGATGGTACTTATAGACAGTGCACAGGTGCAGGCCTAATTAAGTCAAAGCAGAACCTTTAACCTTAGATTAACCACTTTGGACCAGGCACCAATCACTGGTGCACTGGCCCTTTAAATTTAAGAGTCCCGGCACGCGCGCGCCCTATAGAGCGGGGATGCGCATGCCGAGACCGGGTGACCGGAGCGCTGCCTGGGGACACACACTGTGAGCGCACCGAGGTAAGCAGGGTGCCCGGAGCGCTCAGCGTAACAACAAATAATGTGGCTTCCTCAAAGGGCCTCAGCAAATGGCAGGTGTCACGTATGAGCTGCCACTTGTTCACATTGAAGTTACACGGGGGAGTACTACTATCTGCTTGGATCATCAAGAAATTGGTGATGGCTTTTCTTTGTTCGTATAGTCTGTCCAACATATGGAGGGTGGAATTCCAACGTGTGGCAACGTCACAAATATGACTATGTTGGGGGAAACCGTTCTGATTCTGCAGCTCAAGGAAGGTGTGTTTGGCGGTGTACGAGTGGCTGAAGTGCATATGCACAGTTTCCTTGCCATTTTCAGGATGTTTTGCAAATGGGGTGAAGACTTGAGGAAGTGCTTGACAACCAGATTCAACATGTGTGCCATGCCGATCGCATGTTTCACACTTCCTTGTCGCAGCGCGGACACAATGTTCTTCCCATTGTCGGTCACCATGGTTCCCATTTCCAGATTTCGTCGAGTAAGCCATACTCGGATTTCTTTACGAATGAACTTTAGCAGTTCCTCCCCTGTGTGACTCCGTTCGCCAAGGCAAACCATGTGAAGAACAGCTTGACACCTCTGTGCCCTACACACATGGTACGAGGGCCACCGAGATTTGGATGTGCAGTGGAGGCCGAGGAAATGGTGGAGGACCAAACTGTAACAAGACCAACTGCCTTAGAGCGAGAGTGTGGAGGAGGAAGCGGTGTGACCTGTCCAAGTTGCTGTTGTGGCTGTGCAGGAACCACATTTACCCAGTGGGCCGTAAAAGACAAGCATTGTCCCTGCCCGTAGTTACAGCTCCACATGCCGATGCTGCCGTGCACTTTTGAAACCACCGACAGGCTCAAGGACTGGCCCACCTTCTCTTGTACAAACTTATGTAGGGCTGATACTGCCTTCTCTGCAAAGAAATGACGGCTTGGGACTATCCACCTCGGCTCGGCACAAGCCATCAATTCTCTGAAAGGTGCAGAGTCCACCACTTGAAAAGGGAGGGACTGCAGCACCAGCAACTTGGACAAGAGCACATTCAACTTCTGCGCCGTTAGATGAGTGGGCGCATACTGTTGTCTTTTGGACATGGCTTCGCTGATGGATTGTTGGCGGAATGGCTGACTAAAAGCAGGAGAAGCAGGAGCATTTGGAGCGACAGAAGGAGGGTTTGACACACAGCTCCCTTCGGCTGAGGTGGTGGAGCCTTGGCTGGATGAAGGAGGGAGCGGATGGCCACTGGGTGATGCAGCAGGCTGGACATCGGAGCCACGGTTCTCCCAGGCCACTTTATGGTGGCGAAGCATGTGTTGACGCAGGGCCGTGGTGCCGACATTGGGACCCTGGCCACGCTTCACCTTCTGCCGACAGATCTTCCATGTGGCTACGTGAACCTCCTCCGGATGCCTGATGAAAAACTTCCACACCGCCGAGTAGCTGATTTTCCCACCCGCAGTCTGCACTAATTGACTGCTACTGGCGCCGTCTCCAGGAACCCCTGTTCCACTACCTCCTGGAAAGGTAGGCTGCCGCAAAGCAGGTGGTCTCCCCCGGACACATATGGCTCCTGAATTTCCACTCCTGCCACCACGCTGACTGCCAACCGTGTTACCGCCTTGCTGCCTCAAGGGCAACCTGCAACTCTCTTCTCCTGATGATGATGAAGCCCCTACTGCACCCGGCTCCCAATTGCGATCGGCTTCATCATCATCAACAGGTGTGTGCACGTCACTGATGTCCTCCTCAGGTTCCCCAACAGTGTCTGCTTCAGGACCCTGAACCCTTGCAACACCGCCACCCACGTCATTCTCCGCATCACTACTTGGCCGCCTAGCGGAGCAAGCGGCGCATGTCTCCTCCCCTTCTTGGCTGGTCAGTAGCTGCTGACTGTCCTCTATTAGACCGTCCTCCAGTGAATAGTGGGGCTGAACCCAAAGCATACAATACTTCTCTAGGAGAGGGTACAGCATGGGACAAAGGCAGTGAGAGGACAGGGACTGCTCCCGGGCCATCAACTCAATCCAACTGAGGGTTGTGTCTGAGGAACCCAACGACTGTTGACTGGGGGTGTCAGCTGTCACTTGTGATGATGTGGATGAGTGTGTTAACCAATCGACGACGGCAGATGGGTTGCTGGTCGAGACACGACCGCTGGCTGATAACGGGAGCTAAAGCCTCTCGCTACGACTCCTGCTGCCACTCGCCCCTAGTCTGCTGCCAACTCTGCTTGAAGTATTTAGGCCTCTGCCACTCCTCTGTGCACGTCCTGGCACTTCTCTGCCTGACATACTTAGTGCGTATAGGAGGGTATTACAATACACTACACTACTCTTTAAACAGTATTTGTCTAGAACAGCAGCAAGTGATTACTTATGGCTGTCCTTTCACAGTATGTAGGCCCTTGACTGATTAACAGGAACAAGATGGTATACCACTTGGATGTACGTATGCGTTATGCACTGATGAGGGCAGTAATATGTGCAACTATACACAGAAAAAACTCTGTATTTTTTGTTAAACACCAGCCGGTGAGTACTATTGTTTGGACTTTGACAGTATGTAGCCCCTTGACAGATTAACAGGTAAAAAATGTTATAATACTTGGATGTACCTATGCAGTATGCACTGATGAGGGCAATAATATGCGCAACAATACGCAGAAAAAAATAAGTATTTTTTAAAAACACCAGCAGGTGATTACTTTTGCCAGGAGTCAGGACTTTCCCTGTATCTAAACTTGTTACAGATACAGAATAGTAGACTGCTTTGATGTAGGCATGTGTAATGCACGTATGAGGGCAGACAAATGCACTACAGTCCGCTGAAAAATAATGTATTTGGGAACAGCAGCAGGACCCAACAGTGCAGCACCACAAAAAAAAAAAAAAAATACAGGTATTAAACCCTAAATTGCACTCTGTCACACAATTCTGAGCAGCAGATGATTTATGGAGCAAAAAAACACTGAATTGCGCTGAAAAATGAGGAGATAAGATGGTTCATAAAGCTCAGGCAGCTTGTTGATCTGTATGAGGCAGAACAGCTATCTGCCCCTCTCTGCTGCAATGCTCAATAACGTGAATAGGAGGTTTAGCTATCAATGATCCTTCTCAGTGAGAACAGCAAAGCACTCTGCACTCCTGTCATTTCCCCAATGCTGATGTGACTAGCAGTTGCAGTGTAACGCTGTGGTATGAGCTATTCACACACACGCAGTCCCGTCCTCTCTATCTCTGAGTGCATAGATGAAATGAAGAGAGGCAAGATGGCTGCCGATTATATAGGGCTGTGACATCACAGGGGTCAATGAATACTGATAGGCTGCCTCTCACATGTGATTCAGGGTCATCCCGCCTACCTTCATTCCCGACGCTGTATCCCGCCCTCCCATAATCCCCTGCCCCATGTACTGACATGTGGATCCGCCATTTTAAGTCTCCAATAGCCTGGAACGCTGTAAAATGGAGTTTAATGAAACGATTTTCGCGATCGAATTGCGGCGACTTTCACATTCGTTGCGAATCGAATATTTCATGAAATTCATAACTAATTTGGGTTCATCAGCTTCGATTCGCTCATCTCTAATCATTACATCTAGTCCATCAAATTCATCCTATGTCCCTGTATAGATCCAGAGTATTGCAAAAACCCTTATGAGGCTGATGCCAATTCTCCCATTCCAGGGGGAAGAATTCCTTCCTGACTCCAAAGTAAGAATAAATCCATAGCTCAACATTAAATCTAGTATCCATAACCTGTAATGTTATTACTTTCCAGAAATGCATCCGGGCGCCTTTTGAACTCTTTTATTGAGTTTACCAAGACCAACTCCTCCAGAAGAGAGTTCAGTTGTCTTACTGCACATATAGGGGGGTATTTATCAAAGGATTTATGTGTTTTTTTTCACGTAACTTTGGTGCAATACTTTGGCGCAGTGTATTTTTGCGCCAAAGTTTGGCGCATTTTCTCCACTGTCATTTTTACAACTTTTTCAAAATAACACGGTCTAGTGTGTGATTTTAACTTTAGTAGGTAATTAATCGATCTTTGGTGCAATTTTGTGCCTTTAGGGGATTTATTGGCAATTCACGCCAATAAATTTTGCACATGGAAAACACATATAGCAATGTCAGAAAATGTAAAGGCGTCAAAACACATTAAACATTTTTTGGGGCTACGGGGCTGCGCAATACTATCCTGCAACATAGTTGTCTCTGAGGGACCTTTACCCTCCGTTGAGCCAGCATTGGACATGGCCACACAGGTTCAGGAAAGTTAAGAACTAAAGTAACCAAAAAAAATTAATAAAATACTCAGGTTAAAAATAAAATCCATTTCACATGGTGGCTATAAACCCCACAAAAGAGAATAACTCATGTCGCTTGCTGATATACTGCTGAAATGGCTGCTCTACAGGGTAAAATATGCTGTACTCTGTGGCGGTAAGTTCTATGTAAAAAGCGCTGTGAAAAGCAGATTTCAACATTTGAGCCAAAATTACTAACAATTTGCACCAAATGATAAATTTGGTGCACGTCCACGAAAACCAAGGTGAAAAAAAAAAAAAGGTAAAAAGAAACTGTCAACAGGCAAAATTGATAAATAACCCCCATAAAGTTTACTTCTATTCTATCCACGAACTTTTTTCAATTAATGTGTCCACAGTCCAATTCACACAGCAAAAATTTCACTGCGGACGCTCCGCATCTAAGGCTGCTTTCACAATATAAAATTCATCCATTTTAAAGATCCGTCTGATGTTCCGTTATGAAAAACCTGCAAATCGGCCATTAAACGGCCGTTAGAAAATCCCATTATAGTCTATGGGATTTTTACATTATCCGTTTTAATCCGTTATAGTCCGTTATTAATAACGGATGTTATTTTGTGATGGGAGAATGAACAGAAGAAATAGTGCATGCACTATTTCTCCCGTTCCTACCTTCTGTCACAAAATAACGTCCTTTATTAATAACGGACTATAACGGATTAAAACGGATAATGTAAAAATCCCATAGACTATAATGGGATTTTCTAACGGCCACTGTCCACTGTCCACTGTCAGGAATATGTCTGAATGACGATTTTCTGTGTGGACATTCCCTTGTGAACATAACCTAACTATGCTAGTATGATGTTCGAACTGTGCTTTGAGCTCTGAACTAATCAGATTATTTTTGCTGATTCTGCCTTTCTTGCAGTCTCACACACTATGGGAGTGATAAATTAACCTCTTTAATGATTCCTGTACCTGCTACCGCCGCAGCTGAGCGTGCTTCATACCTGGTGAACTCACGGCTAATGCTGGACATTGTTGATCGGGCCAATGTCTGGCATTTACCCTTTAGACAACTCTTTTGCGGTGTCTAAATGTGGGTAATTTACTTCCCGGCTAGCTCAGCAGGCAGATCGGGACCATATTGATGAAATTGCAGGGTCCCGATCAGCTGAGAGGATGGCAGGAGGTGCATCAATGCTGCAGGAAGTAGTAAAGTAAAACAAAGTCTATATAGTTTGGGTATCATTTATCATTTTTGTATGAACCTGCAGAATAAACACGATATGTAAATTATACCAAAAAGTGCCCTGAGTAGAAACGTAAACCTCCAAAAGTTTCTAAATCATGTTATTTACTGGCAAACATTTTTATTTTAATTTTTTTTTTAAATCAACTGGTGCCAAAAAGTTTAACAGATTTATGAATTATTTCTATAAAAAAAATCTTCAGTACTTCCAGCTGCTGTATGCTCCAGAGGAAGTTGTGTAGTTCTTTTCTGTCTGACCACAGTGCTCTCTGCTGCCACCTCTGTCTATGTCAGGAACTGTACAGAGCAAGAACAAATCCCCATAGCTAACCTCTCCTGCTGTGCAATGTTTCTAATGTTTTCTAATATGACTTATGTCTAAGAATCATCAGGAAATCAGTTTCACTGGATTTCCTCTTCAAACCACTAAAAATTTTAGTTAAATCCTAAATATATGACACGCAAACAAGAATGTGTAATATAATATTATTGATAGGGTTATTTTATTTTGTTCAGAATAATTTGTATAACCTTTCTCTTTAGGAAAATACAAATTCATATATTGAGACCTGATTAAACTATTTGAGTCCCATAAAACATGGAATAATTGATTTTTAACTTACCTAATCTGCTTTGTACTGTTTTACAGTTTACTCATTTATCAAGTGGACTTCAATATTTCTATTTAATCCCGTAAAGACCCAGCCCATTTTCACCTTAAGGACCCGGCCATTTTTGGCACATCTGACCACTGTCACTTTAAGCATTAATAACTCTGGGATGCTTTTACTGTTCATTCTGATTCTGAGAGAATTTTTTCATGACATATTCTCCTTTATGTTAGTGGTAAAAATTTTGTCGATACTTGCATCATTTCTTGGTGAAAAAAATTTGATGAAAAAATTGAAAATGTTGCATTGTTTTAAACTTTGAAGCTCTCCGCTTATAAGGAAAATGGATATTCCAAATAAATTATATATTGATTCACATATACAATATGTTTGCAGCTTAAAGTTGACATATTTTTACTTTTGGAAGGCATCAGAGAGCTTCAAAGTCCAGCAGCCAGTTTTTCACAAAATGTTCAAAATCCCAATTTTTCAGGGACCAGTTCAGTTTTGAACTGGATTTGAAGAGCCTTCTTATTAGAAATACCCCATAAATGACCCCATTATAGAAACTGCCCCCCTAAAAGTATTCAAAATGGTGTTTCACAGGAATAGCAGCAAATTGAAGGAGACAATTCAAATTTGTAAATCAATTTCTCTCGAGTAAGGAAATACTTCATATGTGTATGACAAGTGCTCTGTGGGTGCACTAGAGGGCTCAGAAGGGAAGGAGCGACAGTGGGATTTTGGAGAGTGAGTTTTTCTGAAATGGTTTTTGGGGGACATGTCAAATTTAAGAAGCCACTATGGTGCCAGAACAGCAAAAAAAAAAAAAAAAAAAAAAACATGGCATACTATTTTGGAAACTACACCCCTAAAGGAACGTAAAAAGGGGTAAAGTGAGCCTTAACACCCCACAGGCGTTTAAGACTTTGGACGCTTTGAAGTTGGATGTGTAAATTATTATTATTTTTTTTTTTTTTTACTAAAATGCTAGTGGTAATATGAGAAAATGTCCACCAAAATTTGTAACCCCATCTCTTCTGAGTATGGAAATACCCCATGTTTGGATGTCAAGTGCTCTGCTGGCGCACTACAATGCTCAAGTTAAACATGAAAATGAAAAATTTGATTTTTTTTTCACTAAAATGCTGGTGTTACCCCAAATTTTTCATTTTCACAAGGGGTAATAGGAGAAAAAGCCTCCCAAAATTTGTAATAATATTTCTTCTGAGTATTTAAATACCCGATATGTGGATGTAAGGTGCTCTGCGGGCAAAACTACAATGCTCAGAAAAGAGGAGCGTCATTGAGCTTTAGGAGAAAGAATTAGATTGGAATAGAAGTTAGGGTCCATATGCGTTTACAAATCCCGCCGTGGAGCAAGAACAGTGGACCACCCCACATGAAACCCCTTTTTGTAAACTACACCCCTCACAGAATTTAATTAGAGGTACAGTGAGCATTTACACCCCACAGGCGCTTGACAGATCTTTGGAACAGTGGGCTATGCAAATGAAAATTAAAATTTTTCATTTTCACGGACCACTGTTCCAAAAATCTGTCACACACCTGTGGGGTGTAAAGGCTCACGGTACCCGTTATTAAATTCTGTGAGGGATGAAGTTTCCAAAATGGGGTCAAATGTAGTGGGGGGCACTGTTATGGCACTATGGGGGCTTTGCAAACACACATGGCCTTCAATTTCAGACACATTCTCTCTCCGAAATCCCAATGGCGCTTCTTCTCTTCTGAGCATTGTAGTGCACCCACAGAGCACTTTACATCCACATATGGGGTATGTTCTTACTCAGAACAAATGGGGTTACAAAATTTGGGGGCTTTTTTCCTATTCTCCCTTGGGGAAAATAAAAATTTTAGGGTAACACCAGCATTTTAGTGAAAAAATTTTTTTTTTCATTTTCACATCCAACTTTAACAGAAATTCGTCAAACACCTGTGGGATGTTTACGCTCGCTATACCCCTTGTTACATTCTGTGAGGGGTATAGTTTCCTAAATGGGGTCACATGTGGGTATTTATTGTTTTGCGTTTATGTCAGAACCACTGTAAAATCAGCCATCCCTGTGCAAATCACCAATTTAGACCTCAAATGCACTTCCACTCCTGAGCCTTGTTGTGCGCCCACAGAGCATTTTACGCCCACATATGGGGTATTTCCTTACTCAGGAGAAATTGCGTTACAAATTTTGGGGGTCTTATCGGGGTTGTTATTTTCCTTTTACTGCTTGTGAAAATAATGATGGGGCAACACCGTCATTTTAGTGTAAAAAATTTAATTTTGTGGTGTAGACCCCAACTTTACATTTTCATACAGAGTAAAAGGAGAAAAAGCCCCCCCAAATTTGTAAAACAATTTCTCCCGAGAACGGAAATACAGTGTTTCCCAAACAGGGTGCCTCCAGCTGTTGCAAAACTCCCAGCATGCCCTGACAGTCAGTGGCTGTCTGGCAATACAGGGAGTTGTTATTTTTATATCAACAGCTGGGGGCTCCGTTTTGGAAACAGTGCCATACAAGACGTTTTTTGTTGTTTATTATTGGGGGGGGGGACTGTGTTGGGGTATATGTAGTGTTTTACTTTTTATTCTGTGTAGTGTAGTGTTTTTAGGGTACATTCACATGGTCGGGTTTACAGTGAGTTTCTCGCTGGGAGCTTGAGCTTTGGCGGAAAATTTGCCGCATCTCAAACTTGCAGCAGAAAACTCGCTGTAAACCCTGTACATTCACATTGGGGGGGGGGGGCAAATCTCCAGCTGACAAACAATGCATATGCTGGGAGTTGTAGTCGTGCAACAGCTGGAGGCGCATTGGTTGCGCAACACTGAGAGTTTGTGATTTAACTCAGTGTTTTGCAACTAGTGTGCTTCCAGCTGTTGCAAAACTAGAACTCCCAGCATGTACAGTCTCTGGGAGTTGTATTTTTGACACAGCTGGAGACACACTGGTTGCAAAACACTGACTTAGGACACAAACTCTGCTTAACAACCAATGTGTCTCCAGCAAAACTGCTACACTCAGCATGCATTGACAGTCGAAGGGAATGCTGAGAGTTGTAGTTTTGCAACAGCTGGAGGTACCTGCTACAACTTCCAGCATGCCCTTTGATAGTCTGTGCATGCTGGGAGTTGTAGTTATGCAACAGCTGGATGCACACTTTTTCATAGAAAAAAATGTGCCTCCAGCTGTTGCATAACTACAACCCCCAGCATGAACAGCCTACCAAGGGGCATGCTGGGAGTTGTAGTTGGAACTCCAGCTGTTGCAAAACTACAACTCACAGCATGCCATTTGCTGTGCATGCTGAGGGTTGTTGCTAAACAACAGCAGGAGGGGAGTAGGCCTCACCTCCTGCTGCATCCTGCCGCCTGCAGTGTCGAGACCATCGCCGCTGCTGCCACCACCGCCGCTCCTGAGGGGACCCTCGCCAGACCAGGGAAAGGTAAGAGAACCTCGCCGGCCACAATCTCCGCCCCGATCGCCGCCCAGCAGTACAGTGATTGATCAATTGTTCCGACAGATCAATCACGTGATCGTGAGGTGGCACTGGGGAAGTGTGAATGGGGCTGTCCCGGACAGCCCCATTCACGCTTTTTTCCGGGTCACCGGGTCACCAGAGACCCGATTGACCCAAATTGCTGCAAACCAACGGTCTGAATTAACTGGAAATTTGTGGTGATCGCCGACATGGGGTGGTCTCAGGACCCCCCTGGGCATTTGCACGGCATGCCTGCTGAATGATTTCAGGAGGCAACCCGGTCCGGTCCGCGCCCGGCGCACGGTGGGGACCGGAATTCTCACGGGCTTACAGGTACACCCTGGGTCCTTCACTACCAAGAAGCCACGGCATACCCATACACCCTGGTTCTTTAAGGAATTAAGGAACTTTTCATCACTATCTCAGCTTTTAGTCGCTCAAAAAATCATTATTGCCGTTGGCTGAGATTTAAAGAAAGTTTAGCTCATGCAACATGCTAAAATGGCTGACACAAGTAGTAGATCTATTGTATCTGGGTTTTCTGAAAATAAAATTATTTGCTTTAAAATACCCAGTGCCTGGAGGAAGGTAGTTACAGGTATTTTTTACCTAAAGAGTTTATTCTTTATTGCACATCATTTTTTAGTTTACATTTAAATATATTTATACGTAGCTGTGTAGCTGTGTTAAAGGACACATAATGTATGAATATTTTATGTGCTGAATATGACAGCCTCTGAATGGCACTGTGGTTCTATTCTGGATGTTGTATGTTCTCACATGGACCCACATGATACTACAGTATATTATGGCACAGGTTCCCAATTGGGTAAACAATAGCTTGTATCTGGTTCCAATCTTTGGCCCATGTACTGGTGTTTTTCTTTATTCCTGGACAGTGCATGATCTTCCTTAGAATCTAGGTTTGTTTATTGAGGTTATCTTTGAGCGAACAACACATGAGATAAGTCCCAGCTCGTGTCCTTAATTCTGCGTACACTGTATTATCATTTCTTGTTCATGCCTGTAGACTTAGCTAGGTAGTGGTAGTACCTAACTAAGTAGTTGTGCTTTTACTTATGCACCTACGTGCCATGCATCTAAAATTATATTTATCTGTGGTGGATCCATATTACTACTATTATAAGGATAATTTATAGCATCATATCTAGATGTCTGTCCTTTTTAAGGGTACACTGGCAAGTATATACATTGTCTACCCTTTACCCCTATTGAAAAGGAATCCCTGATGAATTATTTCTTAGTGCACATGACATATCAAAATACATTGAATTATTTTTTTTTATGGATTGGCATGAATATCATGTGTGGTTTTTGGTGTGTAGGTGGTTGTAGAACCTATTCATGTATTCCTACAATAAGTGGTTGTTATTTTTGGTATAACTAGTGTAGACCCTTACATTATTTAGGTCCCGTTAATTAGGGCTCCTGTAGTAAAGAGGCAGAGAGGAGGTTCGCAAAGCGGGATTTCCCTTGTTAGGGTGGCTATCTTGCATTTTAGACTGGATGCTGTTACGCCGAGCGCTCCGGGTCCCCGCTCCTCCCCGGAGCGCTCGCAGCGTCCTCTCATTCGCAGCGCCCCGGTCGGGCCTGCTGACCGGGCGCGCTGCGATATTACTCCCAGCCGGGATGCGATTCGCGACACGGGACGCGCCCGCTCGCGATGCGCATCCCGGCTCCCGTACCTGACCCGTTCCCCGTCTGTGTTGTCCCGGCGCGCGCGGCCCCGCTCCTTAGGGCGCGCGCGCGCCGGGTCTCTATGATTTAAAGGACCACTGCGCAGCAGGCCTAATCAGTATCCTCACCTGTGCACTCCCTACTTATACCTCACTTCCCCTGCACTCCCTCGCCGGATCTTGTTGCCATTGTGCCAGTGAAAGCGTTTCCTTGTGTGTTCCTAGCCTGTGTTCCAGACCTCCTGCCGTTGCCCCTGACTACGATCCTTGCTGCCTGCCCTGACCTTCTGCTACGTCCGACCTTGCTCTTGTCTACTCCCTTGTACCGCGCTTATCTCAGCAGTCAGAGAGGTTGAGCCGTTGCCGGTGGATACGACCTGGTTGCTACCGCCGCTGCAAGACCATCCCGCTTTGCGGCGAGCTCTGGTGAATACCAGTAGCAACTTAGAACCGGTCCACCGACATGGTCCACCCCAATCCCTCTCTGGCACAGAGGATCCACCTCCTGCCAGCCGAATCGTGACAGTAGATCCGGCCATGGATCCCGCTGAGGTCCCGCTGCCAGTTGTCGCCGACCTCACCACAGTGGTCGCCCAGCAGTCGCAACAGATAGCGCAACAAGGCCACCAGCTGTCTCAACTGACCGTGATGCTACAGCAGCTACTATCACAGCTTCAGCAATCATCTCCTCCGCCAGCTCCTGCACCTCCTCCGCAGCGAGTGGCCGCTTCCAGCCTCCGATTATCCTTGCCGGATAAATTTGATGGGGACTCTAAGTTTTGCCGTGGTTTTCTTTCGCAATGTTCCCTGCATTTGGAGATGATGTCGGACCAGTTTCCAACTGAAAGGTCTAAGGTGGCTTTCGTAGTCAGCCTTCTGTCTGGGAAAGCCCTGTCATGGGCCACACCGCTCTGGGACCGCAATGATCCTGTCACTGCCTCTGTACACTCCTTCTTCACGGAGATTCGAAGTGTCTTTGAGGAACCTGCCCGAGCCTCTTCTGCCGAGACTGCCCTGTTGAACCTGGTCCAGGGTAATTCTTCTGTTGGCGAGTACGCCATCCAATTCCGTACTCTGGCCTTCGAATTATTCTGGAATAACGAGGCCCTCTGCGCGACCTTTAAAAAAGGCCTATCCAGTAACATTAAAGATGTGCTGGCCGCACGAGAAATTCCTGCTAACCTGCATGAACTTATTCATCTTGCCACCCGCATTGACATGCGTTTTTCCGAAAGGCGTCAGGAGCTCCGCCAGGATATGGACTTTGTTCGCACGAGGCAGTTTCTCTCCCCGGCTCCTCTCTCCTCTGGTCCTCTGCAATCTGTTCCTGTGCCTCCCGCCGTGGAGGCTATGCAAGTTGACCGGTCTCGCTTGACACCTTGAGAGAGGACACGACGCCGCATGGAGAACCTTTGCCTGTACTGTGCCGGTACCGAACATTTCTTGAAGGATTGTCCTATCCGTCCTCCTCGCCAGGAAAGACGCACGCTGACTCCGCACAAAGGTGAGACAGCTCTTGATGTGAACTCTGCCTCTCCACGTCTTACTGTGCCTGTGCAGATATATTCTTCTACTTTTCTCCTTCTCTGCTATGGCCTTCTTGGATTCCGAATCTGCAGTAAATTTTATTTCGGCCTCTCTCATCAACAGGTTCAACATCCCCGTGACCAGTCTCGCCAGACCCCTCTACATCAACTCTGTTAACAATGAAAGATTGGACTGTACCGTGCGTTACCGCACGGAACCTCTCTTAATGTGCGTCGGACCCCATCACAAAAAAATTTAATTTTTGGTCCTCTCTAACTGCACTTCAGAGATTCTTTTGGATTACCGTGGCTTCAACGCCATTCCCCAACCCTTGATTGGACCACAGGGGAAATCAAGAACTGGGGTACTGCTTGCCACAAGGACTGTCTTAAACCGGCTCCCAGTACTCACAGTCGAGACCCTGTTGTTCCCCCGGTATCTGGTCTTCCTAAGGCCTATATGGACTATGCTGATGTTTTTTGCAAGAAACAAGCAAAGACTTTGCCTCCTCACAGGCCTTATGACTGTCCTATTGACCTCCTCCCGGGTACTACTCCACCCCGGGGCAGAATCTATCCTCTGTCTGCTCCAGAAAACCAAACCATGTCGGAATACATCCAGGAGAACTTAAAAAAGGGGTTTATCAGCAAGTCCTCCTCTCCTGCCGGAGCTGGATTTTTTTTTGTCTCCAAAAAAGATGGCTCCCTACGCCCTTGCATTGATTACCGCGGACTTAATAAAATCACGGTAAAAAAACATTACCCCCTACCTCTTATCTCGGAACTCTTTGACCGCCTACAAGGCGCCCACATCTTTACCAAGCTGGACTTAAGAGGTGCTTATAATCTCATCCGCATCAGGGAGGGGGACGAATGGAAGACTGCATTTAACACCAGAGATGGACACTTTGAGTATCTGGTCATGCCCTTTGGCCTTTGCAACGCCCCTGCCGTCTTCCAAGACTTTGTAAATGAAATTTTTCGTGATCTTCTATATACCTGTGTTGTGGTTTACCTGGACGATATTCAGATTTTTTCTGCCAACTTGGAAGAACACCGCCAACATGTCCGCATGGTTCTTCAGAGACTTCGGGACAATCAACTTTATGCCAAAATGGAAAAATGTCTCTTTGAATGTCAGTCTCTTCCTTTCCTAGGATACTTAGTCTCTGGCCAGGGACTACAAATGGAACCAGATAAACTATCTGCCGTATTAGATTGGCCACGCCCCTCCGGTCTCCGTGCTATCCAACGTTTTTTGGGGTTCGCCAATTATTACAGACAATTTATTCCACACTTTTCCACTATTGTGGCTCCTATCGTGGCTCTAACAAAAAAAAAATGCCAATCCTAAGTCCTGGTCTCCTCAAGCGGAAGACGCATTTAAACATCTCAAGTCTGCCTTTTCTTCTGCTCCCGTACTCTCCAGACCTGACCCATCTAAACCCTTCTTATTGGAGGTAGACGCCTCCTCAGTGGGAGCTAGAGCAGTTCTTCTACAAAGAAATTCTTCCGGGCATGCTGTTACTTGTGGGTTTTTTTCTAGGACCTTCTCTCCGGCGGAGAAAAACTACTCCATTGGTGATCGAGAATTACTGGCCATAAAATTGGCGCTTGAGGAATGGAGGCACCTGCTGGGGGGATTCAAATATCCAGTTATTATATACACTGATCACAAGAATCTGTCTTATCTCCAGTCTGTCCAACGACTGAACCCCCGCCAGGCTAGGTGGTCGTTGTTCTTTGCCCGTTTTAACTTTGAAATCCATTTTTGCCTTGCGGACAAGAACATTAGGGCTGACGCCCTCTCTCGTTCATCGGATGCCTCTGAAGTGGAAACCTCTCCGCAACACATCATTCCTCCGGACTGTCTGATCTCCACTTCTCCAGCTTCCATCAGACAAACTCCTCCAGGGAAGACCTTCGTTTCTCCACGCCAGCGCCTCGGGATTCTCAAGTGGGGACACTCCTCCAAACTCGCAGGCCATGCGAGCATCAAAAAATCCTTTCAACTCATCTCTCGATTTTATTGGTGGCCTACTCTGGAGACTGATGTTGTTGATTTCGTGCGGGCCTGTACTGTCTGTGCCCGGGATAAGACTCCTCGCCAGAAGCCTGCTGGTCTCCTTCATCCTCTGCCTGTTCCTGAACAACCTTGGTCACAGATTGGTATGGACTTTATTACTGACCTGCACTTATCCCGTGGCAACACAGTTGTTTGGGTGGTCGTTGATTGATTTTCCAAGATGGCACATTTTATCCCTCTTCCAGGCCTTCCTTCTGCGCCTCAGTTGGCAAAACAATTTTTTACACACATTTTTCGCCTTCACGGGTTGCCCACGCATATCGTCTCGGATAGAGGCGTCCAATTTGTGTCTAAATTCTGGAGGGCCCTCTGTAAGCAGCTCAAGATCAAATTAAACTTCTCTTCCTCTTATCATCCCCAACCCAATGGGCAAGTAGAAAGAATTAATCAGTTCCTCGGTGACTATTTACGACATTTTGTTTCCTCCCTCCAGGATGACTGGGCAGATCTTCTACCATGGGCCGAATTCTCATAAAACTTCAGAGTCTCCGAATCTTCTGCTAAATCCCCATTCTTCGTGGTGTACGGCCGTCACCCTCTTCCTCCCCTCCCCACTCCCATGCCCTCTGGTTTGCCCGCTGTTGATGAAGTGACTCGAGATCTTTCCACCATATGGAAAGAAACTCAAAATTCTCTATTACAGGCTTCATCCCGGATGAAAAAATTTGCTGATAAAAAGAGAAGAACTCCCCCCATTTTTGCTCCTGGAGACAAGGTATGGCTCTCCGCTAAGTATGTCCGCTTTCGTGTCCCCAGTTATAAACTGGGACCACGCTATCTTGGTCCTTTCAAAATCTTGAGCCAGATCAACCCTGTCTCTTACAAACTCCTTCTTCCTCCTTCTCTCCGTATTCCCAATGCCTTCCATGTCTCTCTCCTTAAACCACTCATCCTTAACCGCTTCTCTCCCAAAGTTGTTTCCCCCACTCCTGTTTCCGGTTCGTCTGACGTCTTCTCGGTGAAGGAGATTCTAGCGTCCAAGACAGTCAAAGGTAAAAAATTCTTCTTGGTTGATTGGGAGAATTGTGGCCCAGAGGAGAGATCTTGGGAACCTGGGGACAACATCCTAGACAAAAGCCTTATCCTCAGGTTCTCAGGCTTCAAGAAGAGGGGGAGACCCAAGGGGGGGGGGTACTGTTACGCCGAGCGCTCCGGGTCCCCGCTCCTCCCCGGAGCGCTCGCAGCGTCCTCTCATTCGCAGCGCCCCGGTCGGACCTGCTGACCGGGCGCGCTGCGATATTACTCCCAGCCGGGATGTGATTCGCGACGGGGAACGCGCCCGCTCGCGATGCGCATCCCGGCTCCCGTACCTGACCCGTTCCCCGTCTGTGTTGTCCCGGCGCGCGTGGCCCCGCTCCTTAGGGCGCGCGCTCCGGGTCTCTACGATTTAAAGGACCACTGCGCCTCTGATTGGCGCAGCAGGCCTAATCAGTATCCTCACCTGTGCACTCCCTACTTATACCTCACTTCCCCTGCACTCCCTCGCCGGATCTTGTTGCCATTGTTCCAGTGAAAGCGTTTCCTTGTGTGTTCCTAGCCTGTGTTCCAGACCTCCTGCCGTTGCCCCTAATTATGATCCTTGCTGCCTGCCCTGACCTTCTGTTACATCCGACCTTGCTCTTGTCTACTCCCTTGTACCGCGCTTATCTCAGCAGTCAAAGAGGTTGAGCCGTTGCCGGTGGATACGACCTGGTTGCTACCGCCGCTGCAAGACCATCCCGCTTTGCGGCGGGCTCTGGTGAATACCAGTAGCAACTTAGAACCGGTCCACCGACACGGTCCACGCCAATCCCTCTCTGGCACAGAGGATCCACCTCCTGCCAGCCGAATCGTGACAGATGCTAAGGGACAGTAAGGGTCAAATATAGGGCCCTCCACGATAAGTTATTGCCCACCACATTTCTACATTAGCTACCCATAATATTTACTGAGCAGTACAGTAGGGTAATATTGAAGGACTACATTGATAACTCTAATGTTCCTAGAATACATTAATAGAGATTACATGTCATTATCTTTTTGTTTTTGTTTTCCTTTGGGTGATTTTGATTAAGAATATCCTTTTTAATGATACAATAAAATCTTAGTTTTAAGGACATGTTAGTCCCCGATGCCTGTATATGGAGAGGGAAGGGGATGATGTGCCCGCCCTAACTATTATACCGACTTGGGTAGCTTGCCTTTTGAGGAAACAATTTCCTTAACATTTAGGCCTCAACCACAGTGTTGTTCCCTCCTTAGCACTAAGTGCGCAGGAAAAAATTATTAAAAGGATGAGTGGAGGGAGAGGCCAAAACCAGGTCCTAAATAAGGACAAGAGATCTGCAATAGACCATACAAGGGTGGAAATGCACTAAGATGGTTCCCAACAGTTCGACACCACAAAAAAAAAAAAAACTGTGGGCCAAAGATGGATAAATACAGCTATTGTTGAATCAAAGTACACAGTGCAACACCATACAGTTCCCTTTTCTGATGCGTTTCTCCCACAATGGTTATATGTGTTTTTATCAGGGATAGGGATAAAATGTCACACAATGGCCCTCATTTACTATTGCAAACCTGACATGTTTTGTCGGGTTGTGCGCCAGATTCTGGCACATTGTGCCAGAAATTCTGTCTGCTCCAGAATTTGCGCCAGACTTTGTGCCAGAATTGAAAAAAAAAAAAACTATTTACTCTCCATTTTGCAAAGAAAACCTGAAAAGGAGCTTGGCCGTAGGGGAAAGGGGGTGTGGTCAATGAAAAGGGTCGTTTTCCAGACATTTTCACAAGAAAAGCAACATATTTATTAGGTTTCCACAGAAAATGTGGTGGATTTCAGCTGAGGAAAACCCTACAGATCAGAGCATGTGTAAAAAAAGCAAAATGTGGGGATAGTGGAAAATGTAGGGAAACCTTAGTAAATACTGTGGAAAATTGTAGGGAATTAAAACCCACAAAGAGCCAATGGCTCTTATTTACTAAGAGTGGAGTGTAAGTTTCCTTACAGTTTGCTTTTAGGTTTCCCTACATTTTGCTTTCTTTACACATGCTCTGATCTGTCTGGTTTTCCTCTGCTGAAATCCACCACATTAGCTGTGGAAACCTTAGTAAATATGTTGGGTTTTTGTTAAAATGTCAGGAACATGCCCCTTTTAGGTGACCACGCCCCCTTTTCCTGACTACCACGCCCCTTTTCCGTGTTTTCCTAGAAAAATGGAGAGTTAGTTGGGGTTTTTTCAATTCTGGCGCAAATTCTGGCGCAGACAGAATTTCTGGCGCAATGTGCCAGAATCTGCCACACAATCCGTCAAAACATGTTGGGTTTGCAATACTAAGTGGGGGCCAATAAATAGGATATTCAAGCAGAATAGGGACAGTTGAAAGGTCATATGTTTGTACTCTAAAATGATAGGCCTGATGAAGCAGTCTATCTGTGAAACATGTTGCATTATGGGTGAATAAACGTTCCTAGTTTTATTTGTGTGTCCAGAGCCCTTCTACTCCCGTTGTTGCTTTTGAGGAAAAGTCGTTGCTGAGAAATACAATATGGTATAGATTACAAAATTAGTGTTTAGCATACACTGATCCTTGATAATATTTTATTCTAAATCTCACAGTTATTTTGTATTCATCTATACCATATTGTGTTTCTGTACCTCTATTGCTGACACAACCATCACAACCATATGGCTGATCATTGTATGTGTGTGTATGTTTGTGTGTGTGTGTGTGTGTGTGTGTGTGTATGTGTGTGGTAATGAGCGTACTCAGCCCTATTTCAGATTTGGCCCTAAATGCTGTAGCGTTTTAGAGTAAATCATAGTATATTGTAGTAAGGGTGTCCATGCCAGCTGACAGGTTCCCTTTAATTCTTCATTGACAGTTAATTTACTTAATTTGATTTTAGCTACTAGCAAATATATTTTCTCAGTCAATGCAATTATGTAATCAAAATTCAATCTAAAGGTGTGAAAATGTTATTGTTCCCAAAGGTGAAATGTATGCATTTGCAGTGAAAATAAAGGTCAGATGCTTTTAATATTCGGGACTGGTTATGTCATTGCTTTCCATCATAAATTTGATTAACCTGAAACCTCAACACTAGAAATAAGCTATGAGAACCTAGCGCTATAGACAAATAACATCAATGCTATAATGGCTCCTGAAAACAACATGTACAGATCTGTAGGCATGTCTCACCTATACCAGTCAGTGATAATGACTAGCTCACACAGTGGTTATGAAGAGAGTCATTAAGAAACAAAGGAAGATATAATCAAATAATTATGTATGAGCTATTAGTCTGTAATAAGAAAATAGGAGCTCATCAACACCCACAATATCTCAACAGGGTCATAAAACTAGAAAATAACCTTTTTTTTTCTATTTTTTATTAAGCTTAAAACTGCTGTATAATAAACTTCCTGTGCACTATTGAAAGTAGAAGCTTAGTAAGATATTTGAATACATTTCAAATTGGGAATATACATCCCACTTTATTAGCGAGTGTACACCTATTCAATTGGTAATTTACATAAATTACTAATCGTGAAACACAGTCCCAAGCAGAGCATCAGACCCTCTTGATGCAGGGTACAGATGATCCAAGAGTCTTTTAGGCATACTGAGAAATCTACTGCATTTACAGAATTAGTCAGCAAAGCCTAAATGTTCATCTTCATTAACAATATGTTTATAAATGGCAATAAATGGTACAGACAAATGCAAGGCACGCCCATATTTAATTCTAGGATTTAAATCTAAAAAAGATAGCTTTAAATAAACCAATGACCACACACATAAAAAATCCTACCATTAGCAACTTAAGTTTTGTAATCAAAGTTTGGCCATTCAGGACTGGCGTGGGGGCCACTCTGCTCATTACCCAATGTGAAGGAAATACATTATGGCAATATAGTCACCTTAAAATTTATGGTTCCAAAAAAGACTGAGGCCATGAGCGGGAGGTGATCATCACCTGCAGTTGTTACAGAATGTAGCTAGATTGATCATGCGCTTGAACACAACTTGTCAAAAGTTTATAACATGGTTTATAACATGTTTGTTTTTACTACAACTAAATGTACTTATCTGTAACTATAGTAAACTAATAGACCGTTGCCAATTGGCCCTGCTGTTTATTTTTCTATTTTTGAAGAGGTTACAAATAGCTAATCATCCACTCACATGGCAGCAACTGCTGAAGCTCAAGCCGAGGATCAAAGGGGAATTAAATGACTTTGAATATATATGGTTCTTGCAATATCTAAAAGTATTCTCAAACAGCATGCAAAAATAACAGAAAGATGCAGATACAGAGAGAGGCTTTTTCCTCCCAAATGCACATTTTTGTCCCTAATGTATATAACTCTGTTCACAGGGACATCTTCAGGAGATATAGCTAAGAGCTACAAGTGCATGTGATAGATAAATGCAAAGATAATAATAAGCAAGTATGTGCATAAGTTACACAAATGATGTGCATCAGTAACAAGATTACTGGCATCCACTTGGCAAATGAGGTTCAATGTGGATAAATATAAAGTTATGCATCTGGGTACTAAAAATTTGCATGCATTGTATGTCTTAGGGGGGTTAACCTGGGAGAGTCATTGGTAGAGAAGGATCTGGGTGTACTTGTAGATCATAGAAACAGCTGCCTGACATTGCATGCTATTCTGTAGTCTCAGGCCAGCAGGATATTGTCATGTATCAGAAGAGGCATGGACTCGAGGGACAGGGACATAATACTCCCCCTTTATAAACCATTGGTACGGCCTCACCTGGAATATGCTGTTCAGTTTTTGTTACCAGTTAATAAAAAGGGACACTGTGGAGCTGGAAAGGGTGCAATGACGTGCGAATAAACTAATATGGGGCATGAAACATCTTAGCTATGAAGAAAGATTAAAACAATTATAATTGTTTTGTCTTGAAAAGAGACATTTAACCCCTTAACGACGCCAGACGTAAATGTACGTCCTGTTGAGCCCGTACTTTAACATACTATACATAAGCCCGAGCATGGGAGCGATGCTCGGGTCATGCATGGCAGATCCTGGCTGCTGATAGAAGCCAGGGACCCGCTGGTAATGGTGGACATCCGCGATCGTGCGGATGTCTGCCATTAACCCCTCAGATGCTGTGATCAATACAGATCACGGCATCTGCAGCATTGCGGACACTAACATGGATGATCAGATTGCCCGCAGCGCTGACGTGGCGATCTGATCATCCAGCGTGCAGCCGGAGGTCCCCTCAACTGCCTCCGCTGCCTTCCACTTGTCTTCTGCTCTGGTCTGCGGATGAATCATACTGCGCTCAGCCAATCACCAGCTGCAGCGAAGTCCGACTCGGCCGGCGATAGGCTGAGAAGCAGTGTGAAAACGCTTCTGGACACAAAATTCTTCACTACACCGGCACCTGCGGTCGGGGCCGAAAACGACTTCACTGCGGCTGGTGATTGGCTGAGCGCAGTATTATTCTCCGACCACTGGCAACCAGGAAGTGGATCGCAGCGGAGACCGGAGACGGATACCGGAGGCACTATGGGGGACAATTTTTATGTTCTGGAGTTCTCCGTTAAGGGGTTAAGGGGGATATGATCAACATACCGTGTTTCTCCGAAAATAGGACCGGGTCCTTATATTACTTTTAGCCACAAAAAACACACTAGGGCTTATTTTCAGGGTAGGGCTTACCCTTATTTACAGTACGGTATGCACATTAAACAAGATGGCGGTTCCACAGTATTTACACCCCCCCCCCCATTATTATCATGTGATGGGCGCATGTGATGCCGGGCATGCTGGGAGTTGTAGTTTTGCAACATCTGGAGGTCCGCAGGTTGAAGACCACTGGCCTAGGTCTTATTTTCGGGGTAGGGCTTATATTGCAGCCCACCACGATAATACAGCTAGGGCCTATTTTCGTAAGTATATAAATGGCCCCTACAAAAATATGGGGAAAAACTGATCCTGGTTAAATCAAGTGGTAATAGGAGAAAAAGCCCCCAAAAATTTGTAACCCAATTTCTCTTGAGTAAGGAAATACCTCATATGTGTATGTCAAGTGTTCGGCGGGCGCAGTAGAGGGCTCAGAAGGGAAGGAGCAACAATGGAATTTTGGAGAGTGAATTTAGCTGAAATGGTTTTTGGGGGGCATGTCACATTTAGGAAGCCTCTGTGGTGCCAGACCAACAAAAAATACCCACATGGCATACTATTTTGGAAACTACACCCCTTATGGAACATAAAAAGGGGTACAGTGAGCCTTAACTACCCACAGGTGTTTGACAAATTTTTGTTAAAGTTGGATGTGTAAATGAAAAAAAAAATATTTTTTACTAAAATGCTTTTTTTTCAATTAAATTTTACATTTTTTCAAGGGGTAATAGGAGAGAATGACCCCCAAAATTTGTAACCCCATTTCTTCTGAGTATGGAAATACCCCATGTGTGGACGTCAAGTGCTCTGCTGGCGAATTACAATGCTCAGAAGAGGAGGAGCGCCATTGAGCTTTTGGAAAGAGAATTCATTTGGAATGGTAGTCAGGGGCCATGTGTGTTTACAAAGCCCCCTGTGGTGCCAGAACAGTAGACCCACCCACCATTTTGGAAACTACACTCCTCACAGAATGTAATAAGGGGTGCAGTGAGTATTTACACCCCACTGGCGTTTGACAGATCTTTGGAACACTGGGCTGTGCAAGTGAAAAATTACATTTTTCATTTTCACGGACCACTGTTCCAAAAATCAGACACCTGTGGGGTGTAAATGCTCACTGTACCCCTTATTACATTACATGAGGGGTGTAGTTTCCAAAATGGGTCCATTGTTCTGGCACTATGGGGGCTTTGTAAACACACGTAACCTTCAATTCTGGAAACATTTTCTCTTCAAAATCCCAATGGCGCTCCTTCTCTTCTGAGAGAAGTGCAATGCACCAGCAGAGCACTTTACATCCATATATGGGGTATGTTCTTACTCAGAAGAAATGGGGTTACAAATTTTGGGGGGCTTTTTTTTCCTATTTTTCCTTGTGAAAATGAAAAATTTAGGGTACCACCAGAATTTTTGTGAATTTTTTTTTTTTTCATTTTCCCATCCAAATTTAATGAAAATTTGTCAAACACCCTTGGGGTGTTAAGGCTCACTATACTCCTTGTCAAGTTCCGCAAGGGTGTAGTTTCCAAAATGGGGTCACATGTGGGTATTTATGTTTTTGCGTTCATGTCAGAACCGCTGTAAAATCAGCCACCCCTGTGCAAATCACCAAATTTAGGCCTCAAATGTGCATGCACTATCACTCCTGAGCCTTGTTGTGCGTCCGCAGAACATTTTACAGACACATATGGGGTATTTCCGTACTCAGTAGAAATTGTGTTACAAAATTTGGGGGTCTTGTTTTCCTTTTACTGCATGTGAAAATAAAAAGTATGGGGCAACACCAGTATGTTAGTGTAAAAGGTTTTATTTTTTTACACTAACAGACTGGTGTAGCCCCCAACTTTTTCTTTTCATAAGTGGTAAAAGGAGAAAAAGCCCCCCAAAATTTGTAGTGCAATTTCTCCCGAGTATGGAAATACCCCATATGTGGCCCTAAACTGTTTCCTTGAAATTCGACAGGGATCCGAAATGAGAGAGCGCCATGCGCATTTGAGGACTAAATTAGGGATTGCACAGGGGTGGACATTGGGAATCACTGGCGTAGAATACCCCTAACAGGGTGCCTCCAGCTGTTGCTAAACTCCCAGCATGTCTGGACAGTCAGTGGCTGTCCAGAAATGCTGGGAGTTGTTGTTTTGCAACACCTGGGGGCTCCGTTTTGGAAACACTGCCGTACAATACGTTTTTCATTTTTATTGGGGGGGGGGGGGGGGGGCAGTGTAAGGGGGTGTATGTGTAGTGTTTTACTCTTTATTATGTGTTAGTGTAGTGTATTGTTTTTAGGGTACATTCTGGTGTGTTACGGTGAGTTTCCTGCTAGGAGTTTGCGCTGCGTCGAAAATTTGCATCCCAAACTTGAAGCAGGAAACTTACTGTAAACCTGCCCATGTGAATGTACCCTGTACATTCACGTGGGTTGGCAAACCTCCGGCTGTTTCAAAACTACAACTCCCAGCATGTACTGACAGACCGTGCATGCTGGGAGTTGTAGTTTTGCAACAGCTGGAGGCACACTGGTTGGAAAACCTTCAGTTAGGTTCTGTTACCTAACTCAGTACTTTCCAACCAGCGTGCCTCCAGCTGTTGCAAAACTACAACTCCCAGCATGTACTGACAGACCGTGCATGCTGGGAGTTGTTACTTTTGCAACAACTGGAGGCACACTGGTTGGAAAACCTTCAGTTAGGTTCTGTTACCTAACTCATTATTTTCCAACCAGTGTGCCTCCAGCTGTTGCAAAACTACAACTCCCAGCATGTACTGATTGCCGAAGGGCATATAGTTATGCAACAGCTGGAGGTACGCGACTACAACTCCCAGCATGCCGAGACAGCTGTTTGGGCATGCTGGGATTTGGAGTTTTGAAACATCTGGAGGGCTACAGTTTATAGACCACCGCACAGTGATCTCAGACTGTAGCCCTCCAGATGTTGCAAAACTACAAATCCCAGCATGCCCAGACAGCAAACAGCTGTTTGGGCATGCTTGGAGTTGTAGTTTTGCATGATCTAGGGGGATACACTTTAGAGACCACTGTATAGTTGTCTCTAAACTGTAGCCCTCCAGCTGTTGCAAAACTACATATTCCAGCATGCCCAAACAGCTGTCTGGGCATGCTGGAAGTTGGAGTTTTGCAACATCTGGAGGGCTACAGGTTAGAGACCACTGTATAGTGGTGTCAGACTGTAGCCGCCCGCCAATCACCGTCGCCCGCTGCCGTCGGATGGGTAAGTGGATCTTCGGCGTTCGGTCCCCTTTGGTTCCCCGTTCTGCCCCGCCTATTGTGGGTGGGCAGGATGGGGAAAACAAAAGTAAACCTTCCCACCCCCGATCTGCTATTGGTCGTCACTTCTGACGACCAATAGCAGGGATAGGAGGGGTGGCACCCCTTCCATCTCACTCCTATCCCTTCAGGGGGATCGTAGGTGTCTTAGACCATAGATACAGTATGACCCGGAATCGGCGCAAATCGCAAGTGTGAATTCACTTGCGATTTGCACCGATCAGCGACATAGGGGGGGGGGGTCTGATGACCCCCTGGGCATTTGCGCAGGGTGACTGCTGATCGATATGGATACGCCCTTCGTCCTTAAGTACCAGGACACAAGGGCATATGCATACGCCCTTCGTCCCGAACAGGTTAAATAAAATGCGACAAAAAAGCTGCAATTTTGGACTTTTTTTTACGTTCACGCCATTCACCGTATGGGATCATTAACATAATATTTTAATAGTTCAGACATTTACGCATGCGGTGATACCAAATATGTTAAGAAAAACATTTTTTTACACTTTTTGTTGGTAAAATGGGAAAAAGGGACATTTTACATTTTTATTGGGGTAGGAGAATTTTCTCTTTTTTTAAAAAACTTTTTTTTTTATTTGCTTTTTACACTTTAATAGTCCCCATAGGGTACTATTTATAGCAATCAGTTGATTGCTTATACTGTTCAGTGTTATGCATAGGGCATAGCACTGATCAGCTATCGGCTATCTTCTGCTCTGGTCTGCTCGATTCCAGACCAGAGCAGAAGAAGCTGGGAAGGCGGCAGAGGCAGGTGAGGGGACCTTCGTCCACCATGTTAGCTGATCTGATACCTGTGCTGTGGGAGATCAGATCAGCATAAAATGTAGCTGCTCTACAGCAGATGCCGTGATCTGTAATTATGTACTGAGGGGGTTAATGGCAGATATCCGCGCGATCGCGGATGTAGGCCATTACTGGCAGGTCCCTGGCTGCTATCAGCAGCCGGAACCTGCCACACATGACCCAATCATGGCAGCTGCAACAGGATGTACATTTACGTCTGTGGATTAAATCCCTCTGTTCTGACCCCTCTAACTCTCTTTTTCCGTATATACAGCTGTATGAGGGTCATTTTTTGCACCGTGATCTGTAGATGTTATTTGTATCACTTTAGCGTATAAGTGACTTTTTGATCACTTATTATTACATTTTCCTGGGATGTGATGTGACCAAAAAAGCAGCAATTTGGGACTTCTTTTTATGTTTACACTGTTCAACATACTGGATGATTAACATTATATTTTAATAGTTTGGATATGTTTAATATGTTTATTTTATTTATCCTTTCACACTTTTTTGGGGAAAATTGGAATCTTTATTGGAGAAATGGGCTTATTCACATTTTGAGAAAAAAAAACTTTGACTTTTTATGTCTCCATAGGGGTTAACAAGGGGGTTAACCCCTTAACGATGCAGGACATAAATGTACGTCCTGATGCGGTGGTACTTTATGCACCAGGACCTACATTTACGTCCTGTACATGACCGCAAGCACATGTGTTACGCCGAGCGCTCCGGGTCCCCGCTCCTCCCCGGAGCGCTCGCTTCACTCTCGCTACTGCAGCGCCCCGGTCAGTTCCACTGACCCGGTGCGCTGCGATACCGTCTCCAGCCGGGATGCGATTCGCGATGCGGGTGGCGCCCGCTCGCGATGCGCATCCCGGCTCCCGTACCTGACTCGCTCTCCGTCTGTCCTGTCCCGGCGCGCGCGGCCCCGCTCCCTAGGGCGCGCGCGCGCCGGGTCTCTGCGATTTAAAGGGCCACTGCGCCGCTGATTGGCGCAGTGGTTCCAATTAGTGTGTTCACCTGTGCACTCCCTATTTATACCTCACTTCCCCTGCACTCCCTCGCCGGATCTTGTTGCCATTGTGCCAGTGAAAGCGTTTCCTTGTATGTTCCTAGCCTGTGTTCCAGACCTCCTGCCGTTGCCCCTGACTACGATCCTTGCTGCCTGCCCCGACCTTCTGCTACGTCCGACCTTGCTTCTGTCTACTCCCTTGTACCGCGCCTATCTTCAGCAGCCAGAGAGGTTGAGCCGTTGCTAGTGGATACGACCTGGTCACTACCGCCGCAGCAAGACCATCCCGCTTTGCGGCGGGCTCTGGTGAAAACCAGTAGTGACTTAGAACCGGTCCACTAGCACGGTCCACGCCAATCCCTCTCTGGCACAGAGGATCCACCTCCTGCCAGCCGGCATCGTGACAGTAGATCCGGCCATGGATCCCGCTGAAGTTCCTCTGCCAGTTGTCGCCGACCTCACCACGGTGGTCGCCCAGCAGTCACAACAGATAGCGCAACAAGGCCACCAGCTGTCTCAACTGACCGTGATGCTACAGCAGCTACTACCTCAGCTTCAGCAACCATCTCCTCCGCCTGCTCCTGCACCTCCTCCGCAGCGAGTGGCCGCTTCAGGCCTACGACTATCCTTGCCGGATAAATTTGATGGGGACTCTAAATTTTGCCGTGGCTTTCTTTCTCAATGTTCCCTGCACTTGGAGATGATGTCGGACCAGTTTCCTACTGAAAGGTCTAAGGTGGCTTTCGTAGTCAGCCTTCTGTCTGGAAAAGCTCTGTCGTGGGCTACACCGCTCTGGGACCGCAATGACCCCGTCACTGCCTCTGTACACTCCTTCTTCTCGGAAATTCGAAGTGTCTTTGAGGAACCTGCCCGAGCCTCTTCTGCTGAGACTGCCCTGTTGAACCTGGTCCAGGGTAATTCTTCCGTTGGCGAGTACGCCGTACAATTCCGTACTCTTGCTTCAGAACTATCCTGGAATAATGAGGCCCTCTGCGCGACCTTTAAAAAAGGCCTATCCAGCAACATTAAAGATGTTCTGGCCGCACGAGAAATCCCTGCTAACCTACATGAACTCATTCATCTAGCCACTCGCATTGACATGCGTTTTTCCGAAAGGCGTCAGGAGCTCCGCCAGGATATGGACTTTGTTCGCACGAGGCGTTTTTTCTCCCCGGCTCCTCTCTCCTCTGGTCCCCTGCAATCCGTTCCCGTGCCTCCCGCCGTGGAGGCTATGCAGGTCGACCGGTCTCGCCTGACACCTCAAGAGAGGACACGACGCCGCATGGAGAATCTCTGCCTGTACTGTGCCGGTACCGAACACTTCCTCAAGGATTGTCCTATCCGTCCTCCCCGCCTGGAAAGACGTACGCTGACTCCGCACAAAGGTGAGACAGTCCTGGATGTCAACTCTGCTTCTCCGCGTCTTACTGTGCCTGTGCGGGTATCTGCCTCTACCTTCTCCTTCTCTACTATGGCCTTCTTGGATTCCGGATCTGCAGGAAATTTTATTTTGGCCTCTCTCATCAACAGGTTCAACATCCCGCTGACCAGTCTCGCCAGACCTCTCTACATCAATTGTGTCAACAATGAAAGATTGGACTGTACCATACGTTTCCGCACGGAGCCCCTCCTAATGTGCATCGGACCTCACCATGAGAAAATTGAGTTTTTGGTCCTCCCCAATTGCACTTCCGAAATTCTCCTTGGACTACCCTGGCTTCAACACCACTCCCCAACCCTGGATTGGTCCACTGGGGAGATCAAGAGTTGGGGTCCCTCTTGTTCCAAGGACTGCCTTAAACCGGTTCCCAGTACTCCTTGCCGTGACCCTGTGGCCCCTCCTGTAACCGGTCTCCCTAAGGCCTATATGGACTTTGCGGATGTTTTTTGCAAAAAACAAGCTGAGACTTTACCTCCTCACAGGCCTTATGACTGTCCCATTGACCTCCTCCCGGGCACTACTCCACCCCGGGGCAGAATTTATCCTCTCTCTGTCCCAGAGACCCTTGCTATGTCTGAGTATATCCAGGAAAATTTAAAGAAGGGCTTTATCCGCAAATCTTCCTCTCCTGCCGGAGCCGGATTTTTCTTTGTGTCCAAAAAAGATGGCTCTCTACGTCCTTGCATTGACTACCGCGGTCTTAATAAAATCACTGTAAAAAACCGCTACCCCCTACCTCTCATCTCTGAACTCTTTGATCGCCTCCAAGGTGCCCACATCTTTACAAAACTGGACTTAAGAGGTGCCTATAATCTCATCCGCATCAGAGAGGGGGATGAATGGAAAACGTCATTTAACACTAGAGATGGACACTTTGAGTATCTGGTCATGCCCTTTGGCCTGTGCAACGCCCCTGCCGTCTTCCAAGACTTTGTTAATGAAATTTTTCGTGATCTCTTATATTCCTGTGTTGTTGTATATCTGGACGATATCCTGATTTTTTCTGCCAACCTAGAAGAACACCGCCAGCATGTCCGCATGGTTCTTCAGAGACTTCGTGACAATCAACTTTATGCCAAAATGGAGAAATGTCTGTTTGAATGTCAATCTCTTCCTTTCCTAGGATACTTGGTCTCTGGCCAGGGACTACAAATGGATCCAGACAAACTCTCTGCCGTCTTAGATTGGCCACGCCCCTCCGGACTCCGTGCTATCCAACGTTTTTTGGGGTTCGCCAATTATTACAGACAATTCATTCCACAGTTTTCCACCATTGTGGCTCCTATCGTGGCTTTAACCAAAAAGAATGCCAATCCTAAGTCATGGCCTCCTCAAGCGGAAGACGCCTTTAAACAGCTCAAGTCTGCCTTTTCTTCGGCTCCCGTGCTCTCCAGACCTGACCCATCTAAACCCTTTCTATTGGAGGTTGATGCCTCCTCTGTAGGAGCTGGAGCGGTCCTTCTACAGAAAAATTCTTCCGGGCATGCTGTTACTTGTGGTTTTTTTTCTAGGACCTTCTCTCCGGCTGAGAGGAACTACTCCATCGGGGACCGAGAGCTTCTAGCCATTAAATTAGCACTTGAGGAATGGAGGCATCTGTTGGAGGGATCAAGGTTTCCAGTTATTATTTACACCGATCACAAGAACCTCTCCTATCTCCAGTCTGCCCAACGACTGAATCCTCGCCAGGCCAGGTGGTCTCTGTTCTTTGCCCGATTTAATTTTGAAATTCACTTTCGGCCTGCCGATAAGAACATTAGGGCCGATGCTCTCTCTCGTTCCTCGGATGCCTCGGAAGTAGAGCTCTCTCCGCAACACATCATTCCCCCTGACTGCCTGATCTCCACTTCTCCAGCCTCCATCAGGCAAACTCCTCCAGGGAAGACCTTCGTTTCTCCACGCCAACGCCTCGGAATCCTCAAATGGGGTCACTCCTCCCATCTCGCAGGTCATGCGGGTATCAAGAAATCCGTGCAACTCATCTCTCGTTTCTATTGGTGGCCGACTCTGGAGACGGATGTTGTGGATTTTGTACGAGCCTGCACTGTCTGTGCCCGGGATAAGACTCCTCGCCAGAAGCCCGCTGGCCTTCTTCATCCTCTGCCTGTCCCCGAACAGCCTTGGTCTCTGATTGGTATGGACTTTATTACACGAAAAATGTGTACAAAAAATTGTTTTGCCAACTGAGGCACTGAAGGAAGACCAGGAAGAGGGATGAAATGTGCCATCTTGGAGAATCGATCAACGACCACCCAAACAACAGTGTTGCCACGGGATGGGGAACACTGTTGTTTGGGTGGTCGTTGATCGATTCTCCAAGATGGCACATTTCATCCCTCTTCCTGGTCTTCCTTCAGCGCCTCAGTTGGCAAAACAATTTTTTGTACACATTTTTCGTCTTCACGGGTTGCCCACGCAGATCGTCTCGGATAGAGGCGTCCAATTCGTGTCAAAATTCTGGAGGGCTCTCTGTAAACAACTCAAGATTAAATTAAACTTTTCCTCTGCATATCATCCTCAATCCAATGGGCAAGTAGAAAGAATTAACCAGGTCCTGGGTGATTATTTACGCCATTTTGTTTCCTCCCGCCAGGATGACTGGGCAGATCTTCTACCATGGGCCGAATTCTCGTATAACTTCAGAGTCTCTGAATCTTCCTCCAAATCCCCATTTTTCGTGGTGTACGGCCGTCACCCTCTTCCCCCCCTCCCTACTCCCTTGCCCTCTGGTTTGCCCGCTGTGGATGAAATATCTTGTGATCTTTCCACCATATGGAAAGAGACCCAAAATTCTCTTTTACAGGCTTCATCACGCATGAAGAAGTTTGCTGATAGAAAACTCCCCCCATTGCTGATAGAGCTCCCCCCATTTTTTCTCCTGGAGACAAGGTATGGCTCTCCGCCAAATATGTCCGCTTCCGTGTCCCTAGCTACAAATTGGGACCACGCTATCTTGGTCCTTTCAAAATCTTGTGCCAGATTAATCCTGTCTCTTACAAACTTCTTCTTCCTCCTTCTCTTCGTATTCCTAATGCCTTTCACGTTTCTCTTCTTAAACCACTCATCATCAACCGTTTCTCTCCCAAACTTGTTTCTCCCACTCCTGTTTCCGGCTCCTCGGACATCTTCTCCGTAAAAGAAATACTGGCCTCCAAGAAGGTCAGAGGGAAAACCTTTTTTCTGGTCGATTGGGAGGGTTGTGGTCCTGAAGAGAGATCCTGGGAACCTGAGGACAATATCCTAGACAAAAGTCTGCTCCTCAGGTTCTCAGGCTCTAAGAAGAGGGGGAGACCCAAGGGGGGGGGTACTGTTACGCCGAGCGCTCCGGGTCCCCGCTCCTCCCCGGAGCGCTCGCTTCACTCTCGCTACTGCAGCGCCCCGGTCAGTTCCACTGACCCGGTGCGCTGCGATACCATCTCCAGCCGGGATGCGATTCGCGATGCGGGTGGCGCCCGCTCGCAATGCGCATCCCGGCTCCCGTACCTGACTCGCTCTCCGTCTGTCCTGTCCCGGCGCGCGCGGCCCCGCTCCCTAGGGCGCGCGCGCGCCGGGTCTCTGCGATTTAAAGGGCCACTGCGCCGCTGATTGGCGCAGTGGTTCCAATTAGTGTGTTCACCAGTGCACTCCCTATTTATACCTCACTTCCCCTGCACTCCCTCGCCGGATCTTGTTGCCATTGTGCCAGTGAAAGCATTTCCTTGTATGTTCCTAGCCTGTGTTCCAGACCTCCTGCCGTTGCCCCTGACTACGATCCTTGCTGCCTGCCCCGACCTTCTGCTACGTCCGACCTTGCTTCTGTCTACTCCCTTGTACCGCGCCTATCTTCAGCAGCCAGAGAGGTTGAGCCGTTGCTAGTGGATACGACCTGGTCACTACCGCCGCAGCAAGACCATCCCGCTTTGCGGCGGGCTCTGGTGAAAACCAGTAGTGACTTAGAACCGGTCCACTAGCACGGTCCACGCCAATCCCTCTCTGGCACAGAGGATCCACCTCCTGCCAGCCGGCATCGTGACAACATGACTGCGAGTCATGGCACGGCACGGCAGGCACGGCAGGTCCCAGCTGCTATCAGCAACAAGGGACCCACCGGTAATGGCGGACATGAACGATCGTGCTTATGTCTGCCATTAACCCCTCAGATGCAGTGATCAATACAGATAATGGCATCTATGGCAGTGCGATCGGTAAAATGGATGATCGGATCGCCCGCAGCACTGCTGCGTGGATCCGATCATCCATAATAGCGGACGTAGGTCCCCTCACCCGTCTCCTGGGGTCTTCTGCTCTGGTCTGAGATCGCGCAGACCAGAGCAGAAGATAGCCGATAACACTGATCAGTGCTATGCCCTATGCATAACACTGAACATTATTAGCAATCAAGACATTGATATAAATAGTCCCCTATGGGGACATAAAAAGTGTAAAAAAAAAAATTAAAAACAATGAAAAATTCCCTCACCCAATAAAGGGATTTTAAACGTACTAATTTGGTTAAAAAGATATTTTTAAAGCAGTACAATAATGAAACGTATATAATCATGGGTATCATTTTAATCGTATCGACCCACAAAATAAAGAAAACATTAAATTTTTACCATAAATTGTACAGCGTAAAAACAAACCTTCCAAAATGTGAAAAATTATGTTTTTCTTTTCAATATCCCCACACAAATAGTATTTTTTTTGGTTGTGCCATACATTTTATGGCAAAATGAGTGATGTCATTACAAAGGACAACTGGTTGTGCAAAACACAAGCCCTCATACTCATCTGTGGATAAAAATATAAAAGACTAAAAGAGTTATGATTTTTAGAAGGTGTCAGGCCCAAGGCCTGATTATGGAAACATACATGTGTTTTATCATGGTATCTGTGTATAAACTAAGACCTGGGGGTGAGGGTCATTCAGACTATGTGTGTTTGTGTATTGCAGTCATTTGGGGCCTGTCTGCTGTTTTCCTCTTTTGAAGTCAAAGGCCCTTTGAAGCAACAGGATGTAAGGGGTCTCTGGTCCCAAATATGAAATAAGAGATGCCCCCACCTGATGGGATAATAAGGGAGGGGGGTGAAAGGATGAAGGCTTTCCCCTCCAGAAAGGCCATTATAAGAACTGAGATACTGGTCAGGGGGTAAGCTGACAAGACCATCCTGAGAACAGCTGGAACCTCACTCTCATGGACTGCTATACCATCATGCTGTAAGGATTCTTCATCTTTTGCTTTCTGAACTTGTCTTGCTAAACTCTTTCATATTTTTGTAACTGTTTGTCATTTGTTTATTTTTATGCATAGCACTGTGATACCTTTTATCAGATTAAATGTTTAATTAATCAGCTCTGGTCTTTGATCTCTAAATATAGGAGCTCACCTTTCTGAAGGAAGCTCTGGTGAAACACGTTTATCTATGGGTTAATTTGGTGACTTGCTGGGACTAGTAGTGGATACCCAGAGGTCTGGGGGCTTTAACCCTTGCACCATCACACTCTCTCTAGCGTCTTAGCTGGACCAATGTGTGATCGTGACAGAAGGTGAGGAGGAAAAAATGAAAATGCAAAAATAAAATTCCTGTGGGTCGGTGAGTTACGCTGCTCCAAGCGTATCACCAGCCGCAACGGGACATTGCAATGGCCAGTGATAAGCTGAGAGCAGCGTAACTCACTGAACCGCAGGAAGTGGAAGGAGACAGGGACCGAACAACGGAACACCAATTTCAGAGCCCGGTGTTTCAAATTGCAGCCCGGGCACCGAGGATTAATAATAAAAAGCACCATAGTACTCCTTTAGGGCCAAAATGGGCTGAGTCCTTAAGGGGTTAAGAGGCTAACACATACTTATACAATACACCAGTGGTCTCCAAACTATGGACCTTTTGCTGTTGCAAAACTACAACTCCCAGCATGCCTGGAGGGCCAAAGGCTTTCTAGGCATGCTGGGTGTTGTAGTCTGCAACAGCAGGAGGTCTATAGTTTGAAGACCACTGTAATACACTAACCTCCTGCAGTCTCCTTACATATGTCACTTTCTCCATTCAGGGACAGCTGTGAAGGGGGGGGGGGGGGTCTGCATCCGGGAGAAGAGCAGCAGAGGTGATGAAGAGGAGGAGGGCAAGGGACGAACGGCACAGGCAGCCTCCTGGCTTTGATAGCTTTTGATCTCTCCAGGCTGCCATTCTGCTACCGCCCCTCCCCCTCCCCTATGACCTGATACTCCGTACAGGAAGAAGACTGGAGGTGCATAGAAGAGAAGTAAATGTAAATACTGAGAACCTCCAGTCCATTTTAAGCTGTCTTGTGTCACTCACTGTTCAGCTGTCGGGCCCCTGACTGCAGTTGCACAGTGTGTTACAGGTATGGGATGGATGCATCAGAGCAGGCCGTCTTGAAGGAATTTGGGGGTCCCAAGCAAAATGGACATGGAAGCCCCCCCCCTTGATGTTCACGCACGTCACGCTCTAGGGCCTGTTTCAGGACGTAGTAACGCCAGCCTTTGAATGCTGGGAGTGTGACGTGAGCGAATGTCTATACAAGGCCCCTACATTAGGTGCAGCACAGTTCCCCCCCACGTTAGGTGCGGCACAGTTCCCCCCACGTTAAGTGCGGCACAGTCCCCCCCACATTAGGTGTGGCACAGTTCCCCCCACGTTAGGTGCGGCACAGTTCCCCCCACGTTAGGTGTGGCACAGTTCCCCCCACGTTAGGTTCGGCAGAGTTCCCCCCACATTAGGTGCAGCAGAGTTCCCCCCACATTAGGTGCAGCAGAGTTCCCCCCCACATTAGGTGCAGCAGAGTTCCCCCCACATTAGGTGCAGCAGAGTTCTCCCCACATTAGGCTAGCAGTGTTCCCCACATTAGGTGCAGTATAGTTCCCCACATTAGGTGCAGTATAGTTCTCCCCACATTTGATGCAGTATAGTTCTCCACATTAGGTGCAGTATAGCTCCCCACATTAGGTGCAGTATAGTTCTCCACATTAGTATAGTCCCCCACATTAGGTGCAGTATAGTTCCCCACACTAGGTGCAGTATAGTTCTCCACATTAGTATAGTCCCCCACATTAGGTGCAATATAGTTCTCCACATTAGGTGCAGTATAGTTCTCCACATTAGGTGCAGTATAGTTCTCCCCACATTCGGTGCAGTATAGTTCCCCCACATTTGGTGCAGTACAGCTCTCCACATTAGGTGCAGTATAGTTCTCCACATTAGGTGCAGTATAGTTCCCCCACATTAGGTGCAGTATAGTCCCCCCACAGTAGGTGCAGCATAGTTCTCCACATTAGGTGCAGTATAGTTCTCCCCACATTAGGTGCAGTATAGTCCCCCACATTAGGTGCAGTATAGTTCTCCACATTAGGTTGGCAGTATAGTTTACCCCACATTAGGTTGGCAGTATAGTCCCCCCACATTAGGTGTAGTATGTTCCCCCACAGACATACAGCCTCCAGCCATACAGTGTATGGCTGGAGGCTGTATGCCTGTTTACTTCCCTACTTCAGTGTTCTGACCACTGCTCCTTTCGTCCAGCCACCATAGCAGTAGGTCCCGGGACTGGAGGAGCGGTGGTCGGAGCACTGATGCTGATGGGCCGCTGTTCACTTACCATGCTGGCCAGCACATGTCCTGTTCGCTGCTCCGCTCCTCTGCGTTGCTTTCCAATAAGCGCACGCACAGGACGGGGCAATAGCCCCGTTCCCCCCCACCCCCCCCCCGTGGATCTGCCACTGCATGCATTATATACACACACACAACACACTGTATACATTACATACTGTACATGCATGCTTCATACACACACATACTGTATACATTACATACTGTACATGCATGCTTCATACACACAGAGATACTGTACACATTACATACTGTGCATGCATGCTTCATGCACACACAACACACTGTACACATGATATACTGTACATGCATGCTTCATACACACACAGATACTGTACACATTACATACTGTGCATGCATGCTTCATGCACACACAACACACTGTACACATTACATACTGTACATGCATCATATACACACACACACACACACACCGTAAACATTACATACTGTACATGCATGCTTCATACACTCACAACACACTGTACACATTACATACTGTACATGCATCATACACACACACACATACTGTACACTAGAGATGAGCAAACTTACAGTAAATTTGATTCGTCACGAACTTCTCGGCTCGGCAGTTGATAACTTTTCCTGCATAAATGAGTTCAGCTCTCAGGTTCTCCCGTGGGCTGGAAAAGGTGGATACAGTGATAGGAGACTCTTTCCTAGGAATGTATCCACCTTTTCCAGCCCACCAGAGCACCTGAAGGCTGAACAAATTTATGCAGGAAAAGTCATCAGCTGCCGAGCCGAGAAGTTCGTGACAAATCAAATTTACTGTAAGTTCGCTCATCTCTACTGTACACATTACATACCGTACATGCATCATATACACACACACACACACACACACTGTACACATTACATACTGTACATGCATTATACACACACATACTGTACACATTACATACTGTACATTCATCATACACACACACTGTACACATTACATACTGTACATGCATCATACACACACAACATACTGTACACATTACATACTGTACATGCATCCTACACACTCACACACTGTACACATTACATACTGTACATGCACCATACACACACATACTGTACACATTACATACTGTACATGCATCATACACACACACACTGTACACATTACATATTATACATGCTTCATACACACACAACACACTGTACACATTACCTACTGTACATGCATCATACACACACTGTACACATTACATACTGTACATGCATCATACACACACACTGCACACATTACATACCGCACATGCATCATTCACACACACACACACACACACACACTGTACACATTACATACTGTACATGCATCATACACACACACTGTACACATTATATACTGTACATGCATCATACACACACAGATACTGTACATATTACATACTGTACTTGCATTATACACACACATACTGTACACATTACATACTGTACATGCATCATACACACACACACACTGTACACATTACATACTGTACATGCATCATACACACGCAACATACTGTACACATTACATACTGTACATGCATCATGCACACACATACTGTACACATTGCATACTGTACATGCTTCATACACACAACACACTGTACACATTACCTACTGTACATGCATCATACACACACTGTACACATTACATACTGTACATGCATCATACACACAACATACTGTACACATTACATACTGTACATGCATCATACACACACACTGTACACATTACATACTGTACATGCACCATACACACACATACTGTACACATTACATACTGTACATGTATCATACACACACACACACTGTACACATTACATACTATACATGCTTCATACACACACAACACACTGTACACATTACCTACTGTACATGCATCATACACACACTGTACACATTACATACTGTACATGCATCATACAAACACACACACTGTACACATTACATACTGTACATGCACCATACACACATACTGTACACATTACATACTGTACATGTATGTATCATACACACACACTGTACACATTACATACTATACATGCTTCATACACACACAACACACTGTACACATTACCTACTGTACATGCATCATACACACACTGTACACATTACATATTGTACATGCATCATACACACACACACACACACTGTACACATTACATACCGTACATGCATCATACACACACACACTGTACACATTACATACTGTACATGCACCATACACACACATACTGTACAGATTACATACTGTACATGTATCATACACACACACACTGTACACATTACATACTATACATGCTTTATACACACACAACACACTGTACACATTACCTACTGTACATGCATCATACACACACTATACACATTACATACTGTACATGCATCATGCACACACACACACTGTACACATTACATACTGTACATGCATCATACACACACAGATACTGTACATATTACATACTGTACATGCATTATACACACACATACTGTACACATTACATACTGTACATGCATCATACACACACACATTGTACACATTACAGACTGTACATGCATCATACACACAACATACTGTACACATTACATACTGTACATGCATCATACACACATACTGTACACATTACATACTGTACATGCTTCATACACACACAACACACTGTACACATTACCTACTGTACATGCATCATACACACACTGTACACATTACATACTGTACATGCATCATACACACACGGTACCCATTACATACTGTACATGCATCATACACGCACACTGTACACATTACATACTGTACATGCATCATACACACACAGAAACTGTACATATTACATACTGTACATGCATTATACACACATACTGTACACATTACATACTGTACATGCATCATACACACACACTGTACACATTACATACTGTACATGCATCATACACACAACATACTGTACACATTACATACTGTACATGCATCATACACACACATACTGTACACATTACATACTGTACATGCTTCATACACACACAACACACTGTACATATTACCTATTGTACATGCATCATACACACACAACACACTGTACATATTACATACTGTGCATGCATCATATACACACATACTGTACACATTACATACTATGCATACATCATATACACACACATACTGTACACATTACATACTATACATGCTTCATACACACACAGATAGAATAGATCAGTGTTACCCAACCAGGATGCCTACAGAGGTTGCAAAACTACAACTCCCAGCATCCCCAGACAGCCTTTTGCTGTCTGGGCATGCTGGGAGCTGTAGTTTTGCAACAACTGGAGCCACCCTGGTTGGCAAACACTGGTATAGATACAAACATACACTTTACATATAGTCATCCACAGTAGTAACACACACACAGGCATAGTACATAGACATACACATATGTACACACATATATATCCACACACACATGCTTATACACACACACACACATATATATATATATATATATATATATATATACATACACACACACACACGCTTATACATAAATACATGCAGGGACACCTACTATAGTCAGGCCCCATGTTGAACAGCCTTTCCTCACAGCTCTCTCCTCACCCCTCCCCCTCCTCCTGCTCAGACACTGAAGGCTGAGAGAAGAGTCCGGGCTGAGGGAAGATACCAAGTGCAGCTTTGGAGTTCTTCTCACCTCACCACAATCATGCTCCCCCGAGCATGATTGTGGTGAGGTGAGAAGAACTCCAAAGCTGCAAATTAGTTTAGTTTAAAAACATGTCAGACATTCAGGGGCCCTCTTGTTTGGGTGCCTGGTGCAGGGAGCACTAACTCCAAGAGCAGGATTGTTAATCGCTACAGGACGGGCAAGCACTGGCTGTGCTCGGGGCCCCCCAGCCAGCTCGGGGCCCAAAGCAATTGCTTGGTTTGCCTGTCCTGTAGCGACGGGCCTGCATCAGAGTCAAGGTGTCACCCCACCAGAGGGTGTCACCCGGTGTGGTCAGCCCCCACAGCCCCCCATAGCAACGCCACTGCTATGTAACTTTGTAACTAAGTTATAGATAGACAGTTCTACTTGTCTATTAACTCCTTAAGGACCAGGCCATTTTACACCTTAGGACCAGAGCGTTTTTTGAACATCTGACCACTGTCACTTTAAACTTTAATAACTCTGGAATGCTTTTAGTTATCATTCTGAGTCCAAGATTGTTTTTCGTGACATATTCTACTTTAACATAGTGGTAAAATTTTGTGGTAACTTGCATCCTTTCATGGTGAAAAATCCCCAAATTTGATGAAAAAAATGAAAATTTAGCATTTTTCTAACTTTGAAGCTATCTGCTTGTAAGGAAAATGGATATTCAAAATATATATATATATATATTTTTTTTTATCACATATACAATATGTCTACTTTATGTTTGCCTCATAAAATTGATGATTTTTTTCTTTTGGAAGACACCAAAGGGCTTCAAAGTTCAGCAGCAATTTTCAAATTTTTCACAAAATTTTCAAACTCACTATTTTTCAGTGACCAGTTCAGTTTTGAAGTGAATTTGAAGGGTCTTCATATTAGAAATACCCCATAAATGACCCCATTATAAAAACTAAACCCCCCAAAGTATTCAAAATGACATTCAGTAAGTTTTTTAACACTTTAGGTGTTTCACAGGAATAGCAGCAAAGTGAAGGAGAAAATTCAAAATCTTCATTTTTTATACTCGCATGTTCTTGTAGACCCAATTTTTTTAAATTTTTGCAAGGGGTAAAAGGAGAAAATGTTTACTGGTATTTGTAGCCCAATTTCTCTCGAATAAGCACATACCTCATATGTCTATGTAAATTGTTCGGCAGGCGCAGTAGAGGGCTCAGAAGGGAAGGAGCGACAAGGGGATTTTGGAGAGAACATTTTTCTGAAATGGTTTTTGGGGGGCATGTCACCTTTAGGAAGCCCCTATTTTTACATAAAATGCTTGTTTTTAAAAAGGTTAATACCCCCCAAAATTTGAAGCCCAATTTCTTCCGATTCAGAAAACACCCCATATGATGGTGAAAAGTGCTCTACTGGCGCACTACAGGTCTCAGAAGAGGAGTAGTCACATTTGGCTTTCTGGAAGCAAATTTTGCTCTGGGGGCATGCCACATTTAGTAAGCCCCTATGGTGCCAGGACAGCAAAAAAAAAAAAAATAACACATGGCATTATATTTTGGAAACTAGACCCCTTGGGGAACATAACAAGGGGTAAAGTGAACCTTAATACCCCACAGGGGTTTCACGTCTTTTGCATATGTAAAAAATAAATAAAACATTTTACCGAAAATGCTTGGTTTCCCAAAAATTTAGCATTTTTACAAAGGGTTAAAGCAGAAGATACCCCCCCCCCCCCCCCAAAAAAAAATTTGAATCCCAATTTCTCCCGATTCCGAAAACACACCATAGGGGGGTGAAAAGTGCTCTGCTGGCGCACTACAGGTCTCAGAATAGGAGTAGTCACATTTGGCTTTTTGGAAGCAAATTTTGCTCTGGGGGCATGCCGCATTTAGGAAGCCCCTATGGTGCCAGGACAGCAAAAAAAAAAAAAAAAAAAAAAACACTTGGCACTATATTTTGGAAACTAGACCCCTTGGGGAACATAACAGGGGGTAAAGTGAACCTTAATACCCCACAGGGATTTCACGACTTTTGCATATGTAAAAAAATATTTTTTTTTTTTCACTAAAATGTGGGTTTCCCCACAAATTTCACATTTGTGCAAGGGTTAATAGTAAAAAAGACCCCACAAAATCAAATGCACTGCAGGAGCGCCACAAGGCTCAGAAGAGAAGGAGTCACATTTGCAAGCTTTGCTGAAATGGGGGGGACATGTTGCATTTAGGAAGCCCCTATGGTGCCAGGACAGCAAAATACCCCCCACATGCACACCATTTTGGAAACTAGACCCCTTGAGGAATGTAACGAGGGGTAAAGTAAGCCTTAATACCCCACAGAGGTTTCACAACTTTTGCATATGTATAAAAAAAATCACAAAAATGTGTGTTTCCCCCCAAATATTACATTTTTACAAGAGCAGAAAAGACACCCCAAAATTTGTAAATACATTTCTTTGGAGTAAGGACATACCTTATTTTTTGATGATTTAGGCTTGGCGGGTGCACAGCAGGTCTTGCTTGAGTGGGAGCACAGTCAGGGACCTTGAGCTTAATATGGAGCCAGGATGTGGGACCCCCCCCCTCAAGGAGCGTTAATGGGGGAGCACTAAGCCCTAAAATAGGGGAACACTATTGGGGACAACGGGCCGTAACTGGGGTAGACAGGTGGGGTACAGAGGCCCGTAATATGGGGTGCAGTGGGCCAGAAAATTATAAAACATAATAAAACAGGATATGTTCCCAGAATGATGACCCAGAGCATAGCCAAAACTAAAAAAATATGCCCGCCCCAAACCCTATGCTCTGAGTCATCATTCTGGGAATGTGATGTGTATGGCTGTCCCTAACCTGTTGCCTCAAATGCGCACCTGCTCAGGTGGAGAGAGAGCACTGCGCATTTGAGGCAACATAAAAAAGTCCCCGATGATAGTGACTCAGTGACCTATGACCCATTTTTGAAAAAACACCCCCAGAGGTCTTATCAGGGTTTTTTTTTTAGTTTTTTGGGGGGCAATTTAGTGATATATGGGGGTTATATTTTGGAATGTACTTTGGACTTGGTACATTGGTCAAATTATGGAAAATTCTAATGAAAAGGGAAAATTTAGTGCTCCACGGAAGTGTGATACTCCCTGAAGCAGCCTATGCAGAGTCCCGGATTATCTGGGCAAGTGTCACATTGATACCTGGTGTCCCTCCTTATCCCCTTCCTGTAACACCCTCTGCATTTTTTCTGGGATCACCCCTTCCTTCGAGTGGGGGGGATATCACCTGGAAAGTGTTGGCCTGGGACGATCCTGGCGCCTATAACTCCAGACCCTTGGGTCCGCCCTGATCTTTCCCGGTCAGCAAAGTCAGGAACCTTAGGACTTCTTTTTGGTACTGGAGGAATGTTCCTGTGTTGCCAGCGTACTGGGATAGTACAAAAGCGTTGTACATGGCAACCTGTACCAAGTAGACCGCAACTTTTTTGTACCATGCCCGTGTTTTCCGCATGGCGTTGTATGGCTTGAGGACTTGATCTGAGAGATCAACTCCCCCCATATACCGATTGTAGTCCAGAATACAATCGGGCTTGAGGACCGGTCCCACGGTACCTCGCACAGGGACAGGGGTGCTGCCGTTCCCATGAATAGTGGTGAGTATAAGGACATCCCTCTTATCCTTATACTTCACCAACAACAGGTTATCGTGGGTCAGGGCACGGGACTCAACCTTGGGGATAGGCGACTGGACCAAATTTAGAGGGAGGCCTCTCTGGTTCTTCCACACGGTCCCAGAAGCGGACGTGGATCTGGCGGAAAGGGATTTGAACAGAGGGATGCTGGTATTAAAATTATCCAGGTACACGTGGAAACCCTTATCCAGCAATGGGTGCATAAGGTCACAAACGAGTTTCCCGCTAACACCCAGAGTGGGGAGACATTCTGGGGGTTCAATATGGGAATCTCGTCCCTCACATACTCTAAACTTGAGAGTGTACCCGGAGGTACTCTCACAAAGTTTATAGAGCTTCACGCCATACCGCGCCCGCTTCAAGGGAATATACTGGTGGAAGATGAGTCTCCCCTTAAAACTGATGAGAGACTCATCTACCGAGAGGTCCCTGAGGGGTACATAGGCCTCCAAAAATTTGGCCCCAAAGAGATCGATGACCGGCCTCACTTTGTAAAGCCGGTCATGGGCGGGATCACCTCGGGGCGGACATGCCGCATTATCTGAATAATGCAGGCATTTCTGAATGGCCTCAAACCGCCTCCGTGTCATCGCCATACCGTAAAGCGGGGTCTGATAGAGGACGTCCCCACTCCAGTACTGACAAGCACTTGGTTTTTTGACCAGGCCCATATGCAGCGTGAGGCCCCAAAATGTCCTCATTTCCGCTGCATCAATGGCGCACCATTCATTGGGCCTGGCCAAAACAGAATCAGGGTGGTGGGCAATGAACTGCTGGGTATACAAGTTCGTTTGCTCCACCATGTGATTGACCAGGCTGTCACTAAAAAAAAAGTTCAGATCAGTGAAGCCAGCATGGTCAATCCAGATTCCTGAGTCGCCAACAAACTCAGGAATCCGAGGCTGATAACCCTCTGGGGGGCTCCAGACAGGGTCATCGGAAGGGGGCTCCGGTGCACTTGTCTGGGGGGCCGGACTCCTATTACGAGCGGCATTGCCACTCGTACTAGTGTCGGCCACTGGGTCACTCTCATGGGGGGTGCGTGGCCTCACCTGGCGGCATCTCCACCGCCATACAGGGGACTCATCATCACTACTAGATGATGAGGAGGGCGAGGAAGAACACAAAAAAGTCGGATCTTCCTCGTCCTCACTGGCAGATTCGGAGTTGGAGGCTAAAAAAGCGTAAGCCTTTTTTCTATGGTTGCGGGGGGGGGGGGGCAGTGGCGGGGGGAGGGTGTGTGTGCAGGGGGGCAGGGAAGTATGCACTGTGTGGTGCTTGGTGTAAAAAAAGTGTAATACAGTAATAGAAAAAAAAAAAAAAGCTGCGGCCAAAAAAAAAAAAAGAGTGGCAAAAGCAGCTCCCTGAACCCCTAATAGGACCTGGGGTAAGGGATCAGACCCTAATAGGACCCTGGGGGACCTATTAGGGGGTCAGGGGGGGATTTTTTTTTATATATAAAAAAAAAAAAGCTGTGGCCCAAAAAAAGGGGGATAGCGCACGCAGCTCTCTGAACCCCTAATAGGTCCCGGGGTCAGGGATCAGACCCAAATAGAACCCTGGGGACCTGTTAGGGGTCGGGGGGGTACTTTTTTTAACTTTTTTTTACTTTTACTTAACTTTTTTTAAGCTAATAAACTCCTACCTGTCCCTGAGGGGGGATCCACGGTTTCTTCTCACTGCTGCACCCACTGACTGAAGGAAGAGAGCGGGTGGAGCAGCGGGAAGGGACCGTTAACCCCTCCTCTGCTGCTCTGCTATTGGCCGGAGATCACCGGCCAATAGCAGCGTTGCTGGAGCGGTGACAGTAGTGTCACCGCTCCCCAGCAACGGCAGGTGATTGGCAGTGTATTGTACACCGCCGATCACCATTTATTTCCAGGTCATCGGGTCACAAGTGACCCGAATGACTCGAATCGCCGAAGATCGTTTGCGTGATTTCGCAAGTGATCTCCGGCGATCGCCGACATGCGGGGGTCCCGGGACCCCCCTCGGCATTTGCACGGCATGCCTGCTGAAGGATTTCAGCAGGAATGCCGTTCCGATCTCTGCCCGGCGCATGGCAGAGACCGGAGAAACACCAGGACGTCAGGGGACGTCCTTGGTCCTTAAGGCACAGGGTGCCAGGATGTCCCCGGACGTCCTTGGTCCTTAAGAGGTTAAACACATGGGACATAAAATGTATAAATGCCACCACCAGGATAATGCTCCATAACCAGTCAGTTCCACCACAAGGAACCTGTAAAAAGATTGAACATAAGCAGTTGTTGGGATTACAGCGCTGTCAGGGCTGAGACACTGAGTCTAAGTAGCGGGGAAAGCAAACCGGCTGTTAAAGGGGCATTCCAGGAAAAAACTTTTTTTATATATCAACTGGCTCCAGAAAGTTAAACAGATTTGTAAATTACTATTAAATTTAAAAATCTTAATCCTTTCAATAATTATCAGCTGCTGAAGTTGAGTTGTAGTTTTCTGTCTGACAACAGTGCTCTCTGCTGACATCTCTGCTTGTCTCGGGAACTGCACAGAGTAGAAGAGGTTTGCTATGGGGATTTGCTTCTAAACTGGGCGGTTCCTGAGACAGGTGTCATCAGAGAGCACTTAGACAGAAAAGAACAACTCAACTTCAGCAACTCATATTTTTTAATAGAAGTAATTTACATATCTGTTTAACTTTCTGGAGCCAGTTGATATATATATATATATATAAAAAAAAAAGTTTTTTTCCGGGATAATCCCTTTAAAGAGTACCTCAAATAGACAAGTCTCTGAGTAGACCCTTAACAAAGCTCAGGTGTGGATATCCACCGACTCCACTATAAACATCTAATACGTAAAAGTATGAACTATATTGTATTTCATTTCTTGAATAAATATTCAGACACTCACTGTAAGATGGTTCATTCTTGCTTTCTTTTATTTCATCTGTTCTGTAAAATTCAAAGCGTGTAAGATGGTGATTAGGTATACATCCATACTGGCAGAGGTCTTATTCACACTAGTTGGGAGCCATCAGGGTCTGACACGACGTTTCGGGGGAACGCCCCCTTACTCATGCGTGTTAGATCCTGGACTTCCAGAGTATTTTGAGGAGAATCCACACATGTAAGTAATTAAAGACTTTTTCTTAAGTTGGTAATAACCCAATTTCTATTTACTATTGTACTATTGTACTGACGTGTCATATTCCGGGGGAAAATAGAAATACAATAGTAAATAGAAATTGGGTTATTACCAACTTAAGAAAAAGTCTTTAATTACTTACATGTGTGGATTCTCCTCAAAATACTCTGGAAGTCCAAGATCTAACACGCATGAGTAAGGGGGCGTTCCCCCGAAACGTCGTGTCAGACCCTGATGGCTCCCAACTAGTGTGAATAAGACCTCTGCCAGTTTGGATGTATGCCTAATCACCATCTTACAAGCTTTGAATTTTACAGAACAGACGAAATAAAAGAAAACAAGAATGAGCCATCTAACAGTGAGTGTCTGACTATTTATTCAAGAAATGAAATACAATATAGCTCATGCTTTTACGTGTTAGATGTTAAAGAGTACCTGTCACCATTTTTTAAAAAAAAGTTTCTGTCCCTACTTGTTGCCCAACTATCCCTAACCCCTCCCTGCCTTTAAAAAAAAATCTAGCTTTCAAATTTTTCTTTTACTTACCTTATTGCTCACTGTGGCCAGAGCTTCAGGCCAAGGAAGTGGGCATTACTCAGCAGGCACAACTTCACTGAAACCTGCTGGGGGCTTTCTTCCGTTCTCTGCTCATCTATGCTGCGCTCCACGTTGTAAGCACAAATAGATGAGCGGCCAATTGCAGGGAGGAGGAGTATAGGAGCATTGTCGGTCCTGCCGTGCTGCGATTCTGCTGAGACCCGGGACTGATATATATAAAGAAAATGGTGTGTTTTTGTAAAAATAATAAGTAATTTAGAAAAATGCCCCAGTGTTCCCCAGAGTGCCCAAGTATGCCCCAGTGTTCTGCATTATATCTGATTGACAGGCAGGGAGTGGAGCTGTGCTTATCAGTGTCCCAGCTGCACTGTCAGTGTTCGGACTCATGCCAGGCTTGTGGCTGGGAAATCTAGAGAGACCCCTAGTGGTCATTTCAAAGAAAGCTAAAAATATATATAAATAGACTTTTTTTTAACAGCAATGCCATTTAAAAGTTGTTTATTACAATGTAATGAACAACATATGAAATAGTTTTTGGTGACAGGTACACTTTAGTGGATAGATACCTAAAATAGCTGGCTAAATGACTAGATCACTAGGCAAACTCGTACACAGACAAATGAAAAATAAAGGAAAAAGGAGCTAATCTTTCTACATAGCCCAAATAGCCGTTAACTTGCTATTTTATCATATAGCATGATACAAAACAGGTACATACAACTGTAATAGATTTATTATCCTGTTATTTTATCATACCGTACTAGACTAAACAGGTGCACACTGTTGTAACACATGGGACCCCTAATGTGATGAAAAGTAAATAACACATGTACTGCTATGTCACCTATGACTAGAAGCAAAAATTTGTAATAAAGACATCCCCTAAATTACAACCAGAATAAGCCAATAGGAAAAACCCATAAAAATAGTCCAAGATAGGACAAGTACGGAAAATTCTACTGAGAACAGTACATACACAAAGTATCTGGTGACACAATTTAGTTAATGGTAGGGGGATGGTTTAACAGGGGGTATAGGATAAAGAGTCTGAGATTCTCAGAGGTAACCAGGGTGTCCTCACTTATTTAATGGGGAGGGGATAGGAAATCCTAACAACGGGGCCTAGGGGCCTAAAGCTACCCGTGGTCCATCCTGAATACATACCCTAAGGCCTGCACGACATGAACGTCCTTAAAAGAATAAAAGGACAGTACCGTAGAATCAGGAACCTCCTAAAGGGCCCTATCATGCCCTACCCTAGGAAGGTGTTCTTCTTCCATATGGGAAGGGGAGGTAGTTATCTGGTTAGATAAAGGGGGCAATCTTTCATTAAAGCTGTGTATGGAAACTGGTTAAGTTTAAATATTCACCTACACTCTGGCTGTTGGATGCCATGAATTTGATCAGACAAGGGTTTCCCTGGTGGTAGTTGTTTATGTGGTTAGAGATTGGGTGTCTTTTTTGTTTTGGGCATCCCCCAAATGGTCCAAAAACCTCTTTCTGAGCTCTTGATAGGTCTTACCCACATATTTTTTAGGACATGGACAGGCGGCAACATATATCACTCCTTTAGTACTACGGTCAATGAACTGTTTAAGACAATAAGATCTCCCTGTGTCTGGGTCCTCAAAGAATTTAGTTTTCAAAGAATTTAGGGCAAGCTTGACAATGCCCACATAGGTACGACCCCATAACCAATGTCAAGTTTAGCCAGGTCTATTAAGATGGAGGTGTTGGTGGCATAAAACTATGTACAAGGGAATCACACAAACTTCACCCTTTCCGAAAAGTGATTGCTGGAGTATTACCAATTACCAATCACAGGGAAAGGGATCAGGGTCAAGTCTTCAAATATTAAAATGTCTCGAAAGAATATTTCTTACTTCAGTGGAAGCAGAATCAAACGTGCCAATGATTCTTAAAGGGGTACTCCGGCCCTAAGACATCTTATCCCCTATCCAAAGGATAGGGGATAAGATGTCTGACCAAGGGGGTCCCGCCGCTGGGGACCCCCGCAATCTTGCATTCGGCACCCACCTCTTTGAGCTGCACGCCGCGCTGCAAGCTCATAAACTGCTGGGTGCCGACCACGGGGCCGGAGTATTGTGACGTCACGACTTCACCCCCGTGTAACCTCACAACCGGCCCAGCTATGCAAGTCTATGGGAGGGGGTGTGTCGCCATTTTTTCAGATCTAGAAAGATTGGAACATTGTCTGTTGGGCGATACAGGGATGGACTCCAGGTCCCCCATGACCAAGTCTATGCATCAGACATCCCCTATTGGGGGCATTGCCACTCTTGGGTTTACAATCTGAAAAGACCCTCCCCTCGTGGTCTTTAATTTTCTGCAAGTAAGGCTGATAAGTTATGTGCTGCCTGAAGTTCAGCAACAGGAAGGAAAGATACTCGGCTGAGCACTCTCACCTGCGCACGGACTGACCGGTAATGCTCCCGGTCTAAAGACAGCAAATAGAAAAAAGATGTCCAGAACTGAGTGCAATAAATCAGGAACTTTATTGAAGATCATATGGATAGCACAGAAAACACCAACACGTTTCAGGTCAAGCTGGACCCTTAGTCATGCCATGCCATGCTGTCACGATGCCGGCTGGCAGGAGGTGGATCCTCTGTGCCAGAGAGGGATTGGCGTGGACCGTGCTAGTGGACCGGTTCTAAGTCACTACTGGTGTTCACCAGAGCCCGCCGCAAAGCGGGATGGTCTTGCTGCGGCGGTAGTGACCAGGTCGTATCCACTAGCAACGGCTCAACCTCTCTGACTGCTGAAGATAGGCGCGGTACAAGGGAGTAGACAGAAGCAAGGTCGGACGTAGCAGAAGGTCGGGGCAGGCAGCAAGGATCGTAGTCAGGGGCAACGGCAGGAGGTCTGGAACACAGGCTAGGAACACACAAGGAAACGCTTTCACTGGCACAATGGCAACAAGATCCGGCGAGGGAGTGCAGGGGAAGTGAGGTATACATAGGGAGTGCACAGGTGAACACACTAATTAGAACCACTTGCGCCAATCAGCGGCGCAGTGGCCCTTTAAATCGCAGAGACCCGGCGCGCGCGCGCCCTAGGGAGCGGGGCCGCGCGCGCCGGGACAGGACCGACGGAGAGCGAGTCAGGTACGGGAGCCGGGGTGCGCATCGCGAGCGGGCGCCACCCGCATCGCGAATCGCATCCCGGCTGGAGGCGGTATCGCAGCGCACCGGGTCAGTGGATCTGACCGGAGCGCTGCAGTAGCGAGAGTGTAGCGAGCGCTCCGGGGAGGAGCGGGGACCCGGAGCGCTCGGCGTAACACATGCACTCAGCGCTGGACATCTTTCTTCAAAGTTCAGCAACAGTCATGCCCTGATTAGATGCTTCCCTTTTATCTCTGAGTTCATAAAATTTAGGCCAACGTAATTTATTGAATAAATAATTGAATAAAATTTAATAAAATATAAAATATCTCATTGTTGGTACAAATGATAGAACCTTAGACTTGTTTCTGCAAATCAGTGAAATGATTTTGTGTGAGATTGATAATCTGGGAGACGAAGATGACATAGAAGATGATAATGGTGCCAAGCCCCCCTTGTTTACACGTTTTTTGGGAAGGATTGGATCTATTATTAGGTGGGGACCTTCCCTGTCTGCCAGTTTGTCTATGTAAACCTCTGGCTCTGTATCCCCTTTGGTTACCTCAGCCTCTTTCAGATCTAGTATTAAATTTTTCAGTATCTGAATAATTATTGTCAGTTTCTGTATCCCTGGAAGGATGACTCTTAGACAAAACAGAATATCCCGAGTTCTCCTTAAAATCGTGTAGATTGCGAATGGATTGTGAATGTTTATGTTCTTTCAACTGAAAAGGAAATCTTTCTATGATGTTTTGTAGTTGTATCTCTTTTGGGCAGAACTCGGTATCTGTCTTGATTTTAAGAACCATCTCCTAAGTTCTGTTTTCCCTCTTCTAACAGGATCCTCAGAAACTTTAGCGAACATTCAGTAGCTGTCTCCTCCCACTTTTTTAAGACTGTCGCTGTTCTTAATCTTTGAGTAGGTAAGATGGGTACCCATAGCCCCTAAGGATGATGCTGTGCTTCAAATAATTCTTGAAGCACTGCACCTCCTAAAGTGAGGTCACAAACTTTTTGTGGCAATGCATCAATTCTTTGAAGGCGGCACATAAGGATGGCGTTGATTTGGGTTGCCAAAATACCTTCTCCGAAAAAATTGATCTGGCTTCAGTAAGCCAGTTATCAATGTTTCAGATACAAATCCAGCCATCCAGCCAAAAACAAGCAAATAAATGTGTACTAACTATGACTGCATGTGTGCCTTGTTTATATAACCCCTCAGGCATAAAAACTAGAGGTGCCATAAAATATAACATTTAAAAGAGCTGTATTGAAAACCACCAAAAAAGCAAAATGTGTATTCCCAGAATAGTGACACAGTATTTAGAAAACTATATATATATACATATATATATATATATATATATATATATATATATATACATATATATATATATATATAGCAAAATCATCGGTAGTTGCAGTATCTTGTAATACCTTTTTTATTGGACTAACAGCATTTTGTAGAGACAAGCTTTCGGGATTCCTCCCTTTATCAAGTCATAAGCATTTCTGAACTCACAAGGAGAAAACACTTTCTATCTCACAAAATATGCAGGGGTTAAATTATGTTGTTTTAACCCCTGCATATTTTGTGAGATAGAACGTGTTTTCTCCTTGTGAGCTCAGAAATGCTTATGACTTGATAAAGGGAGGAATCCTGAAAGCTTGTCTCTACAAAATCTTGTTAGTCCAATAAAAAAAAGGTATTACAAGATACTGCAACTACCGATGATTTTGCTTTTTGTATCAGTGGACTAATATGGCTACTCCTAACTACTATATATATATATATATATATATATATATATATAAATATATATATATATATATATATATACACACACTGAAATAAGAATAATTAGGTTAGGTCTCCCAATATTACAAAAAAACTGAATTGACTAGAAGGGAACCTCTAAAACATAGTTTTTAATATGCACTAGAATACACAGCAGTACTGCTAAGATAAATTCAAAGTGATGGATGTCCACTAAATCGCACAGTGTGAACTGGTTACTTAATTCACCTGATGGGGACATTCTAGAATTCCCATACTATAATATTGTGCATATACACTATTTGTATGCTGTGATAATATACATCAATAACTGTATGCTGGTCAAACGTCCGTGACAATAACCATTTTCCCTGCGAGGACAATTCAATACCACACTGAACCGGATATCTTGGAGTGCATGATTTAGTGGACATCCATCACTTTGAATTTATCTTAGCAGTACTGCTGTGTATTCTAGTCGAAAGAGAGTTACCTGATTGGAGGTGCGGTTGTGCTAAGTGTGAACAGCGGACGTGTTATCTATAGTCCGCATACATTGGTGGACTAGATATCTTGGTTCACTTATCCTTTGAAACAGAGTACTGGAACCCTATTTAGGATATTATCTTCAGTAGCTAGTTATTAGCACTTCAAGCGGCCTATTATGCATTATATTATGTAATAGTATTGTTCAGGAATGGTTATTGTTTTGTGAATTATGTTTGTGTTATCTGCATAGCGGGCTGTCTCTCCTGTGATTATATGAGGTGTTAGTGGTTACATAACAGTGACTTAGCCTTACTACTGGAGAGATGATGCGCTCTGCTTAGATACACTTATATAGCAGGACACTGATGGCGGCCTTATAATATATATATTACTTTTTTTATTGTCTATTTTTCTCCTTTTTATACTACCTTTGTAAATTTTTAGATGTGCATATTAAAAGCTATGTTTTAGAGGTTCCCTTCTAGTCAATTCAGTTAATATATATATATATATATATATATATATATATATATATATATATACAATTTAGACCCATTCACAGGTCTCACCAGTCAACATTGACACAATAAGTAAAGGTAGGAGGGCGGCACTGGATATTTGCCGTGCACGTGGAGGATAACAAATCCAATCATAGAAAAGACTCCCGGCACCGGTGCCGGGAGTCTTTTCTACGATAACATTGACACAATCACTGACAACACATTTCTAGATTGGCTTTAGCAAAAAAATCCCTTTGTGACCACAGTTTACCCAACTTCTGATGGCTACTTCCAGCACAATAACACATCATGTCACAAGGCTGACATGATCTCAAACTGGTTTCTTGAACATGACAAGTTTACTATACTCCAATGGTTGAGTTTACTGTACTCTAATGGCCTCCACAGTCACTAGATCTTACTCCAATAGATCACCTTTGGGATGTGATGGAGCAATACATTCACAACATGAATGTGCAGCCAACAAATCTACAGTAACTGCTTGATGCCAACATGTCCATATGGAACAAAATCTCTGAAGAATATTTCTAGCACCTTGTAGAAAGTATGCAATGAAGAATGAAGACATTTCTGAAGGCAAAAGGGGGTCCAGCCCAGTGCTAGCAAGGTGTACCTAATAAAGTGGCAAGTGAGTGTAATGTCTCTCTATGTACTATGAAGTTAGTGTCTCTGGGAGAATAAAAATATCACATCATTGAAGCTGCTCATATTTATACATTTTTTTACATAATTCACTCTTTACACTAATTTTTGTCTCTGCTTTCTCAGAATTTTTTTTTTTGTAATTTACAGTACTAATCAAAATTGTGTACACAGCTTTTTCTTTTCATAAAAACTATAAAGAAACACGTACTTTGTAGAATTACCATATTTTTTACGCCGTATAAGACACACTTTTTCTTCCCCAAAACTCGGGGGGGAAAGTTGGTGCGTCTTATACGGCAAATACACATTAAAACCTGTCCTATCGCGGCGGTCCCTGCCGCCATCACCGATCGCAGTGATGCCCTGTATTAACCGTCCAGACGCGGCGATCAAAGCTGACCACCGCGTCTGAAGCAAAAGTGACACCGACCCGGCTGCTCAGTCAGGCTGTTCGGGACCACCGCGACGAAATCGTGGAGTCCCGAACAGCTTACAGGACACCGGGAGGGACCTTACCTGCCTCCTCGGTGTCTGCTCCGTGCCGGGATCCCCTGCATGGCCAGCGCTCTCTTTCGTCATCATCACGTCGTCGCGCACGCCGTCCCGTCATCCAAAAGGAGCGGCGTACGTAGCGACGTCATGGCAGCGATGGAGAGCGAGGATACTGGGCAGCAGAGATGTTCCGGAGTGACGGGGACACCCCGGGGACGCGGCAACAGCGATGGAGGGCGACATCCAGGGTAGTGGTGACCGGTTCGGAGCGGCGGGGACACATGAGTATTACCTCCTTTACCAGTTGTTTTCAACCTGCGGACCTCCAGATGTTGCAAAACTACAACTCCTGGCATGCCCGGACAGCCAACGGCTGTCCGGGCATTCTGGGAGTTGTAGTTTTGCAATGTCTGGAGGTCCGCAGGTTGAAGGTTCAGAATCTTTTTTTCTCTAGATTTTCATCCTTTAAAATTGGGTGCGTCTTATATGCCAAGGGCGTCTTATATGGTGAAAAGGTAAGTAGTAAACAAAAAAGTGAAGCAGAATGTTTTACTGTTCAGATTCTTCAAAGTTGCCGCCTTTTGCTTTGATGACAGCTTTGTACATTCTTGACATTCTCTCAGCTTAATGAAGTAGTAACTGGAATAGTCTTAAATGAGTTTCTAGCGATGCTGGTCACTTGTTTGATGCTTTACCTTCACTCATCCTAAATTGATAAATTGGGTTTAGGTCATATGATGAAGCAGTTCATCACTCTCCTTCTGGGGCAGATGGTCAGATAGCCTTTATACAGCCTGGAGGAATGTTTGCGTTTATAGATCTACTGAAAAATAAATTATGGTCCCACTATGCGCAAACCAGATGGGATGGCCTGTCGCTGCAGAATGATGTGGCCATTCTAGCTAAGCGTGCCTTGAATTTTTAATAAATAACCAACAGTGTCACCAGCAAAGCCCCCACACCATCACAACTCTTCTGTGCTTCACAGTGGAACACCACTTATACAAAATGTTAACTTCCCTTTTCTTCAACTCACAAAAACACAGTGGTTGGAACCAAAAATGTTGCCTTATCAGATCAAAGTACATATTGCCACTGGTTGAGTGGTTCTTGCATAATGTAAATTAGAACAGTGTAAGAAACTGATACTCATCCTACCTCTGTACAACACATCTGATTGTCTCAAATGCATTAGAAAGGCAAGAAATTCTGCAAATTTACTCTTGAAAAGACAAACATGCTAATTGTAAACCATCTCGGCTGATTAAGAGAGAATGCCAAGAGTGTGCAAAAGTGTCATAATAACAACATGGAACTGATTTGAAGAATCTATAACATAAAAAACTGGTTTAATATCATTTTTTAACTTCTCACCTTTTATAAGCTTAGCCATAAAATGTGAGGAGAAAAAAAATCTAATAATTGAAGAAACTTATGATGCCTTCCAAATGCAGAACACTCCTAGAAGAGGAAATCATTTTCCCCTATATCTCTATGGCATTTGATTGTATTTGCTTGTGCTATTGATTTATTGATTGACATCCTAGCTAATCATTCATTTATTTTAAATTTCATTTTAAGTCCAACATTTTGTGCTACATAATTATATAATTAATGTTCATAACGGTTCCAACCCTCGGCTTTCTTAAATATACTTAAAGGGGTACTCCGGCGAAAACCTTTTTTCTTTTAAATCAACTGGTGGCAGAAAGTTAAACATATTTGTAAATGACTTCTATTAAAAAATCTTAATCCTTCCAGTACTTATTAGCTGCTGAATGCTACAGAGGAAATTCCTTTCTTTTTGGAACACTGATGACATCACGAACACAGTGCTCTCTGCTGACATTTCTGTCCATTTTAGCAACCATGCATAGCAGATGCATAGCAGATGTATGCTAAGGGCAGCATGGTGGCTCAGTGGTTAGCACTGCTGCATTGCAGTTCTGGGGACTTGGTTTCAAATCCCACTAAATACAACTATAAATAAAGCGTTATTATTATTATAATAACGTCAGCAGAGAGAACTGTGGTCGTGATGTCATCAGAGAGCATTCCAAAAAGAAAATAATTTCCTCTGTAGTATTCAGCAGCTAATAAGTGCAGGAAGGATTAAGATTTTTTAATGGAAGTAATTTACAAATATTCAGAAGGCAATGAAGGAATAGAAAGAATCGGCAACTCACCAGTCTTCTCTTTAGAAAAGGTTGCTTTATTCAAACATACTCACAGCATGAAATGCAATTAGGGAGAGGGATCGGTGCGGGGGGGGGGGGTAAAAAGTAGTAGGCGACAGATTCTGTTTCACTCGTTACACGAGCTTCATCCGGCCATGTCTACCTGGAACTCTGTGCTGCTTCTTATACAGGTGAGCGGCCAATCAGAAACTATTTTGGACCGCCCATCTGATCTGACGTACCTGGTGATGCTTCTTAGGGCATCGCCATTGGCTTTTAGTCGCCATTTTGGAAGTACGTCAGTAGAAGTTAGCAAAAAATTATATACTTGTAAAAAAATGTGTATATAGTGATACATTTAAAAACAAGGATACGGGTGTACAGGCTGTCAAAGAGGGGTTGAGAAGGTCTAAAAATCAGAAGAATTTACAGGATTCGTCACTGAAGCGTTATTTTTCATTCTAACGAATAGTACTTTCACTTTCGGAGATCGGTGGTATAGACAGGACACTGGGACCCCGATGGGTACCCCGGTGTCTTGTACATACGCCAATCTATTTTTAGCAGAGTTCGAGAGGCAATATATATATTCGTCGACTAATCCTTTTATCGGGCATTTGAAATTTTATGCCCGTTATGTCGACGATATGCTAATAGCCTGGGAAGGAACCGAATTATTATTTGAGAATTTTGTTAAATATTTGAATGATACTAATACTATGAATCTAGCTTTTACGTCCCAATTCGGCGGTCTTACAATAGAATTTCTTGACGTTAGATTAACTGTAAACCAGAATAAAATAGTAAGTACAGGTTATAGAAAAAAGATGGCGAATAATACCCTTCTTCACTATCAAAGTTCGCATCCTGCAACAGTAAAGAAGGGTGTTCCTTATGGACAATTTATCCGCCTAAAAAGGAATAATGCATCCGAGAGTACATATAATGAACAGGCAGACGATCTACAACAGCGATTAAGAGAAAGGCAATATCCACTTAAATTAATACAAGAAAGTAGAAAAAAAGCCACAGAAATAGAAAGAGTTAGCTTATTAAAAAACAAGAAAAATAAGGAATTTATTTCACCAGATCAGAAACGTTTTACATTCACGTTCCAGAATATTCCATTAAATAAAACCATAGAACAAGCTATTAGGCGGAATTGGTATATACTTGAAAGTGATGTAGAATTGAAGAATATAGCGTTGAAAAAAACCCTAATCTCGTACAGAAAAAATAAAATGATAGGAAATATCCTAAAGAAACAGGAGAAAACTAAGAATGCAGAAGGTACATGGCTTGAAAAACTGACTCCGAAGGGAAATTTCGCATGCAGGACATGTAGCTTCTGCAAATTTAACGCCGAATATAAAACAATGAGGATAGGAGCAATAACGCATACAGTATCAGAACTCATCACATGCAGAACAAAATATGTGGTTTATGTCATTTTTTGTCCCTGTGGGTTCTATTATATCGGGAAAACTATAAGACAATTATGCGCAAGAATTAGGGAACACCTATATTCTTTCCGCACACTCAAAGGAGCACCTAGACTTGTAACCCATATGATAGAGGCCCACAGAAGAAAAACTGACAATTTAAAATTTGCCGGGATCGAAAGAGTTAAATCTAAACCTGGGATTAACATCGACCAGTATTTATTACAAAGAGAAACTTACTGGATTATACATACTGCTGCAGTAGGTCCACTTGGCCTTAACGAGAAAGTTGACTATGCACCTTGTTTTTAAATGTATCACTATATACACATTTTTTTACAAGTATATAATTTTTTGCTAACTTCTACTGACGTACTTCCAAAATGGCGACTAAAAGCCAATGGCGATGCCCTAAGAAGCATCCCCAGGTACGTCAGATCAGATGGGCGGTCCAAAATAGTTTCTGATTGGCCGCTCACCTGTATAAGAAGCAGCACAGAGTTCCATGTAGACATGGCCGGATGAAGCTCGTGTAACGAGTGAAACAGAATCTGTCGCCTACTACTTTTTACCCCCCCCCCCCCCAGCACCGATCCCTCTCCCTAATTGCATTTCATGCTGTGAGTATGTTTGAATAAAGGAACCTTTTCTAAAGAGGAGACTGGTGAGTTGCCGATTCATTCTATTCCTTCATTGCCTTCTGAAGATTTGAACTTTTTGCCTAGTATCAGAGCACCACCACATCTCTATTTATACTTCTCCGTATAAGCGTCATACATGACTGTCCGTCAGAGCCTATAATAGCAGTGCCGAATATCACTTCTTTGCTTCAGTAATTTACAAATATGTTTAACTTTCTGCCACCAGTTGATTTAAAAGAAAAAAGGTTTTCAACGGAGTACCCTTTAACCCCTTAAGGAATCAGCCCATTTTGGTCTTAAAGACTCAGACAATTAAATTTTTACGTTTTCATTTTTTCCTCCTCGCCTTCTAAAAATCATAACTCTTTTATATTTTCATCCACAGACTAATATGAGGGCTTGTTTATTGCGCGACCACCTGTCCTTTGTAATGACATAACTCATTATATCATAAAATGTATGGTGCAACCAAAAAACACTATTTTTGTGGGGAAATTAAAAAGAAAAATGCAATTTTGCTAATTTTGGAAGGTTTCGTTTTCACGCCGTACAATTTATGGTAAAAATGACGTGTGTTCTTTATTCTGAGGGTCAATACGATTAAAATTATACCCATTATTACATACTTTTCTATTATTGTTGTGCTTAAAAAAAAATCACAAACTTTTTAACCAAATTAGTACGTTTTTAATCCCTTTATTTTGATGACCTCTAACTTTTTTATTTTTCCGTATAAGCAGCGGTATGAGGGCTCATTTTTTGCTCCATGATCTGTACTTTTTTTTTGATACCACATTTGCATATAAAAAACTTTTAATAAATTTGTTAGAATGTTTTTTCAATAAAATGTATTTAAAAAAGTAGCAATTTTGGACTTTTCACGCCGTTCACCGTACGGGATCATTAACATTTTATTTTAATAGTTCGGACATTTACACACGCGGCGATACCAAATATGTCTATTAAATTAATTTTTTACGCTTTTTGGGGGTAAAATTGGAAAAAACGGACGTTTTACTTTTTTTTGGGGGGGGAGGGGATTTTTCCCTTTTTTTTACTTTTACTTTTAAATTTTGTAAAAAATTTTTTACACTTGAATAGTCCCCATAGGGGGACTATTCATAGCAATACCATGATTGCTAATACTGATCTGTTCTATGTATAGGACATAGAACAGATCAGTGTTATTGGTCATCTTCTGTTCTAGTCTGCTCGATCTCAGACCAGAGCAGGAGACACCGGGAGCCAGAAGGAGGAAGGTCAGGGGACCTCCGTGTGGTGTTCTGAATGATCGGATCCCTGCAGCAGCGCTGCGGGCGATCCAATCATTCATTGAAATCGCGCACTGCCGCAGATGCCGGGATCTGTATTGATCACGGAACCTGAGGGGTTAATGGCGGACGCCCGTGAGATCGCGGGCGTCGGCCATTGCCGGCGGGTCTCTGGCTGCGATCAGCAGCCGGGATCAGCCGCGCATGACACGGGCATCACTATGATGCCAGTGGATATGCACAGGACGTAAATGTACGTCCTGGTGCGTTAAGTACCACCGCACCAGGACGTACATTTACGTCCTGCGTCCTTAAGGGGTTAAGTTATATGCACATGTAAGGGGCTTTTAAATGTCCATTATTGGTAAATGTAGGTATCAATACATAAATTTAGGTGCACTACTGTGGTAGATGTAGACAGTATCATATGGTTAACCCTCAAACTGTCAGGATTGTCAGGATCCGGACTGGTATGCAGGGATGACACAAGTAGTGGATCCTCTGTGTCAGTGAGGACATGGTGTGGGCCGTACCAGGGGAACGGAATCTAAGGGGTTACTGGTTTTCACCAGAGCCCGCCGCAAAGCGGGATGGACTTGCTGCGGCAGGTAACCCCCAGGTCGTTCCACCCGATAGCGACTCAACCTCACTGACAGCTGAGACAGGCGCAGTACACAAGGAGTAGGCAAGGCAAGGTCAGACATAGCAGAAGGTCAAGGCAGGCAGCAAGGTTCGTAGTCAGGGGCAACGGCAAGGGGTCTGGAAGCACTGGCTTGGAAACACACAGAAACGCTTCCTCAGGGCACAAGGCAACAAGATCTGACAGGGACAGAAAGGGGAAGTGGGTTATTATAGTGTATGGAGGTGATTGCACTGATTGGGCCAGGCACCAATTAGTGGTGCACTGGTCCTTTACATTTCAGAGAGCCGGCACGCGGCGCCCTAGAGAGCGGGGCCGTGCGCCGGGACGGGACAGAAGGAGGACGGGGCAGGTGAGTGACATGGGGAGCGATCCGAGAGCGGGCACCTCCCGTGCCTCGGATCGCGTCCCCTCCGGTGACACGGGAGCAGCGGTCGCGGTCAGCGGTGCTGACCGGAGCGCTGCATGCAGAGGCACGCCGCAAGCACTCCGGGGAGGCAGCGGGACCCGGAGTGCTCGGCATGACAGTACCCCCCCCCCCCCTTGGGTCACCCCCTCTTTTTAGAAATGAGGAATCTGTGGATGATATCTTTGTCTAAAATATTGGCCTCGGGTTCCCATGATCTCTCCTCAGGGCCACAATTCTCCCAATCTACCAAAAATATTTTTTTTTTACCTCGGTTGACTTTGGAGGCGAGGATTTATTTAACGGAGAAGACATCAGAGGAGCCAGAAATAGGAACAGGAACAGTGACCTTGGGAGAAAGCGATTAGTACAAGAGGTTTCAGAAGAGACACATGGAAAGAGTTAGGAATGCGAAGAGAAGAGGGAAGATGAAGCTTGTAAGAGACAGAATTGATTTGATTCTTGATCTTAAAAGGCCTGAGGTACCGAGGACCAAGCTTGTAGCTAGGGACACGGAAAAGGCTGTATTTGGTGGAGAGCCACACTTTGTCACCGGGGGCAAAAACAGGAGGAATTCTTCTCTTTTTATCGGCATGTCTCTTCATGCGAGATGAGGCCAGTAGGAGGGACTTTTGAGTTTCCTTCCAGATGGAGGAGAAATTTTGTGTCAATTCATCTACGGCATGAACTGGGAATGGGGAGGGGGGGAAGTAGGTGATGGCCGTACACCACAAAAAATGGAGATTTGGAGGAAGATTCAGAATTCTTGAAATTGTACGAGAATTCGTCCCAGGGCAGCAGGTCAACCCAATCATCTTGGCGGGAGGAGACAAAATGCCGCAAGTAGTCGCCAAAAATCTGGTTTACTCTTTCGACTTGTCCATTGGATTGACGGTGATAGGCGGACGAGAAATTCAATTTGATCTTTAATTGAGTGCAGAGTGCTCCTCAAAATTTTGAGATAAATTGAACGCCTCTATCAGAGATTATATGCGTGGGAAGCCCGTTGAGACAAAAAATGTGCAGAAAAAAATTGCTTCGCCAACTGTGGCGCAGACGGAAGGCCAGGGAGCGGGACCAAATGAGCCATTTTGGAAAAAACGATCAATGACCACCCAAATGACGGTGTTGCCATGAGATGAAGGAAGGTCCGTGATGAAGTCATTGGCTATGTTGGACCATGGCTGTTCAGGCACCGGCAGGGGGTGGAGAAGACCTGCAGGCTTCTGGCGTGGAGTTTTATCACGTGCACATACTGTACAGGCCCGTACGAAGTCAGTCATATCTTTTTCCAGGGAAGACCAACAATAGTGTCTGGAAATCAACTGTAAGGATTTTTTAATTCTGGCGTGACCAGCCAGATGGGAGGAATGACCCCATTTAAGAGTCTGGAGGCGTGGAGGAACGTGGAGGAACATACGTTTTTCCTGGAGGAACTGGCACCAGAGAAGCAGGCGCAGAGGAGATCAGGCACTCAGGAGGTATGATGTGCTGAGGAAGGGTCTCGGCTTCAGAGCCATCGGTAGAACGTGATAAGGCATCTGCCCTGATATTCTTGTCTGCAGGAGGAAAATTTATTTGAAAGTTGAAACGGGCAAAAAACAATGCCCATCTAGCCTGGCAAGGATCTAACCGCTGGGCGGATTGAAGATAAGACACATTTTTGTGATCAGTGTAGATGGTGATGGGGTGAAGGGATCCTTCCAGAAGATGTCTCCACTCCTCAAGTGCCAACTTGATAGCCAATAGCTCACGGTCTCCTATGGAATAGTTTTTTTCAGGAGAAAAAAAAGGTTTTGGAGAAAAATCCGCAAGTGATATTCTTTCCCTTAGCGTTTCTTTGTAGAAGAACAGCTCCGGCTCTGACTGAGGAGGCGTCAACCTCGAGGAAGAAGGGTTTCAAAGGATCTGATCTGGACAAGACTGGAGCAGAAGAGAAGGCGGCTTTGAGATGGTTAAAGGCTTCCTCCGCCTGTGGTGGCCAGGATTTCGGATTAGCATTTTTCTTGGTCAGTGCTACAATAGGAGCAACGAAGGTGGAGAAGTGGGGAATGAATTGACGATAATAATTAGCATATCAGAGAAATCTTTGGATAGCTCACAGGCCAGTGGGGCGTGGCCAATCTATTACCGCAGATAGCTTATCAGGATCCATTTGAAGACCTTGACCGGACACCATGTATCCCAGGAAGGTTAGACTGCTGCGCTCAAAAAGACATTTCTCAATTTTGGGGTAAAGATGATTTTGGCACAGGCGCTGGAGCACTTGATGGACATGGAGGCAATGTTCCTCTAAGTTGGAAGAAAAAATGAGAATGTCGTGAAGATAGACCACCACACAGGAATACAGCATCTCCCGGAAAATCTCATTTATAAAGTCCTGGAAGACCGCTGGGGTGTTGCATAGACCAAAGGGCATGACAAGATATTCAAAGTGTCCATCTCTGGTATTGAAGGCGGTCTTCCATTCATCACCTTCACGTATACGGATGAGGTTATAGGCGCCCCTTAGATCAAGTTTGGTGAAGATCTTAGCTCCACGCAATCGATCAAATAGTTCCAAGATGAGTGGTAGAGGGTAACGTTTTTTCACTGTGATCTTATTGAGTCCGCGGTAGTCTATACAAGGGCGAAGAGATCCGTCCTTCTTGGCCACGAAAAAGAATCCAGCTCTGGCTGGAGAAGAAGATTTCCGGATAAAACCTCTTTTGAGGTCTTCCTGGACGTACTCTGTCATGGCTTGTATTTCCGGGCAGAAAGTGGGTAAATCCTACCACGGGGCGGTGTGGTACCAGGGAGCAAGTCGATAGGGCAGTCATAGGGTCTATGTGGAAGCAAGACCTCTGCTTGCTTTTTACAAAAAACATCTGAGTAGTCCTGGTACGCCTTAGGAAGACCTGGCAATGGAGCAGCCAGGGAGACATGGCAGGAAGAAACTGGGTGGAAACATCGCTTGTGGCAAGAGGATCCCCAACTCTCAATGTCCCCGGTGGCCCAGTCGAGGCTAGGCGAGTGATGTTGGAGCCAGGGAAATCCCAGAAGAATTTCTGAAGTACAGTTGGGTAGCACAAGAAATTCAAAATGTTCATGATGGTGAAGTCCAACACTCATGAGCAGAGGTTGAGTGCGGTAACGCACGGTACAGACCAGCCTTTCTCCATTGACGGATGAGATGAAGAGAGGTTTAGCAAGACGGGTAACTGGAATATTGAATCTATTGATTAGTAGACATGTGCAATTCGGTTCGGCACGAATGTCTAATTTACCAAATTTTACCATTTTCGTGCATTCGAATCGATCCGAATGCACAAAAACATATTTTGAACATTGCCGAATAGCCAAGATAATACGAATAGCAAAGTAACGAATACATTCGTTATTTCCCAAACATATACTGTAAATAATGAATGCATTTGTTATCCGTAAACAAACGTGAAGAATTCATTCTGATAACAAAGATAATAAAAAGGATACAGATACAGTTTGATTTTTAGGATACAAATTCGGTATTCGGGTACATTCGGTAGATCTTTTTATTCTTTTTTTTGGACTTTAGCGATCCTAAAAAATTATGGAGATACCTTTTTTATTAAAATTTTGTAGGGTACCATAAAAAAATCATAATAAAAAAGATACAGTAGTGATGGAAAAAATTGTATCTAACGAAATGTATCATTTTTATTATGAAATGTTTATTTATTTTTAAACAGGGATCAATTTATGTGAGCGGGTAAAGCACTAAAAATGTAGTCGACAATAGTAAAAATGTAGTGTGTGCGTGTTTTTCACTTTAAAAAAAAACATTTTTTAGGTAGTACTACTACTCCCACCATGGAACACACTCTTCCATGATGGGAGTAGTAGTTACCTGTACTAATTGACAGATCGCAGGGGTCCCTTGCGATCCTCTTGTATAATGTATAGATGCGGCAGCTGCTCTTCTATGGTCCCCTGCACTCACGTATATATACACATATTCATATTTCCCGCAGAGCTGTGATTGGCCAGATGGTTCCAGCCAATCACAGCTCTCAGTGAGAAATATGAATATGTATATATACGGCCGTGCAGGGGACCATAGAAGAGCGGCCGCCGCATCCATACATTATACAGGAGCATCACAGGGGGTGTCAGGAGTGATACCCGCAGTGATCTTTCCTTTACTACAAGTACTACCACTCCCAACATGGAGTACACTCTGCCTCATGCTGGGAGCTGTAGTACCTGCATTAATAGACAGATCGCAGCAGGTGTCAGAAGTTACACTCGCTGCAATATGTCTATTAATGCAGGTACTAGAGCTCCCAGCATGGAGCAGAGTGTGCAGAGTGTGCTCCATGTTGGGAGTATTAGTACTTGCAGTAAGGGACAGATCCCAGGGATGTCACTCCTCCTGACACCCGCTGCGATCGTCCTTATGTGAATGTCGGGATCAGCTGTTCTCAGGGCTACAGAGCCGGGAGAACAGCTGACGCTGAGCCGTAGGTATATATCGTATATCTACTGCCCAGCAAGAACTTACAGTGAGCCTGCAATGTGTATACAGTATACACATTGCTGGCTCACTTAACCCCTTGCTGAGCTGTGCGCTATGTGCAAGCCCAGCAAGGGAAGAGTTAACTTACACTGCTGGACAGTGTAGGTTAACCCTTTGGGCGGTATACACTATATACAGCTATCTATAGATAGCTATATACAGTGTATACAGAAGACGAAGTCCAGCTTACTTCCCTCAAGTCCCAGGCAGGTCCGTGTAGCTCCGCCCCCTAGTGATGACATCATTAGGGGGCGGAGCAACAGAGCAACAGCAGCACAGGGGCCCAGCGTGTTAGGGGGCCCACCTAGTGGCCCAGGTCACAGCCTGGTCCTCAAAGTCTGGGCCCCCTGCCAGTACTTCATACTATATGCTGCAGCAACAGGTCCCGGACCTGCCGCTGACAGCAGTAATTTACCTTTAAACCGGCCGGGCGAGACGGACAGGCCAGGGGCTGATGGGAACAGACGTGCCCCGCGCAGGCACGCACGTCTGTTCCAAGCCCCTGATGTCACGTGTCATGGCCTCTGACCCCGGCAGAAGCGACAGGAGCAGCAAACCCTCCCGCCTCACACAGCAGCATCACTGAGCAGATGAGGTGAGGAGAGCGACGATCGGGTGCAGGGCGGGGGGGGGGGCATTGTAATGATGATGAAGAGGACAGGAGGGGTGTTGAAGAGGCTGGTGGTGTAATGATAAGGATTGGGTGTCTGGGAGAGCGTAGTGTTGATAAGGAGGACCAGAAGGGGGGTCAGGGGTGTAGTGATTAGGGGGTTTAATGTTGATGAGAAGGACTGGGGGGGGGGTGTCAGCTGTGTAATAATGATGAGGTGCTTAAGGTATATGGGGTGATGAGGAGACTGAGGATGTAGTGTGTGGGGTGTAAGGGGGTGATGAGGAGACTGAGTATGGAGTGCATGGGGTGTATGGGGTGATGAGGAGACTGAGGATGGAATACATGGGGTGATGAGGAGACTGAGGATGGAGTGCATGGGGTGATGAGGAAACTGAGGATGGGATGATGAGGAGACTGAGGATGGAGTGCATGGGGTGATGAGGAGACTGAGGATGGAGTGCATGGGGTGATGAGGAGACTGAGGATGGAGTGCATGGGGTGATGAGGAGACTGAGGATGGAGTGCATGGGGTGATGAGGAGACTGAGGATGGAGTGCATGGGGTGATGAGGAGACTGAGGATGGAGTGCATGGGGTGATGAGGAGACTGAGGATGGGGTGTATGGGGTGATGAGGAGACTGAAGATGGGGTGTGTGGGGTGTATGGGGTGATGAGAAGACTGAGGATGGGGTATATGGGGTGATAAGGAGACCGAGGATGGGTTGTGTGGGGTGTATGGGGTGATGAGACTGAAGATGGGGTGCGTGGAGTGTATGGGGGTGATGATTAGACTGAGGATGGGTTGTGTGGGGTGTATGGGGGGATGAGACTGAGGATGAGGTGCGTGTGGTGTATGGGGGTGATGAGGAGACTGAGGATGGAGTGCATGGGGTGATGAGGAGACCGATGATGGAGTGTGTGGGGTGTATGGGGGGATGAGAAGACTGAGGATGGGTTGTGTGGGGTGTATGGGGTGATGAGACTGAGGATGGGGTGCGTGGAGTGTATGGGGGTGATGATTAGACTGAGGATGGGTTGTGTGGGGTGTATGGGGGGATGAGACTGAGGATGAGGTGTGTGGGGTGTATGGGGGAGATGAGAAGACTGAGGATGGGTTGCGTGGGGTGTATGGGGTGATGAGGAGACTGAGGACGGAGTGCGTGGGGTGTATGGGGTGAGTCAGTGGTTGGTACAGTGGTTGGCAGTATTATATTCAGGGGCACAGTGGTTGGCAGTATTATATTCAGGGGGTACAGTGGTTGACAGTATTCAGGGGGTACAGTGGTTGGCAGTATTATATTCAGGGGTACATTGGTTGGCAGTATTCAGGGGGTACAGTGGTTGGCAGTATTATATTCATTGGTACAGTATTTGGCAGTATTATATTCATGGAGTACAGTGGTTGGCAGTATTATATTCAGGGGTACAGTGGTTGGCAGTATTATATTCAGGGGTACAGTGGTTGGCAGTATTCAGGGGGTACAGTGGTTGGCAGTATTATATTCATTGGTACAGTATTTGGCAGTATTATATTCATGGAGTACAGTGGTTGGCAGTATTATATTCAGGGTACAGTGGTTGGCAGTATTATATTCAGGGGTACAGTGGTTGGCAGTATTATATTCAGGGGTACAGTGGTTGGCAGTATTCAGGGGGTACAGTGGTTGGCAGTATTATATTCATTGGTACAGTATTTGGCAGTATTATATTCATGGAGTACAGTGGTTGGCAGTATTATTTTCAGGGTACAGTGGTTGGCAGTATTATATTCAGGGGTACAGTGGTTGGCAGTATTCAGGGGGTACAGTGGTTGGCAGTATTATATTCATTGGTACAGTATTTGGCAGTATTATATTCATGGAGTACAGTGGTTGGCAGTATTATATTCAGGGTACAGTGGTTGGCAGTATTATATTCAGGGGTACAGTATTTGGCAGTATTATATTCAGGGGTACAGTGGTTGGCAGTATTCAGGGGTACAGTGGTTGGCAGTATTATATTCATTGGTACAGTATTTGGCAGTATTATATTCATGGAGTACAGTGGTTGGCAGTATTATATTCAGGGGTACAGTATTTGGCAGTATTATATTCAGGGGTATAGTATTTGGCAGTATTATATTCAGGGGTACAGTAATTGGCAGTATTATATTCAGGGGGTAAAGTAAAGACAACAGAGAAGACGTCACTCAGGTCAGTGATATCATTGTGTATTTTCCTAACTGTCCCATCAGAGCTGTAGTCACTGATATCATTGTGTAGTCTCCTGACTGTCCCATCAGCTGTAGTCACTTCAGACATGATGGGAGTGGCAGCTTTCCAACATCTGGGGAGCCACTTGAACCAAGGTGATTGGTGGGAGTCCCATGAGTCAGACCCCCACCATAAAAATGGGCTCTTTATTTTAAAATGCCTGGGCCTATTTTTGGTCCCAGTCTGGCCCTGCCTGTAAGTCACTTCTATCACTAAGGATAAGAAGCCAAGGAACCAGGGGGTGCCAAGGGGTGTCGTGCTAAGTCCAGGGGTGTGAATGTAAAGGGGAGCACTGCCCTCTGCCTCCCAGCTAGATACGGGTCAGGCTGACCTGGGGGAGTACTCACGGGGCCTGGGCCGCACACTGAGAGGGACAGGGGCCACCCGGAGCCCACCTCAGGAGCCGTTCCATCCACCTGTGGTGGACAAGGCAAGTGGTGACACTACACGTGCGGGGTAAGTGGAGCCCCCCCGGTGGGGTCTATGTACATGAGGGGGCACAGTGCTGGGGAGGGGGGGCCCAGGCACATTCTTTGTACAGGGGCCCTCTGCTGTTTGTGTCCGCCCCTGCTCCAGCTGTTGCTAAACTACAACTCCCAGCATGCCCAGACAGCCAAAGGCTGTCTGGGCATGCTGGGAGTTGTAGTTTTGCACCAATTGGTGGCTCCCTGTTTGGGTAGACATTGCATCATGGGTGCTCTCCCCAGCGGACAGCGCCAGAAATGTCATAACCATTTTTTTTTGTGTTTTTTTTCTTCTCGTTTCAGATCCGTGTATGCAGAGGATTACTGCGGATTCGATGGATTACGGCGGATAATTTTTTTTCCCTTTAATAAAATGGTTAACGAGGGCTGTGGGGAAGTGTTTTTTTAAATAAAATAATTTTTCCAATGTGTTGAGTTTTTTTTATTTTTATTGAATTTTCAGGGTTAGTAGTGGAAGCTGTCTTATTGACGGAATCCATTACTAGGCCAGGGCTTAGTGCTAGCCCCGAAAACAGCTAGCACTAAGCCCCAATTATTACCCCAGTACCCACCGCCACAGGGGTGCCGGGAAGAGCCGGTACCAACAGGCCCGGAGCGTCAAAAATGGCACTCCTGGGCCTAGGCGGTAACAGGCTGGCATTATTTAGGCTGGGGAGGGCCAGTAACAATGGTCCTCGCCCACCCTGGTAACGTCAGGCTGTTGCTATTTGGTTGGTATCTGGCTGAGAATGAAAATACGGGGAACCCTATGCGTTTTTATTTTTTATTTTATTTAAATAAAAAAAAAACGCATAGGGTTCCCCGTATTTTTATTCTCAGCTAGATACCAACCAAACAGCAACAGCCTGACGTTACCAGGGTAGGCGAGGACCATTGTTACTGGCCCTCCCCAAAATAACGCCAGCCTGTTACCGCCTAGGTCCAGGAGCGACATTTTTGACGCTCCGTGCCTGTTGGTACCGGCTCTTTCCGGCACCCCTGTGGCGCTGGGTATCGGGGTAATAATTGGGGGTTAGTGCTAGCTGTTTTTGGGGCTAGCACTAAGCCCTGGCCTAGTAATGGTTTCCGTCAATAAGACAGCTTCCATTACTAACCCTGAAAATTCAATAAAAAAAAAAAAAAAAAAACAACACATTGGAAAAATTATTTTATTTAAAAAAACACTCCCCCACAGCCCTCGTTAACCATTTTATTAAAGGAAAAAAAAAATAATCCGCCGTAATCCATTGAATCCGCAGTAATCCTCTGCATACACGGATCTGAAACGAGAAGAAAAAAAACACAAAAAATTGGTTATGACATTTTTGGCGCTGTCCGCTGGGGAGAGCACCCATGATGCAATGTATACCCAAACAGAGAGCCACCAATTGGTGCAAAACTACAACTCCCAGCAAGCCCAGACAGCCAACTTCTGACACCCGCTGCGATCTGTCTATTAATGCAGGTACTACAGTTCCCAGCATGGAGCAGAGTGTACTCCATGTTGGGAGTAGTAGTACTTGTAGTAAAGGAAAGATCACTGGGGTTATCACTCCTGACACCCGCTGTGATGCTCCTGTATAATGTATGGATGCGGCGGCCGCTCTCCTATGGTCCCCTGCACGGCCGTATATATACACATATTCATATTTCTCACAGAGAGCTGTGATTGGCTGGAACCATCTGGCCAATCACAGCTCTGCGGGAAATATGAATATGTGTATATATACGTGAGTGCAGGGGACCATAGAAGAGCGGCCGCCGCATCTATACATTATACAAGAGGATCGCAAGGGACCCTGCGATCTGTCAATTAGTACAGGTAACTAATACTCCCATCATGGAAGAGTGTGTTCCATGGTGGGAGTAGTAGTACTACCTAAAAAATGTTTTAGAAAAAGTAAAAAACACGCACACTACATTTTTACTATTGTCGGCTACATTAGTGCTTTACCCGCTCATATAAATTGATCCCTGTTTAAAAATGAATAAACATTTCATAATAAAATAGATACATTTCGTTAGATACAATTTTTTCCATCACTACTGTATCTTTTTTATTATGATTTTTTATGGTACCCTACGAAATTTTAATAAAAAAGGTATCTCCATAATTTTTTAGGATCGCCAAAGTCCAAAAAAAAAAAAAATTTACCGAATGTACCAGAATACCGAATGTATCCGAAAAAAATCAACCCTAATACCTGAATACCGAATGTATCCGAAAAATCAAACCAAAAATATTGCCGAACTGAAATTTTTTTCCAAAACGAAAAAACGAAACAAAATTCAACAAAAATTTTTCTAGTGCACAAGTCTATTGATTAGGGAGGCTTCAATGAAACTTCCTGCTGAACCAGAGTCCAAGAAAGCCACAGCGGAAAAGGAAGTAGTATTAGCGGGTATAGCAATCCGCACAGGTATAGTCAATCATGGAGAGGAAAAATTCACACCTAGTAACGCCTCTCCCGCCTTAACTAGGTGTGTGCATGCGTTTCCCTGACGTGGAGGACGAATAGGACAATCCTTTATGTTCAGTACTGGCACAGTAGAGGCGCAAATTTCCATTTCTGCGGCGAGTCCTCTCTTCATGAGTCAGGCGAGACCGATCCACTTGCATAGCCTCCTCGGCGGAAGGCACAGGAGTAGGTTGCAGTGGTCTCTGTAAGAGAGGTGTCAAGCGAGGAAATCGCCTAGTGAGAACAAGATCCTTTTCTTGGCAGAGCTCCTGGCGTCTTTCAGTGAAACGCATATCAATGCGGGTGGCCAACTGGATAACTTCAGACAGGTTAGTAGGAATTTCTCGTGCGGCCAGAACATCTTTGATGTGACTGGATAAGCCTTTCTTGAAGGTCGCGCAGAGGGCCTCATTATTCCAGGATAGCTCAGAGGTGAGGGTATGGAACTGGATGGCGTATTCGCCCACTGAAGAACTCCCTTGGACGTGATTCAAGAGAGCCGTTTCGGCTGAGGAAGCCCAGGCTGGCTCCTCAAAGACACTGTGTACTTCTAAAAAGAAGGGCTGGATAGAAGCAGTTGCAGGATCGTTGCGGTCCGAAAGCGGTGTGGCCAAGGACAAGGCCTTTCCAGACAGCAGGCTGACCACGAACGCCACCTTAGACCGTTCAGTAGGAAACTGGTCTGACATCATCTCCAGGTGTAGGGAACACTGGGACAGGAACCCACGGCACAGTTTAGAGTCCCCACCAAACTTGTCAGGTAGGTAAAGGCGGAGTCTGGGAGGAAGCCACTGCGGAGGTGATGCAGGAGCTGGCGGAGGAGATGGTTGCTGTTCTTGAGGCAGAAGCTGTTGTATCATAGCAGTCAACTGAGTCAGCTGTTGTCCTTGTAGCGCGATCTGCTGAGATTGCTGGGCGACCACGGAGGTTATTCTCATTTCATTATACTTTCCGAAGATTACTGTTATCATTTTATGCTGCACAGATTTTGCCTGCTATAACTTATTAAAGAAGGAAGATTTGAATTTGTACAACTTACAATTTTATGTTATACTTTTTGGTATATGTTTTAAGATTCTGTTGTGCTTCTTGCTCTCTTGCAATTCCCTTGTGGATTTTCCAAATTGAAGTGCTGTCTTTCCCAATGTTCTCTAGTCCTGATTCAAAGGATTTGTTGCACATAAATCAGTAGCGGGGATATGAATGTAATTAACATTAGCAGGGAAATGCAACCATGACTATAAGGCTATTTATATGTTTCATCTACACAGAAAGCCGTCTATTTATCAATCCTGAAGTAGCCAACAATCTATACAATCTAAAAAAAAAAAAAAAAAAAAAACAGGTTTGATTGTGTACATGTGTGTGTGGGAGTTTGTGTCTACATTTATATAATAATCAAATGTAAGAATAGAAAAAAAAGATAACTATATATTTATTTGCATCATGTGTTCAATCCATTATCCATTAGCTGTTTCATAAAGAAGTGTTTAGTACCTGGGTGTTTAGTAAAATTCTAAGAGACAACAGCCAGCTCTTCAAGCAGAATTTAAATCCTAAGTTTAAAGGGGTATTCCAGAATTTTTTTTCATTTGACTATGCCGCAGGGGCTGTAAAGTTAGTGCCGTTCATAATATAGTGTCTGTACCTGTGTGTAACGGTTTTCTCCCAATTCTTATGTGATTTTCACCCCAATATTTATTTTTAACAAAATGACTGTTGTCTCAGATTTTTTAAGGGAGTATTCCAGCCATAGACATCTTATCACCTCCCATAGACATGAATGAAGGGGGCATGGCGTGATGTTATTTTTGGGGATAACATGTCTATGGCCGGAATACTCCTTTAACCCCTTAAGGACCCATGACGTACGCGTACATCATGGGTCCGCTCCTGATCTATAACGCGGGGCCACGGCAGCCGGGACCCGTGGCTAATAGCGTGCAGCATTGATCGTGGGGCCCGCACTATTAACCCTTTAGATGCAGTATTCAAAGTTTAACGCTGCGTCTAAAGTGAAAGTGAAACCATGCCGGTTAGCTCAGGGAGTTGTTCGGGATCACCGCGGTGAAATCGCGGCATCCTGAACTGCTCACAAGACAGCTGGAGGATCCCTACATGCCTCCTCTCTGTCCGATCGCCGAATGACTGCTCAGTGCCTGAGATCCAGGCATGAGCAGTCAAGCGGCAGAATCATCGATCAGTGGTTTATTATGAGAAACCACTGATCAATGTAAAAGATCAGTGTGTGTCCCTATATCATTTAACACCTCCCCTATTAAAAGTTTGAATCAGCCCCCTTTTCCCATAAAAAAACAGTGTAAATAAAAATAAAAATAAACATATGTGGTATCGCCGCGTGCAGAAATGTCTGAATTATAAAACTATATCATTAATTAAACCGCACGGTCAATGGCGTACGCGCAAAAAAATTCCAAATTCCGAAATGCATTTTTGGTCACTTTTTATATAATGAAAAAATGAATAAGTCCTATAAATGCAAAAATGGTACTGCTTAAAGCTTCAGATCACGGCGCAAAAATGAGCCCTCATACTTCCCAATACGCGGAAAAATAAAAAAAGTTATAGGGGTCAGAATATGACAATTTTAAACATATACATTTTCCTGCATGTAGTTAGAATTTTTTCCAGAAGTACGACAAAATCAAACCTATATTAGTAGGAAATAATTTTAATCGTATGGACCTACAGAATAAAGATAAGGTGTCAGTTTTACCGAAAAATGTACTGTGTATAAACGGAAGCTCCCCAAAAGTTACAAAATTGATTTTTTTTTTAATTTTGTCTCAAAATTATTTTTTCTTTCCGTTTCGCCGTAGATTTTTGGGTAAAATGACTGATGTCATTACAAAGTAGAATTGGTGGCGCAAACAATAAGCCATCATTTGGATTTTTAGGTGCAAAATTTAAAGAGTTATGATTTTTTTAAAGGTAAGGAGGAAAAAACGGAAATGCAAAAACAGAAAAACCCTGGGTCCTTAAGGGGTTAAGGACGAGGCCATTTTTCACTGTAGGACCAGAGCGTTTTTTGAACATCTGACCACTTTCACTGGAATGCTTTTATCTTTCATTCTGATTCCGAGATAGTTTTTTTGTGACATATTCTATTTTATGTTAGTGGTAAAATGTTGTCAATACTTGCATGATTTCTTGGTGAAAAATTCCAAAATTTGATGAAAAAATTGAAAATTTAGCATTTTTCTAACTTTGAAGCTCTCTGCTTGTAAGAAAACAGACATTCCATAAAAATTATATTTTGATTCACAAATACAATATGTCTACTTTATGTTGGCATCATAAAGTTGACATGTTTTTACTTTAGGAAGAGATCAGAGGGCTTCAAAGTTCAGCAGCAATTTTCCAAATTTCCACAACATTTTCAAAATCATAATTTTTCATGGAGCAGTTCAGGTTTGAAGTGGATTTGAAGGGCTTTCTTATTAGAAATACCCCACAAATGTCCCCATTATAAAAACTGCATCCACATATGGGGGGCTTTTTTCTTATTTTCCCTTGTGAAAATGAAAAATTTAGGGTAACACCAGCATTTTAGTGAAAAAAAAATTTTTTTTTCATTTTCCCATCCAACTTTAGGGAAAATTTGTCAAACACCTGTGGGGTGATAAGGCTAACTATACCTCTTGTCACATTCTGTGAGGGATGTAGTTTCCAAAATGGGGTCACATGTCGATATTTATTTATTTGCAAATCACCAATTTAGGCCTCAAATGTACATAGTGCGCTCTCACTCCTGAGCCTTGTTGTGCGCTCGCAGAGCATTTTATGCACGCATATGGGGTATTTCCATAAATTTTGGGGGTCTTTTTTTCCTTTTACCTCTTGTGAAAATAAGTATAGGGCAACACCAGCATGTTAGTGTAAAAAAAAAAAAAAAATTTAAAACTAACAGACTGGTGTAGACCCCAACTTTTCCTTTTCATAAGGGGTAAAAGGAGAAAAATACCCCCAAAATTTGTAGTGCAATTTCGTCCGAGTACGGAAATACCCCATATGTGGCCCTAAACTCTTTCCTTGAAATACGACAGGGCTCTGAAGTGAGAGAGCGTCAGGCGCATTTGAGGACTAAATTGCATAGGGGTGGACATAGGGGTATTCTCCACCAGTGATTCCCAAACAGGGTACCTCCAGCTGTTGCTAAACTCCCAGCATGCCTGGTCAGTCAGTGGCTGTCTGGAAATGCTGGGAGTTGTTGTTTTGCAACAGCTGGCGGCTCCGTTTTGGAAACACTGCCGTACAATACATTTTTCATTTTTATTGGGGGGGGGGGGGCAGTGTAAGGGGGTGTATATGTTTTGTTTTACCCTTTATTATGTGTTAGTGTAGTGTAGTGTTTTTAGGGTACATTCGCACTGGCGCAGGTTTACAGTGCGTTCCCTGCTTGAAGTTTGCGCTGCGGCGAAAATGTTGCCGCAGCCCAAACTTGAAGCAGGGAACTTACTGTAAACCTGCCTGAGTGAATGCACCCTGTACATTCACATGGGGGGAGGGGGGGGGCAAACCTCCAGCTGTTTCAAAACTACAACTCCCAGCATGTACTGACAGACCGAGCATGTTGGGAGTTGTACTTTTGCAACAGTTGGAGGCACACTGGTTGGAAAACCTTCAGTTAGGTTCTGTTAACTAACTCAGCATTTTCCAACCAGTGTGCCTCCAGCTGTTGCAAAATTACAACTCCCAACATGTACTGATCGCCGAAGGGCATGCTGGGAGATGTAGTTATGCAACAGCTAGAGGTACGCAACTACAACTCCCAGCATGTACTGACAGACCGAGCATGTTGGGAGTTGTACTTTTGCAACAGCTCGAGGCACACTGGTTGGAAAACCTTCAGTTAGGTTCTTTTACCTAACTCAGTATTTTCCAACCAGTGTGCCTCCAGCTGTTGCAAAATTACAACTCCCAGCATGTACTGATCGCCGAAGGGCATGCTGGAATTTGCAGTTTTGCAACATCTGGAGAGCTAGAATATAGAGACCACTGCAAACTGTGGCACTCCAGATGTTGCAAAACTATATCTCCCAGCATGCCCAGACTTGTCTCTCCAAAATTCTGTTAGTCCAGTAAAAAAAGGCATTACAGGATACTGCAAAATTTTTTGATTTGCATCTGCATTACTGGACTAATACGGCTACTCAAATTTACTACTAGTGAGTTGTCAGAACTAGAGATGAGCGAACTTACAGTAAATTTGATTCGTCATGAACTTCTCGGCTCGGCAGTTGATCACTTTTCCTGCATAAATTAGTTCAGCTTTCAGGTACTCCGGTGGGCTGGAAAAGGTAGATACAGTCCTAGGAGACTCTTTCCTGGGAATATATCCACCTTTTCCAGCCCACCGGAGCACCTGAAGGCTGAACTAATTTACGCAGGATAAGTCATCAACTGCCGAGCCGAGAAGTTCGTGACGAATCAAATTTACTGTAAGTTCGCTCATCTCTAGTCAGAACCTATAGGGTTAAAAGGTTCTGATAGGTTCTTTGTTGTTTTTTGTTGTTGGGTTACGCCCGGCTGTCTGACTGGTCAGCTGACTACTCCCAGTCAATGCTTGCTATAGAGCTCAGTTTGTACTCTAGCTTGCTGTCTTTTGTATTTGTTATATCTGGCTTTTTGAACTTTTGGCTCTTCTCTCTGACTATTCTCTGGTATTAGCAATTTTGTACTGTGACATCTCCTGGCTTCAGACGCAGATAGTTGACATTGGACTTATTGTGTGAGTGTTTAGACGTATTTTGTTGGTCTGCCGCTAATACCAGAGAGAATAGTCAGAGAGAGGAGCCAAAAGTTCAAAAGCCATATATTACAAATACAAAATGGAAGCAATGTCTGCTTTGGTGGAGCAGATGCAGGGCTTGACTCAGTTGGTCCAGGATTTAGCTGAGAAAGTACAGCAGCAAGAGTCATCTCAATCTCAGTCTAAAATAAACCAAGACTTTACAGAGAGACTTAAATATCAGGAGCAGCTGAATCAGAGGTTGTTTTCCAGAATTTTGGAGCTTGAGTCTTCTCACCCTCAGTCAGTATTAGTTCAGACCTTGAATCAGAGACTGCAAGATCAGGAGCACTTAGTTCAGAGCTTGCTAGCTAGAATTTGGGAGCTGGAGTCAGCCTGAACTCAGGTGTCATCTGTTTCTGCTTCTGCTCCTGTGGAGCCACAAGTTAGTCTCCCTGACCGATTTTTGGGTAGCCGCAAAATGTTCAAAACCTTATGAGAGCTGCAAATTGTACTTCCGGTTTAGGCCTTACACATCTGGTACTGAGGCTCAAAGAGTGGGTATCATTATGTCACTTTTGCAAGGGGGTCCCCAGGAATGGGTATTTTCCCTTGTTCCCGATGCTCCGGAGTTGTCCTCAGTGGACGCCTTATTTGCAGGATTGGATCTTTTGTATGCTGAATTGGACTGCGCTGCATATGCTGAGAGTCAATTGCGTACATTAAAGCAAGGTTGCAAACCAGTAGAGGAATACTGTACAGATTTTAGAAAGTGGTGTGTGGCCTCCAACTGGAATGTTCCAGCCTTGATTTTTCCGTTCAGACTAGGGTTATTTGACACCTTAAAGGGGTTCTCCGGTGCTTACACAACTTATCCCCTATCCAAAGGATAGGGGATAAGATGCCTGATCGCGGGAGTCCCGCCGCTGGGGACCCCCGTGACCTTGCACGCGGCACCCCGTTGTAATCAGTCCCCGGAGCGTGTTCGCTCCGGGTCTGATTACAGGCGACCACTGGGCCGGCGGCATGTGACGTCACACCTCCGCCCCCGTGGGATGTCACGCTCCGCCCCTCAATGCAAGCCTACGGGAGGGGGCATGATAGATGTCATGCCCCCTCCCGTAGGCTTGCATTGAGGGGCGGAGCGTGATGTCACACGGGGGCGGAGGCGAACACGCTCCGGGGACTTATTACAAACGGGGTGCCGCGAGCAAGATCACGGGGGTCCCCAGTGGCGGGACTCCCACGATCAGGCATCTTATCCCCTATCCTTTGGATAGGGGATAAGATGTGTAAGCACCGGAGAACCCCTTTAAAGGACTTTCTTGTTGCATATCCCTCTCCTGACACCATTGACCAAGCCATTACTCTAGCTGTACGTTTGGAGAGTTATTCATCCTCTATCTCTCCTGTTCTGCTTGATTCCTCTCCTAAGAGGTTTCGTCAACTCTATGGCTTGTGTTTCTACTGTGGAGAGGACACTCATTTCATCGCCTCCTGTGTCAAACGTCAGCGACCAAGTGGCAATTGTGGTGGCCACTTAGGCGGAGTTCTTCTGGGGGGCATTGTTCCTACCAATGTACAATCTGATTTTACCTCTATGAGTATTATGAAGCCTGTTTTGCATCAGCCTCTGGTTAAATCGGCTTCTTGTTACATCATTGGCAATAAGAGTCTGAAGAGCACTTGATTTGATTCGCAGTCAGAGGGTAGTAATGAGGATCTGGAGGATGACTGTGAGGACACCAAGGAGTAGTGTGATTTGGAGGATGAGGATAAAGATGATTACATTGATGGTCCATCTGTATCCAAGTCAAGATGTCTTTACTCTCAGGTTGTGAAGGTTCGGTGGCCCCTCCTAAAAGGGTGGGGGGGGGGGGTACTGTCAGAACCTATAGGGTTAAAAGGTTCTGACATGTTCTTTGTTGTTTTTTGTTGCTGGGTTACGCCCGGCTGTCTGACTGGTCAGCTGACCTTGACCTGTTCTGGCTCCATATAAGCTGGCAGTCTACTTCCAGTCAGTGCTTGCTATAGAGCTCAGTTTGTACTCTAGCTTGCTGTCTTTTGTATTTGTAATATATGGCTTTTTGAACTTTTGGCTCCTCTCTCTGACTATTCTCTCTGGTATTAGCGATTTTGCTTTGTGATATCTCCTGGCTTCAGACTCGGATAGTTGACATTGGACTTATTGTGTGAGTGTTTAGTTGTATTTTGTTAGTCTGTCTGTTATCCCACTGTCCCCGGACCTAGTCAGTGTCATTGTAGTTTATTATTTTGACAATTATGCCCCTCATGTATACAGGAAGGGACTGTCTTTGTGATTACGGACCTGTCGTTTAGGGCAGGCACGTAAGTAGGCAGGGATAGGGGAGTGGGTGAGATTAGTGTGCACTCCTTCCCAGCCCATATGTGACAGGAGTGTGTTGTGTTAGTGAAATAATACTGTTATTGAGTATGACATGCAAATTACAGACATCACTATTAGAATCACTGCCACAGAGCGTCTGGATGTGGCAGCAGAGTTGTTAGACCATATAGCGTCACAATTGAAGAGATTAAAGAGATTTTTTTTATTTTAATTTAATTTGAATTGATTAAAATTTTCTAGTGAGCATCAAGCTGGCAGTCTGCCATGAGGCGAGCTACCACCTGTTCCAGCCCCTGCATCTCAGCGCCCCCCTCCCAACTGTCTTACCCTGTGTGGAACTGCAAAGGTTTCATTTAATCAGTTATGGTTCATTGTTATTGCTCCAACCTGTTTCATTGGAGTCTTGTGGTAATTCCACAGGTAATATATGATGATGACCATGGGGCCTCACAATTGAAAAAATTGAAGAGACTTTTTTAAAATGTATATTGAAGATTTTGATTAGATTCACAAGTTTAATGTTCTGGGTGCCCAAAGCATTTACTTTCAACAAGGTGGAGCAATGTCAGAGCCTAGCAGTGTCAGCAGTCCGACGAGACCATAGGGCCTCACCATTGAAAAGATTAAAGATATTTTGTAAAATTAAAATTGAAGATTTTATATAGATTTAACATTTTAAAGTTTAATTTAATGTGTCAGCAGCATGAGAAGACCATATGGTGGCACAATGACACAGCCTGGAGGATGCAGCAGCATGAGGAGACAAAAATGTGGCAGAATGATTGGAGGTGGCAACTGCCTGGAGGTGGAAACAGCCTGAAGAGACCATAGGGCATCACAATTGAAAAGATTAAAGTGATTTTGTAAAATTTAAATTGAAAATTTTATATAAATTTAACCCCTTAACGACGCAGGACGTATATTTACGTCCTGCGCCGGCTCCCGCGATATGAAGCGGGATTGCGCTGCGATCCCGCATCATATCGCGTCGGTCCCGGCGCTAATCAACGGCCGGGACCCGCGGCTAATACCACACATCGCCGATCGCGGCGATGTGCGGTATTAACCCTTTAGAAGCGGCGGTCAAAGCTGACCGCCGCTTCTAAAGTGAAACTGAAAGTTTTCCGGCTGCTCAGTCGGGCTGTTCGGGACCGCCGCGGTGAAATCGCGGCGTCCCGAACAGCTGATCGGACACCGGAAGGGCCCTTACCTGCCTCCTCGGTGTCCGATCGACGAATGACTGCTCCGTGCCTGAGATCCAGGCAGGAGCAGTCAAGCGCCGATAATGCTGATCACACGCCTGTGATCAGGATGAGAGACCAGTGTGTGCAGTGTTATAGGTCCCTATGGGACCTATAACACTGCAAAAAAAAGTTAAAAAAAAGTGTTAATAAAGGTCATTTAACCCCTTCCCTAATAAAAGTTTGAATCACCCCCCTTTTCCCATAAAAAAAATAAAACAGTGTAAAAAAAAAAAAAAAAAAAAACATATGTGGTATCGGCGCGTGCGTAAATGTCCTAACTATAAAAATATATAATTAATTAAGCCGTACGGTCAATGGCGTACGCGCAAAAAAATTCCAAATTCCAAAAAAGCGTATTTTGGTCACTTTTTATAACATTAAAAAATGAATAAAAAGTGATCAAAAAGTCCGATCAAAACAAAAATCCTACCGATAAAAACTTCAGATCACGGCGCAAAAAATTAGTCCTCATACCGCCCTGTACGTGGAAAAATAAAAAAGTTATAGGGGTCAGAAGATGACATTTTTAAACGTATAAATTTTCCTGCATGTAGTTATGATTTTTTCCAGAAGTGCGACTGTCACGATGCCGGCTGGCAGGTAGTGGATCCTCTGTGCCAGAGAGGGATTGGCGTGGACCGTGCTAGAGGATCGGTTCTAAGTCACTACTGGTTTTCACCAGAGCCCGCCGCAAAGCGGGATGGTCTTGCTGCGGCGGTAGTGACCAGGTCGTATCCCCTAGCAACGGCTCAACCTCTCTGGCTGCTGAAGATAGGCGCGGTACAAGGGAGTAGACAGAAGCAAGGTCGGACGTAGCAGAAGGTCGGGGCAGGCAGCAAGGATCGTAGTCAGGGGCAACGGCAGAAGGTCTGGAATCACAGGCAAGGAACACACAAGGAACGCTTTCACTGGCACTAGGGCAACAAGATCCGGCGAGGGAGTGAAGGGGAAGTGAGGTGATATAGGGAAGTGCACAGGTGTAAACACTAATTGGAACCACTGCACCAATCAGCGGTGCAGTGGCCCTTTAAATCGCAAAGACCCGGCGCGCGCGCGCCCTAGGGAGCGGGGCCGCGCGCGCCGGGACAGAACTGACGGGGAGCGAGTAAGGTACGGGAGCCGGGGTGCGCATCGCGAGCGGGCGCTACCCGCATCGCGAATCGCATCCCGGCCGGAGGTGGTAACGCAGCGCCCCGGGTCCGTGGAACCGACCGGGGCGCTGCAGTGAGGGAAGTGTAGCGAGCGCTCCGGGGAGGAGCGGGGACCCGGAGCGCTCGGCGTAACAGTACCCCCCCCCTTGGGTCTCCCCCTCTTCTTGGGGCCTGAGAACCTGAGGATCAGACTTTTGTCCAGGATATTGTCCTCAGGTTCCCAGGACCTCTCTTCTGGACCACAACCCTCCCAATCCACTAAAAAAAAAGTTCTTCCCCTGACCTTTTTAGAGGCCAAAATCTCTTTGACAGAGAAGATGTCCGAGGAGCCGGAAACAGGAGTGGGAGGAACAGATTTAGGAGAAAAACGGTTGAGGATGAGAGGTTTAAGAAGAGAGACGTGAAAGGCATTAGGGATACGAAGAGAAGGAGGAAGAAGAAGTTTGTAAGAGACAGGATTAATTTGACACAAAACTTTAAAAGGACCAAGATAGCGTGGTCCCAACTTATAGCTCGGGACACGGAAACGGACATATTTAGCGGAGAGCCATACCTTGTCTCCAGGGGAAAAAATGGGAGGAGCTCTTCTTTTCTTATCTGCGAATCTCTTCATGCGAGAAGAAGCCTGTAAGAGAGAATTTTGGGTCTCTTTCCATATGGTGGAAAGATCACGAGAAATCTCATCCACAGCGGGCAGACCAGAGGGCAAGGGGGTAGGGAGGGGGGGAAGAGGGTGACGGCCGTACACCACGAAAAACGGAGATTTGGAGGAAGATTCAGAGATTCTGAAATTATACGAGAATTCGGCCCAAGGTAGAAGATCTGCCCAGTCATCCTGGCGGGAGGAAACAAAATGTCGTAAATAGTCACCCAAGATCTGGTTAATTCTCTCTACTTGTCCATTGGATTGAGGATGGTATGCAGAAGAAAAATTTAATTTAATCTTGAGTTGTTTACAGAGAGCCCTCCAGAATTTAGACACAAATTGGACGCCTCTATCCGAGACGATCTGTGTAGGCAACCCGTGAAGACGAAAAATGTGTACAAAAAATTGTTTAGCCAACTGAGGCGCTGAAGGAAGGCCAGGAAGAGGGATGAAATGTGCCATTTTGGAGAATCGATCAACGACCACCCAAATAACAGTGTTGCCATGGGATGGGGGTAAGTCAGTAATAAAATCCATACCAATCAGAGACCAAGGTTGTTCGGGGACAGGTAGAGGATGAAGAAAACCAGCGGGCTTCTGGCGAGGAGTCTTATCCCGGGCACAGATAGTGCAGGCTCGCACAAAGTCCACCACATCAGTCTCTAGAGTCGGCCACCAATAGAAGCGAGAGATGAGTTGCACAGATTTCTTGATGCCCGCATGACCTGCGAGATGGGAGGAGTGACCCCATTTGAGGATCCCAAGGCGTTGGCGTGGAGAAACAAAGGTCTTTCCTGGAGGAGTTTGCCTGATGGAGGCTGGAGAAGTGGAAATCAGGCAGTCAGGAGGAATGATGTGTTGAGGAGAGAGTTCAATTTCAGAGGCATCTGAGGAACGAGAGAGAGCATCGGCCCTAATGTTTTTATCAGCAGGCCGAAAGTGAATTTCAAAATTAAATCGGGCAAAGAACAGAGACCACCTGGCCTGACGAGGATTCAGCCGTTGGGCAGACTGGAGGTAGGAGAGGTTCTTGTGATCGGTGTAAATAATAACTGGAAATCTTGATCCCTCCAGCAGATGCCTCCATTCCTCAAGTGCTAATTTAATGGCTAGAAGCTCTCGATCCCCGATGGAGTAGTTCCTCTCCGCCGGAGAGAAGGTCCTGGAAAAAAAACCACAAGTAACAGCATGCCCGGAAGAGTTTTTTTGTAGAAGGACAGCTCCAGCTCCCACTGAGGAGGCATCAACCTCCAATAGGAAGGGTTTAGATGGGTCAGGTCTGGAGAGCACGGGAGCCGAAGAAAAGGCAGACTTGAGTCGTTTAAAGGCGTCTTCCGCTTGAGGAGGCCAGGACTTGGGATCGGCATTTTTTTTTGTTAAAGCCACAATAGGAGCCACAATGGTAGAAAAATGTGGAATAAATTGCCTGTAATAATTGGCGAACCCCAAAAAACGTTGGATGGCACGGAGTCCGGAGGGGCGTGGCCAATCTAAGACGGCAGAGAGTTTATCTGGGTCCATTTGTAGTCCCTGGCCAGAGACCAAGTATCCTAGAAAAGGAAGAGATTGGCATTCAAACAGACATTTCTCTATTTTGGCATAGAGTTGATTATCACGAAGTCTCTGAAGAACCATACGGACATGCTGGCGGTGTTCTTCTAGATTGGCAGAAAAAATCAGGATATCGTCCAGATATACAACAACACAGGAGTATAGTAGATCACGAAAAATTTCATTAACAAAGTCTTGGAAGACGGCAGGGGCGTTGCATAGACCAAAGGGCATGACCAGATACTCAAAGTGTCCATCTCTGGTGTTAAATGCCGTTTTCCATTCATCCCCCTCTCTGATGCGGATGAGATTATAAGCACCTCTTAAGTCCAGTTTGGTAAAAATATGGGCACCTTGGAGACGATCAAAGAGTTCAGAGATGAGGGGTAGGGGGTAGCGGTTCTTAACCGTGATTTTATTAAGACCGCGGTAGTCAATGCAAGGACGTAGAGAGCCATCTTTTTTGGACACAAAGAAAAATCCGGCTCCGGCAGGAGAGGAGGATTTACGGATAAAGCCCTTTTTTAAATTTTCTTGGACGTATTCAGACATGGCAAGAGTCTCTGGGACGGACAGAGGATAGATTCTGCCCCGGGGTGGAGTAGTGCCCGGGAGGAGGTCAATGGGACAATCATAAGGCCTGTGAGGAGGTAGAGTCTCAGCTTGTTTTTTGCAAAAAACGTCCGCAAAGTCCATATAGGCCTTAGGGAGACCGGTTACATGAGGAAGCACAGGGACACGGCAAGGTTTACTGGGAACCGGTTTTAAGCAGTCCTTGGAACAAGAGGGCCCCCAACTCTTGATCTCCCCAGTGGACCAATCCAGGATTGGGGAATGGAGTTGAAGCCAGGGAAGTCCAAGAAGGATTTCAGAAGTGCAATTGGGGAGGACCAACAGTTCAATCCTCTCGTGATGAGATCCGATGCACATTAGAAGGGGCTCCGTGCGGAAACGTATAGTACAGTCCAATCTTTCATTGTTTACACAATTGATGTAGAGGGGTCTGGCGAGACTGGTCACCGGGATGTTGAACTTGTTGACGAGAGAGGCTAAGATGAAATTTCCTGCAGATCCAGAGTCCAAGAAGGCCACAGCAGAGAAGGAGAAGGCAGAGGCAGACATCCGCACAGGCACAGTAAGACGTGGAGAAGCAGAGTAGACATCAAGGACTGTCTCACCTTTGTGCGGAGTCAGCGGACGTCTTTCCAGGCGGGGAGGACGGATAGGACAATCCTTCAGGAAGTGTTCGGTACTAGCACAGTACAGGCAGAGATTCTCCATGCGGCGTCGTGTCCTCTCTTGGGGTGTCAGGCGAGACCGGTCGACCTGCATAGCCTCCACGGCGGGAGGCACAGGAACAGATTGCAGGGGACCAGAGGAGAGAGGAGCCGGGGAGAAGAAACGCCTCGTGCGAACAGAGTCCATATCCTGGCGGAGCTCCTGACGCCGTTCGGAAAAACGCATGTCAATGCGAGTGGCAAGATGGATGAGTTCATGTAGGTTAGCAGGGATTTCTCGTGCGGCCAGAACATCTTTAATGTTGCTGGATAGGCCTTTTTTAAAGGTCGCGCAGAGTGCCTCATTATTCCAGGATAATTCTGAAGCAAGGGTACGGAACTGTACGGCATACTCGCCAACGGAAGAATTACCCTGGACCAGGTTCAACAGGGCAGTCTCAGCAGAAGAGGCTCGGGCAGGTTCCTCAAAGACACTTCGAATTTCCGAGAAGAAGGAGTGTACAGAGGCAGTGACGGGGTCATTGCGGTCCCAGAGCGGTGTGGCCCAAGCCAGGGCTTTTCCAGACAGCAGGCTGACTACGAAAGCCACCTTAGACCTTTCAGTGGGGAACTGGTCCGACATCATCTCCAAGTGTAATGAACATTGGGAAAGAAAGCCACGGCAAAACTTAGAGTCCCCATCAAATTTATCCGGCAAGGATAGTCGTATTCCAGAAGCGGCCACTCGCTGCGGAGGAGGTACAGGAGCTGGCGGAGGAGATGATTGCTGGAGCTGTGGTAGTAACTGTTGTAGCATAACAGTCAGTTGAGACAGCTGTTGGCCTTGTTGCGCAATCTGTTGTGACTGCTGGGCGACCACCGTGGTGAGGTCAGCGACAACTGGCAGAGGAACTTCAGCGGGATCCATGGCCGGATCTACTGTCACGATGCCGGCTGGCAGGTAGTGGATCCTCTGTGCCAGAGAGGGATTGGCGTGGACCGTGCTAGAGGATCGGTTCTAAGTCACTACTGGTTTTCACCAGAGCCCGCCGCAAAGCGGGATGGTCTTGCTGCGGCGGTAGTGACCAGGTCGTATCCCCTAGCAACGGCTCAACCTCTCTGGCTGCTGAAGATAGGCGCGGTACAAGGGAGTAGACAGAAGCAAGGTCGGACGTAGCAGAAGGTCGGGGCAGGCAGCAAGGATCGTAGTCAGGGGCAACGGCAGAAGGTCTGGAATCACAGGCAAGGAACACACAAGGAACGCTTTCACTGGCACTAGGGCAACAAGATCCGGCGAGGGAGTGAAGGGGAAGTGAGGTGATATAGGGAAGTGCACAGGTGTAAACACTAATTGGAACCACTGCACCAATCAGCGGTGCAGTGGCCCTTTAAATCGCAAAGACCCGGCGCGCGCGCGCCCTAGGGAGCGGGGCCGCGCGCGCCGGGACAGAACTGACGGGGAGCGAGTAAGGTACGGGAGCCGGGGTGCGCATCGCGAGCGGGCGCTACCCGCATCGCGAATCGCATCCCGGCCGGAGGTGGTAACGCAGCGCCCCGGGTCCGTGGAACCGACCGGGGCGCTGCAGTGAGGGAAGTGTAGCGAGCGCTCCGGGGAGGAGCGGGGACCCGGAGCGCTCGGCGTAACAGCGACAAAATCAAACCTATATAAGTAGGGTATCATTTTAACCGTATGGACCTACAGAATAATGATAAGGTGTAATTTTTACCGAAATATGCACTGCGTAGAAACGGAAGCCCCCAAAAGTTACAAAATGGCGTTTTTTTTTTTCGATTTTGTCCCACAATGATTTTTTTTTCCGTTTTGCCATGCATTTTTGGGTAAAATGACTAATGTCACTGCAAAGTAGAATTGGCGATGCAAAAAATAAGCCATAATATGGATTTTTAGGTGGAAAATTGAAAGGGTTATGATTTTTAAAAGGTTAGGAGGAAAAAACGAAAGTGGAAAAACCCTGAGTCCTTAAGGGGTTAAAATTTAAAAGTTAAATATAATGTGCCAACAGCATGAGGAGACCATAATGTGGCAGAATGACCCAGCCTGGAGATGGCAACAGCCTGAAGAGAACATAGGGCCTCATAATTTAAAAGATTAAAGATATTTTGTCAAATTTAAATTGAAGATTTAAAATAGATTAAGATAAAGTTTAATCCCTTAAGGACCCGGGCTTTTTCCATTTTTTCATTTTCAATTTTTCCTCCTTAACTTTACAAATAATAACTCTTTAAAATTTTCACCTAAAATTCTATATGATGGCTTATTTTTTGCGTCACTAATTCTACTTTGTAATGACATTAGTCCTTTTACCCAAAAATCTACGGTGAAACGGGAAAAAAATCAATGTGCAATCAATGTGCGACAAAATTGATGAAAAAACACTATTTTGTAAGTTTTGGGGGGCTTCCGTTTTTACGCAGTACATTTTTCGGCAAAAATCATACCATATCTTTATTCTGTAGGTCCATATGGTTAAAATCATACCCTACTTGTATAGGTTTGATTTTGTATCACTTCAGAAAAAAATCATGAATACATGCAGGAAAATTGATACGTTTAAAATTGGCATCTTCTGACCCCTATAACTTTTTTATTTTTCTGTCTTAAGGGCGCTATGAGGGCTAATTTTTTGCACCATGATCTAAAGTTTTTAGCGGTACCATTTTTGTTCTTATCAGACTTTTTGATCACTTTTTATTCACTTTTTTTGTGGTATAAAAAGTGATCAAAAATGCACTTTTTTGGACTTTGGAATTTTTTTGCGCATATGCCATTGAACGTGCGGTTTAAAAAGTGGTATATTTTTATAATTCGGACATTTCCGCACCCGGCGATACCACATATGTTTATTTTTATTTACACTGTATTTTTTTTATTCTTGGAAATGCCGGGTGATTCAAACTTTTATTAGGGGAAGGGATAATTGAAAGGGTTAATGATTTTTTTTACACTTTTTTAATGCAATATTATAGCTCCTATAGGGGGCTATAACATTGCATTAACTGATCTTTAACACTGATTGATTAATCTCCATTGGAATGGATCAATCAGTGTTTTCGGCGATTGAATGCTCAAGCCTGGATCTCAGGCTTGAAGCATTCAATCGGCGATCGGACTGCAGGAAGGAAGGTAAGAGACCTTCCTCCTGTGCTACAACTGTTCGGGATGCCGCGATTATACCGCGGCGATCCCGAACAGCTCCCTGAGCTAACCGGCACTTTTTACTTTCACTATTAGCCACGTGGCTCAGCTATTAGAGGCGGGTCCCGGCTTCACTATGAAGCTGGGCCCGCCGCGGTATGATGCGGGGTCACCTTGTGACCCCGCGTTATATCACAGGACCGAGACCCAGGACGTACTCATACGTCCTGGGTCCTTAAGAGGTCAATTTTATGTGCCAGCAGCATGAGGAGACCACATGACCACGATGTGTCTGGGTCCTCTGTCTCGTCTTCCTCATCACCCTGTACCTACACAGCCTGCTCCTCCTCTTCTGTCAGATGAATATAAAAAGCATTTTGCAAAACCTTGCCTGTACTCCACTGTCCCCCTCCCCCTCCTCCGACAGTTCAGCCCCCACAGGGCTCATGTGGCCGTGAGATGTAGGCACCACGTCTCCAGTGCCCTGACCAGCCATCATTTCCATCCTGGCGACTGACTAATAATGTGCCTTCCTCAAAGGGCCTGAGCAAATGGCAGGTGTCACGTATGAGCTGCCACTGGTTCACATTGAAGTTACACTGGTGAGTACCCCTATCCGCTTGGATCATAAAGAAATCGGTGATGGCTTTTCTCTGTTCCTATAGTCAGTCCAACATATGGAGGTTGGAATTCCAACATGTGGAAGCGTCGCAAATCAGACTATGTTGGGAGATGCCGTTCTGATGCTGCAGCTCAAGGAGGGTGTACTTTGTGGTGTACAAGTGGCTGAAATGCATGCAAAGTTTCCTTCCCATTGTTAGGATGTCTTGCAGATGGGGTGGAACACTTCAGCAACTGCTTGACAACCAGATTGAACACGTGTGCCATGCAGGGCGCATGGCTCAGGCTTCCTTGTCGCAGCACGGACAAGATGTTCTTCCCGTTATCAGTCACCAAGGTTCCCATTTCCAGTTTTTGCGGAGTAAGCCATGATTAAATTTTTTGATGAATGACTTTTAGCAGTTCCTCCCCTGTGTGACTCCATTCGCCAAGGAAAACCATGTGATTAACAGCGTGACACATTATATGCTGGAGGGGCACTGAGACTTGTCCGTGTAGTGGAGGCTGAGGACAAGGTGGAGGATGAGGAGGCAAAGTCGCACACTGTCACAGGACCAACGGCCTGAGAGCGTGGAGGCGGAAGCCACATGACCTGTCCAAGTTGCTATTGTGGCTCTACAGGAACCACATTCACCCAGTGGGCCGTAAAGGACATGTATTGTCCCTGAACGTAATTACAGCTCCACACATGTGGCGCTGCCGTGCACTTTGATACACTTTGGTAGAGTGGGGTAGTGGGTGTTAATACCAGTACCCGGTGATGAAGGTGGGTGAAAGAAGGAGAACTTGGCATCAGATGTGCAGCATCAGGCAGGTGGCAGTATCACAATAGTAGTTGAGGCAAGTAGGCAGTAGAAAACGGTCTCTTTTGGCAAAGTGATGGTGTGCACAAGTAAGTACAGAGGATATGCATTAGCTAAAACTAAAGTTTTCTGAGGATAAAATATATGGACCCAATTTATTTTAGAAATCTAACAAAAGAAAAGATGCTAAAAAAACACCATGTGTCACCTACACCACCAAGTATTGATGTAATGCAAAGACCTCTAAAAGTTGGAAGGGAACAACAAATGGTCCATTGTAGCAGGTGGGGTAAACACTTCGCCTGTAAGGCCCTACTTTCGCATTATTAATTCCCTTTTTGGCAAGTGTTACCCACCCTAAAAAGGACTGTCCCACACCGAAACCTCTCCCTATGTCCAACTAAAAACCCTAGGAAATGGCAATGTTTTTGGGTGGAAATAGGGAGAGGTTCCTGTGTGGGTCCGCCTTTTTTAGGGCGAGTAACACTTGCCAAGAAGGGAATTAATAATGCGAGAGTAGGGCCTTACAGGGGAAGTTTTTACCCCCACTTGTTACAATGGACCATACGTTGTTCCCTTACACATTTTAGAGGTCTTTGCATTGCATTAATACTTGGTGGTGTAGGTGACACAGTGTTTTTTGCACACCTTTCCTTTTGTTAAATTTCAAAAAAACTATTTTATCCTAAGTAAAGTTAAGTTTTAGCTAATTCATATCCTCAATACGTATTTGTGGTCTAATGCAGAGGAATTTCTGTAACTGGGGACCAGTACCTTAATTATGTTTTGCAGTATCCATGGCAGCACAATGAGAGAGCCTGGAGGTGGCAGCATCAGCATGAGGAGACCATATGGTGGCACAATGACAGAGCCTGGAGGTGGCAACATCAGCATGAGGAGACCATATGGCAACACAATGAGAGAGCCTGGAGGTGGCAGCATCAGCATGAGGAGACCATATGGATGCACAATGACAGAAGTATCAGCATGAAGAGACCATATGGCAGCAAAATGACAGAACCTGGAGGTGGCAACATCAGCATGAGGAGACATATTATATATGATATAATATATGTTTGATAAAAATGATAGTAGCTGACACTCACTGCTCTGAAGCGAGCATAGCTTCTGTGCTTGCTTCAAAACCGCTTAAAGGGGTACTCCGGTGGAAAACTTTTTTTTTTAAATCAACTGGTGACAGAAAGTTAAACATATTTGTAAATTACTTCCTCATAGCAAACCTATCCTGCCCTCATTAGTGCATACCGCATATGTAAATCCAAGTATTGTACCATTTTCTACCTGTTAATCTGTCAAGGGCCTACATACTGTGAAAGTTCAAACAATAGTATTCACCGGCTGGTGTTTTACAAAAACACAGATTTTTTACTGCGTATTGTTGCGCAAATTTCTGCCCTCATCAGTACATAACGCATATGTACATCCAAGTAGTGTACCATTTTGTACCCGTTAATCTGTCAAGGGCCTACATACTGTGAAGGTCCAAACAATATTATTCCCCGGCTGGTGTTTTACAAAAATACTGATTTTTTTCTGCATATAGTTGGGCATATTACTGCCCTCATCAGTGCATACTGCATATGTACATGCAACTATTGTACCATTTTGTACCTGTTAATCTGTCAAGGGCCTACATACTGTATAAGGACAGCCATAAGTAATCACCTGCTGCTGTTCTAGACAAATACTGTTTAAAGAGTAGTGTTGTTTATTGTAATACCCTCATATACACAATAAGTATGTCAGGCAGAGAAGTGCCAGGACGTGCACAGAGGAGTGGCAGAGACCTAAATACTTCAAACAGAGTTGGCAGCAGACTTGGGGCAAGTGGCAGCAGGAGTCGCAGCGAGAGGCCTGAGCTCCCTTTATCAGCAAGTGGTCTTGTCTCCACCAGCAACCCATCTGCCGTCATCGATTGGTTAACACGCTTATCCACATCATCACAAGTGACATCTGACACCCCCAGTCAACAGTCGGTGGGTTCCTCAGACACAACCCTCAGTTGGCATGGCCCGGGAGCAGTCCCGATCCTCCCATTGCCTTTGTCCTATGCTGTTCCCTCACCTAGAGAAGTATCTTATGCTGGGGGTTCAGCTCCACTATTCACTGAGGACGATCTAATAGAGGACAGCCAGCAGCTACTGCCCAGCCAAGAAGGGGAGGAGACATGCGCTGTTTGCTCTGCTAGGCGGCCAAGTAGTGATGCGGAGAGTGACGTTGCAAGGGTTCAGGGTCCTGAAGCACACACCTGTTGATGATGATGAAGCCGATCGCGATTGGGAGCCGGGTGCAGAAGGGACTTCATCATCATCAGGAGAAGAGAGCTGCAGGTTGCCCTTGAGGCAGCAAGGCAGTAGCACAGTTGGCAGTGAGCGTGGTGGCAGAAGTGGAAATTCAGGAGCCACCTGGGGGAGACCACCTGCTTTGCGGCAGCCTACCTTTCCGGAAGGTAATGGAACAGGGCTTCCTGGAGACGGTGCCAGTAGCAGTCAATTAGTGCGGACTCTAGGTGGGAAAATCAGCTACTCGGCGGTGTGGCAGTTTTTCATCATTCATCCGGAGGAGGTTCACGTAGCCACATACAAGATATGTCGGCAGAAGGTGAAGCATGACCAGGGTCCCAATTTCGGCACCACGGCCCTGTGTCAACACATGCTTTGCCACCATAAAGCGGCCTGGGAGAACCATGGCTCCGATGAAGTGGTCCAGCTTGCTGCATCACCCAGTGGCCATCCGCTCCCTCCTTCATACAGCCTAGGCTCCACCACCTCAGCCGAAGGGAGCTGTGTGTCAAACCCTCCTTCTGTCGCTCCAGATGCTCCTGCTTCTCCCGCTTTAAGTCAGCTATTCCGCCAACAATCCATCGGCGAAGCCATGTCCAAGAGACAACAGTATGCGCCCACTCATCCAACGGCGCAGAAGTTGAATGTGCTCCTGTCCAAGTTGCTGGTGTTGCAGTCCCTCCCTTTTCAAGTGGTGGACTCTGCACCTTTCAGAGAATTGATGGCTTGTGCCGAGCCGAGGTGGAGAGTCCCAAGCCGTCATTTATTTGCGAAGAAGGCAGTACCAGCCCTGTATAAGTTTGTACAAGAGAAGGTGGGCCAGTCCTTGAGCCTGTTGGTGTGTTCAAAAGTGGACGGCAGCGCCGACGTGTGGAGCTGTAACTACTGGCAGGGACAACACTTATCTTTTACGGCCCACTGGGTAAATGTGGTTCATGCACAGCCACAACAGCAACTTGGACAGGTCACACCGCTTCCTCCTCCACACTCTCGCTTTCAGGCAGTTGGTCCTGTGACAGTGTGCGATACGCCTCCTCATCCTATACCGTGTCCTTGGTCTCCACTGCATGTCCATATGTCGGTGGCCCTTCATCGTACCATGTGTGTAGGGCACGGCAGTGTCAAGCTGTTCTTCACATGGTTTGCCTTGGCGAACAGAGTCACACAGGGGAGGAACTGCTAAAATGTATTCGTAAAGAATTCCGAGTATGGCTTGCTCCACGAAATCTGGAAATGAGAACCATGGTGACCGACAACTGGAAGAACATTGTGTCTGCGCTGCGACAAGGAAGTGTGAAACATGCGCCCTGCATGGCATACGTGTTGAATCTGGTTGTCTAGCACTTCCTCAAGTCTTCACCCCATTTGCAAAACATCCTGACACTTGTACACCGCAAAACACACCCTCCTTGAGCTGCAGCGTCAGAACAGTGTCCCACAACATAGTCTTATTTGTGACGTTGCCACACGTTGGAATTCCACCCTCCATATGTTGGACAGACTATACGAACAAAGAAAAGCCATCACCGATTTCTTGATGATCCAAGCAGATACAAGTACTCCCCTGTGTAACTTCAATGTGAACCAGTGGCAGCTCATACGTGACACCTGCCGTTTGCTGAGGCCCTTTGAGGAAGCCACATTATTTGTAAGTCCCCTGGATTACGCCATGAACAACATAATTCGACGTTGCGCCTACATCTCAAGGCTACATGAGCCCTGTGGGGGCTGAAATGGAGGAGGAGGATGAGGGGCAGAGTGGAGCACAGTTTAGGTTGGATGAGATGGCCGGTGTTTCTAGTCATCGGACAGGAGAGGAGGAGCAGGAGCAGACAGAGGAGCTGGAGGGTTATGAGGAAAGCTATACAGAGGACCCAGACACACCGTGGCAGTATGCAGTGGAGATGGAGGCAGGTAGTCCCTATGAGTCACTGGCGCAAATGGCACGATGCATGCTCAGTTGCTTGCGTAGTGACCCCCGAATTGTCAAAATTTGTCAGCGGGATGACTTCTGGAACTCCACCTTATTGGACCCTCATTACTGTTCCCGAAGGGGGGCCTTTTTTACACCCACTGAGAGGGAGAACAAACTGATCTACTACAGAGAGATCCTACGTAGTCAGTTGGTTGATGCCTATCGGCGACATGATCCATCCACTCGTAGGTCTGACTCGGGGGGCCCTCTGCGCTCACCTTCCACTGCCATGGCTGCTGGGGAGGGGAGGGGTGGTAGAAGCAGTAGCAGCTCCATTATCAACAGCCTAAGTCTACAGTCGCTGATGAGTAGCTTTCTTCACCTGCATAGTGAAGCAACTGATCAGCAGCAGGTGGACATGCAGCAGGACCTGAACGAGCAGGTGGTGGCATACCTTTACATGGCCATGCCAACAAACATTGAAGATCCGCTGTACTTCTGGGCAGCCAAACTAGATGTATGGCTGGGGCCATAGTCACCCCAAGGCGAACTCGTCAGTCCACTAAAAATGTGGAGAGACTGACGTTTTGTCTAAATGAATCAGGGATGGATCAGCCAGGATTTCCAGCCACCAATGCCAGATGCCTCAGAGTAGATTGACCATGCTGCTACACCAACATTTCCCAATTATGGATGGTTATGAAACCCTCTTGGGTTATCAATTAGGCTTATGACACCCTCTTTGGTACTGCCCAATGCCTGCTCCTGACTCATCCTGTGTCTTTTAGGAACTACTTGGTTCACAGATGCTTTGGGCCTTGGACCTTTAATTTTTGGATGTTTAGCAGTAGCTAAATACATGCTTAATGCAAATTTCAACATTGATCTTTACATGTAAGGGGTTATGAAACCCTCTTGGGTACTGCGAATACCTGCTCCTTGCTCATCCTGTGTCTTTCAGGAACTACTTGCCTCACAGATGTTTAGCATGTATGTTTAGCAGTAGCTAAATACATGCTTAATGCAAATTTCAACATTGTTCTTTACATGTAAGGGGTCATGAAACCCTCTTGAGTTCTGTGAATGCCTGCTCCTGACTCATCCTGTGTCTTTTATGAACTACTTGGTTCACAGATGCTTTGGGCCTTGGACCTTTAATTTTTGGATGTTTAGCAGTAGCTAAATACATGCTTAATGCAAATTTCAACATTGATCTTTACATGTAAGGGGTTATGAAACCCTCTTGGGTACTGCGAATACCTGCTCCTTGCTCATCCTGTGTCTTTCAGGAACTACTTGCCTCACAGATGTTTAGCATGTATGTTTAGCAGTAGCTAAATACATGCTTAATGCAAATTTCAACATTGTTCTTTACATGTAAGGGGTCATGAAACCCTCTTGAGTTCTGTGAATGCCTGCTCCTGACTCATCCTGTGTCTTTTATGAACTACTTGGTTCACAGATGCTTTGGGCCTTGGACCTTTAATTTTTGGATGTTTAGCAGTAGCTAAATACATGCTTAATGCAAATTTCAACATTGATCTTTACATGTAAGGGGTTATGAAACCCTCTTGGGTACTGCGAATACCTGCTCCTTGCTCATCCTGTGCCTTTTACGAACTACTTGCCTCACAGATGTTTAGCATGTATGTTTAGCAGTAGCTAAATACATGCTTAATGCAAATTTCAACATTGTTCTTTACATGTAAGGGGTCATGAAACCCTCTTGAGTTCTGTGAATGCCTGCTCCTGGCTCATCCTATGTCTTTAAGGAACTACTTGCCTCACAGATGCTTCAGGCCTTGGCCCTTCGATTTTTGGATGTTTAGCAGTAGCTAAATACATGCTTAATGCAAATTTCCACATTGATCTTTAGTGAAGGGTTTATGAAACCCTCTTGGGTACTGTGAATGCCTGCTCCTGACTCACCCTGTGTCTTTCAGGAACTTCTTGCCTCACTGATGCTTCTGGCCTTGGGCCTTTAATTTTTAGAAGTTTATCAGTAGCTAATACATGCTTAATGCTAATTTCAACAATGATCTTTGAATTCTCGGCGCTCTGCCAGGGCCGTTTCCTACCCCGCCGGGGCCGATCCGAGCACCTCACTAAACCATCCAATCGGTAGTAGAGACAGGCAGTGTGTACAAAGGCCAGGGACTTAATGAACCCGAGCTTATGACTCTCACTTAGTTGGAATTCTTCTTTCATGGCAAATAATTGCAATCCCCGATCCCTATCACGAACAAGGTTTAGCGGGCTACCCGCACTTGTCGGTGAAGGATAGACACATATTGGTAACATTCAGTGTAGCGCACGTGCAGCCCCGGACATCTCAGGGCATCACACACCTGTTATTGCTCGATCTCGCGATTGATCGTACAATGTAAGGGGTTATGAAAGCCTCTTGGGTACTGCTGATGCCTACTCCTGACTGCTCCTGTGTCTTTCAGGAACTACTTGCCTTCATTATGCTTCTGGGCTTGGGCCTTTAATTTTATGATTTGTGAAATAGATACATACATGCTTAATTAAAATTTCAACATTTATGGTGCAATGTATGGGGTTATTAAACCCTCTTGGGTACAGTTTTATTTCAAATTTTATGATAATTTTCTCAGTAATAAACTTGAATTTTCAAGAATAATAACCATTACACCATTGAATGCTTGTTGTGTGTGATTTTTTAATTAAAATTGCCAAAAATGATACAGAGATGGATGAACTCTGCTTGTTTATTTCAGAAAACATTACTTTAGAGAAGAATGTCTTTTGTGGTACACCGTCCTGCATTATAGAGTCGTTTGGACTCTTGGATATGCGCTTGTTCTTAAACAAAGGTACAAAAAAAAGGGCCGGTCAGGGCAATGGAGACGTTGTGCCTACATTTCACGGCCACATGAGCCTTGTGGGGGCTTGTTGGATTTGGTCCTTCGTATCCACACGCTGGGGTCCGGGACACTCAAAGTTTGATTTAAATTTCAAATAAAAAAATCAGACATCTCAATGGTCTCCTCATGCATTAGCCAACCCCAGGCTGTGTAATTCAGGCAATATATGGTTTACTGATGCGGCTGATGGGCCTGGGTCTGGGAATTTCAAATTTTCTCATAGGTAGCACCCGCTATCCAAAAGTCTTCTTCATAAATTTCTACAATGTTTGTGTTTTTTGGGGGTATGTGAAGCCCTGGTGTGTACTCATGGCTGTGTCATTCAGGCAATATATGGTTTACTGATGCTGCTGTGGGGCCTAGTTCTGGGAATTAAAAATTTTCTGATAGGTAGCACCCGCTATCCAAAAGTATTCTTCAGAAATTTCTAAAATTGTTGAATTTTTTTGGGGGGGGATTGTGAAGCCCTGGTGTGTACTCATGCATTAGCCAACTCAAGGCTGTGTCATTCAGGCAATATATGGTTTACTGATGCCGCTGCTGGGCCTGGGTCTGGGAATTTCAAATTTTCTCATAGGTAGCACCCGCTATCCAAAAGTCTTCTTCATAAATTTCTACAATTGTTGTGTTTTTTGGGGGGATTGTGAAGCCCTGGTGTGTAATCATGCACCATCCAACTTCAGGCTGTGTCATTCGGGCAATATATGGTTTATTGATGCCGCTGTGGTGCCTGGGTCTGGGAATTTCAAATTTTCTCATAGGTAGCACCCGCTATCCAAAATCTTCTTCAAAAATTTCAAAAATGTTTTTTTCTCTTAGGGATTGTGAAGCCCTAGCGTGTACTCATGCATCAGTCAAATCCAGGCTGTGTCATTCAGGCAATATATAGGTAGCACCCGCTGTCCTAAATCTTCAAAAATTTAAATCTTCTTCAAATATTTCTAAAATAGTTCTTTTTGGGGGGATTGTGAAGCCCTGGTGTTTACTCATGCATCAGCTAACTCCAGGCTGTGTCATTCAGGCAATATATAGGTAGCACCCGCTATCCTAAATCTTCTTCAAAAATTAAAAAAAATGGTTGTTTTTTCTTAGGGATTGTGAAGCCCTGGTGTGTACTCAATGCTGCTTCCTGCTACACTCTGTCAGCCCGTTGGTCCTGTGACAGTGTGCTAATCCGCCTCCACATCCTCCACTGTCTCCTAAGCCTCCACTGCCCAGACAAGTCTCAGTGGCCCTTCAGCATACTATGTGTGAAGGGCACAGCTGTGTCAAGCTGTTCTTCACATGGTTTGCCTTGGCGAAAAGTCTTGGAAACAATGGCCGGTCAGGGCAATGGAGACGTTGCCCCTACATCTCATAACCTCATGAGCCCTGTGGGGGCTTGTTATATTTGGTTCTTCGTACCCACATGCTTGGGTCCGGGACACTCAAAGTTTGATTTAAATTTCAAATAAAAAAATTATGGCGCTGATGGGTCTGGGAATTTCAAATTTTCTCATAAGTAGCACCCGCTATCCAAAATCTTTTTGAAAAATTTCTAAAATTGTTGTGTTTTTTTTTGGGGGGGGGGGGATTGTGAAGCCCTGCTGTGTACTCGTGCATCAGCCAACTCCTGGCAGTGTCATTCAGGCAATATATGGTTTACTGATGCCGCTGTGGGGGCTTGTTTTATTTGGTCCTTCGTACCCACACGCAGGGGTCCGGGACACTTAAAGTTTGATTTAAATTTCAAATAAAAAAATCAGACATTTCAATGGTCTCCTCATGCATCAGCCAACTCCAGGCTGTGTCATTCAGGCAATATATGGTTTACTGATGCCGCTGCTGGGCCTGGGTCTGGGAATTTCAAATTTATCATAGGTAGCACCCTATCCAAAATCTTCGGTTTAAATTTCTGAATTCATTTTTTTTATCTTAGGGATTGTGAAGGCCTAGTGCCTACTCACACTGCTGCTGGCAACTCCGGTCTGTGCCATTCATCCACTATATGGTGTCCTCATGCTTCAGCCTCATCCAAGCTGTGTCATTCAGCCACTATATGGTGTCCTCATGCTGCCAACACCTCCACACTGTGCCATTCATCCACTATATGGTGTCCTCATGCTTCAGCCTCATCCAAGCTGTGTCATTCAGCCACTATATGGTGTCCTCATGCTGCCAACACCTCCACACTGTGCCATTCAGCCACTATATGGTATCCTCATGCTGCCAACACCTCCACGCTGTGTCATTCAGTCACTATATGGTCTCCTGACACTGATGCCACCACCAAGCTCTGTCATTGTGCTGATGTGCGGCAGTGATTCAAAAGCGATGCCGATAATCTGCATGTTATTCTGAATATGCGTTTTAGAACACAGCAAAGTGTTCTAGACCCCTATAGAGGCTGTATGTAGGCTAGAAATAGCCTTTTTTAATATTTTTTAAAAGTTTGCTCATCTCTAATCTTATCCCCTATTCAAAGGATAGGGGATAAGATGTCAGATCGCTGGGGTCCCGCTGCTGGGGACTCCCGGGATCTCGGCTGCGGCACCCCGCTATCATTTCTGCACAGAACAGACTCGCTCCGTGCGTAATGATGGGCAGTACAGGGGCCGGAGCATCATTACATCACGGCTCTACCCCCTCATGACGTAACAGCCCGCCCCTCAATACAAGTCTATGGGAGGGGGCGTGGCGGCCATCACGCCCTCTCCCATAGACTTGCATTAAGGGGGCAGGCTGTGACGTCACGAGGGGCGGAGCCGTGACGTCACGATGCTCCGGCCCCTGTATCGCTGGTCGTTACGCACGGAGCGAGTCTGCTCTGTGCAGTAATGATAGCGGGGTGCTGCAGCTGAGACCCTTAGGGTCCCCAGTAGCGGGACCCCAGCGATCTGACATCTTATACCCTATTCTTAGGATAGGGGATAAGATGTCTAGGGGCGGAGTACCCCTTTAAGTGTTTGTCCGAGTGATAATGGCTTCATAAAGGTTTTCATTATAATTTTTATTACATTTTTAAGAATTAAAATAAGTAGAAGGGATACAGACCCAAAGAAAGTGAAAGAAAGGGGAGTGTGTAATAAAGGATTATCAGAGAACAAATTCATGGTGCAGCAGGAAATGGACATACTGTAGCTACACAAAAGTAACAACAGGTAACTGTCAATAGTAAATAGACAATAGTAAATAAAGCAGATAATATTTCAAAATAATTACATAACATCATAACAACCTTTCCAAAATGTATATAACTAAGGAAAATTAGGAGGGGTAACATAGGGGACAAAGTCCAAAAGCAAGAAAAAAGCTTTATAATGTTTGCCACAGGACAGAGGGCTCATTAAGCAATGCAACAAGAGGATTGAATGGTTAGTCCTACATCTAGTCACATAGACTATTACTATGAACAATATTACAACCAGGCAAACCAATCATCATTTGAAGAGGGATATATCCACCTGTATTATCCACCTGTACTCATCTGAGAGTACATATTAAATCTAAGGCTGCCAGTTAGGGATGAGGGAATTGAATCTGCCGAATCCAAATTTGTTACGAATTTCATGAAAAATTAGCTTTGCAACGAATCTGAACATCGCCGCAATGCAACTGCACGAATAGCATCATTAAACTCCATTTATGCGGTTAAGGCTCCAGAGCTTCTAAGATGGCGGCTCCACATGTCAAAACATGGGGCAAGGAACTCTGGGAAGGCGGGAACACAGGTAGGTGGGAGGACTCTGAATCACATGCAGCATACAGCCTATCAGCAGCCAGCCACCCCTGTGTAGATATCAGCCCAGCCTAGATACTACTGATAGGGACTGGAGAGAGATTGAGAGAAAAATTGTAATTTTGGGTGTACTACACAGCGACTGTGTGCTGCAGCCCTGGTGTGTACAACTACTGAAAAGCTAATAGTAGCCAGTAAGTTAGGGTGAACAGAACACTCAAAGCCCTAATCACCTGCTATTAGTTCCTAATACAGGTTGCGTGGTGGAGAATATTGTCTTCTATTAAGTGCAACCTGTGTGTACATAGGTGGTGTACGATTTTGTTCCTGTTAAAGTCTTAAGGGCCTACTTACTGTGAAAGGCCAGCCAAAAGTACACACCTGCTGCTGTTCTAGACAAATACTGTTTTAAGCTTAGTGGAGCATATTGTACTCCCCTCATAAGTGCATACCACATACGTACATCTACGTGGTGTACCATTTTGTTCCTGTTAAAGTCTTAAGTGCCTACTTACTGTGAAAGGTCAGCAAAAAGTACACACCTGCTGCTGTGTTAGACAAATACTGTTTTCAGTGATGTGGAGCGTATTGTACTCCCCTCATATTCACACTAATCATATCAGGCAGAGAAGTGCCAGAACTTGCACAGAGGAGTGGCAGAGGCCTAAATTCATAAGGCAGAGGTCGCAGCAGACTAGGGACGGGTGGCAGCATGAGTCGCAGTGAGAGGCCTGAGCTCCTGGTATCAGCTAGCGGTCATTTCTCGGCCAGCAACCCATCTGCCTTCATCGATTGGTTAAATCGGCCATCCACTTCATCACAAGTGACAACTGACAGCCCCAGTCAATAGTCGATGGGTTCCTCAGACACAAACCTCAGTTAGCATGGCCCGGGAGCAGTCCCTGTCTTCCCATTGCCTCTGTCCTTTTCCGTTCCCTCCCCCAGAGAAGTATCTTATGCTGTGGGTTCAGCTCTATTGTTTAGTGAGGACGATCTACTAGAGGACATTGAGCAGCTACTGCCCAGCCAAGAAGTGAAGGAGACATCCACCGCTTCCTCAGCTAGGCAGGCAAGTAGTGATGAGAAGAGTGGCGTGGGAGGTGGTGTTGCGAATGTTCAGGTTCCTGAAGCAGACACTGTGTACGAACCTGAGGAGGACATCAGTGACGTGCAAATACAACTTGATGATGATGAATCTGATCACACTTGGGAGCCAGGTGCATAAGGGGCTTCATCATCATCAGGAGTAGAGAGTTGCAGGCTGCATGTGAGGCAGCAGCTGAGCAGGCAAGGTGGTAGCATGGTTGGCAGTCCCTGGAGTTGGGGGCAGTAGCAGTCAGTCCGTGCAGACTATTGTGTGGAAAATCAGCTATTCTGCGGTATGGCAGTTTTTCATCAAGTATCCGGAAGATGTTAACATGGCCACATGCAATTTAAAAAAATATCTTTAATCTTTGCAATTGTGAGGCCCTATTGTCTCATCAGGCTGCCACCATCTCCAGGCTGGGTCATTCTAGCATCATATGGTGTCCACTTGCTGCTGCCACCTCCAGGCTTGGTCATTCTGCCACATTATGGTCAGCTCATGCTGTGCTACCTCCAAGCTGTGTCATTGTGCCGCCATGTGCTCTCCTCATGCTGGCACATTACATAAAAAAATTATGTTAATCTTTTTAAAATCTTCAATTAAAATGTTTAAATATATCTTTAATCATTTCAATGTTGAGGCCCTATGGTCTTGTCAGTATTCTGACAACTCCAGGCTTTGTCATTATGTCACGTTTGCCTCCTCATGCTGGTGCCACCTCCAGGCTGTGTCATTGTGCTGCCATTTGGTCTCCTCATGCGGCTACCACATCAAACTTATTGGGAATTTCACAAGAAAAACAATGATGTGCTTGATTTTAACATAACTTTATTCTTTCATGAGTTATTTACAAGTTTCTGACCACTTATAAAATGTGTTCAATGTGCTGCCCATTGTATTGGATTGCCAATGGAACCCTCTTCTCCCACTCTTCACACACTGATAGCAACACCGCAGGAGAAATGCTAGCACAGGCTTCCAGTATCCTTAGTTTCAGGTGCTGCAGAATGGGCAAAAAAAAAAAATAATTGGAACAGGACCCTCAGTTTACGCAAAAGATTTTGTTCAGTGATGAGGCAAACTTTTATGTGAATGGTGAAGTTAACAAACTAAACCACCCCTATTGGTCTGACACTAACCCACATTGGATAGATCCCTCCAAGACTGTTGGAATACAAAAATTGATTTTATGGGTTCAGTTTCCTCATCTGTAGTGGTGAACGCTGGCTTTTGGCACATGATGAAATAACATTTCTTATGTTGCTGCTCTATAAAAATGCTCTTAGAAGCGACTTTTGGGTAGTACACCTGGTGAAAGATCGTTATCAAAAATTCAAAGTGTTTTACATGAGGTTCTAAGGTTTACAGTAGTCATGCCAGTTTTACAAAAGCAGGCACGGTTATGTATATTTTGTGGTTATTTAAATTTCAAAGGTGGGGGGGGGGGGGGTAGTCCTTTTACATGAAAAATTTCACACCAGCTCTTGGCTAGTGAAGAAATCACAGATATGGCTGATTTTTTTTCTTATGGAAAAAGGTGTTATTTAATCAGTTATAGGAAAAGGAATAATTATTATTGGAAAATGTTAATCAATAATGTATACTAACAACCTGTTAGTTTTTAAAATGATGCTGAGAAGCAAGTAGATCAAAATACAAATGGTGGATGTGCGGCTATGTTTCTCTATTTGCGTTGTACATTTTTAGTTTCTCCCTCCTTCCATGGTCAGCACTCTACTCCACCCATTTGGCCTGGGCATTTTTAATTAGCAGGAGACTGCATAAGGGTTTCCTCCTTACATTCTCCCAGCCCTCTGGTAGGGAGCACATTGTAGGTATTCACACTGGTGTGGTTCTCTGTGGCAGCCATTGTTTCTGTGATGCTTTGTCTGTGAAGTGGTGTGGCCCAGAGCCAGGGGCTTGTTCGGGCAGCAGTGGGGCTCTTCCCAAGTGTGGGCTTGGTGTCTCGGAGGCAGTGGTCACCGCCCAGCGCTAGGCCAGTGTTAGGGACCCACTCAGACTAGGTGGCCTTGACTTGGCGACTGGGCTTGTTCTTTTAATAAAAATGTATACTAACAACCTGTTAGTTTTTGAAATTATGCCGAGAAGCAGGTAGATTAAAATTCAAATGGTGAATGTATGGCTATGTTTCTCTAGTTTTGTTGTAAAATAATAATAATAATAATAATAATAATAATAATTTAAATTTAAATTTTGGCATTAAACTCAGCAATTTTGGTGCAAAAGAAAATCAGTATGTTGGGAAAAAATATTTTTTCACCAAACTCGACAATTTTGCCGCAAAAAAACAAAACAAAAGGGGCATGAACATGAACATATTTTCAAAGCAGCACAAGAGACCTTATAGGTGAGGAGAAAAAAAAGTTTCACTGGAAATTACAGTAGTTTTATAATATCTCCCCCATTTTGTGCAGTTAGGAAGTGAGCAGATGGCACACGGCAGTAAAACAGGGACTTCTCATAAGGCGCTTATCCACAAGATGTGCACAAAGAAGTAAAGTAACTGGTTTATTGAGTAAAAGTTTAGACCCACAAATAGTGTTTCTAGCCCGTACAGGGACACATGACAGAAGCGCATTAATGCACTTTACATGTCGAGGTTCCGTTTTGGATCCATCAATGGTCAGGTTTGCGTATGAAGGCCTTGAATCCTGCCTTGGCTGTTTAGTAAAGTAGCACACTGTCTTACCTGCTGGTGTATTTCTCTGGGGAGTCATAACATACAACAGTTGGTCACCCCTAAAGTTATATGAGATACTTAGCGATATGTGCAGGACATCCACATGTGTTGGTGATGTCTGGTATTAGCCACGGGTCCTGGCCATTGATGGCCGCCGGGACCGACGCGATATGACATGGGGTCAGCGTGTGACCCTGCGTTCTATCGCGGGAGCCCGCTCATGACTTATGCATACGTCATATAGCGGGAAGGGGTTAAGTTGGCCCGACCCAACAACATTGATTCCAGAGAACCTTCATCAAGGATATAATTGTGACAGTGCTTATTCAAAGAAATAAGAGCACATTCAGCTATAGTTGTACTCTTGGAGAACATAGTACGATACCAATATTCGGTACATTATACTAATATTGTGTTAAAAATTATAAGAAAAAAGGGTACAGTCCTCAACGTTCTCTATAGGTAAAAACTGGAAAACGGTGGGTATAATGCTAATAGTAGTTATATCAATGCCAATGATACTGGGAGTATAGGTAATAGTATAATACCACTTCTGAGGATGGACTTACAATGATGGTATAATTCAGAAATAAGTGGAGGGAGTGCTGAGTATATAGAATAAGAGGGAATGAGGGAAAATGGAGGAAGGGGAAAGAATAACAGAGAGGTGGACAGAAATCATAGGGGTACGAAAAGAAAAATATCTGACCACTAATTGAGTACAAGAAAATATGTGAATTCATTACTAATAAAATACATGAGGGTATTGCAGGGTCCTTGCGATTCCCACCTAAAATCAGTACAAAAATTGAATAAGGTATATAAGCAATAAAACAAATAAATGCAATCCCCCTAAATGTGGATGAAGTAATGTCCTACAGTTAAAGTGTCTGTATTATCACGGCTATTCCTGGGGAAAGAAAGAGGCAGTGCAACAATCGCAGTCCTGTAAGAAAAACACAATCCTGTGGAAAGATGGGTGCAATCACAGTGGTGGAAGTTTATGCAATGCCTCTATTGCCGGGCATCAATTGATGATGATGATAGCTGCTATACAGCTTGTGATCCTGTGAATAGATAGATCGTGGGACTATGTCCCGCTCACCCTACCGGCTCTGCACTTGGTTGGTACGTCCGGCCTCGAGCTCGCACTGCTTTCGGCAGCTCCAGCCGTGCGGGGCAGTCGCTGGTTAGGCAAACTGTCCCGCTCGGCGAGCGCTTGAGAGAAGGAGCGATATATTGGTATCCGGCCTTGTGAGTGAAGTCCTCGTGTGCGCTGTCGGGGCTTGCGCACAAAATCCTCATGTGCGCTGGCGGTGTCTCAAGGTGTTGCTGAGCACGCTCAGAGGGGGGGAAATGGCTGGTTTTGATTAGAGAAGGTCCCTTAGTAAATCATCATGGGGGATGCAATGAACTGAACAGCTAGACGTGTTTCAGGAGGCTCCTAATTTCTTCAGTAGCTGCATTCTTGGGGTAAATGTGATCCTTATATACCGTGTTATCTATAAGGGGTCTGATCAAAAGTGAGGAAAAAGGCGTCAGGGAATGGGATAGGGGAAGGAGGTAAGGAACACCTGGAATTGAAAAGTGATTAAGAGTAGGGGGCGTGACGGACCTCCCATAGACTTGAATTGAGGTGGCGGGGCGTGACGTCACACAGGGCAGAGTCGTGACGTCATGCTCGTCCGCCATTGTGGTCGGGATCCGAAGCCTCCAGCGTTGCCGGAGTGAGGTGGAAGTCGTACAGTTGGGTGCTGCTGCCGAGATCCCGGGGGTCCCCAGCAGCGGGACCCCGGCAATCTGACATATTATCCCCTATCCTTTGGATAGGGGATAAGATGTCTAGGGGTGCAGAGTACCCTTTTAAAAGAAGAGAATATATAGCAGGGAAACCAATATTCTGCACCTGTTGTATGGATATAAAACTTAAACAATGTTGATAATTCATAGGGAACATTTTTAATAACCCTTAAAAAAATTAGACAGACAAAAATGATCTGGGGGTTGTGGCTCTGCAGATTTGCAATAATAATAATAATAATTATAATAATAGTAATAATAATAATAATAACGATAAATTAAAAAATAAATACAAATTGAAACAAAATGAAAATACAAATAAATATAAAAAAAAGCATTAAAAAAATATCTAAAAGAGGGACAGTGATAGAATATCAAATATAGAAAATGTCAGTGTGTGTGTGGACATAAAAAGTGGGGGCGGGGGGGCTGTCCATAGAGTAGCTCTGGATATGATCAATTTATATGATCAGTACAGAAAGTGCCTGGGCATAAGTGAAGGTGTATAAACATGGGTTTACAATGTGTACAATGGGCATGGGAGAGCATAATAAAATTGTGTATAGGGATAAAACTATATGGATACCAATAAATAAAATCAGTAGATAAAACTCAGAATAAGAATGGAGGGTGGCTTAGCGCCAGAGGGGTTCAGGGTCTGGGAACGTAGGGGCACTGTTAACAGCCTGGCTCCTTACTTGGCATGGCTCTAGAAACTTTCTGGGTATCGTAAAAAACTGAATATTAGAATCCTGCATTCAATCCTTTTGGTTCAACGTTCTCAAAATCATAAATCTTTGTCATCTCCGCTCTTGACATCTGAATGGTATAGTCGCCTCCTCTCCAATTTCTCTTTACTGTCTGGATGGCTTTACACCTCAGGCCAAAAAGATCTTTGTTATTGCATCTTGAAAAAGGAGCTGCCAGTGGATGTTTCATCTGTCCTTTTCTAATGTTAGATATGTGCTCTGCAATCCTTGTCTTGAGTTGTCTTTTTGTTCTGCCGATGTACTGTTTTCTACATGGACACTCTAGTACATATAATATGCCCTTGCTGTTGCATGATAAAAAAAAAAAAATCTGAAATTTCACATTCAAACCCGTTCGCTGTAGAGACAATCTAAGTATTTTTTTTGTTTTTTTATTGAAATTCATTGTTTTGCTATTATTACATGAACCGTGTCGGAAAAAAAATACTTTCAAGCTTAACTAATTTGCTGTCTTCTCTGAATTTGATGGGTTTCTTATAGATGGGGCAACTTTGATGCCCAAATTGGGAGCTCTGGAGTACACAATTAGGGAATTTCAAAGGGAGGGTTGGACCAATTGTCTTTTCGTTTAGTAATGAATGCCACTGTTTGTGTATTATTCTCTCCACTCTCTTATAATCGTTGTTAAACGGAATAATGAGCTTGGCCTCAGGTTCTTGGTTGGGTCCCAGTACTTTCTTGTCTTGAAAAATTGCAGACCTGTCCAGTTCTCTTACTTTAGCTGAATTCAAGTAGAAAAAACAGACATGGTCACACATCCACATATTGTATTTTGATCTAATTGCTTCTCAGCATAAATTCAAAAACTAACAGGTTGTTAGCATACATTTTGATCAAAAGATACAAGTCCACTCGCCACGTAAAGGCCATTTATTTAGAGTGAGTCCCTAACATCCCCAGGATAAAATGGCGTAGCGCTGGATGACCACCACCGCCACAACACCAGTGCCCACAGGGGGTGCAACCCACTGGCAGAGCAGCCCCAATGCCATTCAAACCAGTCTCAGGGCCACACCTGTTCATAGACACGGCGCCACGGCAGCAATGGACGTAGCTACATGCTGCTTATATAGGGTTGGGCTGAGGGGGTGGGGCAGAGTGCAGACACAAGTAAAAACAACAAAAAAGAGGGGATATAAAACACAATGTGAATTCAAGTAGAAAAAACAGACATGGTCGCACATCCACATATTATATTTTGATCTAATTGCTTCTCGGCATAAATTCAAAAACTAACAGGTTGTTAGTATACATTTTGATCAAAAGATACAAGCCCACTCGCAACGTCAAAGCCACCTATTTAGAGTGGGTCCCTAACATCCCTAGCATAAAATGGTGTAGCACTGGGCGGCGACCACCACCGCCTCAACACCAGTGCCCACAGGGGGAGCGACCCACAGGCAGAGCAGCCCCAATGCCACTCAAACCAGTCTCAGGGCCGTGCCTCCCCACAGGCACGGTGCCATGGCAGCAATGGACGCCGCACAGCACCACACCAGTGTGAACACTGTGGAAAAGCTCAATTAACCATGTGCTCCCAGTCAGACTGGGAAGCTACCAGAAAAGAAAAAGCCCTGTGTAGCTACCTGCTACTTATATAGGGTTGGGCTGGGGGGTGGGGCGGAGTGCAGACACAAGTAAAAAAAAGAGGGGGATAGAAAACACAATGTGAATTCAAGTAGAAAAAACAGACATGGTCGCACATCCACATACTGTATTTTGATGCTTCTCAGCATAAATTTGAAAACTAACAGGTTGTTAGTATACATTTTGGTCAAAAGGTACAAGCCCACTCGCCACGTCAAGGCCACCTATTTAGAGTGGGTGCCTAATGTCCCTAGCATAAAATGCCGTATCACTGGGCGGCGACCACCACCGCCGCAACACCAGTGCACACAGGTACTCTCTCACTTTAGCTGCTGATTCTTCCAGTGTTTCCTTTTGATATTTTTTCTCCTGGAATATTTTAGTCAGAATACCAGCTTCTTCATCATACTCGGTAATCTCTGTGCAGTTTCTTCGCAATCCTCTATATTGTCCTAGTGGTACGTTGAGTATCTATCTAGGCAGATGACAGCTATTGAAGAGGATGAAACTGTTTTGAGCATTCGGTTTGTGATAAGTACTGCATTTTAATATGTTGATATCCGTTTCTACTGTTATATCTAGGATTTTGATCCTGAGGTGACTGACATTGGGAGTAAAAGTCAAGTTTAGGTTGTTGGTATTGGTTTCCCTAACAAAATCATGCATCAAAGTTTCCGGTCCCTCCCAAATATAAACAATGTCATCAATATATCTGTACCACAGCACCAGGTTCACGCCCATCGTAGGGGTAATAAAAGCATTTTCCCACGCAGACATAAAAAGGTTGTGAAAACCTTGTGCCCATCGCAGTCCCAGTGGTCTGTAGATAAAATTCCCCTTCAAAGTAAAAATGGTTGTTGGTTAAAATAAATGTGGTACACTCCGGAATTGTTCTGACTTCATGTTTTCTTTATCTAAAAATATTCTCACCACCTCTACTTCTTGTTTGTGTTTAACGCTCATGTATAGTGCACTAACGTCCATAGTTGCCATAAAATTATCCGAGCCCCACTTAACATATTCAAGAATTGTAATAATTTGCGTGGTATCCTTCAGGTAATATTTCGTTTTTTTTTCGCGGTTGCAGAAATTGATTTATAAAGTGTGAAAGGTTCGTGGTCAAAGATCTGATACCCGAAACATTAGGGGCGACCTGGAGGGTTGCTAGTGTCTTTATGCATTTTCGGGAGGCAGTGAAAGACTGGGAGTCTATTTTCAGTGTTGAGGATAAACTTCAATTCTTTATCGTTAAGAATCTGTTTCGTGTAAGCTATGAGCTATTCTTCCCTAAATTTCTCGGTGGGGTCCCCGTCCAACTTCTGATAGATATCTTCTTGTTATAGCTGTCTCCAACATTATTTGTTGTATTTCTCAGTGTCTTGAATAACGACGGCCCCTCATTTGTCTGCCAGGCGAATCGTTATTGTGTTGTTTTTCTGCAGTGCCTCTTTCTGTCCTAGTAAGGTTGTTGTCAAGGACCGACCAGGGGATAGGGAGAGTGAGCCCTAAACTGACACTAAAACCGCTCTCCCTGCCTACTTGCCCATCCCCCCTAACCGGTGGATCGACAACTGGGCACCGGTCCCTCCCTGAACTAAAGTGCAGGGGCCTAATAGAAACACGTACTAATAAATAGTCGGTCACAAACCAGAAACATAACAGGAACATATAACTCTATAAAATATTAAGTTCAGAGGACACAGATCAGTGAGCCGCACAGGGGACACTATGGATCAGCAGTCATGAACAGAGGACACTATAGATCAGTGGACATAAACAGAGGACTCAGTGGTCGTGAACAGATGACACTATAGATCTGTGGCCGTGAACAGAGGACACTATAGATCAGTAGTCATGTACAGAACTACAGAGAGCTGAATAAAGAACTAATAAACATATATAGTTCAAAACACCAGATAGGAAAATGGCTACGTCAACAGACTTTAGGAACAGACAGAAATATAGCATAATCCCCCAGAACATCCAGTAGACACAACTTTGCATTTGCATTCCCTATGCAAAACCTCCAGTAGACATGAAGTCCCATGGAGCAGTAACAGGGATGCCTAGATACACAGGATATATTTATAGAACACTATTCACACTGAACACACAAACTGGACACCCCACTCCACTATAGGAGTAGCCATTAATAATAAATCCAAATAGACTACTGGCCAGTGGCACACTCCCCTGTGTGGTCAGGATGCTGGCCCGTGTGGTCAGGATGCTGGAAATATAGAACACATAAATGGATACAAAAGAAAACACAGTGTGAACAGACACATAGCAGAAAGGATGAACAAATCCTAAAACCGACTAAGCAAATACAGCTTAAAATCCACTAAGAGCATGCCACCTAACATGGCTAAAACCAGAAATACAAAGTACATGCTAAAACAGAGATAGTAGATTAAAAGTTCAAACAAAGAGTGTTTCACCAAGCCTCCATTAGCAGCATAGCCAGCATGTTAGCAGCTAGACATCAGGAAGTCCATCAGTAAATGAAGTCAATCACCAACACTGAGGCTGAAAAAGCCAGAGACATTAACTTTTCCCTGACCAGGAAACATAAACTGTTCACACACAGCAATCCAATAGCTGTGTGTAAACACAGACCAGGACAGACATGACAATTGTCCTATCTCCTTGGGTTGCTTTTTAATTTCCTTAGGTCGCTTTCTGTAGCTTTCTTGAAAGTAGTGTTGCTCGCGAATATTCGCAATGCAAATTTAATTTGCGAATTCACGAATATTCGCGAATATAGCACTATATATTTGTAATTACGAACATTCGTTTTTTTTTTCACAGTACACATCACAGGGATCATCCCTCTCTACTTCCAGCTTGTGTGGTGTAAAGAAGGCTCTAATACTACTGAGTGAGACTGGCATGCGAATTTTCGCATATGCAAAAATTTGCATATGCACATTTTCGCATATGCAAATTTTCGCTAATGTTAATTTTTGTATATGCTAATTTTCACATATGCTAATTTTCGCATACGCAAATTTTTGCATATACGAAAATAAAATGCAAATATTACGAATATGCACATTTAGCGAATATATGACGAATATTCATCCATATATTCGCGAAATATCGTGAATTTGAATATGGTCTATGCCGCTCAACACTACTTGAAAGCCATTAAGTCCATGCCTGTCTCCTGTTTGGGGTAAAACCACGATTTGGGGGTGCAGTTAGTATGCGTGTAGTTATCTTTTGCTTGTGCTGTTTTTGTGTTGGGAATTTTGAGGAAATATTTCTTTAGGCAGAGTCTTCTTATATACTTCTCTATTCCTAAGTAAGTGTTGAATTTATTGAGTGTGTGGGTGGGAGCGAATTTGAGGCCTTTATTGAGAACTGTGGTCAGACTTGTGGATAGGGTGTGTTAACCGATATTTACAGTGTGATTGAATCTTCCCTATTTTCTGTGGTGGTTGCGTCTGCAATCCAGGATCTTCTGTGTCTCCTACGTATCCTCTTTTTCTTGGCGTCTGAGGTTGTGGGACTGGGATGAGGGGGGGGGTGTTGGTTTCTGAATAGCCGAAGCATGGTAATCTGGGGGTGTCTGGTTTGGTATTGGTATCTCTGAGGTGACCATGGTATGTGATTAGTGTTGAGCGGCATAGGCCATATTCGAATTCGGGAATATTCGCGAATATATGGACGAATATTCGTCGAATATTCGCAAATTCGTAATATTCTCGATTTATCTTCGCATATGCGAAAATTCGTGCATACGAAAATTAACATATGTGAAAATTAGCATATACATTAATTAACATAAGGGAAAATTCGCATATGCGGAAATTTGCATATGCAAATTTTCGCATATGCGAAAATTCGCACACCGGTCTCACACAGTAGTATTAGAACCTTCTTTACACCACACAAACTGGAAGCAGAAAGGGATGATCACTGTGATGTGTACTGTGAAAAAAAAAATAAAGTAAAAAAAAAAAAGAACATTCGTAATTACGAATATATAGTGCTATATTCGCGAATATTCGCGAATTCGCGAATATGCGATATTCGCGAATAAAATTTGCTTTGCGAATATTCGCGAGCAACACTATCTGTGATATGGATATCGGTGAAGCTGGGGTTCTTGCTGTGGTCTGTCTTGATAATGTTGGCATGGTGTGTGATATGGATATCGGTAGTGTTGGCGTTTTTGTCATGGTCTGTCTCTGTATTGTTGGCACGGTGAGTGGGGATATTGTGTTTGTGACCCTGAAAGTGCTTATTGTGAGGGGTGCAAATCTGTTTTGTGTGGATACATTGTATCTTAGGACAGGGTTGGGAATATCTTGGATTGGTTGTCTAGTCTTACGAGGTCTCTCTCTGGAATTGGTCTGGTCATGATTATCTTTTCAAATCCTTTCTTCTTGAATATTGCGCCAAAGCATCTTCTTAGATTTCCTATGCACAATCTTCATCTCCAATTTGTCCAGGGATTTGTCCTCGTGATATTTCATGTAGGTTTAATCTTTTGTATGTTTGTCCAAATTCTCCTTCTGTTCATTGAGCATAACATCCAATTCCATCATTATCTTTCTTCTTCTGGTTATCACTAGTTTCACCAATTCCATTGCATTTGGCTGGGAATTCTTTCTTAACTAGATCATCAGCCCCATCAATTGGAAATTAATGCAGTTCCAAAAGGACTTACTCTCACGAAGACCCCAGCTGGTGATCTAGAGAAGAAGGAATCCAAGAAAGCTACAGAGAGCGACCTAAGGAAATTTAAAAGCAACCCAAGGAGACAGGACAATCTTACTAGGACAGAAAGAAAGGCCCTACAGAAAAACAAACCAATAATGATTTGCTTGGCAGACAAGGAGGGGCCGTTGTTATTCAAGACACTGAGAAATACAATAAAGAATGTTGGAGGCAACTACAACAAGAAGATACTTATCAGAAGTTAGACAGGCATCCCACCAGAAATTTAGGGAAGAACTGGTATCCCTGTGTAGCATAGCTCACACGAAAGGGATTCTAAACAATAAAGAATTGACATTTATTCTCAGCACTAAAAATAGACTCCCAGTCTTTCACTGCCCCCCGAAAATGAAGAAAAACGCTAGCAACCCTCCAGGTCGCCCGATTGTTTTGAATATCGGATCTTTGACCACAAACCTTTTGCACTATATTTATCAATTTCTGCAACCAATTATTATAAAAATGATTGAAGATTTCAAGTGGTGTTCAGATAATTTTATGGCAACTATGGATGTTAGTGCGCTATACACGAGCATTAAACACAGACAAGGAGTAGAGACGGTGAGAATATTTTTAGATCAAGATAACATTAAGTCAGAACAAGTGGATTTTATTCTGGAGTGTATCATTTTTATTTTTATTCACAATTATTTTTACTTTGAGGGGGTATTTTATCTACAGAGCACTGGGACCGCGATGGGCACAAAGTTCGCGCCGAGTTTTGCAATCCTTTTTATGTCTGCGTGGGAAGATGCTTTTATTACTCTTAGGATGGGCGTGAACCTGGAGCTGTGGTATGGATATATTGATGACATTGTTTTTATTTGGGAGGGACCGGAAACTTCGATGCATGATTTTATTATGGAAACCAATACTAACAACCAAAACTTTACTTTTATTCCCAATGTCAGTCATCTCAGGATCAAATTCCTACATATAACAGTAGAAAGGGATATCAGCAGATTAAAATGCAGTACGTATCACAAACCGACAGGTCAAAACAGTTTCATCCTCTTCAATAGCTGTCATGCTATGGTTACTCAACGTACCACTAGGACAATATAGAGGATTGCGAAGAAACTGCACGGAGATTACCCATTATGATGAAGAAGCTGGTATCCTGACAAAAAAATTCCAGGAGAAATATTATCCAAAGGAAACATTGGAAGAATGTTAAATCAGTTAAAGTTAGAGAACTGGACAGGTCTGCATTTTTTCAAGACAAGAAAGTACTGGAACGCAACCAAGAACCTGAGGCCAAGCTCGTTATTCCATTCAACAATGATTATAAGAGAGTGGAGAGAATAATACACAAACATTGGCATTTATTACTAAACGATAAGACAATTGGTCCCACCTTCCCTTTGAAATCCCCAATTATGTACTCCAGAGCTCCCTATTAGGGCTCAAAGTTGCCCCATCTATTAGAAGGCCATCCAATTCGAAGAAAACCACAAATTGGTTAAGCCTGAAAGTTGTTTTTTTTTTCATTTGATTAATGTAATATTAGCAAAATAACGAATTTCCCTAAAAAAAACAACTAAAATTGTCTCTACAGCGAACGGGTTCGAATGGGAAAGTTCAGATTTTTTTATCATGCAGCAGATAGGGCATATTATATGTACTAGAGTGTCCTTGTAGAAAACAGTACATCGGCAGAACAAAAAGACAACTCAAGACAAGGATTGCGGAGCACATAGATAACATTAGAAAAGGACAGATGAAACATCCACTGGCAGCTCTTTTTTCAAAATGCCATAACAAAGACGCTTCTGGCCTGAGGTGTACAGCCATCCAGACAATAAAGAGAAATTGGAGAGGAGGTCACTGTCCCTCTTTTAGATATTTTTTATACTTATATATTTATTTGTATTTTCATTTTATTTATATTTTTATTCATTTTTTATTTATTTTTATTTATTTATTATTATTGCAAATCTGCACAGCCACAACCCCCAGCTCATTTTTGCTTGTCTCACTTTTTTGAGGATTATTCAAATTTTTCCCTATGAATTATCAACCATAATTATGTTTTATATCCATACCACATGTTTATTGGTTTCACTGCTATATATTCTCTTCCTTTAATGATCATGAAGCCTTTCATTCTAGTTTTACCCCTTCATTTGAAACATATGTATATCTATTGACATCAGAATACACATTGGTTCCTTTGCATTTGCACTTTATCCCATACACCCACTGTAACAAACCTGCTGTTTTTGTCTTAACCCCAAACCTATTTTCCAGGTTTTCCTTCCCCTATTCCGTTCTCTCACTGCTTTTTCCTCTCTTTCCTCACTCCTTTCCTCTCACATTTACCTCCAGAATGCAGCTACTGAAGAAAGGAGGAGCCTCCTGAAATGCGTCTAGCTGTTCAGTTCATTGCATCCCCCATGAGGATTTACTAAGGGACCTTCCCTACAGAACTAAGTGCATACAAGAACATTATCACTTTTGCATTGGCCAATTCAAAACCAGACATTTTTTTGAGCTGCACATATACAGACACTAATATTGGGGGACATTTATCAATGTTTGCTTATGCATTCCTTTTTTTAGTTATTTTTTTCTTACAATTTGTTTGCTTATGTGTGACTTATTTATCAACTGCTTTCAGCCTGTTGATGAATTTCTTTCATGTAAGCAATTTTTCTTTTTTTGCTTTGGTAGTGGCTTTTTCTGCTCCATGTCTGAGCTGGAGTAAATTTAGTAGGTTTTTTGATGTAATGCGGCTTTTTTGCGACTTTCGCACTTGATAAATCTCTGACCACTGCAAGTCAAATATCAGTTTTTGCCTTGGTAAGCAAGATTTTTATTTTTTGCTTAGGACACAGCACAATCAAAAAGTCGCAGAAAAAAGAGAATAGTCGCAAGTGCGACTTTTTTGCAACAATTTTAAGCAAAAAAAAATAAATACTAAATGCTTTGATAAATGTTCCCCATTGTGTTCACACTATACAAAATATTTCAGTGTCTATCAGAACTTACACATGTACATTTGACAAAATAAAATAATATTGTTATTCTGCAAAATTCAGACTAATCAGGAAAATGATAAAATGCATCTTGTTGTCAAGGTCAACAAAACATCCTTTCTTCCTCAGTTATATTGAATTCATAATCATCACGACACACATGTGAATCATGTTTTCATATATGGTATATAATAAACTTTGAATTTGATAATTTTCTTTCAGTATATAAAAGAAAGACTCAAGGTCATATGTTTTTTATTTATTCAGACCACAGAATTCCAAGGTTTTGACTTCCTTGCAAAATGCAGTACACCATAAAACTTGAAATTAAGAATCTATTATTTTCACATCTCATGTACACTTAGGTATATCCAAAATCAGTGCCATGTTGTTGGGAGGCGGGTTATCCAATTTCTTAGGGGTTCCTAAAGGATACAAATCCCCTTTCCCTTATTCATATCCTCTTTTTCTCATGTTTGTCTATCTTGGTAGTGTTTTTCTATGTAACCATCATAGTGTCCATACTGTTATTGAGGATTTATTTGGTCGTATTAAGTGGAAACTGTATGGAACTATTATTTAGCTATAGAATTTATTTTCGGACAAAATGCCAGTTTTATTTGGGCATTAAATGGAAGTATTGTTTGGAAGTATTGTTTGGACTGAATATACGTTAGTGTTATATGAGCACAGTACTAAGGATAATATTGTACTGTGTTAATTATGCATACCTGAGATTGAGGCAGTGTAGAGCTTGTCAGAGAAAGAAGTTGGAGTACCTTGAAATTGAAGAAGCAGTGGCTTTTTATAAGCTGTGAAAAATGATTCCCATTTTGGGGTGTAACAACAAAATTGATATCATGGAAAGTGCACAAAAGTGACACAAAACTATATGCACTGATTTTTCACAATTAATGTAAAGAAAAAATAAAAACCGGCACATTTAACTTCCAATTACACAAGATTTTGCACTGACAGAATAGATGCAGAACACTCTCTGCTGCTTTACTGCAATTATTATATTTGTCTGGTCCCATTCCTATTTGTGCTGTCTAGTGCTTGGTGTCCTTCACAGCGATCTTCACCGAACACCTGCTATCTCTAAAATGTCTGCTGACGTTTTGTAGAAAGGCTTTTATAGTGGCTATGACATCTCCTCTTTAATGCCTCCTGATAAGCTGGGAGAGCTGTTTTAAAGGCATTATGGGATTCCCTAAGGTTATGAGATCCTTCCTCCTTCTCCTTACTGTGATGTTATTTTCAAACCGAACTGATCTTTTAGCAACTGAACTGAAGTTGAACTTAAGGGGCTCTTCATTTTATATAATTACGTTTTGGTAGAATGGTCACACAATATTGTATGTCAATCCCAGTGTCTACATATTTTGTAGCCCTTAGCAATTAAATACTTTTTGTAAAGAAATCTGGTAGCAAGTCCTCAATTCCTCTGTAACGCCACAGCTGGGAAAATTAAGTTTAAGAATTGAAATGAATAGACTGTAAACCTAATACACAGACTCATTGGGTCCTCCAGAGAACGAAAGACTCTTGATGATCAACAGTCTGGCTAATAGCTGTTTATCCCGGACAGAAGGACTTCTATTCTAAATCACTCAACACCTTTAAATGTCAGTCTTCATGTGTATGTTGTGTAACATTGTGCTTCACGAGGAGGCAGTTTCATGAGTGGATAATTAAGTGCAGTGAAGGGAATGGCAGCTCCAAGTTTAGCCCCAAGGTTATACTCCTGTGCTCCACTCTGGCCTGCAGCTGACTGGGCTGAGAGATCCTTATTAAGGGTGTGTTTCAATGAACGGATTTTGTTTCAAACTCGCACCCGGTTACCTGCTGCAGATCTCATTGAAGTTAGCCCGCTGCGAGTTTAACCCCTTCACCACGAGCGACGTACATGTACGGCGCCGCGAAGTGTCACACCGGTAGCGGTGATCGGGCTTAGATGACTGCTGTTATCTAACAGCAGGCATCCCACCACATCGCCGAGGGGGGTCCTGAGACCCCCCCATGACCGCGATGGGCGCAAATCACAGGTCAAATCAGACCTGCGATCTGCACGATTCCGGGTCATACGGGTCACTGGTGACCCGGAAAATAAGAGGGATTAGGGTTAGGAGTTTGGTGATAGGGGTGCCACCCCTCCTATCCCTACTATTGGTCGGCCGAGCGACCAACCGATAGAAGACCGGGGGAGGGGGTTGAAGTTCGATTCCCCCGATTTGCCCACCTATCGGTGTCCGGGCAAAACGGGGGAACTCTCCAGGGAAGGTCGGCGCCGAAGGTCCCTTACCTGGACCCCGGATCCCCGAGCGCGATCCTCCCCCACGTGCGGCGGCTGCAGCAATACTTCCGGGTCCTGCTAGGTGAGTTGTTGCCTAGCAACATCCGAAGGGCCACAGTTTACAGTGGTCTCTAAACCGTGGCCCTCCAGATGTTGCAAAACTACAACTCCTAGCATGCCCAGACAGCTGTTTGCTGTGTGGGCATGCTGGGACTTGTAGTTTTGCAATATTTAGAGGGGTTCAGGTTGTAGATCACTAAGTGGTCTCAAACTGTAGCCCTCCAGATGTTGCAAAACTACAACTCTCAGCATGCCCAGACAGCAGTTTTGAGACCACTGGACAGTGATTTACAACCTGAATCCCTCTAAATCTTGCAAAACTACAACTCCCAGCATTCAGGAACAGCATAAGGCTGTCTTGGCATGCTGGGAGTTGTACTTGCGTGCCTCCAGCCATTGCATAACTACATCTCCCAGCATGCCCTTCCGCAATCAGTACATGCTGGGAGTTGTAGTTTTGCAACATCTGGAGGCACACTGGTTGGAAAATACTGAGTTAGGTCATAGAACCTAACTCAAGGTTTTCCAACCAGTGTGCCTCCAGCTGTTGCAAAACTGCAACTCCCAGCATGCATGGTTTGTCAGTGCATGCTGGGAGTTGTAGTTTTGACCCCCCTCCCATGTGAATGTACAGGCTACATTCACACTGGCAAAAAAATTTCCGCTGCAGCTCAAACTCCTAGCGGGAGACCCAGTGTAATCTGCCTCCAGTGTGAATGTAACCTAAAAACCCTATACTACACTAACATAAAATAAAGAGTAAAACACTACATATACGCACGTACTCTGCCCCAAAATGCTCACTGTACCCCTCATTACATTCTGGGAGGGGTCTAGTTTCCAAAATGGTATGCCATGTGTTTTTTTTTTTTTTGCTGTCCTGGCACCATAGGGGCTTGCGAAATGCCCCCCAATCAAAATTTGCTCTCAAAAAGCCAAATATGACGCCTTCTCTTCTGAGCATTGTAGTTCGCCCGCAGTGCACTTCAGGTCCACTTATGGGGTACCTCCATACTCAGAAGAGATGGGGTTACAAATTTTCGGGGGTATTTTCTGCTATTAACCCTTTAAAAAAATGTGAAATTTGGGGGAAAACCAACTTTTTAGTGGAAATTATTATTTTTTTTTTTTACATATGCAAAAGTCGTGAAACACCTGTGGGGTATTAAGGCTCACTTTATTTCTTGTTATGTTCCTCAAGGGGTCTAGTTTCCAAAACGGTATGCCATATGTTTTTTTTTTTTTTTGCTGTTCTGGCACCATCGGGGCTTCCTAAATGCTACATGCCCCCCAAAAACTATTTCAGAAAAACGTACTCTCCAAAATCCCCTTGTCGCTCCTTTGCTTCTGATCCCTCTACTGCGCCCGCCGAACACTTTACATAGACATATGAGGTATGTGCTCACTCGAGAGAAATTGGGTTACACATACATGTATACATTTTCTCCTTTTACCCCTTGTAAAAATTCAAAAATTGGGTCTACAAGAACATGCAAGTGTAAAAAATGAAGATTTTGAATTTTCTCCTTCACTTTGCTGCTTTTCCTGTGAAACACCTAAAGGGTTAAAACATTTACTGAATGTCATTTTGAATACTTTGGGGGGTGCAGTTTTTATAATGGGGTCTTTTATGGGGTATTTCTAATATGAAGACCCTTCAAATCAACTTCATACCTGAACTGGTCCCTGAAAAATTGTGAGTTTGAAAATTTTTTGAAAAATTGGAAAATTGCTGCTGAACTTTGAAGCCCTCTGGTGTCTTCCAAAAGTAAAAACTCAGCAATTTTATGATGCAATCATAAAGTAGACATATTGTATATGTGAATCAAAAAAAAATTATTTGAAATATCCATTTTCCTTACAAGCATAGAGCTTCAAAGTTAGGAAAATGCAAAATTTTTACTTTTTTTCATCAAATTTGGGGATTTTTCACCAAGAAAGGATGCAAGTTACCACAAAAATTTACCACTATGTTAAAGTAGATTATGTCACGAAAAAACAATATCAGAATCAGAATGATAAGTAAAAGCATTCCAGAGTTATTAATGTTTAAAATGACAGTGGTCAGATTTGCAAAAAAGGGCTTCGTCCTAGAGGTGAAAATGGGCTCCGTCCTTAAGGGCTCCGTCCTTAAGTCCGCTCGTTTGAACGAGCCCTTTGAAAGGGTTTGGTCTCTAGTGATGGTCACCAACATAAGAAGAAATAGATATGTTAGGCCTGTGGAGCGCAATCACATCTGGTATGTGAGATGTTTTGTGACATTGAGCAATACGTAGAGGCTAGCTGGGCAGGATTTCATTTTGTTTTGTTATGTAGTATTGTGTACTGTTTGCTGTGGACTAAGGAATAAAGTCAGTTGCAGACAGTTTGAAGCATACACTGCTGTGTTAGACTAAAGCCGGTGATGTTCCAGCCATCAGTGAGAGTGAGTCATGTGACAGTGAGTAAGTAAGTGATCACCCCATTTGTTACAATTGTCGGAATATTTACTGTATATACTGTTGTTTCTAATAATGTTTTTAGCTGTGCCCCATTAGGGCAAGGCTACAATTAGTATAGACACCTTATCTTATTTTATTGCTCAAACATAGTCTGACATTAGTGTCTTGTTAAACCACATATTTCTGTAGAGAAGTGTAGGATTTATATTAATTATATTTCTATTTATTATATGACTTACTCTTATTTAATTCTGAAAATGAATGTACCAAACATCACTCTTGGATAAAAATCCTGAAGTATAACTTCTAGAGGAGACAAGTACTGTATTGTAAATCAGACATTGCAATGAGCTTTCAAGGGACCTGTAATTATATCTTCTCTGATCCAGATTCAACAAATTACTTTTTTGTGGTTTTAGTGCTGCATATTGTAAACTCAGTTTAGAGGTGCATTGTTCATATTTTGCTTATTCTAAAATCTGAATTCACATTTACAATATATAAAAACTATTGCCAAGGTAGTCGCTTAAAGAGCATTTACCCAGTCCAATAAGATAGAGAAATAAATAGTGTGTCTCTTCATCACAGTCCTATCGCCTCATTGTGCAAATAAGAGTTGCTGTAATTGTCTGTAGCCAGGAAAGGTTGGAGCCTAGTACTGTCATGGCAGGTATGGAGACAACACGGTGACGTATACATAGCCCTTTGTAGTGTTTACATTGCACTTTTCCTTCCAATAAGACCCTAGCTTATTAAACCAGTGCATCCCCTAGGGGTGTGTCGGATAAATAACATTTGTACACTTGAAGAACATTTAAAGAACCCTTGAAGAACCAATGCCAACTAGAATGTAACTCAGAGCTTTTTTGTTTTTTCCTCACTTTTTTCAAAGTCAGAAGGAGACTGTCAATAACCCCCACATATCCTATAACAGGGAGCCTTGTATACTCTGTTCATTTTTTATTCTAACCTTTACTTTACCTTTACCAGTAAGTAAGCTGCAGAGGTATCTGCTACTTCCAACCTCCACCTCCTCTCCTATAAATGATATTGGCATTGAGTGATGTTTTAGCCACCTCTTGTAACCTTTTAAAGCTTTAAAAAGGGCCACAACAGGTGGCTGAAACATTACTGTTGGGCATATAAAGGTATAAACATATGCCATATTTTTTCACATTAACTTTGAGTGCTGCAGACTTTTTGCTGTTTGCACAAAGTATCAATGTTTGTCTATCAATATGTGTGTGTAACATTGTTTGAATGACCACACACTATGGAAAATCCTTTATTTTGAGTTTTTTTGATCCTTTTGACAAATGGCTGGACAGCAGGGAAGAGCAAGAAAAAATAAGAAAACCCATAAATACCCTTCCACTCATGCCCAATTTAGCATCATCACTTCAGACTGTCCAGTAGAAGAAACCTGGTGCACATTATATGGTGACAACATTGCTGGGGAAGGCTGGGGCCTTATCTGGTCATCAACATCTTCCCTGGCTCTGTAATTTCTTTAGGCTGTTTTAGGCAGTTCTAAACAATCAAGTCCAGATAACATAGATCAATGTAATGCAACAGCATTACATTGATATATATATATATATATATTGCGGTCAGTGCTATCAGTCAAACCCAGGTCACGGGATACAGGTAGATATATTCCAAAAGGACTGCAGCACTCCAAGTTCAGGTGAAAATAAAGGTGGCGTTTATTCCATCTAGTTCAAAGGCAACATTTCAGCTGCGTACCTGCAGCCTTTATCAAGCAAACACACAGTGTACAAGTAGTGGTATAAATATGGTGGAGACTGTGACATCATCATTACATCACACATTTGCATAATGATCATAATAGATAAGAAAACAAAAGAATTATAGGAAGATATAAAAAAAATAATAAAGAGGGAAGCATGTTTCCCTCTTTATTATTTTTATCTTCCTATAATTCTTTTTATTACCTTTTAAAAAAAAAACTTTTTTGGTCTACACTATTTAAGTATCTTTATCCCTCTGAGCTATGGATGTACAGACTCCATGGTAGATGTGTCTTTGCACAGTGGGTGACCCAATCATCAACTCTCTTAAACCATTAGACCTTTCTAGGATCGATTATGTATGTGTGCATGGATGTGGGACACTTCTGGCTAGGGCTACAATTATGCCACTCCCAATTATGGGACTGGTGGAGACTGGGGTGTTTCCCGTATATTACGGGTTACTCCCATGCCTCCCCGCTGTCGGGTTCCCGTACCAGCCTTGTTTCGGGCACCAGACTTTTTCCCTAGGGAGCCCAGAATGCAGTGTCCGGTAGCATATGGTCTCTTGTATACTATGGATCCTGGTCTATTATTTCCAAAAGAGTCTTACCACCCCTGCGGATGTCCCTTGTATTTACCATTATGGCCCCCTGAATGTGCAGACACTGATTGAGTTCCCCTACTACATAGTAGTTTAACTACATGTAGTAGTTTATCTACTACATACCCTTAATTGCGCCATTTATCTACATTCTTGCTCATTGATTTGCCAATGTTGGTTGCTGTTCTTTTGCATCTATTATATATATTGCCCTCACTTGAGCCCTTTAACATGATGGCCGCGGAGCATTCTTTGCTCTGCCCCATTGGTATTCACTTTGCACATTTCCCTTAATTGAGCCCTTTAGCATGATGGCCACGGAGGATTCTCCACCTTGCTGTGCATGCTCTAATGCGCCTGTTTCCGGTTGATCTCCTGAGCTTCCGTTTACTCTGTACACGCCGTGCTCGCGCCTGTCACAGGGTGATGACGCAGCCGGTGTTTGTTTTTTGCATCAAGCAGGTTCCACCCAGAGCTTACGTCTATGTGAGTCACTTTTATGTTATTATTATGTCTATTTTATATACATATGCACGATTTTGATATCACCCTGTATCGCTATTGACATGCTTTACGCTAATGTATGTACACTTGATTGAATATTTGTACCGATCACGAGATCGCTTTTGTTTTCTTATGTATTATGATCATTATGCAAATGTGTGATGTAATGATGATGTCACAGTCTCCACCATATTTATACCACTACTTGTACACTGTGTGTTTGCTTGATAAAGGCTGCAGGTACGCAGCTGAAACGTTGCCTTTGAACTAGATGGAATAAACACTACCTTTATTTTCACCTGACCTTGGAGTGCTGCAGTCCTTTTGGAATATATATATATATATATATATATATATATATATATATATATATATATGCCATCTAACATTGGCACATGAATGGCCCCTAGGAGGGCCAAAAATGTGAAAAGAATAGTATTTTTATTTTTTAAATATAACTCCCCCCCCCCCCCAAGTTTCCAAGTCATTTATTTTCTTTATTTATTTTACTAAAATTTACTTGTTAAAATGAGGGTGCATGTTAAATGCCAGTTCATTTTATACGCCCATAAATACGGTAGTTCATAAGGTTGAAAAAAGACCAGAGTCCACCAAGTTCAATCTATACACAGTTACATAGTTCATAAGATTGAAAACAGACCTTAGTCCATCAAGTCCATCAAGTTCAATCTACAACCCTAATGAGTCCCTACTGAGTTGATCCAGAGGAAGGCAAAAAACCCTCCTACTAGAGGTAAAAATTCCTTCCCAACTCCAAATACGGCAGTCAGAATAAATCCCTGGATTAACGTTCTGTCCTTATAAATCTAGTATACACAACCAGCGATGTTATTATGCTCCAAAAATTCATCCAGACCCCTTTTGAATTCTTTTAAAGAGTTCACCATGACCAACTCCTCAGGCAGATAATTCCACAGTCTCATTGCTCTTACAGTAATGAATCCCTATCTGTGCTGGTGTAGAAACCTTCTTTCCTCTAGATGTAGAGGATGCTCCCTTGTTATATATACAGTCCTGGGTATAAATAGATCATGGAAGAAATCTCTGTACTGTGCCCTGATATATTTATACACAGGGCCAACATCAGGGAGGTACAGCCAGTACCCCAGTCAGGGGCCTGGGAACCCAGAGGGCCCAGGGCCCTAGAGCTGCAACATGCAGGGAACGGTGCTGGCCGCTCCGTCCTGTCACTCCAACACGAGCTTTGTTTGCGGCAGCGGCTCTGCGGAGTCTGTCAGCACAGGAAGCAGAGAGAAGAGGAGAAAACAGGAGCTGCGGGGGAACAAGGCAGAGGTGAGTGTTTTTTTTGTTTGTTTTTTTGTTAGAGGCATTACTATATATGGGGGCCATGTGAGAGGGCATTACTTATATGGGGGCAAAGTGACGGGGGCATTACTTATATGGGGGCAAAGTGAGGGGGCATTACTTTTATGGGGGCAAAGTGTTGAGGAAATGAGGAAAAAATGAAAAAGCATAAACGGAAAAACCATGCGTCCTTAAGGGGTTAAGGACCAGGACAATTTTCACTGTAGGACCAGAGCGTTTTTTGCACATCTGACCACTGTCATTTTAAGCGTTAATAACTCAGGGATGCTTTTACCTTTCATTCTGATTCCGGGATTGTTTTTTCGTGACATATTCTACTTTATGTTAGTGGTAAATTTTTTCGATACTTGCATCATTTCTTGGTGAAAAATTCAAAAATTTGATTATAAAAGTGGAGAATTTTAAATTTTTCTAACTTTCAAGCTCTCTGCTTGTAAGGGAAATAGACTTTCCAAATAAATTATATTTTGATTCTCAAATACAATATGTCTACTATTTGTTTGCATCATAAAGTTGCCATGTTTTTACTTTTGGAAGACATCAGAGGGCTTCAAAGTTCAGCAGCAACTTTCCAATTTTTCACAAAATTTTCAAAATCAGAATTTTTCAGGGACCAGTTCAGGTTTGAAGTGGATTTGAATGGCTTTTTTTTTTAAAATTAGAAATACCCCATAAATTACCTCATTATAAAAACTGCACTCCTCAAAGTATTCAAAATGACATTCAGTAAGTGTGCTAACCCTTTAGGTGTTTCACAGGAATAGCAGAAAAGTGAAGGAGAAAATTCAAAATCTTAATTTTTTACACTCGCATGTTCTTGTAAACTCAGTTTTTGAATATAGATACAAGGGGTAAAAGGAAAAAAAAATATTCTCAAAATTTGTAACCCGATTTCGCTCGGAGAAAATGCTAGGAGAAAATGCCCCGCCACAGGACAGCAACCCCCCCCCCCCCCCACAGCATACTATTTTGGAAACTACACCCCATAAGGAACGTAACAAGGGGAACAGTGAGCTTTTACACCCCACAGATGTTTAACGACTTTTAGTTAAAGTTTGATGTGTAAATGAACCCCATGTGTGGACCTCGAGTGCACTGCGGGTGCATGCTGGCAACACAGGGACTTACCTTCAGTTCCAAGAAGAAGTCCTAAAGGTCCTGATCTTTGGCAACTGGGAAAGAACAGGCCGGAGTTCCCAAGGAACTGAAGTTATAGGTGCCAGGATCGTCCCAGGCCAACACAGGTGAAGTCCCCCACACTGGAAAGAAGGTACGATCCCAGAAAAAATGAGTGTATTACAAGAGGGGCATATGGAATGACACCATCACTCAATGTGACACTTGCCCCGATCATCCGGGACTCTGCATTAAAAACTGCTTCAGGGAGTATCACACTTCCATGCAGTACTACATTTTTCCTCTTCATTTTAATTTCCCATAATTTGACCCCAATGTACCAAGTCCAGAGTACATTCCAAATTTTTTCCAAAAATGGGTCATGGGTCACTGAGTCACTATCATCAGGGACTTTTTTATGTTGCCTCAAATGTGCATCGCTCTCTTTCCACCTGAGCGGGGTTCACATTTGAGGCAACAGGTTAGGGAAGGCCACACACATCACATTTCCAGAATGATGATTATGAGCATAGGGTTTGGGGTGGGCATATTTTTTTGTTTTGGCTATGCTCTGGGTCATCATTCTGGGAGCATAACCTTTTTTAATTTTACGTCCTGCTGTATGCCGCTTTAGTAACTTAGTGTACCCCATTTTAATAATTTACCCCATGTAATGCTCCTTGAGGGGGGGTCCCACTGTTCTGGCTCCATAGGCAGCTCAAGGCCTCTGACTGTACTCCTGCTCTTCCGTGTGCACCCACCGAGCTGTTTACGCCCTGATATGAGGTATTTCCATACTCCAAAGAAATGTATTTACAAATTTATGGTGACATTTTCGCCTGTTACCACTTGTGAAAATGAAAAACTTGGGGTAACACCAGCATTTTAGTGTAAAAAAATTAAATTTTTCCTTTTCACATCTCACTTAATGAACATTTATCAAACACTTGTGGGGTGTTAAGGCTCATTGTACCCCTTGTTACGTGCCTTGAGGGGTGTAGTTTTCAAAATAGTATGTCATGGGTTAATTTTTTTTGCTGTTGCTGCAATGTGACATTCCCCCTCCCACTTATGCAAAATTTGCAAATGTGACTGCTCTTCTGAGCATTGTAGTGTGCCAGCAGTGCACTTGACGTCCACATATGGGTTATTTCCATACTCAGAAAAGATGGGGTTACACATATTGGGGGGAATTTCTCCTATTACCTCTTGTAAAAATTTAAAATTTGGGGAAAAGCCAGTATTTTAGTAAAAAATAAAATAAAAATTATACTTCCAAAGTTGTCAAACACCTATGGGGTATTAAGGCTCGCTGTACCCCTTGTTACGTTCTTTGAGGGGTGTAGTTTCCAGAATGGAATGCCATGTGTTTTCTTTTTGCTGTCCTGGCACCATAAGACCTTCCTGGTTGGGACATTTCCATACTCAGAAGAGATGGGGTTACCAATTTTGGGGGGCATTTTCACCTATTACCCCTTGTAAAAATATACAATTTGGGGGAAAATCAGCATTTTTGTGAAAAAAAAAAGTCATTTACACATCCAACTTTAACGAAAAGTCGTCAAACACCTGTGGGGTCTTGAGGCTCACTGTACCCCTTGTAACGTTCCTTGAGGGGTGTAGTTTCCAAAATAGTATGCCATGTGGGTATTCTTTGCCTTCCTTGCACCACAGGGGCTTCTAAATGGGACATGCCCCCCAAAAACCATTACAGCAAAATTTGCTTTCCAAAAGCCAAATGTGACTTCTTCTCTTCTGAGCATTGTATTGCTTCCACAGTGCATGTGACATCCACACATGGGGTATTTCCATTCTCAGAAGAGATGGGGTTACAAATTTTGGTGGACTTTTTCTCCTATTACCTTCTGTAAAAATGTAAAATTTGTGGGAAAACCAGCATTTTAGTGAAAAAAAATTAAATCATTTAAACATCCAACTTTAACGAAAAGTTGTCAAACACCTTCACTGTAGCCTTTGTTACGTTCCTTGAGGGGTGTAGTTTCCAAAATAGTATGCATGTGGAGTTTCTTTGCTGTTCTGGCACCATAGGGGCTTCCTAAATGTGACATGCCCCCCCAAAAACCCTTTCATCAAAACTTGCTTTCCAAAAGCCAAATACAGTGGGGATCAAAAGTTTGGGCACCCCAGGTAAAAATGTGTATTAATGTGCATAAAGAAGCCAAGGAAAGATGGAAAAATATCCAAAAGGCATCAAATTACAGATTAGACATTCATATAATATGTCAACAAAAGTTAGATTTTATTTCCATCATTTACACTTTCAGAATAACAGAAAACAAAAAAAATGGCATCTGCAAAAGTTGGGCACTCTGCAGAGTTAATATTTTGTACTACCCCCTTTGGCAAGTATCACAGCTTGTAAACGCTTTTTGTAGCCAGCCAAGAGCCTTTCAATTCTTGTTTGAGGTATCTTTGCTCATTCTTCCTTACAAAAGTCTTTAACGAAACTTTAACGAAAAGTTGTCAAACACCTGTGGGGTGTTAAGGCTCACTGTACCCCTTGTTACGTTCCTTGAGGGGTGTAGTTTCCAAAATAGTATGCCATGTGTTGTTGTTTTTTTTTTTTTTTTTGCTGTTCTGGCCCCATAGGGGCTTCTTAATATTGACATGCCCACCAAAAACTATTTCAGAAAAACTCCCTCTTCAAAATCTCCACTCTCGCTCCTTTCCTTCTGAGCCCTCTAGTGCACCCACAGAGCACTTGACATCCACATATATGACATTTCCTTACTCAAGAGAAATTTGGTTACACATTTTAGGAAGATTTCTCTTCTTTTACCCCTTGTAAAAATTCAAAAACTGGGTCTACAAGAACATGCAAGTGTAAAAATATTAAGATTTTGAATTTTCTCTATCAATTTGCTGCTATTCCTGTGAAACACCTAAAGGGTTAACAAATCTTTTAAATGTCATTTAGAATACTTTGAGGGGTGCAGTGTTTATAATGGGGTAATTTTTGGGGTATTTCTAATAAGAAGGCCCTTCAAATCCACTTCAAAACAGAACTGGTCCCTGAAAAATTTAGATTTTGAAATTTTTTTTAAAACTTGGAAAATTGCTGATATACTTTGAAGCCCTCTGATGTCTTCCAAAAGTAAAAGCATGTCAACTTTATGATGAAATCATAAAGTAGACATATTGTAAATGTGAATCAATATATAATGTATTTAGAGAGTTTCAAAGTAAAAAAAAAAAATCTAAATTTTAAATTTTTTCATCAAATTTGGAAATTTTTCACAAAGAAATGATGCAACATTTTTACCACTAATATAAAGTAGAACATGTCACAAAAAAACAGTCTCGGAATGAGAATCAAAGGTAAAAGCATCCCAGAGTTATTAATCCTTAAAGTGACAGTGGTCAGATGTGCAAAAAATGGCCGGGTCCTACACTGAAAATTGGCTGGGTCCTTAAGGGGTTAATATTGGTGCCACATTTGTTATGTTCCAGTCCTGGGGAACAGATCCTGACACTATAGAGTCCTTGAATATTAGAAATAGGGGTCTGTCTGTTACATTACTTAACTTCTTTAAAATGCAGAGGTGAATCTGTTGATTAGTATATTTATATTTTTTAGGCAGCACTGTAATTTTTGCTGGGTAAGACAGGTGACCTCTTCTTAGGAGTTTACCGTATCCTGGTGTATTTTACCCACCATTTTATTTTCCTCTGTAAATACAGTGGAGAAGAATGTGTTTAATATATTTGTTTATTCCCGATCCCCATCTATAATTTCTCCCATATCACTTTTTAAAGGACCAACATTTTAATTTTTTATTTAAGCAAAACCAACATGTAGTACTGCTGTTCCTCATTAAAATGTTTACAAGTATAATATCAAAACCACAAATATCTGGCATCATATATGGCATAACCAGCAGTTATAGGAATTTTACAATATAAAATTCTGGGACAGTCCTAGTACCTACTGGGGGGAACTGGGAAAGGTGGCTTTAGAGTTGATTGTAAGTCTCTTGAGTAACATTACATGCTCTCCTTTGTGTTATAAAGTGGAGCGTATTGCATTGACAAATTGATTAAAATGATTCTGACTTCTGATCAATAATTAATACTTATATGCCATTGCTCCATTTTCCAGTATGAGAGTGAGAGGGCAGCATAACTGAACTTTGGCCAAGAAAGAGATGTGGATGTTCAAATATGCTAATATATACACAGACACAAAACTCAAATAACCAATCAAAATATAACATGATTATTTTGATGTAAAAACGAACCTCCCCTTTTTGTCAAATGTAAAAACCAATGCACTTCCGTGTAATAAACAGAATTGTCTGAGAACTCTTGGGAACAGTTTCAGGGTTTCTTGCTAAGAAAACGTTTTATACCAACTTTTTTGTCTGGTGTATATTTCTTGTGTCGTCACTCAGCAGTAAACAGCAGCAGTCACGCACATTTTAAGGCCTCGTCTGCAGCCATCCTTGAGAGCATCACAATTTTTTTTTTAAACTTTAACAATACATAAATAATGCCCAAAACAGCTTAAAAAGCCATAGCCCCAAAAACCGCACCAAACTTCACAATGAGATTTCTTTTGGGAAGATTTTCTAGAATTGAATATCAAATTAGTTTCAGACTCAAAGGCCAATTCAGATTCAGCAATACAGTCACTGCTTCCTCCTGTTATCAGGACCAGACATTGTCTTTCTGTGGGACCTTTAGGGACCATTTAGTGATCACTAGAGGCCACATAGAGACATATTGTAGCACCCTAGTCATCACAGACAGAAGTGGAAATCTGTACAAATATGTACAGGCCTCCGCTAGTGAACCTAAGCAAAATCACAAAAAAAAAAAATTCTAATTTGGTTGAATTAAAATTTTTGTAAAATTCCGAACCAGTGTGATTAGTTCTGAATCAATTTGCTCATTAGTGACAACTCACGATGAATATGACAAAGATTACTATGACACAGACATACATGATGATAGATAAATAGATTTGTGATGTAAAATCTGTATTCATAGGGATAGAAGTGCTAGTAGTAAAGTGCATACTTGTAAAGCTTAAAATCCTGTGCATCGTGGTGTGGTTTTTTTCCTTCATCTCATTCCTTAACATCTTCTATGTGACATGATTAACTGTATAAAGGTTACTGTCAGCAGTATGAAAAATTGCTAAAACCTGCATCTGAAATACAATTCTCACAATCATACCTCTGCTCAGCCCACAGTGATTTCAATGCTCTTTGCTGGGATGCTATTTATTGAAGATCATGGTTCACAGAATTGTCACTATTTAAATATAACATTTTATACAATAATAGTAATCACAGATTTGACAAATACCTTTTTTTGTAAATATATTGTTTTTGGAAGAGCCCAAAGAGGACAATGGTATTAGAAGAGACACAAGGTACAGTAGGTACAACAACACCACTCTGGAAAATGAACCTTAGGCCATGTCCACATGTGGATTTTTGAGACCAATATTTTTCTACCCCAATACATATGAAAAAAAGGAACGACCTTGCAAGTGTTGAATTGCATTGTGTGCATAGTTTTTTGACACACCTATTACACCTATTTAACCCTTTAAGTACCAAGGGTGTACTGGTACATCCTGGGTCCTTTACCTTTCTATAACGTGGGGCCACAGGTCAGGCCCAGCCTCCAACAACTGCCGCACGCTATTAGCCCCACTGATCGCGGTGCCGCACTCTATTAACCCAACTTTGAATGCTGCGTCGAAAATGAAAATAAACCAATGCTGGTTAGTTTAGGGAGCTGTACGGGATGGCTGCGGTAAAATTGCGGCATTCCCGAACAGCTGTAGGAAAACAGGAGGGTCCCCTTACCTGCCTCCTGTTGTCCGATCACCGAATGACTACTCAATGCCTGAGATCCAGGCATGAGCAGTCAAGCTGCAGAATCATTGATCAATGGTTTCCTATGAGAGACCATTGATTAATGTAAAAGATCAGTGTGTTCACATGCTAAAGCCCCCTATAACATTGCGAAAAAAGTAAAAAAAAAGTGAAAAAGATCATTTAACCTTCCCTAAGAAAAGTTTGAATCACCCCCTTTTGCCATTTAAAAAAATACTGTGTAAATACAAATGAATATATGTGGTATTGCCACATGTGAAAATGTCTGAATTTATAAAAATATATCATTAATTAAACCACACGGTCAATTTTGTATGCATAACAAAAATTCCAAAGTCCAAAATAGCGTGTTTTTGGTCATTTTTTATATCATGAAAAAATGAATAAAAAGTGAACAAAAAGTCAGATCAATACAAAAACTTCAGATCATGGCACAAAAAAATTAGCCCTCATACCGCCCCGAACACAAAAAAATATAGAAGTTATAGGGGTCAGAAAATGACTTTTTTTTTCAAAAATAGTTTTTATAAAATTTACATCCATAGTAAACAAGAACAGAAAAGAAAACTCGGTGTACAGTCGAGTGGTAAACAAACTAATCGTAATCGACTATGATGGACATATAATCCTAGAAATGTCTATAGCATTGCTGCATTACAAAGGGTTTAGTTGGTGCAATCGTAAGATAATAACAGGTCAAGGGCATAGTAATTCCAGGCAAAACCTTTTATATATATATATATATATATATATATATATATATATATATATATATATATATATATATATATCAACTGGCTCCGGAAAGTTAAACAGATTTGTAAATTACTTCTATTAAAAAATCTTAATCCTTCCAATAGTTATTAGCTTCTGAAGTTTTCTGTCTAACTGCTCAATGATGATGTCACGTCCCGGGAGCTGTGAATGATGGGAGAATATCCCCATAGGAACTGCACAGCTCCCGGGAGTCATCAGAGAGCAGTTAGACAGAAAACAACAATTCAACTTCAGAAGCTAATAACTATTAGAGGGATTAAGATTTTTTAATAGAAGTAATTTACAAATCTGTTTAACTTTCCGGAGCCAGTTGATATATAAAAAAAAAAAGTTTTGGCCTGGAATACCCCTTTAAGTACTACAGATGAAGATATGATGAGATTAGTCTCCCAAATAATGTTGAGAATTAATCCAATAGTAACATTTCGATAGGATAGCCTGGTGATTGCCGTTACCTAATGATAGCACTTTCTCAAGGCGCAGGTAAGATTAATCGCTGCCTGCAACTCATCAAGTGTGGGCAGCTCAGCAGATTTCCATCTATGAAGTAGGACAGTTTTGGCTATTACACATACCATACAAATCAAAGCTCTACCCTTTATCGGTAAGTTGTCAATTCCTAACTGAAGAGGAGCACTAACTGTGGAGACTATGAGAGTGACGAGGGTAAGATATCCGCCAACAAAGTTCTACAGGATGACCAGTATTGTTGGATAATAGGGCAGGACCACAGAATGTGTAACAGGGTATCTTTGCAATCGCGTCCTCTCCAGCATTTATAAGAAACAGAAGGGTAAATGACTGCTAATCTATCTCGTGTGTAATACCACCATAATATAGTTTTCATGGCCCATTCTATGTGTGAGGAACATTTCAGATATAGCTTTATCATTTTAAAGGATCCCCACCGTTCTTCTTCTGTAAAGGACATGTGTAGGTGTTTCTTCCAGCTGCGGAGTAAATGGGACTTGGTAAATTGGGCAGAATAGATTAAGTGATTATACAGGGGTTTCATGTCCTTCCGTGAGCTCAAAATATACAAGAGGGCCAACTTGTTTAGCCTGAGCCCCGTTTGTGCTAGCCCATGAATCAGGTGTCGTATCAGCAATAATTTATAAAAGTCGGTGGTGGGTAGTGAATATTTATTGCTGATATCTTGGAAGGATAATAGGGTGTTTGAGGACATAATGTCCTTCACCAAGTTCACTCCCTTCTCCATCCATCTGCGTAAACTAGTGTTAGGTAGCATCGCTTGTAAAATGTGAGTGGTAGTGGTGAGATGTGAGGTAAAGAGTCGGAATCCAATATATTGTGGAAGGTAGTCCAAGCCCTAAGGGAGGCCGACACCACCAGGCCCAACCCGTCCTGGACCGACACATTTCAAAAAGGAATGAGTAAGAGATCTTTCAGTGAAAATGGGGCGGCCATCGATTGCGCTAAGTGGATCCATGGTTTATTAATATTTTCCTTCCGCCAACCTTGTAGCATAGACACTAACGTGGCTAAATAATATAATTTCAGATCCGGGAGTGCTAATCCCCCAGAGTCCCTGTCCTTGCTCAATATATGACGTGCTATTGTCGGTTTCTTATGTCCCCAAACAAATTGCCATAGAAGTGAGTAGGCCAATTCAAAAAAACTTTCTGGGATCGAAACAGGCAGGATGCGATACAGATGTAAGAATTTTGGGAGGAGGAACTTCTTAAATGTAGCTATTCTGCCGATCCACGATATCTTGTGTTATGAGAAACATTGTAAGGCCTCCTTCACCTCCGAGAGAAGAGATTCATAGTTTAATTTATATATGAGAGATTGGGAGCTCGCTAGGCTAGTACCAAGATATTGTATGTCCCTGTTGCGCCAATCAAAAGGGTAAAGTGTTTGCAGTCTAGAGATCTGTGATGTCGTCATAAATATGGGCAATGCTTGTGTTTTAGATGAGTTTAGATGATAGTAAGAGAGTGTGCCGTACTTAGATATGAGGTCCATCACCGCTGCCAATGATGTTTCAGGAGTGGTCAGCGAGAGGAAGACATCATCCGCTTATAACGAGATGAGGTGTGTTTTATCCCCTATTTGTATCCCTGAGATACGCACATCTTCCCTTATAGCTCGAGCTAAAGGCTCCATGGCCATCATAAATATCAGGGAGGACAGGGGGAAGCCCTGTCTGGTGCCATTCATGAGGGCGAAGTTGTCTAATAATGCCCCGTTCACAGAGGTCCTAGCGGTGGGATTATGATACAGAGCCTTAATAGCAGTGATTATTGGGCCCCCAAATCCCATATGCCGAAGTACGGAGAAGGCGAACGACCAACGATTTGATCGTGAGATCCACTTCTTCTAGGGTGATAGGGGCATTCAAGGTCAGTAGGTGGTAAGTCGCCAGGGTAGGTAGGGTCAAAGAGGCCAAAAAGGAGGTGATATTTCCTGCTAAAGATCGGGGGGGGGGTCGGGACAGAGTCACCTAGATTATATAAGTAGGAGTAATATGATTTAAAGCTGTTTGCTATGTCCATTGGCATATAGAGTTTTTGATTGGTAAAGGGATGGGTGAGGTGTGGGATACTACTTTTAACATGTTGGGACTTAAGCCGGGCCGCCAACAGCTTGCCCGCTTTTTTTTTTTTTTTTTTTGGAGTAGTAAGTAGCTCTAGTCTTTCTGAAGGCCTTCTCATATGAGGTCAAAAGCAACCCCCTAAGTTCCAGCCGCAAGTCCTTAAGTGAAGCAGCTAATGTTAAGGAGGGGTGATCTTTGTTTAGAGATTCTAACTGTCGGACACGGTTCAGGAGGTCCGTGTGTTTACTATTTCTTTGCCTTTTGTGTATCGCACCCTGCTTAATAAAAGATCCTCTTATGCTCGCCTTATGGGCATTCCAGAGGGTCTCAGGGTCAGGGGAGGAGGGTGTGTTAAATTTGAAAAATTCGAGAAGATCTGCTTCAATATGTTCTCTATAATGGGGGTGAGATAATAGGAAGGGATTGTTCCGCCAGAGGTATGTAGGAGTTGTGTTAGATTGTTCTAGCAAGGACATGGTGATGGCAGCATGATCTGACCATTTGATAATATCGATGGTTGTATTGTGAACTTGGGGGAGTAATATACGGTCTACTAAAAAAAAAATCTAGATGGGAGTATACATTGTGCACCCCAGAGTGAAAGGTATAATCGAGTTCCTTTTGAATAGTGATTGAACATAGGCAGGGATGTCTTGTGGTGAGATCGACTCGGGCAACCCCCGAGTTTGATATTATTTCTCCTGCTCCTATCTTCAAGGTCGGCCACCTTAGCTTTTAAAAAGGTGACCTCTATTAGAGAGTTGTGGGAATCAGCAAATTCTCCAAATTTCCCCTCCATATGATCAATTCTACCCCCAAGCTCCGAGATCTCAATGCGGAGACTGTTAAGTAAAGCTTACATGGCTGAGAGCATGGAGTGATTCTGAAGCAGGAGCATGTTCTTCATAGCTGTGTCAGTCAGAGGGACATCAGAGACAGGCAGTGTCAGCAAAGTCGGGCCTCCCATGCCCTCTGTAGCAGCTTGAGGTAAGGAGACAGGAAAAGGTGGGGAGATAAAGGTCTCCTCCAGGCGCTGCCTCTGCTTGAGTGGGATCCGGGAAGGAGACGAGGCTAAGGAGCGTGGTGAACTGAGGAGAGGGTCTCCACTTACCGCCGAGTCAGCCGCCTATGTAGCTGGAGAACGGCGCTGGTCATGGCAGCTGGCAGATGAGCAGTCGTCTGCTGTCTCCGCTGACAGAGGGGGGACAGAGGTAGATCTGCACAGGGTCTGAGCTGAGTAGCGGTGTGGTGAACCAGGAGAGGACGCACAGTGCGTAAATGTCCGAACTATAAAAATATATAGTTAATTAAACCGCACGGTCAATGGCGTACACACTATTTCCCAAAGTCCAAAATAGCGTATTTTTGGTCACTTTTTATACCATAAAAATTCATAAAAGTAATCCGATCAAAACAAAAACGGTACTGATAAAAACTTCAGATCGTGGCGTGGCTTGGCCGCAGTTAGAGATGGCCGCTTGATTCACAAGTTCCTGTACAAAGCGACTTCTACAGCTTCTCAGACTGCCTAACTCTTCCTGAACCTGCTTTCTCTACATGGAGACCAGAAGGAGGAACAGAACTTATGGGAAACCCAAGAAATTTACTGACTTCTATCAGGCACTGGGATGCCGGGCTTCCCAAGATGGTGCTGGTTCCTCTTCAGTGAGGCTGCCATTAAGAATTTTGGGGCCCCTTACACAGTTAAAGGCCCGGGCTTCTCCCCCTCACCGTGACCGTCCCCTCCCCCATGCCTGCCCCTTCTCCACCCATAGGCCCATGACTCCGCCCCTAGACCTCCCCTATGACCCACCCCCAATTTTTTTACATTTCTTTTTAGCACTACAAAGACAGTAAAAAGTGAGACAGACCCTCAAACTGCAAACTGCCTGGGCCCCGTGCAGGAGATCGTGGGGGATCCCAGCGATTGGACCCTGCGATCTATAACTTATCCCCTATCCTTAAATAGTGGATAAGTTATTTTTCACCAGACTACTCCTTTAACAGAGGTGCCTACCCAAACTATATGGAAGCAACTATTAACAGAGGGGCCTACCCAAACTATATAGGGAGCTCCATATAGTTTGGGTAGGCCCCTCTGTTAATAGTTGCCCCCATAGTTGTGGTAGGCCCCTCTGTTGTGGTAGGCCACTATATTGTTTTTGTACGACCCTTTCTACTGCTAATTGTTGCCCCCATATGGTTTAGGCCTCATATCTTTTCCCCAGGCAGCAGGCCCCAGCTCAGCTGACCTGCCTGCCGCTGCTATATAGTTCTGCTTCGGGCCCCCCCAGCCCCAAGTCACATATATATATGAGAGGCCGGAAGAAGCACGCACTCACTTGCAAAACTGCCGGTGTAGCCTAAGAGCACCACACCAGCGCCTATGCCATGACCCTGCATCCCGTTACCGGACTCCCACACCTGATCATCTCTGCTTAGCAGTGAGTGCACCTACGTGTTTCTTGCTTTTTTCACATATATATATACATTTTTTTTCATAAAATTTATGACAGGCTCTAGTGCTGCCGCCTGTGATCAGACTCATTTGCCACCGCTGCCACCGCTGCCACCACTCACCTCTTTGATAGCCAGCCAGCGTGCACAGTCAACTGCAGGCAGCAGTGCGACTCTCCTCTGCTCCGCCACAGCTCTACAGTGCATGAGGAGCAGGGCGGCAGCTGTATCAATGCGCAGCAGCCACTGCCCCGTAGGTATCCCTGCTGCATGCAGGGCCTGGCCCCTTGAAGCTCCGGGCCCCATACAGGTGTATCGGTTGTACCCCACTAATGGCGGCCCTTCTCCTCAAAGCGCACACGCGATAGTAACAGCGCTGAGCCGCCACTTCCATCTACCTCTCTGGAACCTTCACAGCGCCGTAGTACTTCCCTACCTCCATTCCCTGTGGCTACGGAGGGCTCACCTCACTGCAACGCCTCACTCGTACAGCTCGAACCCCGGTCTCCTGGAGCAGTCGTCTCCTCCACACCACCCTCTCCTGCCTCTGACAATCCTCTGAAACAGTGGCCCCGCATATCCCCTGCATATGGAGATGAAACAACTACATGCATGGACTTCCATGACTCTGTGAGTGCCCATGTTTTCCCTGATTTGCCTGCTTCTGATGTGCCTCTTACTGAAGTAACTTTAAAGAAAATGCTACTTGTGCTGAGCTTTACCATTTCATCAACTATGGCACAGTCTCTAGCGCCTACACGAGCAGCAATTACAGAAGCTGAAAAACATATTGATCATACTGAACACAAAATGGCTGAGTTCGCCATGTCTCATAATGAACTTATAGATGTACACTATGACTTAGAGGCAGAGGTGCAGGAGATGAGAAACAAGATTGCAGACCTAGAGGATAGGTCGAGGCGGAACAATATCAAGTTAAGGGGCATCCCTGAAGAAGTATCTGCCAAGGATTTACCATCTTATCTTGCAGACCATGTCCGCTTTACTACCTAATATGTCGCAGAAAGACCTTCTCCTAGATAGAGCTCACAGAGTTCCCCATCCTCAACAGCTAGCGGATGATGTGCCCAGGGATGTCTTAGCCAGAGTCCACTTTTTTCATGTTAAAGAGGCACTGATGGCCAAATAGAGACAGAAAGAAACCTTTCCAGAGCAATGCCGTCTGATCTCCTTGTTCACAGACTTATCCGCAGCCCCCTTGAAAACCTGCCGAAACCTAGCTTCTATTACAGCTGCTCTCCGGGATCACAAAACCATGTATAGATGGGGCTTTTCTACCCATGTCCTCATTCACAAGGATGAGAGGATGCATGTCATTCCGTCCCTTCAAGATGGAATTTGCTTATTAACTTCCTGGGAAGTGGACGTGGACCTACCTCCTAATGAACAGGCTTCTTCCCCACCCTTCACCTATGCAGTCAAATTGGAAGGTTGTTCCTCAGTGTAAAAAGGGTCACACCTGAATAGGAGCGGACTCGACTGTGCTCGCTCTCATCTGTACCCTACAAGTGACTGTTTCCCCCCCAAACTGATGTGATGATATTCATTCACCCCTTTCTTGAGCTGTTCAGTTCCTTAGTTCTATGGGAGCTTGTTGTTACTATCTTCTCTCTTTTTTTTCCATCTCCGCCCTCTCTTCCTCCCCCTCTTGTTCCTTAGGTATTGCATGTCCGGAGAAAAAGTCTCTGCAATCAAGCTATGGATACTGGTCACCACAACTGCATGGAAGATCTGCTTCATGAGCTTTCTGGACTGTAAACATGGTACTTAAAATTGCTTCCCTAAACGTTAAAGGGGTACTCCGGTGGTAAATTTTTTTGACTATATGGCATCTTCTTTGTAAGTTTAGTTTTTTTGTGATACACATGTGTTATATGTTTTGGCAGCATGTGTGTGTTTTGCTTACCTATTTGTTGGGCAGGAAGTTCTGTAGTTCAGAGTGTTTTCTTTTACTGTTGTCCACAGTTCTGAGTCTGTTGTGGACAATATGTCATAGCTTTTTTTTTTCTTCTTCTTCTGTCTGCATGAGAGAAATAAGCCACTCCCCTCCGGAAATAGAAGCAAAGATAGGAAAACAAAGTGGGGGAATAAAAAGACAACAAAGAACGGAAATAGAGTCGCCTAAACAACAAGAATAGAAATGAAACAAAACAAATAGGGTAAGTCACAAACGGAAAAACACGTTGACCACCGGAGTACCCTTGGAGTAACTGGTTGAACTCCCCTCATCTTACTTATAGAATGAGGCAAAAGCCTTGTCTTGTGACATATTGTGTGCACAAGAAACACACTTAATAGAGTCTGATGCACATAGAATATACACCCCCTGTACCCCCACATATTCCATTCCCACTTTTCAGCTAAATCCAGGGGAGTTTAAATCGCTATCCGTAATTCAGTTGTTTTCCAATTATCTAATATAGTTGCCGATAGATTGGGACGCTATGTCCTTATTGTATGCTCGATCAACAACACTATGTATACTATCATGTCCACATATGCCCCTAATAGGAAACAATTAGCTTTTACAAGAAAAAATCTTCCACATTCTCAATAAACACAAACAAGGTCATGTTCTTCTGATGGCAAATATTAGAGATCTGTAGTTTTGTATCTACCCTACAGTTGGTATAATACTCAGATATGCTTCCCAGCAGATATATAAATAATATAGGGGGATAAATCCATAGGAAGTGCTCTTTAAAACATAACTTTTAATAATTTAATAAAAATACTCCATTAGTAATGACCCATTAAAAATGGATAAAATTTGCGCAATGTACCAATATGCATATAGCCCAACGCGTTTCCACTGCTTTTTGCAGCTTCCTCGGGGGAACAACTATAGAGGCACAGTGACTAGAACGGTCATGTCAGGATCCGGACTGGTATACAGGAAGGGCACTGGAGTGGATCCTCTGTGTCAGTGAGGCGATGGCGTGGGCCGTACCAGGGGAACGAAATCTAAGAGGTTACTGGTTTTCACCAGAGCCCGCCGCAAAGCGGGATGGACTTGCTGCCGCAGGTAACCCCCAGGTCGTTCCACCCAATAGCGAATCAACCTCACTGACAGCTGAGACAGGCACGGTCACCAAGGACAAGGCAAGGCGAGGTCAGACGTAGCAGAAGGTCAAGGCAGGTGGCAAGGTTCGTAGTCAGGGGCAACGGCAAGGGGTCTGGACACACAGGCTAGGGAACACACATAAACGCTTTCTCAGGGCACAAGGCATCAAGATCCGGCAAGGACAGGAAGAGGAAGTGGGTTTATATGGGAAATAGGAGTGATTAAATTAATTGGGCCAGGCACCAATTAATGGTGCACTGGCCCTTTCAATTTCAAAGAGCGGGACTGAAGGAGGACGGGGCAGGTGAGTGGAATGGGATGCGACTCGTGGGGGGGCACGTCCCACCAGGCGGATCGCATCCCCGATGGAGACACAGCGCCTCCGTTCAGCGAGTCTGACCGGAGTGCAGGGATCAGAACGCCGTGAGCGCTCCGGGGGAGGGGAGGCACCCGGAGCACTCGGCGTAACTGGTCATATATTAGACCAAAAGTACAACAAGATACAAATAGTAATAACAACAGATGGAGGATCTTAGATGTTGCTCATTAAGATTAGTTATGTGCATTACATGCTTATAAGTAAATGCTGGTTCATATTATAATTTATTAATTTACTGTAGAAACAGACTATTAGATACCGGACCAATGTGTTTCCTGGGGGCACCTGAAAAAAATGGAAAAGCGGCATTGCTGTAGTGCTAACAAATAATTTTCAGATTGTACATCAGCTGATGGTATTCTGCCATACCTCCGATCCCCACAGGATACCTAGAATAAACAAACAGGAGAATGCCCCTGTAAAAAATATGTGTTCCGCTCCAATTACCTGGAAGAGAAGTATAGTGCCAGAATATGGCTACTCGCAGTTTTGATGTCCGGTGTATAATGGAATCGAGCACTACCTACAATGGTAGGGAGCTTATTACCAGGCTGCTGGCGCTCTAATTTCTGTTTCCGGCGTCCGGCTTTATATATGGAATGCCGGTAAACAGTATGCACAAGTCCCGATCACGTGGACCGCAATCTCGCGATACTTCGTGAAGGGGACACGGGCACGTGACCATCAGTCACATGAGACCGTTGCGCTCTCCTCTCCAGCGTAAATCGCGTTCTCACGATCATACTGAGGGAGGATGCGGGCACGTCACCAGTCACATGACGTGACCAGTCACATGATCCTGCGGCGCTCCCTCTGCAAAGCACATAGATGATATAGAGTCAGACTGGGGTCAAGACCCACCCACCAATGGCATACGTACAGAGTTCAAAATAGCTACTCATGATGAATAAGTGATTTAGGCTGATGTTATATAGAACTTAGTCACATTAAAGTGGAATTATAGACAAGTGGTCCTGTAATTAAACGATTCAGTAACTAAGTGAAGAATGATGTAATATTAACTTGATTAACGGCATGCCACGAACAAACTTAACCTCTTAAGGACCCAGGACATAAGAGTACGTCCTGGGTCCCGGTCCTGCGATATAACGCGGGGTCACACGGTGATCCCGCATCATATCGCGGCGGGCCCGGCATCATAGTGAAGCCAGGACCCGCCTCTAATAGCGCGCAGCACTGATCGCGGTGCCGCGTGCTATTAACCCTTTAGCCGCGCACTCAAAGCTGAGCCACGCGGCTAAAAGTGAAAGTAAAAAGTGCCGGTTAGCTCAGGGAGCTGTTCGGGATCACCGCTGTATAATTGTGGCATCCCGAACACCTGTAGCACAGGAGGAAGGTCTCTTACATTCCTTCCTGCAGTCCGATCGCTGATTGAATGCTTCAAGCCTGAGATCCAGGCTTGAGCATTCAATCGCCGAAAACACTGATTGATCCATTCCTATGGGGATGCATCAATCAGTGTTAAAGATCAGTTAATGCAATGTTATAGCCCCCTATAGGAGCTATAATATGGCATAAGAAAAGTGTAAAAAAAATCATTAACCCTTTCAATTATCCCTTCCCCTAATAAAAGTTTGAATCACCCGTCATTTCCAAGAATAAAAAAAACAGTGTAAATAAAAATAAACATATGTGGTATCGCCACGTTCGTAAATGTCTGCATTATAAAAATATACCGCTTTTTAAACCGCACGTTCAATGGTGTACACGCAAAAAAAAAAATTCCAATAGCGCATTTTTGATCACTTTTTATACCACAAAAAAGTGAATAAAAAGTGATCAAAAAGTCTGATCAGAACAAAAATGGTACCGCTAAAAACTTCAGATCACGGCGCAAAAAATGAGCCCTCATAGCGCCCTGAACACAGAAAAATAAAAAGTTATAGGGGTCAGAAGATGACCATTTTAAACGTATAAATTTTTCTGCATGTATTCATGATTTTTTTCTGAAGTGATACAAAATCAAACCTATACAAGTAGGGTATCATTTTAACCGTATGGACCTACAGAATAAAGATAAGGTATCATTTTTGCCGAAAAATTTACTGCGAAAAAACGGAAGCCCCCCAAAACTTACAAAATAGTGTTTTTTCATAAATTTTGTTGCACATAGATTTTTTTCCCCATTTCACTGTAGATTTTTGGGTAAAATTACTAATGTCATTACAAAGTATAATTAGTGACGCAAAAAATAAGCCATCATATAGAATTTTAGGTGAAAATTTTAAAGAGTTTTTTACATTTTTTACAGTTAAGGAGGAAAAATTGAAAATGAAAAAACGGAAAAAGCCTGGATCCTTAAGGGGTTAATAGTGTCACTCTACTTAGTTGTTATTATTACTATGTACATTCAAAATTTAATGGACACTGGGTAAAGTGTGAGAGGACAGGGATCCTCCCAGAGTGGGGGTATTCTATCAGGAGGTGGGAGGGGATGAAAATTGGGTCTAGTGAGCCTCCACTATTCCCTTTTAGGCCCTTGTACAATTCCCTATTTCCTTGGCAGGGTGGCCACCCTAAAAAAGGCTGTCCCGCTCCGAAACCTCCTATTGTCCCCTAATACTCAGCTGTCTATTGCAATGACTCTGACTTGGGACTCCTACTGAGGGTCCACTATCTACCTAACCTGCTGGGGGAGGAACCATGTCCTTTTCTGAAAGAAAGCATGAATAATTCTGGTGTTCATTGAGACCTCCATGGGCAGTGGAATTAAGTAGATAGATCCACCTACACTCTTTTTGCAATAGAATGCGATCAATGTCCCCACCCCGAGAGGAGGGCTTGATCCACTCTATTTCTACAAAATAAAGTCCTTCTAAGCATCCATTGTGTACATTATTCAAGTGGGTGGCCAGGGAAGTTTCACTTTTATTGCTGATATCCCCTTCGAGCATTCTTCTTTTTAAGGCCCTAGTCATCTTGCCCACATATCTCTTTTGACATGGGCAAGTAGCCACATATATTACTCCACATGAATCACAATTGATGAAGTTCCTAATTCTGTGGTTCAAGTCCAAGACGGTAACACTAAAGATGTGCGTTTTTAGAACAAAACGACAGGCATTACATTTCCCAGATTTGTAGCATCCATTCGGTCGCGGTATCATGCCCAACCATGTTTCCCTCGAGTGTGTGTCTGGAATAAGAGGGTTTTTATGTGAATAAATCCCTAAGGCTTTTTCCTCTCCTGTATGTGATTTTTGTTTTTTCTTGTATCACATCCGATAGAACCTGATCCAATTCACAGGATCCCCCAGTATTTTTTCAAAGTCTGTCTAATTGGATTTGCAGCCTGGTCAAAGGTACCTATGACTCTGATGGAATTTGAAGATTCAATCTTTCTCCGAGGGATGAGTAAACCTTCTCTAGGGGTAAGCTGGGCATGTTGGAAAACATCTCTCAAAATAAAATCTGGGTAGCCACGATTTCTAAACCTAGATCTCAGGTCTTGTGCTTGTACGATGAAGTCCTCTTTTTGAGAACAGTTCCTCCTGAGGCAGAGGGACTGGCCCCTTGATAACCAGACTATTGTGCCAGCTCTCCCACCTCAGAAGGCTGTTTGTGGCAGTTTTTTTTTACGATGTACCGTTGTTCGCAGCATTCCATTTACATCTTTCTCTATATTATGATCCAAAAAATGCAAGTCTAGTGTGACTAATCTCAAATGTGAAAAATAGACCAATAGAATTCTTATTTAATGAGTGTCAAAATTACTTGAGCTCATCCTTAGTTCCCTGCCAAAAAATGTGGTCTATTTATAGCTATTCTTTGATTGCTAAAACTGTTCAGTGATATGCATAGAGCATATCACTGATCAGTGTTACCGGTCACCTTTTGCTCTGGTCTGCTCAATCTCAGACTAGAGCAGAAAACCCATGGAAGGCGGGGAGGCAGTAGAGGGGACCTCCGTGCGCCATTCTGGATGATCTGATCGCCACGGCAGCACTGCGGGCGATCCGATCATCCATATTTCTGACTGCACTCCTGCAGATGCAGTGATCTGTATTGATCACAGCATCTGAGAGGTTAATGGCAGACATCAATCAGCATCCAGAACCAGCCGCACATGATCCGAGCATCGCTCTGATACTCGCGGTCATGTACAGGACATAAATATACGTCCTGGTGCGCTAAGTACCGCATCACCAGGACGTAAATTTATGTCCTTGGTCATTAAGGGGTTAAAAAACATAGAGAGTTTGGTATAGACATTCCTGATTCTGACTGCAAGAGGTCCTTTAGATGTATCAGAAAGGCTCTCCCCTGAGTATCTCATTTAGAAGCAGCATTTAAAACAAGACTTTGTTGGTGCCTCACGCCTGACAGGTTACATATTATATATACCAATGCCTCACCTCTTTGTTGTAGGAATTGTGGCTGTAGAGGTACCTTATTACACACCCTTTGGGACTGCCTCAAGATTACAACATTTTGGAGAGAAGTGGAACAAATAATACACTCCTTATTGGGCACTTTGCTTCCTCTTTCTCCCGCTTTGGCATTCACCAATTCCCCCCAACTCATAGATTCATCATATGCAAAATTCTTATATCTGCTAAACTCCTATTCACCAGATATTGGAAATCCTCCTTATTATTCCTTCCATGAGAGGCCTCATAACACTGCTTCACCATTCATTCCTTATTGAACACGCTATTGCGTATAACACTGGCAACCTGGGTGACTGCTTAAAGTTGTGGCATTCCTGGCCTATACCTGGGTATCCACCTATGTCTATGTGATAACTTTATGCTATACCTCACTGAGGGGTTAGATGCTAGCTTCTCTTCTCTTGTGTACATGCTAGTACCTTCCCTCCTCTCCCTTCCTTTCCTGTCTTTATTTCCCCCTTTTGTTGTTTAGCTTGTATGATTTCCATGTTATTTGTTAATGTAGGTTATTATTCTAGCATATACTCTCATTAGCGTGTATATTCTGAAGAGACAAGCTTTCTAATCATATGACTTACCTACTGTGTTCATCGATATATTATGCTATCTACTCTTCATTCCTATTGGATTGCTTTGTTTATGCTAAAATGTATTCAGTTGTTATCTAACATGTACATGTATTCTCTGTTTGTTTAAAAAAGAAACCTTTCAATAAAAATATTGAACCAGATAAAAACTTCAGATCATGGCGCAAAAAATGAGCCCTCAAACATCCCCAAATGCGGAAAAATAAAAAAGTTATAGGGGTCAGAAGAGGACATTTGTAAACAAAATAATTGTTTTCCAGAAGTAAGACAAAATCAAACCTAAATAAGTAGGGTATCATTTTAATCATATGGACCTACAGAATAAAGATAAGGTGTAATTTTTACGAAAAATGCACTGCATGGAAACGAAAGTCCCCAAAAATCACAAAATGTTTTTTTGTTTTTTTTCTATTTTGTTGCCCAATGATTTCTTTTTTTGTTTCGGCATAGATTTTTGGGTAAAATGACTAATGCCATTACAAAGTAGAATTGGTGGCGCAGGTAGGGAGGAAAAAACAAAAATGCAAAAACTTAAAAATGCTGAGTCCTTAACCCCTTAACGATGAGCGCCGTAAATGTACGTCCTGGTGAGGTGGTACTTAACACACCTGGATGTACATTTACGTCCTAAGCATAACCATGAGCATCGCGGCAGGTCCCGTCTGCTGATGATCGCATGATCACATGATCGTAATGACGGACACCCGCGATCCAGCGGATGTCCGCCATTAACCCCTCAGATGCCATGATCAATGCAGATCACGGCATATTCTACATTGCGGTCACTAAAATGGAGGATCGGATCGCCCGCAGTACTGCCACAGCAATCCGATCATCCAGCACAGCAGACAGAGGTCCCCTCACCTGGCTCCACTGCCTTCCCGGCGTCTTCTGCTCTGATCTGCCTTTCCACAGACCAGAGCAGAAGATGACCGATAACCCTGATCAGTGCTATGTCCTATACATAGCACTGAACAGGAAAAGCATAAAAATAAAATAAAAAAAAAGTAAAAAAGTTATGTTTAAAAAATTTGAAAACCCCCCTCCCCCAATAAAAGCGAAAATTGTCCCATTTTCCCTAGTTCACCCCCAAAAAGTGTTAAAAATATATATTATATACATATTTGGTATCGCCGCGTGCGTAAATATCTGAACTATTAAAATAAAATGGTAATGATACCATACGGTGAACGGTGTGAACGTAAAAATAAAAAAAAGTCCAAAATAGATGCTTCTTTATAACATTTTATTCCCCCCAAAAATTATAAAAAAATGGATTAAAAGTTCTATATAAGCAAATATGGTATCAATAAAAATGACAGACCACAGCACAAAAAATGAGCCCTCATACAGCCGCTTATACGGAAAAATGAAAAAGTTATAGGTCTTCAAAATAGGGGGATTTTAAACATACTAATTTGGTTAAAAAGTTTGCAATTTTTTTTAAGCACAACAGCAATAGAAAAGTATGTTATCATGGGTATCATTTTAATTGTATTGACCCAAAGAATAAAGAAAACATTTTTACTGTAAATTGTATGGCGTGAAAACAAAACCTTCCAACATTTTCAAAATTGAGGTTTTCTTTTTAATTTCCCCACACAAATAGTATTTTTTTGGTTGTGCCATACATTTAATCGTAAAGTGAGTGATGGCATTTCAACGGAAAACTGGTTGCACAAAAAACAAGCCATCATACTAGTCTGTGGATGAAAATATAAGAGTTATGATTTTTTGAAGGCGAGGAGGAAAAAACAAAAACGTAAAAATGTAATTGTCTGCGTCCTTAAGGCCCAAATGGGCTGCGTCCTTAAGGGGTTAAAAAATACAAGCAGACTGTATCACTTCATGCCATCATCCAGTGTAAGGATATGTGCTCACTGCATTTGAACAGAACATCACAGGTATATATCAGAAAGATATTCTGATGTACACTGCTCTGACACTGTAGAGGCAAATAAATGGTGGCATATGTTGCCTATTGATTGCTGCTGTGTTGTCTTTTGGCCTCAGGTAATTGGAGCCCTATGGATATGTTTAAAAGCTTCCAGTATATATGCTAAATAAAGGGCTTAGCACAGTGCAAGTGGTGAGTAATATTCTGATTATGATTGACATTGTGATCCCCTGCTATTTATCCCAGAAATTTATGAATTAATTGACAATTGGGTATTGCCATTCCTGCTGTCAATCAGGCATGTCATTGTCTGTTTAGTGCTGTGCATATCAGACCACAAAGGGATGTGCTGTATATATGTATGTATATATATAATATATATGCGTGTGTGTGTATATATATATATATATATACAAGGGTTGGTGTGAGACAGCACCGGGGACCAACCTTCGTGCATGTGAAACACCCAGGCAGCCAGCCTGGTGTTAATGTGTGCAAAGTCCAGGAATCACAGCACCAATAGGTCAAGGATCTTCATAAGCTGGTTTCTTTATTCACCCCAAAAATACAACGTTTCGGCAACAATAGCCTTTATCAAGCATGCTTGATAAAGGCTATTGTTGCCGAAACGTTGTATTTTTGGGGTGAATAAAGAAACCAGCTTATGAAGATCCTTGACCTATTGGTGCTGTGATTCCTGGACTTTGCATATATATATATATATATATATATATATATATATATATATATATATATATATATACACATTTCATGAAAAAGTAAGGCTGGGTTCACAAATGTCCGGCATCTGGCATTGTTGAACTCAACCTATATCTCGACAAGTTGTCATCAGTTCTATGCCATCCGGCGATAAATTGAGACACTGGATGATTGTGAACTGTCCCATTCAAATGAATAGGATAAGTTCTAGCATCAGTTTCCCTCCGGTGGGGGCCAGAGGGTAAACTATGCTGGATGCCGGACATATGTGAATCCAGCCTTAGAGAGTAATGGAATGGAGCAAATATATTTCAAAATTTTTATTTTAGAGAGAATGTCAATATTTACAAAACCATGCCAGGAGAGATATTTGTTCATTTTGAAGTGATATACATTATATATATATATATTTGAAATTCAGTCATTTGAACCAACTGGCGCATTAAGCAGACTTATGACTCCTCATGTATACATTTTTCTGTTGCTTTGTGACACAGCAGAAAGGAAGCCTCCAGGAAAATAACGACAGATGGTATGCAAATTCCAATAAAACAACCATGCAAGGTTGTTGGGTTAAACTTTACAAAATCTCCACAAGGCATTTAGTGTTAAGAAGTAATGGGGAATAATTATGGTAAACTGAGCTCACCACTATGTCAAAATAGATCTGTCTGTACAAACCACCAATTGCCGGGATGATTATGACAGCATACTCTCAATTTAGAAAATAGAGATCTTTGCAAGAGGCGTCAGTCAATAAATAAAACCTCATATACAATGTCAGCATTAAGGTGACTCGTGGATATCAGCAAGTCAAGAAGGAGTCGAGGGATTTGCATGCAATGTATACGTTTCATTTTTCTTTGCTTGTAGCTGCTGCACCTTCAAGGTCACCGTTTGCTGCTGTTAATGTTTGTGCGTTCAAATTATTTTAAACTGTAACAATTCAGTAATTATTTTAATAATAACTCTGTGAGCCACAGGGTGCACAAACACGGAGCGGGATGATTAATGCAGCATTCAACAAAGAAACAATGCATCTGCCTTGCTTTATTTGAGCAATTAGCCTTTAAAATTGTTATATCATATGTTAAATGAAAGGCAATATTATGTCCTTTATATTTATTACAAAACATAATAGTTGAACATTTTGAGACCATAATGTTGTTCTGTGTGCCAAAATGTATATTTATTCTCAAACAAAAGGGATTAAAAGGAGACTATTATTAATAAATATTTTAATGTGTTATGAAATTTTAATAAAAGTAAAATATAACAATACATTAAATGAGATAAAGCAATGAATAGTTATAATGATGTATAGTGTTTCAAAATGACAGTACCACCTATCTTTCATACTAAGTCTTAGGGGAGCTGTCTTTAATAGTTCAGACCTTGTCATTTATTAGTTTTATTATTTTTCAAGCAACAAAGAAATCTTAGAAAAGATCTGACAGAAAAATAGTTGTTAACAACAATTGAATGCATTTTTTTAATATGAAAAATGCACATGAAATTAAATTAGTAACGCGTAAGGGTTGTTGTATATCAAAAAGGATGAGATAAGGCTACAATCCCCATAACCCTAGATATTCTATCATATAATAGTGCAGATATGTCTTTCTTGGCACACAGAACAATATTTCTTAAAAATATGATATTGGGATACTCTTTTAGCTATCCTATATGTGTCTAAGGCCACCCAGTTGGTTTTGACGTGAACTGCAGCCTGTTGAGAACTTCTCTCTTAACGTAATGATTACTTGCACTTACCTTTGAGTGGAGCTACTTCTGTGGTTTGGGTCTCCCTTACAGAGGTGAGTTCTCCATGTAGGCAGAGACACTGGTATAGGGACAGATTATAATGTTTATTCCCTCAGATGTCATTACACAAAATTGCGTAACCCTTTAAGGACCAAGCTCAATTTGACCTTAAGGAACAGAGCATTTTTTGCAAATCTGACCACTGTCACTTTAAGCATTAATAACTTTGGGATGCTTTAACTTATGAATTTGATTCCAACATATTTTGTGAGATATTCTACTTTATGTTAGTGGTAAATTTTTGTTGATACTTACATCATTTCTTGGGGAAAAATTCCAAAATCTCATGTAAAGGTTGAAGATTTAGCATTTTTCTAACTCTGAAGATCTCTGCTTGTAAGAAAAATGGAGAAGGAGAATACCAAATAAATTATGTATTGATTCACATACACAATGTGTCTACTTTATGTTTGCATCATAAAGTTGACATGTTTTTACTTTTTGAAGATATTAGAGGGCTTCAAAATTTAGCAGCAATTTTCAAATTTTTTATAAAATTTCAAAATCTGTATTTTTTAGGGACCAGTTCAGTTTTGAAGTGAATTTAAGGGTCTTCATGTTAGTAATACCCCATAATGGACCCCATTATGAAAACTGAACCCTGCAAAGTGTTCAAAATTACATTCAGAAAGTTTGTTAACCCTTTAGGTGTTTCACAGGAATAGAAGCAAAGTGGAGGAGAAAAATCTAAATATTCATTTTTTACACCAACATGTTCTTGTCGACCCTTTATTTATTTATTTTTTATTTTTACAAGGGTAAAAGGAGAATAAGCCACCATAATTTGCAACCTAATTTCTCTTGAGTAAGAAAATACCTCATATGTGGATGTAAAGTGCTCTGCGAGCGCACTACAGGGTTCAGAAGGGAAGGAGTGACAATGGGCTTTTGGAGAGCGAATTTTGCTGAAAGGGATTTTGGGGGGCATGTTGTCTTTAGGAAGTTCCCCTTGGTGAAGAGGTACAGTGAGCCTTTACACCCCACAGGTGTTTGACAAATTTCTGCTAAAGTTGGACATGAAAATGAAAAATATTTTTTTTTCACCAAAATGCTTGTGTTAAACCAAATTTTTCATTTTCACAGGAGGTGATAGGAAAAAATAGCAAAATTTGTAACACCATTTCTTCTGAGTATGGAAATACCCCATATGTGGATGTAAAGTGCTCTGCGGGTGCACTACAGGGCTCAGAAGAGAAGGAGTGCCATTGGGCTTTTGGAAAGAGAATTTTATTGGAATGGAAGTGGGGGAAGTGGCAATTGCCCCCCCCCCCCCCCCCCCGAGATTGCTGCCCCCTAGCATGGTGGAGCCGAAGCTGTGAGCTCCCGCTCCACCATTCACTAACCTTGGCTGTCACACGCTGTGAGTACACAGCGTGTGGGCTGCGGGGATGCGATCCACTGCAGGCCGATGCGATGACATCACATCATCACGTCGGTGCCCGGAGATCCCGTCCCCCCAGCCCGCATACTGTAATTAAGTAGAGTATGCTCAGGGGTCAGGGGATTAGGGGACAGAATATGTGCCACTGTTAGGCAGGGCCGGATTAACAATGATGCTGGAGCTTGTGCTCCAGGCCCCAGGCATCCAGTCAAACAAGAGGGCCCCCGAATGTCTGACTTTTTTTAAAATAAATTCATTTGCAGCTTTGGAGATCTTCTCACCTCACCACAGTCACGCTCACCCCCCCCCCCCATGCACTTGGTATATTCCCTCAGCCCCGGACTCTTCTCTCAGCCTTCAGCCGTCTGAGCAGGGGGAGGGGGGAGGAGAGAGCACAGAGCTGGCTGTGAGGAAAAGAGACCGCTGAGGCTGTACAACATGAGGCCCTACTAAAGTAGGTGTCCCTGTATATATATATATATATATATATATATATATATATATATATATATATATATGTGTGTGTGTGTATAAGCGTGTGTGTGTGTGTATAAGCGTGTGTGTGTGTATAAATATATATATAGATATAGATATATAGATATAGATATATAGATATATACATGTGTGTGTACATATGCGTATGTCTATGTACTGTGCCTGTGTGTGTGTGTGTTACTACTGTGGATGACTATATGTAAAGTGCATGTGTGTATCTATACCAGTGTTTCCCAACCAGGGTGCCTCCAGTTGCAAAACTACAACTCCCAGCATGCCCGGACAGCCAAAGGCTGTCTGTACATGCTGGGAGTTGTAGTTTTGCAACCTCTGAAGGCTCACTGGTTGGGAAACACTGCTCTATTCTATCTGTGTGTGTATGAAGCATGCACATATAGTATGTAATGTATACAGTGTGTGTATGTAATGTGTACAGTATGTGTGTGTATGATACATGTACAGTATGTATTTTGTACAGTGTGTTGTGTGCATGAAGCATGCATGTACAGTATGTAATATGTACAGTGTGTGTATGATGCATGTACAGTATGTAATGTGTACAGTGTGTGTATGATGCATGTACAGTATGTAATGTGTAGTGTGTTGTGTGTGTATGAAACATGCATGTACAGTATGTAATGTGTACAGTGTGTTGTGTGTATGAAGCATGCATGTACAGTATGTAATGTGTACAGTGTGTGTGTGTGTATGATGCATTTACAGTATTTAATGGGTACAGTATGTGTGTGTATATAATGCATGAAGTGGCAGATCCAGGGGGGCAACGGGGCAATTGCCCCCCCCCCCCGAGCTTACTTTCCCCATCACGATTAAGGACATCCCTGTGTCCCGAAAGATGTTTTTGGGACACAGGGATGCCCCTGTTAATCCTCTGCGGCCCTTGCGTTTACTTAAAAAATGCAGGGACCACCGGGAGGTAACGCAAGCCGGGACGTCACTGACGTCCCGTGCATGCGCCCATTGGAGAGGAGCGGAGCAGCGAACAGGACGCGTGCTGGCCAGCATGGTAAGTGACCAGCGGCACGTCAGCTTTGGTGATCCGACCACCGCTCCTCCGATCCCGGGACCTACTGCTATGGCCGGAACGGAGTAACGGTGGTCGGAGCACTGAAGTGGGGCAGTACACAGGCTTACAGTCTCCAACCATACATTGTATATGGCTGGAGCCTGTATGTCTGTGGGGGGACTATACTGCACCTAATGTGGGGGGGACTATACTGCACCTAATGTGGGGGGAACTATACTGCACCTAATGTGGGGGAAATATACTGCACCTAATGTGGGGGAACTATACTGCATCTAATGTGGGGGAGCTATACTGGACCTAATGTGGGGAACTATACTGCACCTAATGTGGGGGAACTATACTGCACCTAATGTGGGGGAACTGTACTGCACCTAATGTGGGGGAACTGTACTGCACCTAATGTGGGGGAACTGTACTGCACCTAATGTGGGGGAACTATACTGCACCTAATGTGGGGGAACTGTACTGCACCTAATGTGGGGGAACTATACTGCACCTAATGTGGGGGAACTATACTGCCAACCTAATGTGGGGAACTATACTGCACCTAATGTGGGGGGAACTATACTGCACGTAATGTGGGGGGAACTATACTGCACCTAATGTGGGGGAACTATACTGCACCTAATTGGGGGAACTGTACTGCACCTAATGTGGGGGAACTGTACTGCACCTAATGTGGGGGAACTATACTGCACCTAATGTGGGGGAACTATACTGCACCTAATGTTTGGAAATATACTGCCAACCTAATGTGGGGAACTATACTGCACCTAATGTGGGAGGAACTATACTGCACGTAATGTGGGGGGAACTATACTGCCAACCTAATGTGGGAAACTATACTGCATCTAATGTGGGGGGAACTATACTGCCAACCTAATGTAGGGGGAACTATACTGCCAACCTAATGTAGGGGGAACTATACTGTCAACCAAATGTAGGGGGAGCTATACTGCCAACCTAATGTGGGGGGGAACTGTTCTCTGCCCCAGCGTTCGCAACATTGTGTTCCGAACGCTGGGTGCTGACTGCGGGGGTCGACACGCTTCCTCCCATAGACTTGCAATGAGGGGTGTGAAGTGATGTCAAGAGGGGCGTGGGCGTGACTTCACACAACGCCCCCTCAATTCAAGTCTATGGGAGGGGGCGGGTAGACCACCGCACGCTACTCTGATTGTGCCCCTTGCAAGACTAGAATCTGGATCTGCCCCTGGGTCACATGTGGGGGGGGGGGGGGGGGGGGTCCACTGTTCTGGCACCATGGGGCCTTTATGAATGCACAGAGCCCCTGTCTTTCATTACAACCAATTCAAATTTTCCAAAAAACTGCCATGTGGGACACCAGCTTTACTCTATCTCTGGCAGACTAGGACCATGTATGTATTCCATAGTGAGTGGCCCGAGGCTTCCTTTATACATACTTTTTTGTGCAGCATTTTTAAGGCTGAAAAATACACCACGAAAAAGGCCCATTCTCCATAGAGCAGTTTTTGTGATATTTTTCTCAAAATAGTGTGAATCAGTATAGAAGTTTTATGCAGTGATTTTTCTTTGCAAGTCATGTGATTATTTCATCATGTAAGTCATGTTTTTATTTTTTTATTTTTTTATTAAATAAAGATGCCCAGGCTGTCTGTTTTAGAAAAAAAGACAAAAAAAATGCACATATCCCCCATTATTTCCGCTGCCTCCGCTTCTCCTGTACTTTCCTCTTCAAAGTGCTGGGGGGTCAAAACATCAACTGCAACTCAGCTCATCACTTGCTCCAGTAAAGTTGTAACTCAGCCAGTGATTGGCTGAGCCACAATGTAAAGTATTGGGCCCCAGAACAAGGAAGGGGAGCATCTGAGACCAGGGCTGGGTCTAGGACATAAATTGTCAATCAGCCAATCACTGGCTGAAGCAGGACACCTCTGCAGCCAGTAATTGACTGAGAGGCAATAGACATATTGACCCCAGTAACTGGAAGAGGATAGCAGGATTTTTGACGTTGGTTTCATGCAAGCATATGGGTAGTTTTCAGTCATAATATTTTCTATTTGGGTTCTCCAGGCTACTCTATTGCTCATTCATGAAATGTTATTGTCATCATCTAATATATGACATTTCCTTTGGAAGATTCATATAAGGCTAGGAGCACACTGCATTTAGAAGTGGTATTTCAGGATTTGTTTTATTTGACTATGCTACAGGGGCTGTAAAGTTGGTGTAGTTCATAATATAGTGTCTGTACCTGTGTGTGACGGTGGTCTTGCAATTCTTCTGTGATTTTCTCCCCAATATTTATTTTTTACCAGCATACAAAATACTCAGGTTTTCCCAGGTTACAGTATGGCATAGACATGATATCACTAGTCAGATGTGCAAAGAAGCCAGTCTGCTTCAATGGGTGGAGCAAAGACTGTGTGTGGGGGAGATCAATCTGCAACTAATTGTATTTTTGCAACAGCTATAGGAACCCTGGTTAGAAAACTCTGGTCTTTTGAGTGGAATGCAGCTCATTTGTGTTTCAAATGAACTATGTGATTTGTAGTTTGAGAGCCACATTGTTGTGGTAATATACCCATTTAGCCCCAGGACAAGCACATATTCTTCCTAAGCATGTCCATTACTGTCTGGCAGGTACAAACTAAAATCACCTTAGGGTGGATAATACCTTTAAGGCTTTCATCATACTTTAGGTATCCTCTGGCATCTCTTCAAGAATGAAATGTCATAATTTATTGTAGTAGAAACCAACGGATGCCATTTATTTACATGGATCAAACAGAGTCCCCTAGTATATATTGTTTTAACAGGACTCAATAGCACAACAGATCCTTCTTGAGGATTTTTTTTAAACATTTACCCACACCTAGGTTCAGAGGAGTTAATACATCTCTGTCATTTATCTTCATTATTCAACTACCACAGAAAATAACATAGCGTACACAATTCTGTTTTTAAATGCATTCTGCTCCATTTGCCTTTACAGTAGAGATCAATAGAAATGATATTTACTATATCATGATTTGTTCCACAGTCATTCTCTGTTCTGTCAAGTAGAGAATTACTTATACTGTGTTATAATGGTTAAGAGAGAGAGAGTAAATGGCTAATTTTCTTTACAAAATAACCATAATTAAAACCTATTTAACCTTCTCTCTTTGGACTTATAGTGTATCCAGCAGTGAAAGGTTTAAACAGCATAGTAACATGAAATCAATTGTTATTGGCTTTGGATGTCTCTGCGTGCAGGTACAGCCCTATGTATCTATTCTGTTAACACCAAACAAAACATCCACAAAACAGCGGCTTATTTTTTATTTACACCGCATGAACTGATACATAATGGAAAAACCCCATAGATCTGATGTTTATAAAAAAATTTCTAGGGTATTGAAACAAAAAATAGTTTTGTAACATTATATGAAAAACATTATGCTACTTGTAGATTTAGCATTTTAAATACAGTTGGATTAATTTTTAACCCCTAGAGGACACAGGGGAGAATTCAATAGTGGGGAAGTTGCACATCTTTTTACCCCATCAATTTGTGTGGTGGAAACTGTATCTGCACGAAATGTATTACATTGTGCAGGGCATATGATAAATATGGCATTCATCATATTTCTTACTTCAGTATTTCACTTTGTATGGCTCACCCGCTGCAAGGGGTATTCCAGGCACTTTTTTATATATATCAACTGGCTCTGGAAAGTTAAGCAGGTTTGTAAATTACTTCTATTAAAAAATCTTAATCCTTCCAATAGTTATTAGCTTCTGAAGTTTTCTGTCTAACTGCTCAATGATGATGTCATGTCTCGGGAGCTGTGCATGATGGGAGAATATCCCCACAGGAGCTGGACAGCTCCCGGGACGTGAGTCATCAAAATGCAGTTAGACAGAAAACAGCAACTCAACATCAGAAGCTAATAACTATTGGAAGAATTAAGAATTTTTTAATAGAAGTAATTTACAAATCTGTTTAACTTTCCAGAGCCAGTTGATAAATAAAAAAAAGTTTTGGCCTGGAATACCCCTTTAATAATGTTGTCCACTGCCAGTTTTGTAAGGGCTGGTTTAGATTTGCACCAAGAGATGAACCAAACTGAAAAGTCGCACATCATAAATTTCTGATCACTGCATGATATTAAATGAAATCACAACTTGGTGTGTTCTTTTAGAAAAACCCTCTAAAATAAAACAAAAACAAAAAAAAATGATAGGTCCAGTGCAAGCTCAGGATATGCTTGTTTATTGATAAAATCAACAAAGATGGCAAAGTGATGTGTTTCGGCTATGCTTCAATAACCTTAATCGTACAAAATTGACAAGGTTAGACCTTATATAATTAGATGCCAGCGGAGGGGTTCAGGCTAGGTGAACAAGAAACACCTGTCTCAGTAACTTAACCCTCTCTTATCCTCTTTAAATTATTATATATGTGCATATTAAGAACACAATTACATTAAAACCATATGAATCAAGAATGTCAGATATTTTATGTAAAGCTATACACAATATTAATATTATTCTACATATTAGGACAATAACATTATCCTGCTCTTATAAACCAGTATTCACATGAAGTTATTTGACATGCGGTTTTTGACAGTTTTTTTTATACTATTTTCTATATATTTTTCATTGTTCATAGCATTGCGGTGTTTTTATATTACGGCAGTTAGTGCCATTTATTATGCTTACGATGTAAGTTTGCACTGCATAGTATGTCATTAAAATATGGAAAATTCTTCTATTTTATATATTACCATTGACATCATGCTATTTTCTACAATGGAATATGTAGAATAATATTAAAATAGCATATATCTTTTCATAAAATATCTGACATTCTTGATTCACATGTTTTTAATGTAATTGCGTTCTTAATATGTACATATACATATATAATAATGTAAGGAGGAGCATAAAAGAGGGTTAAGTTACTGAGACCGGTGTTTCTTGTTCACCTAGCCCGAACCCCTCCTCTTCCCTCTATTTATACCATGTCTAACCTTGCAAATTTTGTATGACTTAGGCTGGGTTCACACTATGTTTGCAGTGTAAGGGAATCGGATACGGCTGGGGGGATCAAAAACTGGGCAATCCGTATCCCAGCCAGACCCGGCCTGAACCCCATTAATTTCAATGAGCCGACCGGAGTCAAACGCTGACTCTGGTTGGCTCATTTTTGCTCCATATATGGTTTTCTGACCGGACCTAAAACCGTGGTATACCATGGTTTTAGGTCCAGTTAGAGAACCATATAGGGGCAAAAATGAGCCAACCGGAGTCAGTGTTTGACTCCGGTAGGCTCATTGAAATGTATTACATATGGGACGGGTCCAGCTGGTATACAGGAGAGCCCAGTTTTTGCTCCCCCCAACCAGATACAGCACCCGTACACTACAAACGTAGTGTGAACCTACCCTTAGGCTATTGAAGCATCGCCCAAACGTGTCACTTTGCCATCTTTGTAATGCCCGGTTGATTTTATTAATGAACAAGCATATCCTGAGCTTGCGCTGGACCTATCATTTTTTTGGAATATTGTTGCTGGATTGGAGTCCATCCAGGTCCATGTCGTTAGGAGGTGAGGGGGTGAGCTGATTACTTTTGCTGTTTTTACGCTAAAATAATGGTCACAAAACTTTGGTGCGAAAAAAATCACTATGCCAAAGAAAAGCACCAAAGTACAGTAAAAAAAAAAAAAAAAAATGGATAGAACCATTCATAAATTCCCCCCACAAGGCGTACATTTACACCTTGCACCAGCTGCAGGATTTTGAAGCTGATGAGCAATGGCTGCTATCAGCAAGGACTCACTGCTTATGCCAAACATTGATGATCATGGGGTCTCTATCAGCTAAGATGGCAGCAGGAGGTCTCCAGCTTAACATCATATTGTTTGGGGATCCCTTTCTTGTATAGGTTGACTCAGACAGGCTTTAGAAGAAGAATGCTGATAACACTGGTCAATGGTATGCTATGGCATAGCAATGAGCAATGTTTGCAATCAATTGACTGCATGTAAAAGTCCCATAGTCTCCTATAGGGATTAAAAACTTGTAAATAAAATAATAAAAAAATGTATTAATAAATATGAGTAAGCCCCACCCCTTATAAAAGTTTATTTCACACTCGTTTTCTCATTTAAAAAAAAATGTAAACAAAGATAAACATTCATATATGTGGTATCGCCATGTGAAAAAAGGTCTGAACTAATAAAATATGACATTAAGGACCATGGATGTAAATGTACATGCTGATACTCTGGTACTTAGCACAACAGAGCATACATTTATGTCTTGTAGAAAGAGTGTGGGGTGTTCCTGGCAGGGAATGCCCTAAAAACCGACTAGGGCTAGTAGTACTTCTCCAATAAGTCTAGGACAGTGCATTGGGTGCAGTAAGGCAAAGTCCTTTCTTCTTTAGGTCCATGTGCCTGGTTGGTTTTCAGGGGCATTTCCTGTAATCAGAAAAATGCATGTAATAATCCCCATAAAAAATTAAAAAAGACATAATAAATGTGATTTAACCCCTTCCCTCACAAAAGTTTGAATCACCCCCATTTTCCCATTAACCCCTTAAGGACGGAGCCCATTTTCACCTCTAGGACGAAGCCCTTTTTTGCAAATCTGACCACTGTCACTTTAAACATTAATAACTCTGGAATGCTTTTAGTTATCATTCTGATTCTGAGATAGTTTTTTCGGGACATATTCTACTTTAACATAGTGTTAAATTTTTATGATAACTTGCATCCTTTCTTGGTGAAAAATCCCAAAATTTTATGAAAAAATTTAAAATTTTGCATTTTTCTAACTTTGAAGCTCTCTGCTTGTAAGGAAAATGGATATTCCAAATATTTTTTTTTTGGGATTCACATATACAATATGTCTACTTTATGATTGCATCATAAAATTGCTGAGTTTTTACTTTTGGAAGACACCAGAGGACTTCAAAGTTCAGCAGCAATTTTCAAATTTTTCACAAAATTTTCAAACTCGCAATTTTTCAGGGACCAGTTCAGGTTTGAAGTGGATTTGAAGGGTCTTCATATTAGAAATACCCCATAAATGACCCCATTTATAAAAACTGCACCCCCCAAAGTATTCAAAATGATATTCAGTAAATGTTTTAACCCTTTAGGTGTTTACAATACAAGAATATGGATGCACTACTGTGGTAGATGTAAACAATACATTGGCTATCCCTCAACACTGATGTTAAAATTGAGACATTCGCCAGTGTATCCTTATATGAAGGACACACCAGAGCCCGCACACCAACGCCAAGGTTTCTCATTTTGGTGCGAGACCTAACGCTAATCCTACCTGTGCTTGATAAACAGAACAGGGGCCAGTGGGCAATTACGGCAGCATTCGGCTGGCTCACAACCTCCTTCCAGATACCCTCCAGTGTTACTACGCACACATGCAATGGGAGGAGGGAGGCAAGCTGCAAGCCCCACCTGAGTTGGCTTTTAAGGGTGCCTGGCCTCACAGGTGCTTCCTTAATGCTGCCTGGTAGATATTCAAGGCGCATTAATGTTGGAGTTTACACACCTCCAAATTTAAAATTTAAACAAACAACAAAAAACGTGGTTTCAAATGGCTGGAAGTGCTCAACCCCAAATGCGGTTGTGCATTTATACTGGGGGAGCAGATCCTGCCCTTGTAGTCCGTTGCTAGGGGCGATCCCCAGCATAAAAATGCATACAATGGAGGATGCCTGCTGCGGACTACAAGTGCCACAATAGAATCCTACACCAGATAAACGGTGTGGATATGTAACAATTAGAATACAATACAAGAATATGGATGCACTACTGTGGTAGATGTAAACAATACATTGGCTATCCCTCAACACTGATGTTAAAATTGAGACATTCGCCAGTGTATCCTTATATGAAGGACACACCAGAGCCCGCACACCAACGCCAAGGTTTCTCATTTTGGTGCGAGACCTAACGCTAATCCTACCTGTGCTTGATAAACAGAACAGGGGCCAGTGGGCAATTACGGCAGCATTCGGCTGGCTCACAACCTCCTTCCAGATACCCTCCAGTGTTACTACGCACACATGCAATGGGAGGAGGGAGGCAAGCTGCAAGCCCCACCTGAGTTGGCTTTTAAGGGTGCCTGGCCTCACAGGTGCTTCCTTAATGCTGCCTGGTAGATATTCAAGGCGCATTAATGTTGGAGTTTACACACCTCCAAATTTAAAATTTAAACAAACAACAAAAAACGTGGTTTCAAATGGCTGGAAGTGCTCAACCCCAAATGCGGTTGTGCATTTATACTGGGGGAGCAGATCCTGCCCTTGTAGTCCGTTGCTAGGGGCGATCCCCAGCATAAAAATGCATACAATGGAGGATGCCTGCTGCGGACTACAAGTGCCACAATAGAATCCTACACCAGATAAACGGTGTGGATATGTAACAATTAGAATACAATACAAGAATATGGATGCACTACTGTGGTAGATGTAAACAATACATTGGCTATCCCTCAACACTGATGTTAAAATTGAGACATTCGCCAGTGTATCCTTATATGAAGGACACACCAGAGCCCGCACACCAACGCCAAGGTTTCTCATTTTGGTGCGAGACCTAACGCTAATCCTACCTGTGCTTGATAAACAGAACAGGGGCCAGTGGGCAATTACGGCAGCATTCGGCTGGCTCACAACCTCCTTCCAGATACCCTCCAGTGTTACTACGCACACATGCAATGGGAGGAGGGAGGCAAGCTGCAAGCCCCACCTGAGTTGGCTTTTAAGGGTGCCTGGCCTCACAGGTGCTTCCTTAATGCTGCCTGGTAGATATTCAAGGCGCATTAATGTTGGAGTTTACACACCTCCAAATTTAAAATTTAAACAAACAACGAAAAACGTGGTTTCAAATGGCTGGAAGTGCTCAACCCCAAATGCGGTTGTGCATTTATACTGGGGGAGCAGATCCTGCCCTTGTAGTCCGTTGCTAGGGGCGATCCCCAGCATAAAAATGCATACAATGGAGGATGCCTGCTGCGGACTACAAGTGCCACAATAGAATCCTACACCAGATAAACGGTGTGGATATGTAACAATTAGAATACAATACAAGAATATGGATGCACTACTGTGGTAGATGTAAACAATACATTGGCTATCCCTCAACACTGATGTTAAAATTGAGACATTCGCCAGTGTATCCTTATATGAAGGACACACCAGAGCCCGCACACCAACGCCAAGGTTTCTCATTTTGGTGCGAGACCTAACGCTAATCCTACCTGTGCTTGATAAACAGAACAGGGGCCAGTGGGCAATTACGGCAGCATTCGGCTGGCTCACAACCTCCTTCCAGATACCCTCCAGTGTTACTACGCACACATGCAATGGGAGGAGGGAGGCAAGCTGCAAGCCCCACCTGAGTTGGCTTTTAAGGGTGCCTGGCCTCACAGGTGCTTCCTTAATGCTGCCTGGTAGATATTCAAGGCGCATTAATGTTGGAGTTTACACACCTCCAAATTTAAAATTTAAACAAACAACAAAAAACGTGGTTTCAAATGGCTGGAAGTGCTCAACCCCAAATGCGGTTGTGCATTTATACTGGGGGAGCAGATCCTGCCCTTGTAGTCCGTTGCTAGGGGCGATCCCCAGCATAAAAATGCATACAATGGAGGATGCCTGCTGCGGACTACAAGTGCCACAATAGAATCCTACACCAGATAAACGGTGTGGATATGTAACAATTAGAATACAATACAAGAATATGGATGCACTACTGTGGTAGATGTAAACAATACATTGGCTATCCCTCAACACTGATGTTAAAATTGAGACATTCGCCAGTGTATCCTTATATGAAGGACACACCAGAGCCCGCACACCAACGCCAAGGTTTCTCATTTTGGTGCGAGACCTAACGCTAATCCTACCTGTGCTTGATAAACAGAACAGGGGCCAGTGGGCAATTACGGCAGCATTCGGCTGGCTCACAACCTCCTTCCAGATACCCTCCAGTGTTACTACGCACACATGCAATGGGAGGAGGGAGGCAAGCTGCAAGCCCCACCTGAGTTGGCTTTTAAGGGTGCCTGGCCTCACAGGTGCTTCCTTAATGCTGCCTGGTAGATATTCAAGGCGCATTAATGTTGGAGTTTACACACCTCCAAATTTAAAATTTAAACAAACAACAAAAAACGTGGTTTCAAATGGCTGGAAGTGCTCAACCCCAAATGCGGTTGTGCATTTATACTGGGGGAGCAGATCCTGCCCTTGTAGTCCGTTGCTAGGGGCGATCCCCAGCATAAAAATGCATACAATGGAGGATGCCTGCTGCGGACTACAAGTGCCACAATAGAATCCTACACCAGATAAACGGTGTGGATATGTAACAATTAGAATACAATACAAGAATATGGATGCACTACTGTGGTAGATGTAAACAATACATTGGCTATCCCTCAACACTGATGTTAAAATTGAGACATTCGCCAGTGTATCCTTATATGAAGGACACACCAGAGCCCGCACACCAACGCCAAGGTTTCTCATTTTGGTGCGAGACCTAACGCTAATCCTACCTGTGCTTGATAAACAGAACAGGGGCCAGTGGGCAATTACGGCAGCATTCGGCTGGCTCACAACCTCCTTCCAGATACCCTCCAGTGTTACTACGCACACATGCAATGGGAGGAGGGAGGCAAGCTGCAAGCCCCACCTGAGTTGGCTTTTAAGGGTGCCTGGCCTCACAGGTGCTTCCTTAATGCTGCCTGGTAGATATTCAAGGCGCATTAATGTTGGAGTTTACACACCTCCAAATTTAAAATTTAAACAAACAACAAAAAACGTGGTTTCAAATGGCTGGAAGTGCTCAACCCCAAATGCGGTTGTGCATTTATACTGGGGGAGCAGATCCTGCCCTTGTAGTCCGTTGCTAGGGGCGATCCCCAGCATAAAAATGCATACAATGGAGGATGCCTGCTGCGGACTACAAGTGCCACAATAGAATCCTACACCAGATAAACGGTGTGGATATGTAACAATTAGAATACAATACAAGAATATGGATGCACTACTGTGGTAGATGTAAACAATACATTGGCTATCCCTCAACACTGATGTTAAAATTGAGACATTCGCCAGTGTATCCTTATATGAAGGACACACCAGAGCCCGCACACCAACGCCAAGGTTTCTCATTTTGGTGCGAGACCTAACGCTAATCCTACCTGTGCTTGATAAACAGAACAGGGGCCAGTGGGCAATTACGGCAGCATTCGGCTGGCTCACAACCTCCTTCCAGATACCCTCCAGTGTTACTACGCACACATGCAATGGGAGGAGGGAGGCAAGCTGCAAGCCCCACCTGAGTTGGCTTTTAAGGGTGCCTGGCCTCACAGGTGCTTCCTTAATGCTGCCTGGTAGATATTCAAGGCGCATTAATGTTGGAGTTTACACACCTCCAAATTTAAAATTTAAACAAACAACAAAAAACGTGGTTTCAAATGGCTGGAAGTGCTCAACCCCAAATGCGGTTGTGCATTTATACTGGGGGAGCAGATCCTGCCCTTGTAGTCCGTTGCTAGGGGCGATCCCCAGCATAAAAATGCATACAATGGAGGATGCCTGCTGCGGACTACAAGTGCCACAATAGAATCCTACACCAGATAAACGGTGTGGATATGTAACAATTAGAATACAATACAAGAATATGGATGCACTACTGTGGTAGATGTAAACAATACATTGGCTATCCCTCAACACTGATGTTAAAATTGAGACATTCGCCAGTGTATCCTTATATGAAGGACACACCAGAGCCCGCACACCAACGCCAAGGTTTCTCATTTTGGTGCGAGACCTAACGCTAATCCTACCTGTGCTTGATAAACAGAACAGGGGCCAGTGGGCAATTACGGCAGCATTCGGCTGGCTCACAACCTCCTTCCAGATACCCTCCAGTGTTACTACGCACACATGCAATGGGAGGAGGGAGGCAAGCTGCAAGCCCCACCTGAGTTGGCTTTTAAGGGTGCCTGGCCTCACAGGTGCTTCCTTAATGCTGCCTGGTAGATATTCAAGGCGCATTAATGTTGGAGTTTACACACCTCCAAATTTAAAATTTAAACAAACAACAAAAAACGTGGTTTCAAATGGCTGGAAGTGCTCAACCCCAAATGCGGTTGTGCATTTATACTGGGGGAGCAGATCCTGCCCTTGTAGTCCGTTGCTAGGGGCGATCCCCAGCATAAAAATGCATACAATGGAGGATGCCTGCTGCGGACTACAAGTGCCACAATAGAATCCTACACCAGATAAACGGTGTGGATATGTAACAATTAGAATACAATACAAGAATATGGATGCACTACTGTGGTAGATGTAAACAATACATTGGCTATCCCTCAACACTGATGTTAAAATTGAGACATTCGCCAGTGTATCCTTATATGAAGGACACACCAGAGCCCGCACACCAACGCCAAGGTTTCTCATTTTGGTGCGAGACCTAACGCTAATCCTACCTGTGCTTGATAAACAGAACAGGGGCCAGTGGGCAATTACGGCAGCATTCGGCTGGCTCACAACCTCCTTCCAGATACCCTCCAGTGTTACTACGCACACATGCAATGGGAGGAGGGAGGCAAGCTGCAAGCCCCACCTGAGTTGGCTTTTAAGGGTGCCTGGCCTCACAGGTGCTTCCTTAATGCTGCCTGGTAGATATTCAAGGCGCATTAATGTTGGAGTTTACACACCTCCAAATTTAAAATTTAAACAAACAACAAAAAACGTGGTTTCAAATGGCTGGAAGTGCTCAACCCCAAATGCGGTTGTGCATTTATACTGGGGGAGCAGATCCTGCCCTTGTAGTCCGTTGCTAGGGGCGATCCCCAGCATAAAAATGCATACAATGGAGGATGCCTGCTGCGGACTACAAGTGCCACAATAGAATCCTACACCAGATAAACGGTGTGGATATGTAACAATTAGAATACAATACAAGAATATGGATGCACTACTGTGGTAGATGTAAACAATACATTGGCTATCCCTCAACACTGATGTTAAAATTGAGACATTCGCCAGTGTATCCTTATATGAAGGACACACCAGAGCCCGCACACCAACGCCAAGGTTTCTCATTTTGGTGCGAGACCTAACGCTAATCCTACCTGTGCTTGATAAACAGAACAGGGGCCAGTGGGCAATTACGGCAGCATTCGGCTGGCTCACAACCTCCTTCCAGATACCCTCCAGTGTTACTACGCACACATGCAATGGGAGGAGGGAGGCAAGCTGCAAGCCCCACCTGAGTTGGCTTTTAAGGGTGCCTGGCCTCACAGGTGCTTCCTTAATGCTGCCTGGTAGATATTCAAGGCGCATTAATGTTGGAGTTTACACACCTCCAAATTTAAAATTTAAACAAACAACAAAAAACGTGGTTTCAAATGGCTGGAAGTGCTCAACCCCAAATGCGGTTGTGCATTTATACTGGGGGAGCAGATCCTGCCCTTGTAGTCCGTTGCTAGGGGCGATCCCCAGCATAAAAATGCATACAATGGAGGATGCCTGCTGCGGACTACAAGTGCCACAATAGAATCCTACACCAGATAAACGGTGTGGATATGTAACAATTAGAATACAATACAAGAATATGGATGCACTACTGTGGTAGATGTAAACAATACATTGGCTATCCCTCAACACTGATGTTAAAATTGAGACATTCGCCAGTGTATCCTTATATGAAGGACACACCAGAGCCCGCACACCAACGCCAAGGTTTCTCATTTTGGTGCGAGACCTAACGCTAATCCTACCTGTGCTTGATAAACAGAACAGGGGCCAGTGGGCAATTACGGCAGCATTCGGCTGGCTCACAACCTCCTTCCAGATACCCTCCAGTGTTACTACGCACACATGCAATGGGAGGAGGGAGGCAAGCTGCAAGCCCCACCTGAGTTGGCTTTTAAGGGTGCCTGGCCTCACAGGTGCTTCCTTAATGCTGCCTGGTAGATATTCAAGGCGCATTAATGTTGGAGTTTACACACCTCCAAATTTAAAATTTAAACAAACAACAAAAAACGTGGTTTCAAATGGCTGGAAGTGCTCAACCCCAAATGCGGTTGTGCATTTATACTGGGGGAGCAGATCCTGCCCTTGTAGTCCGTTGCTAGGGGCGATCCCCAGCATAAAAATGCATACAATGGAGGATGCCTGCTGCGGACTACAAGTGCCACAATAGAATCCTACACCAGATAAACGGTGTGGATATGTAACAATTAGAATACAATACAAGAATATGGATGCACTACTGTGGTAGATGTAAACAATACATTGGCTATCCCTCAACACTGATGTTAAAATTGAGACATTCGCCAGTGTATCCTTATATGAAGGACACACCAGAGCCCGCACACCAACGCCAAGGTTTCTCATTTTGGTGCGAGACCTAACGCTAATCCTACCTGTGCTTGATAAACAGAACAGGGGCCAGTGGGCAATTACGGCAGCATTCGGCTGGCTCACAACCTCCTTCCAGATACCCTCCAGTGTTACTACGCACACATGCAATGGGAGGAGGGATTGTTTACATCTACCACAGTAGTGCATCCATATTCTTGTATTGTATTCTAATTGTTACATATCCACACCGTTTATCTGGTGTAGGATTCTATTGTGGCACTTGTAGTCCGCAGCAGGCATCCTCCATTGTATGCATTTTTATGCTGGGGATCGCCCCTAGCAACGGACTACAAGGGCAGGATCTGCTCCCCCAGTATAAATGCACAACCGCATTTGGGGTTGAGCACTTCCAGCCATTTGAAACCATGTTGTTTGTTTAAATTTTAAATTTGGAGGTGTGTAAACTCCAACATTAATGCGCCTTGAATATCTACCAGGCAGCATTAAGGAAGCACCTGTGAGGCCAGGCACCCTTAAAAGCCAACTCAGGTGGGGCTTGCAGCTTGCCTCCCTCCTCCCATTGCATGTGTGCGTAGTAACACTGGAGGGTATCTGGAAGGAGGTTGTGAGCCAGCCGAATGCTGCCGTAATTGCCCACTGGCCCCTGTTCTGTTTATCAAGCACAGGTAGGATTAGCGTTAGGTCTCGCACCAAAATGAGAAACCTTGGCGTTGGTGTGCGGGCTCTGGTGTGTCCTTCATATAAGGATACACTGGCGAATGTCTCAATTTTAACATCAGTGTTGAGGGATAGCCAATGTATTGTTTACATCTACCACAGTAGTGCATCCATATTCTTGTATTGTATTCTAATTGTTACATATCCACACCGTTTATCTGGTGTAGGATTCTATTGTGGCACTTGTAGTCCGCAGCAGGCATCCTCCATTGTATGCATTTTTATGCTGGGGATCGCCCCTAGCAACGGACTACAAGGGCAGGATCTGCTCCCCCAGTATAAATGCACAACCGCATTTGGGGTTGAGCACTTCCAGCCATTTGAAACCACGTTTTTTGTTGTTTGTTTAAATTTTAAATTTGGAGGTGTGTAAACTCCAACATTAATGCGCCTTGAATATCTACCAGGCAGCATTAAGGAAGCACCTGTGAGGCCAGGCACCCTTAAAAGCCAACTCAGGTGGGGCTTGCAGCTTGCCTCCCTCCTCCCATTGCATGTGTGCGTAGTAACACTGGAGGGTATCTGGAAGGAGGTTGTGAGCCAGCCGAATGCTGCCGTAATTGCCCACTGGCCCCTGTTCTGTTTATCAAGCACAGGTAGGATTAGCGTTAGGTCTCGCACCAAAATGAGAAACCTTGGCGTTGGTGTGCGGGCTCTGGTGTGTCCTTCATATAAGGATACACTGGCGAATGTCTCAATTTTAACATCAGTGTTGAGGGATAGCCAATGTATTGTTTACATCTACCACAGTAGTGCATCCATATTCTTGTATTGTATTCTAATTGTTACATATCCACACCGTTTATCTGGTGTAGGATTCTATTGTGGCACTTGTAGTCCGCAGCAGGCATCCTCCATTGTATGCATTTTTATGCTGGGGATCGCCCCTAGCAACGGACTACAAGGGCAGGATCTGCTCCCCCAGTATAAATGCACAACCGCATTTGGGGTTGAGCACTTCCAGCCATTTGAAACCACGTTTTTTGTTGTTTGTTTAAATTTTAAATTTGGAGGTGTGTAAACTCCAACATTAATGCGCCTTGAATATCTACCAGGCAGCATTAAGGAAGCACCTGTGAGGCCAGGCACCCTTAAAAGCCAACTCAGGTGGGGCTTGCAGCTTGCCTCCCTCCTCCCATTGCATGTGTGCGTAGTAACACTGGAGGGTATCTGGAAGGAGGTTGTGAGCCAGCCGAATGCTGCCGTAATTGCCCACTGGCCCCTGTTCTGTTTATCAAGCACAGGTAGGATTAGCGTTAGGTCTCGCACCAAAATGAGAAACCTTGGCGTTGGTGTGCGGGCTCTGGTGTGTCCTTCATATAAGGATACACTGGCGAATGTCTCAATTTTAACATCAGTGTTGAGGGATAGCCAATGTATTGTTTACATCTACCACAGTAGTGCATCCATATTCTTGTATTGTATTCTAATTGTTACATATCCACACCGTTTATCTGGTGTAGGATTCTATTGTGGCACTTGTAGTCCGCAGCAGGCATCCTCCATTGTATGCATTTTTATGCTGGGGATCGCCCCTAGCAACGGACTACAAGGGCAGGATCTGCTCCCCCAGTATAAATGCACAACCGCATTTGGGGTTGAGCACTTCCAGCCATTTGAAACCACGTTTTTTGTTGTTTGTTTAAATTTTAAATTTGGAGGTGTGTAAACTCCAACATTAATGCGCCTTGAATATCTACCAGGCAGCATTAAGGAAGCACCTGTGAGGCCAGGCACCCTTAAAAGCCAACTCAGGTGGGGCTTGCAGCTTGCCTCCCTCCTCCCATTGCATGTGTGCGTAGTAACACTGGAGGGTATCTGGAAGGAGGTTGTGAGCCAGCCGAATGCTGCCGTAATTGCCCACTGGCCCCTGTTCTGTTTATCAAGCACAGGTAGGATTAGCGTTAGGTCTCGCACCAAAATGAGAAACCTTGGCGTTGGTGTGCGGGCTCTGGTGTGTCCTTCATATAAGGATACACTGGCGAATGTCTCAATTTTAACATCAGTGTTGAGGGATAGCCAATGTATTGTTTACATCTACCACAGTAGTGCATCCATATTCTTGTATTGTATTCTAATTGTTACATATCCACACCGTTTATCTGGTGTAGGATTCTATTGTGGCACTTGTAGTCCGCAGCAGGCATCCTCCATTGTATGCATTTTTATGCTGGGGATCGCCCCTAGCAACGGACTACAAGGGCAGGATCTGCTCCCCCAGTATAAATGCACAACCGCATTTGGGGTTGAGCACTTCCAGCCCTTTAGGTGTTTCACAGGAAAAGCAGCAAAGTGAAGGAGAAAATTCAAAATCTTAATTTTTTACACTTGCATGTTCTTGTAGACCCAATTTTTGAATTTTTACAAGGGGTAAAAGGAGAAAATGTATACTTATATTAGTAGCCCAATTTCTCTCGAGTAAGGACACACCTCATATGTCTATGTAAAGTGTTCGGCGGGCACAGTAGAGGGCTCAGAAGCGAAGGAGCGACAAGGGGATTTTAGAGAGTACGTTTTTCTGAAATGGTTTTTGGGGGGCATGTCGCATTCAGGAAGCCCCTATGGTGCCAGAACAGCAAAAAAAACACATGGCATACCATTTTGGAAACTAGACCCCTTGAGGAAAGTAACAAGGGATAAAGTGAGCCTTAATACCCCACAGGTGTTTCACGACTTTTGCATATGTAAAAATGTGGGTTTCCCCCCAAATTTCACATTTTTGCAAGGGTTAATAGCAGAAAAGACGCCCCAAAATTTGTAACCCAATCTCTTCTGAGTATGAAGGTACCCCATAAGTAGACCTGAAGTGCACTGCGGGCGAACTACAATGCTCAGAAGAGAAGGCGTCATATTTGGCTTTTTGAGAGCAAATTTTGCTCGGGGGGCATGTCGCATTTAGGAAGCCCCTATGGTGCCAGAACAGCAAAACAACCCCCACATGGCATACCATTTTGGAAACTAGACCCCTCACAGAATGTAATGATGGGTACAGTGAGCATTTACCCCCCACTGGTGTCTGACAGATCTTTGGAACAGTGGGCTGTGCAACATTTTTCATTTTCACGGACCACTGTTCCAAAGATCTGTCAGACACCTGTGGGGTGTAAATTCTCACTGTACCCCTTATTACATTCCGTGAGGGGTGTAGTTTCCAAAATGGGGTCACATGTGGGTGTGTTTTTTTTTTTTTTGCGTTTGTCAGAACCGCTGTAACAATCAGCCACCCCTGTGCAAATCACCTCAAATGTACATGGCGCACTCTCCCTTCTGGGCCTTGTTGTGCGCCCCCAGAGCACTTTGCGCCCACATATGGGGTATCTCCGTACTCGTGAGAAATTGCGTTACAAATTTTGTGGGGCGTTTTTCCCTTTTACTTCTTGTGAAAATGAAAAGTATAAGGCAACACCAGCATGTTAGTGTAAAAATGTTTATTTTTTTACACTAACATGCTGGTGTAGACCCCAACTGTTCCTTTTCATAAGGGGTAAAAGGAGAACAAGCCCCCCAAAATTTGTTAGGCAATTTCTCCCGAGTACGGCAATACCCCATATGTGACCCTATTCTGTTGCCTTGAAATACGACAGGGCTCCAAAGTGAGAGCGCCATGCGCATTTGAGGCCTGAATTAGGGACTTGCATAGAGGTGGACATAGGGGTATTCTATGCCAGTGATTCCCAAACAGGGTGCCTCCAGCTGTTGCTAAACTCCCAGCATGCTTGGACAGTCAATTGCTGTCCAGAAATGCTGGGAGTTTTTGTTTTGCAACAGCTGGAGGCTCCATCTTAGAAACACTGCCATACAATACGTTTTTCATTTTTATTGGGGAGGGGGTGGTGGGGGGGGCAGTGTACGTGTGTATATGTTGTGTTTTACTCTTTATTTTATGTTAGTGTAGTGTAGTGTTTTTAGGTTACATTCACACTGGCGGCAGATTACACTGAGTCTCCCGCTAGGAGTTTGAGCTGCGGCGGAAAATTTGCCGCAGCTCAAATTTGTAGCGGGGAACTCACTGTAATCTGCCGCCAGTGTGAATGTAGCCTGTACATTCACACGGGAGGGGGATCAAAACTACAACTCCCAGCATGCACTGACAGACCATGCATGCTGGGAGTTGTAGTTTTGCAACAGCTGGAGGCACACTGGCTGGAAAACCTTGAGTTAGGTTCTATGACCTAACTCAGTATTTTCCAACCAGTGTGCCTCCAGCTGTTGCAAAACTACAACTCCCAGCATGTTCTGATTGCGGAAGGGCATGCTGGGAGATGTAGTTATGCAATGGCTGGAGGCACGCAAGTACCACTCCCAGCATGCCAAGACAGCCTTATGCTGCTCCTGAATGCTGGGAGTTGTAGTTTTGCAAGATTTAGAGGGGTTCAAGTTGTAAATCACTGTCCAGTGGTCTCAAAACTGTGGCCCTCCAGATGTTGCAAAACTACAACTCGCAGCATGCCCAGACAGCAAACTGCTGTCTGGGCATGCTGAGAGTTGTAGTTTTGCAACATCTGGAGGGCTACAGTTTGAGACCACTTAGTGATCTACAACCTGAACCCCTCTAAATATTGCAAAACTACAAGTCCCAGCATGCCCACACAGCAAACAGCTGTCTGGGCATGCTGGGAGTTGCAGTTTTGCAACATCTGGAGGGCCACGGTTTAGAGACCACTGTAAACTGTGGCCCTCCGGATGTTGCTAGGCAACAGCTCACCTAGCAGGACCCGGAAGTATTGCTGCCGCCGCCGCACGTGGGGGAGGAACGCGAACGGGGATCCGGGATCCAGGTATGGACCTTCGGCGCCGACCTTCCCTGGACGGTTCCCCCGTTTTGCCCGGACACCGATAGGTGGGCAAAGCGGGGGAACCGAACTTTAACCCCCCCTTCCCCGGTCTGCTATCGGTCGGTCGCTCGACCGACCAATAGCAGGGATAGGAGGGGTGGCACCCCTGCGACCAAACTCCTATCCCTTTAGGGGGATCGAGGGTGTCTCGGAATCCCTCTTATTTTCTGGGTCACCGGGTCAGTGACCCGTATGACCCGGAATCGCGCAGATCGCAAGTCTGAATTGACCTGCGATTTGAAAGCATTGCCGAAATTGGGGGGTCTCCCGGAACCCCGCGACGTACATGTTGCGCTCCCGGAACCCCGCGACGTACATGTACGTCGCCGCACGCCAAGTGACACTTCGCGGCGCCGTACATGTACGTCGCTCATCGTGAAGGGGTTAAAAAAAGATATGCAAACAAAAATAAACATAAACATATGTGTAAATGCCTGAACTATAAAAATGTTATGGTAATTAAAAATAAAAAAGTTATAGGGGTCAGAAGATGACAATTATAAACATACTAATTTTGGTGCTTGTAGGTATACTTTTTTTTAAAGTAGTAAAATAAGACAAAACCTATATAAATTAGGTATCCTTGTGACTGTATGGACCTACAGAATAAAGATAAGGTGTCTTTTTTTTACCGAAAAGTGCACTGCATAGCATTGGAAGCCCCCAAATGTTACAAAAGGGTTTGTTATTTTTTTAAATTTTGCTGCACAAAAAAACAAGCCCATACATGGGTCTGTAGGTGGAAAATTTAAAGTGCTATGCTTTTTAGAAGGTGATAAGGAAAAAATTACACTTAAGGTGGCTAGATATAACCATTCTAGAGGACTGCATTCAACACTATTGCAGAGACTGTTTAAATTCATTGTGCAGTATATGCATGTAAATTGTCGGACTATCGGAATTTCAAACCAACAGACATTATCACCAATACAGGAGCATTTTCACAATAGCAGGCAGTAATTCAGTTACCATTAGGGCCCAATGGTTAAATGTCTATAAAATCAGTGCAAAATTATTTTAACACAGTTGCTATTAAATGTTTTGTTTAAATCTATGGTCTAAATTGTACAATAAATGTTATAACTTTTTTCAAACACATTGGGGGAGATTTATCAAAGGATTTAGACTGGTTTTTCGCACAGAAAGTCGCAGTCTAAATATGTGCGACTTTTCTGCGACTTTTGCTGTAGAGGATTTTTAGAACATGATGCATGCAAGTCTATTTTAGACGGAAATGCATTGGAAAATGCATTGGTGCTGAATTTATCAAGTGCGACTTTTGTGCGACAAGTCGCATCTGCCCGAAATACGCTGAAATGTCAGACCATGTTGGAGCAGGTCTAAATGCAGTTTAAGCTGTAGACCCTGAAGTCTGAGCACAGAATTTATCAAGGGCTGTGAGACGTTTGATAAATTAGGAGCACAATAGACAGGAGACTACCACATACGCTGGTCTATAAGCATACCCAGAATAGACTAGATTAGTAAATGTCCCCCATTGTTTCCAATTTTTGTTGTGTACCATCTAGTATGGTGAGATCCTTGAGGTGTGGTTAATATATTTCTATAATTTCAAAATCTGTCTAACTTTCTGGCACCAGTTGAAAAAAAACACCCTTTAAACACCCTTATACAGGCTGTGCACTCACTACTTTACAATATAGTCAAGTGTAATTTGTTCAGTGTTGTCACAAGAAATTAGATAAAATATTTACAAAACTTTGAGGGGTATACTGTGAGATACAGTGTGTGTGTGTGTGCGTGTAATATATATATATATATATTCAAAAGTGATCATAGAGTCCTCTAAACAAACAAAAATGGTACCCCCCTCTCTATCTAGGGTAAAGCCCGAGGCCCTGTCCTCCGGTCTTCTTTTTTCTACTTCTATATAAAGATAAAGAAGCACTGTAGACATTTGCAACGTCTTACTTCCCAATCAATCCTGTTTGTTGCAGTAGTATTGTGTCTGGCAGAATTTTTCGAATGTTTACACTTGTGTGCACTGTGATCTCTTATGTTAGCCTGCATTTATGTGGTAATCCTGTTAGCCTGTGCAAAAAAGTGAAGCAGCTGCCCATAGAAACCCATCAGGTTTCTTCTTTAATTTTTAAAGAACCCTCAGAAAATTAAAATAAGCAATCTGATTGGTTGTCATGGGCAACTGTCCCACTTTTCCTTTGCACAGGTTTTGGTAAATCTCCCCAAAGTATTTTATCTAGTCAATTAATGGGGTCTCACACACACAGTTCTATTTCAGTTTGATGCATGTTTTTATAGCATTTTCATGCCAAAAGTAGGGTTTAAAAAAAATAATCTATGAAATAATTAATGTACGGTCATTCGGGGGAGTTGGTGATAGAATTGCTAGGGCTTGATGCACCTTTTAAATTTAGTCGTCGACTCTATTTATAAAAAATGAGGGATTTATTTATTTACTTTTATTCTTTTTTTTTTTTTTTTTTTTGCCTTAGATACTTTTTTTTTTTTTTAGTTCAGCCTGACACACAATTTTATAATGTATAAGTCTCCATTTACATTACAAGGGGAGTATTTTTTTTATTTTTTTCTCTGGACATGTTCATCTGGAGAAAATTGTAATACTGTTGTAAGGGCCTTAGGTACTGTTTCATTTCAGCTTTGCACAGGCTTTTACAACATACCTGTCTCCTACATTCACATCAGAAGTGGTAATTTAAAGAAACATTTTTTCTAGTCATGTTCATCTGGGAAAATGTATCATACAAATGCTAGGGTCTCAGATACTGTCTCTGTTCAGCTTGACACACTTTTTTACAATGTACCTGTCTTCCCTATTCACAACATAAGTTGGAATTTAAAATATTATTTTGTCTAGTTATGTTCATCTGTCTTCTCCATTTATGTTACAAGTAGAGTTGAGTGAACTTTCGAAGGGTTTGGTTTATCGAGCTCGCAGAACTTTTTAGAAAGGTATGGTTCACAGCCAATAAATTCTAACTGAACCCGCAATTCAGTAACCCTTATAACTCATGTATAACACTGCCTAAGGGTACGTTCAGACGTGGGGATTATCACAGCGCCACTGAAGGACCTCCTACATGCTGCCTTTATGTGTGTCTGCTCAGAGCGGCCATCCGCCGCTCCGAGCAGACACACTGAGATGTGCGAGTCGCCGCGCGCATGCGCAGTATACTCACACATCACGGCAGCTCTCGGCCTAGCTCATTGAGCAGGAGAAGCGGCCGCTATGTGTGCGAGTACACATGTGCGGCAAATCGCACATCTCAGTGTGTCTGCTCGGAGCGGCATATTACCGCTCCGAGCAGGCACATTTAAGGGCACCATACAGAAGTCCTTCAGCGGCAGATCTGCAGCGTAAAATACGCTGCAAGTCTGCACGTGTGAACGTACCCTCAGAGCTCTAATAAGCTTTAACCCCTGTATAACACTGCTAGGTCACCTAGAAATGTATTCAAATAGTTGGTTATTTAGTGGTTCTAAAGCTACGTTAATATAAAAGTTACAGCAACATGCAGCATCTCATGTTAACTAACAGCTGGTTTAGTTTATTTTGCTTTTTAACATTAACCCTTTAATGACACAGGACGTAAATGTACGTCCTGGTGGGTTGGTGCTTAACGCATAAATTTACATCCTGTACCTGGCTGCAAACAAGGGGGGGGGGGTTGCTCATGTCATGCAACTCGCTCCTGTCCACCATTAACTCATCAGATGCCGTGATCAATATAGATCATGGCATCTGCAGCAGTGTGGTCAGAAAAATGGTTGCTCGGATTGCCTGCAGCGCTGCCACGGGTTCCGATCATCCATAACGGCGGATGGAGGTCCCCTCACCTGCCTCCGTCCATCTCCTGGGGTTTTTTGCTCTGGTCTAAGATCGAGCAGACCAAGCAGAAGATCGCTGATAACACTGATCAGTGCTATGCCCTATTCATAGCGCTGAACAGTATACGCAATCAAGTGATTGCCATAAATAGTTTCCTATCGGGACATAAAAAGTGTAAAAAAAAGTTTAAAAAAGTAAAAAAAAAAGTAAAAAAATTTAAAATTCCCTCCCCCAATAACAATGTAAAATGTCCCATTTTTATTTTAACCCAAAAAGTGTAAAAAAATATTTGGTATTGCCGCATACGTAAATCTCCGATCTAGAAAAATGTAATGTTGATGATCCTGTTCGGTGAACGGCATAAACGTAAAAATTTTTTTTTTCCAAAATTGCTGCTTTTTTGTCCCATCATATTCCCCCCCCCCCCCAAAAAAAAAATATAGAAAATGTATTAAAAGTTTTATATACGCAAATTTGGTATCAATAAAAAAGTACAGATCATGGCACAAAAATTAGCCCTCATATCACTGCTTATATGGAAAAATGGAAAAGTTATAGGTAGTCAAAATAGAGGGCTTTTAAACGTACTAATTTGTTTAAAAAGTTTGAGATTTTTTTAAAGCATTACAATAATAGAAAAGTATGTAATCATGGGTATCATTTTAATTGTACTGACGCACAAAATAAAGAAAACATTTTTACTGTAAATTGGACAGCGTGAAAACGAAACCTTCCAAAATTTGCAAAAATTGAGGTTTTCTTTGAAATTTCCCCACAGATAGTATTTTTTGTTGTTGCGACATACATTTTATGGTAAAATTAGTGATGTCATTACAAAGGACAACTGGTCATCCAAAAAACAAGCATTCATACTCGTCTGTGGATAATAATATAAAAGAGTTATGATTTTTAGAAGGCGAGGAGAAAAATCGAAAATGCACAAATGGGCTGAGTGCTTAAGGGGTTAAAGGGAACCTGACAGATGGATCAACTCCACTAACCTGAATATACAGGTGGTTGGTGTGGGTGATCCTGAGTAAAAAGAATATGTGCCTTACATGAATCCCTTCAGCCGCTCCCGAAATATAGCACAATCTTGCAATATGCAAAAAACTTTTAACTGTACCAGGGGCAGGTGTGAAGACTATCTGTACCTCTTATGCCTAGTCTCCCAGGTCCCATCTCCAGATGAGGTGATAAATGGAGAAGGACCCAGGTAATGGCATCAGAGGTGCAGATAATTTTACACTTGCCCGTTGTGCGATTTAGAGTTAATTTGCATTTTGCAAGATTGGGCCTTATCTCGGGAACGGCTGAACGGATTGGGGTAAATGAATTCATAATTTTACTTAGGATCACCCACACTAACCACCTATATATTCAGATTAATGGGGTTGATCCATCTGTAATTTTCCTTTTAAAATTAAGTTGCATAAAGTATCTCTTTTTGTTGGCAGATGCCTATAGGTGTTAAAATGCAAAAGGAAGTATTGGAAGATGCAATAACTTTTTTTGCAAGCATGCCAAAAATTCCCCCTATTTGGGAATAACAACAGGTTTTGAGGCTGGCAAAAGAAAGTGCAATGGGGGAAATTTATCAAAACCTGTGCAGAGGAAAAGTTGACCAGTTGCCATAGCAACCAATCAGATCGCTTCTTTCATTTTTCAGAGGCCTCTTCAATAATTAAAGAAGTGAGCTTTTTGATTGCTACGGCAACTGGTCGAAATTTCATCTGCACAGGTTTTGATAAATCTCTCCGAATGTCTTTTCCAAGAGTTCCAAAAATATTAAATTTTTATAAAAAGTCGATATCAATAGCTATATTGATTTTGGGAGTGGGCACTATAAAAAGAGGCTTGAGAATGTTCCTTATTTGCAATACAAGCAAATAAGGAAAAACTGTACCCAGGAAGAAGATTTCCGCACCCAGGCAGGTATCCTTCAAAGATGTTTTTTTTTGGAGAAGAAATACCCGAGGAAACTCCTCTCTGATGCATATCAAAAGACAAAAATACTTACCTAGGAAGAATGTCTGGCTCCGAAAAAGAAAAAAGAAGAACAAAGAAAAGGACTGCAAAATACAATGAGTGAAGGAATAAGAGAAGGAGGAGCCATAAACATAAAGAAAGATTGGGAATTGAACTTCATCACCACCTATAGTAGGTTGGCATCAGACATCAAGGCCATATTGAAAAAAATATTGGTATATCCTTGAGGGCGACCAATTCCTAAAAAATTGCCTGAATACTAATCCTGGAGTTACATTTCGCAGAGCCCTGTCTTTCAAAAATCTCTTAGCCCCCAGCCAACTCAAACAACATCAACCCAAGAAGCAAGATCAGAAAAGTCTGGGGAGCTTCAGATGGGGGAAGAAAAGATGCTTATGTTGTTGAGACATTACCCACCAACAAACTAACTTTACATCCCATACCACCGGAGAGACCTTTCCTATAAAATATAATTTGTCCTGTGAATCGGAGCACATAATTTATTTCATACAATGTCAATGTGGAATCCAATACATAGGGCGTACTACTATGAAATTAAGGAACAGAATCAACAAACATCATTTTAATGTCAAGACTGGTTTTATGTTGCATAGCCTATCAAGGCATCTTAATACTGTGCCCCATGGTCCCATCAAAACATTTACGGTTACCCCCATTGACCATGTACCAAAACATAGATCCAATCGTTTTGAACTTTTAAAAAGACTGGAGATTTTTTGGATTTTTAAATGTGACTCTTCCATTGGATTTTCCACGCCACCATTTTTCTGGCGTGGATATTATTTTTTTTATATTATTTCTTCCTCATTTGAATTCAGCTTTCCTATCTCATAAGCTCTCTTTATATACACATTTCTAATGAGGAAGGGGTCGGAGGTTCGTGTTTCCCAGCACCCCGAAACGCGTTTAGGAATCTGGCACTGTTCACACAGCTAATACCAGTGTCCATCTGCAAACGCTTATGTTTTGGCAATAGAGGAGTTAAACCAGCTTCATTCCGCCCTGCCTGGCCGCAACCACACCATTAACTACATCGCACAGCCTGTACCTCCTGATATTCAAGCTTCCACGTGGGACGCCATCCCCGGACCTTCTACCGCTCCCGACATACCACCACCGCCAGACCCGTTGTCGCTCCCGAGCCGACTGACACTCTTGCCGGAGTGTCAGATCAGTGCCATATGCAGCAAGCCGGCTAGCGAGCGTGGTCTCCAGCGCTAAACACTGCTGTACGCTCCTCCGACATCGGAGCCCACGGTACGCAACATTCATTTGCGCCCCCTACCAACGGGGCTGCTAAGGGAGACGTGAAAATCAGTGCCCCCCCCTTTCCATATTGGGGCATGCGAGGATTACAAGGCTGCGATTTATTCACAAAAAAACGATATACTCTGTATCATTCATTTTTTTGATTATTGACTTTTGTTACATTGACTTTATGTTACAAGTTTATTTTGCCACAAAATCGATATCTATCCATACCTTTTGCGGATTTCATTATTTTTTATTTGCAGATTTATGGACTCATTGGAACATTAATTCATCATTTTTATATTTTTTATATTCTATTTCGGATATCCCACTAGGGCCCAGTGGGGTTTTAATTAGACAGTGCCAGTTTAATGTGTTACTTTGTCATTGTTTTATATATTTATATTTTATAATCTGAATTAAAAACAATTTTGATTAACGCTGCTACAATATATTATTGCCCACATCATTATGCACCATTGGTGAGGTCCTAGAGGCATAAGCTATATATTGTAATTGATATTTATTATTGTTGCCGGTGGGGTCCGGCTTTAGCTTTGATTGCCTCAGTCCTTCTGTTGTGAGCTACACCTAATTTTAAGTTCTCTTTATATAAACTTATCTAAGGATTTATATAATTATCAAAATAACTTTTTTCATCAGGTTTATTGGTTATTATTATTTGTTTTTTAAATGTGTGCATAAATTATTCCCACTATGGAATCTACTTCCCCTCTTTTAATATTACTGTCTATTGATCATATCTAATAAATTTTTTAGTCTTCCTTCAAGGTGTACATATATATATATATATATATATATATATATATATATATATATATATATATATATATATATATATATATATATATATATGTAGAGAGGAGCAGCACACCTCAAGAGGTGGGTGCTATCGGTGAAAATCCTCGGTCACAGGATTAAGGTTAGATAAATATGCAAGAAGACCGCAGCACTCCAAGTTGTGGTGAAAAATGTGTAGAAGCGTTTATTCCATCAAGTTCAAGAAGGGCAACATTTCAGCTGCATACAAGTGGCCTTTATCAAGCAATTACACAGAGTTACTGGAGGCACATTAATATGGTGGATATCGTGACATCACAGTGACAACATGCATTTGCATAATTACCAAAACAAAATTGAGATCACAAGATCAATATAATTACAATGAAATACAACAGTGCAGTGCAATTGACACTCATATATAGCATAGCTGGTGTACAAGATCGCGTGAATACAGTGTAAAAAGAACATATACAAACATAAATAAAACTCACAGTGACAGAAGCTCTGGGCGGGACCTGCATGATGCCGAATGGCAGTGCCGGCAGCGTCATCACACAGTGACAGACGCAGGCTCGGAGCGCACCGGAAATCGTAAGGTCAGGTATGCGCGGGAATGCCGGATGGACTCCACAGCCATGACAGTGATGGGCAAAACTAAGGGCAATATGTAAAAGAGAATGTATGGATGGATAAAAATAAATAAAAACAAAAAGTGAGAGTGAGTGTGTAGAGAATGAAGAAGAGTGAGTAGGGTAGAACGAGAATGAAAGTGTAAGTGAAAAAATAAATAAATAAAAATATAAGTGAAATAATAAAGCGGTGGAAATGATACAAAGAAATTATGAGAAACTAAAGGTATGGGCAAATAGGAACATAACTAATTATTTGGATGAAGAGGCATTGTTCAACTTGCACATGTGTAACCCGGAATAAAAGATGGCTCATGCTAATGGCGCAAAACTATATAGGTAAATAAGAACCATTCTGCTAGCAGGATCGAACCATACATAAGAGACCATGTATACGGACACAGCAATCTGGACTCCCATGGGTTGTGTGAAAGGTACCAAGAATAGAGAAGTCCCGGGATCTGACAAATGGAGAACAAACAGGGTAAACGGGGAGACAGCGTGTCTCGAAGGCCCCATTTTTTTGGGAGTGGCATGAGTAGTGCCCCAGCCAGAAGTGTCCCACTCATACAGGCATGCATACACGATCCTGATGCTAATGTAGGAATACAGTGAAATGGTAACCCATGGCTGTGGGTGTGTAGATATACACAGGGAACACAATACCTAGGTGCAAGTTGTAACTGCCATAAAAAGTAGGGCTGAAGCTAAACCCAGCAGAAGCAAAAGCAACAAGCCCATATGAGAAGTATGAAAAGGGGGTAAAAGAATGCAGAGGACATGAAAACACATAAATGAAGAACCAAAAAACTTTTAATGCAAGAAATAAAATTACAAAGGCAAAAGAAAGGAATAAGGGAATAAATATAGGGGAATATTTTGACAACAAATCCAACTGGTGTAAAGTAGGTGTGTTCTAAAGATTCCGGTTGAGCTTCTGTTTCCTAAAGGAGGTTTGTAGTAGAGACAAGAATTTTCTCACGCAGGTTCCGTCACGCCGTCTCTGGAAGATAAAAAAAGAGGAGATAAGAATCTCAAAATGAACACAGTGTAAACATAGCATAACTTAGGGCGACAATCTACAGGGCTGTCAGGCGTGTCAGGCTAAATGCAAAGTCATATATTAGTGATGGGAAAATCCACATTGAGGCCGTTGGTTTTAAGGGTCTGGAGCTCAAAGATCCAACGCAATTCACAGCGGTGAAGAGCGGCAGTACGGTCCCCTCCCCTCTTAAAGGGGGGAATGTGGTCAATCAGAGTGAAACGTAAATCCCGCTCCGAGTGGCCACATTCAACGAAATGTTTAGGAACGGGGAGTTCAATTTCTTTTACATTGACTGGTTTGTTTATAATGTTTACAATATCAATGTTTACTCCCATGAAAGACATACACATGTGTGTGTCTATAAATTTATTCGGCTATTGCTAATAATTTTATCTATTTCTGTTTACCGTTATACATATGTACATTTATTATTCCTCCCTACCTCTCCCCAACTATTAAACTATTAACATACATATATGTGGACATGTGTGTATATACATATATACACATGCCCATTTATTATTCCTATATTTCATTTCTATTTATAATACCCCCTGCTCATCCTCTGTTATATTATTATAGTAACATACTTAGACACTGCCAATATGACCACATCATTTTTACTAAATACATACCCTACTCTGTGGAGGTTTTTTTTTACCCCCTCCTCTCTCTTCTTTAAATTAAAATAAAATAATATAGTTTCTTAGCCTATCACACATTATGTTTTATTACATTTATGAGCTACCATTTCCTAGCTAATTACTAGTTTTTATTTTCTACTGCAACCGATCTGTTGCCTGGGGTTACTCCTTGTACATTTCCCAGCTAACCACATACTGTGATTCATTATACACATGAGTTGCGATTCTCCAGTTAATCGAGTGGTGCAATCTACTATACTTTTTGAGTTGTGACCGACCTGTTACTTGGGGTTACTCCCCGTCCACTTCGGCGTATTACTCAAACTGGTCCGGTCCTGCATCTTCAATACCCGCTGTAATCCGCCTATCATCAGCTCCGTTAGAGATTGTGTAGCGCAGCCTTTTTTTACTTTATTTACCAACTCCCTTCAGCGCACAATAACTACTTTGTATCTAACGAGTGCACGCTGCGGCTGCGCGCACTACTAGCTGCGCTATAGTCTGTATAGCACTGCTCATTCATAAAACCAGACACACTCCAGCGAAGAGCAACTGAAACCCCAATATGCTTGTGCACTGATGTTTTTAGACCCTACAGTCACTATATTTTCTAACCTAATACTTGTCCACCTCTTTATACTAACTATAAAGCCACACAACATCTATTTGTAATATGTTTTTATGTATATTTATTATGTTGTACTTATAATCATGCTAGTCTAGATGCCGTAACTTGTCTGGAATAGCCTAATTAATGTGACCTTCTAAATATACGCAGGGACTGTCTATTTAAATGTCTGTTTGTCCGATACTTGTATATGCACACTTGCCTGGTGAATTGCCCGCTACGGGCAGGAAACGCGTTGCTTTTATGTGCTTTAAATAAATATCTAATATGAACTTGAGGACTTTTGAACTGAATCCATTGCTGTTTATGCGCCTGTGAGGATCCATGTTTGCTCTACATTTTTGGCTTCTTGCTGTTTGAATCGGTGAGCTGGTATCGACCGGAGGATCGTGGCTGCTAACAGACCTTCTTTGATTAATACGCTGTATGGTGTTGTGCCATTAGTGCAACACTTTCTGGTAAGTGTGACTTTTATTGCACTTATCCATCATCATAACTTATCACACTAGGGGCGCGTGTGCCTTTTTCTCTCTTTGTCTTTGCAAAAATATTTAATTTACAAGTTACAACAGGATTGGTGTCCCCAAAAAATTAAGAAGAAATAGCTTTTTTTTTATTTAAAAAAGTGTCCCTTTTTGGGAATTGCAACAGGGTTGGTGCCTCAAAATAGTGATACATAGTGAAGAAGAAATAGCTTTTGTTTGAAAAGCTGAATAAATGTAAAAAATTTTAGAATCCTGAGTTGTGTGTATATGTGTAGGCCTGACTGGTAGAAGCAGCAGCAGCAGCAAGGATAGGGGACTGCTCCTAGTTGTAGTAGACAATGGACAGCAGGCATTGATGGACTAGTGGTCAGTGTAGCCAGTGAACATCAGGCTGCAGTGAACTAGTGGTACCTGTAGCCTGCATACAGCAAGCAGTGTGGAACTGGTGGCAGCAAGCATGGATGGACTGGTGATAGTTGTTGCCAGGCCTTGTGATGCTGCTCCTAAACTTGGGCCCTGGTCATGCCTTACTTTCTGTTTGCAGAGACAGCACTGCATGTATACCCTACATGCAATGGGAGATTAGCATCCAAGAATTCATAACAATTATTATTGAAACAGTAAGTTTCATTGATTTTACATATACAATCATACTATGTTATTGAGTACATTTAAAATCCTGCAAAATGTGGATAAGGATCATAGGAACACACAAAAACTTAAGGGATTATGTCACTACTGGAGGTACATATACATAAAGTGCACAGGGGCAAAGATGTAAATAAAGTATAAGGCTGTTAACAATTGTATTGAAATGTGAAGTCACCATGTAAAATCCAAATGGATAGTTGTAAGCTGGTCAAAGCAGGTAGCAGCAATATATTCAACTGAGTTCAATATTGAAACAAAGACCAGCCAGCAAATAATGATTACATACATATGAAACAGCACATAAGCATATTACCAGCAAGACAGAAATCCGATGGAACACCCTGAAGTGCACATTTTGTTCCTTCTTCAGTAGGACAACCAGGGAACAAAACGTGCATGTCGGGGTGTGCACTGTTAGCATATTCACCATGATGCCTAACAATATCACCACAACACCTACCACCCCCAGTCCCACTAGTGTTATGCTCAGCCACTGCTTCCACCTCCTCCACCTCTTTTACACACTCACAAGTCTGGCTGTCCTCACACAAGTCCTCTTTATGACTATTCTTCTACTTAGCACAAGGGTTTGAGAGCAAAGATAGAGATGATGGAACAGACCGCATAAAATGACAATTGCACTTTGTTATGTAACTGTAAATGATGAGGAATCCACTGACACCTGTCTCAATTCCATATTGTTAAACTATTCCTCCTCCTGAGATGGTGAAAACTGGCCAACCAGTCCATAATGACCATGAAACAACACAACCTATGGAAGAAATAGACACATTTTGCTTGCTAGTCCTGCTTCTACCACCTGGGCCTGGGAAAATGGGTGGTGCCCCTGTGGGCACACTGATTCTGATACCGCTACCAACATGTGTACAGTACATGGCAGGGGTGCTCTTTCCTCTATCCCATCTTCATCCAACCATTCATTTACCAGACATTTTTTTGTTTAACACTTTAACCAGTTAAGGACCCAGGGTGTACGCTTGCGCCCTGACACCCTGGTACTTAAGGACGCAGGATGTAAATGTACGCCCGTGGGAATTTGATATCGATCAGCAGGCACCCCGTGCAAATGCCCAAGGGGGTTATCAGTCCCCCCATGTCGGCGATCGCCGCAAATCGCCGGTGAATTCACACGGGCAATTTGTGGCTATTCCAGGTCATACAGGTCTATGGTGACCGGTGACCCGGAAAATAAGGGGGATCAGGGTTGTCCAAGACTTCCACAATCCCCCTGAAGGGATAGCTGTGAGGTGGCAGGGGTGCCACCCCTCCTATCTCTGCTATTGGTCATCTAGAAGCGGCAACCAATAGCAGATCGGGGGCGAGGGGTTAACTTTCGGTTTCCCCATTCTGCCCACCCACAGTAGGCGGGGAATAACATGGAAACCAACGAGGACCGGCACCGAAATCCACTTCCCCATCAGCAGAGGCTGTGGGCGGCGGTGATCGGCGGGCGGCAATGTCATGCGGCTGGCTCCCTGGATCCTATTGAAGCCGGTGAGTTGCCTTGCAATATCTGGAGAGCTACACTTTGAGACTACTATACAGTGATCTCTAAACTGTAGCCCTCCAGATGATGCAAAACTACAACTCCCAGCATGCCAGCTGTTTGGGCATGCTGGGATTTGTAGTTTTTCAACAGCTGGAGGGTTACAGGTACCTTGCTCCCAGACATCTTATCCCCTATGGGGGCAACAATTAGCAGCAGAAAGGGGCATACAAAAACTGCATAATGGCAAGTTGTGCCCCGGCCCATATAGTTGTTGTAGGCCCCTCTTTGCTAATAGTCCCCCCCCCCATATAGTTGTAGGCCTCTCTAAGAGGGGCCAGGCCTACCACAACTATGGGGGCAACTATTAACAGAAGGGCCTACCACAACTATTGGGGCAACTATTAACAGAGGGGTCTACCACAACTATGAGGGCAACTGTTAACAGAGAGGCCTACCCAAACTATATGGAGCCCCCTATATAGTTTGGGTAGGCCCCTCTGTTATTAGTTGCTTCCATATAGTTATGGTAGGCCCCTCTGTTAATAGTTGCTTCCATATTGTTTGAGTAGGCACCTCTGTTAAAGGAGTAGTCTGGGGAAAAATAACGTATCTCCTATCCAAGGATAGGGGATAAGTTATAGATTGCAGGGAGTCCATGCGCTTGGATCCCCCGCTATCTCCTGCATGGGGACCCGGCAGCTTGAGAGTCTGTCTGTCTTTGTAGAACAAAAAATAAATAAAAAGAAATTGAGGGTGGATCATAGGGGTGGTCGAGGGGTGGAGTCAGGGGCCTATGGGTGGAATGGGGGCGGGCAATCGTGCAGGGTCGGGGAAGGCCCAGGCCTTTAGCTGTGTAAGGGGTGATGGCAGCTCTGTAAAATTCTGGATGGCAGCCCTGGTTAGACATTCCTCCACATCAGACCAATCGTAAGTATTGAGGATATGCATCAGCTAAAACAACTTTTCTTAGGATAAAATATATGAACCCCACATTTTTTTTAAATCAAACAAAAGGAAAGGTGTGCAAAAAACACCATGTGCTAACTACACCACCACAAATTGATGTGATACAAACACTTCTAAAAGGTGGAAGGAAATATTGTATGGTCCTTGTAACCAGTGAGGGTAAAAACTTCCCCTGTAATGCCCTACTCTCGTATCATTAATTCCTTTCTGGGCAAGTGTTACTCGCCCTAGAAAGGGCAGCCCCACACAAGAACCTCTCCCTATTTCCACCTAAAAACCCTGGCAGTGTTTTACGGTGGAAATAGGGAGAGGTTCTTGTGTGAGGCCACCCATTTTAGGGCTAGTAACACTTGCCAAGATGGGAATTAATAATGCGAGAGTAAAGCCTTATAGGGGAAGTTTTTACCCCCACCGGTTACAATAAACCATACGTTGTTCCCTTCCACCTTTTAGAGGTCTTTGCATCACATCAATACTTGGTGGTGTAGGTGGCACATGGTGTTTTTTTGCACACCTTTCCTTTTGTTTGATAAAAAAAAAAAATTGAGTACATATATTTTATCCTAAGAATATTATTAAAAGTTAAGTGTTACGTAATGCATATCCTCAATACTTACTTGTGCACATTACCACTAGTGATGTCGCGAACATAAAATTTTCGGTTCGCGAACCGCGAACATCCGCAGAAGTTTGCGAACCGGCGAACCGGGCGAACCGTCATTGACTTCAATGGGCAGGCAAATTTTTAAACCCACAGGGACTCTTTCTGGCCACAATAGTGATTTAAAAGTTGTTTCAAGGGGATTAACACCTGGGCTGTGGCATGCCGGAGTTGGATCCATGGCAAAACTCCCATGGAAAATTACATAGTTGATGCGGAGTCTGGTTTTAATCCATAGAGGGCATAAATCACCTATTATTCCTAAATGGTTTGGAATAACGTGCTTTAGCCCCCTTTAGGAAGCACATAGAGCCCCCTTTTAGGCATCACATAGTTAGATTCCCCCCTTTAGACAGCACATAGATTCCCCCATATTAGGCAGCACATAGTTAGAGCCTCCCTTTATGCAGCACATAGTTAGAGCTCCCCTTTAGGCAGCACATAAGATTCCCCCATATTAGGCATATTAGACAGCACATAGCTGCCCCCTTGAGGCAGCACATAGTGGGATTGGAATACAAGGCCCCAGCGCTGCAAAAAAAGGTATTTTTTTTTATTTGCCCAACTGTCACACCTAATGTGATTTGCACTAGGGTGACACAATTTGCCCTGCAGACAGGAAAAATGGCAACTGTGACGTGAACTAACAGTGACGACTGATTTTATTTAACAGCCAAAAAAGGTATTTTTTTTTATTTGCACAACTGTCACACCTAATGTGATTTGCACTAGGGTGACACAATTTGTCCCTGCAGGCAGGAAAAATGGCAACAGTGAAGTGAACTAACAGTTACAGCAGATTTTATTTAACAGCCAAAAAAGGTATTTTTTTTTTAATTTACACAACTTTCACACCTAATGTGATTTGCACTAGTGGGAAAATGAGCAAAAAAACTTGCCAGCGGAGTTCCCCTTTTATGCAGTGGTCCCCAACCAGGGTGCCTCCAGCTGTTGCAAAACACACGGACTGATACATTTCAGCCCTTTGAATACTGTAGTAGTTAGTTGCTTTAAAGAAAAAAAGCTTGCCAGCGGGTTCCCCTTTTAAGCAATGGTCCCCAACCAGGGTGCCTACAGCTGTTGCAAAACACACGGACTGATATCTTTCAGCCCTTTGAATACTGTAGTAGTTGCTTGAAGGAACTTAAGTTTGATTCTGGAGTACCCCTTTTAACCAGCGGTTCCCTCCCAACCAGGACTGATATCTTTCAGCACTAATAAGGGCTTTTTTGGGTGCTGTCCTTAAAGCAGATGTTACACTGGTGCTTTAGGAGTAAACTGGACCCTGAATACACCACCTAGCAGCAACCTAGCTATCGCTTTCCCTATACAGCAGGAGCAGCTTCTCTAACCCTCCACTTCCTAAGCCTGCAGCATGCTGAATGAGGCTAAAATGGCGCCCGTGCAAGAGGTAGGAGGGTCTGGAAGGGAGGGACTGATGCTGATTGGCTGTAATGTGTCTGCTGACTATGACTCACAGGGTCAAAGTTTACTGCAATGTTAAAGTATAGGGGGCGGTTCGAACTTCACATATGTTCGCCCGGCGATGCGAACGCGAACATGCAAAATTCGCCGGGAACTGTTCGCCGGCGAACAATTTGCGACATCTCTAATTACCACTTTTACAAAAGAGACCGTTTTCTTCTGCTTACCTGCCTCAGCTACTATTCTGATCCTGCCACCCGCCTGATGCCACACATCTGAAGCCAAGTTCTCCTTTTTTCACCCACCTTTGTCCCGGGATACTGGTATTGCCACCAGCTGTCCCACTATGTCATCGGGTCACTTTCAGGACTCCTGATACTGCTGATGCCACCTCCAGGCTGTCCCAAACTTCCACCATATGTTCTCCTCATGCTGATGCAAGCTCCAGGCTGTCTCATTCTGCCACCATATGTTCTCCTCATGCTGTCGCCACTTCCACGCTGTGTCATTCAGCCACTGTATGGTTTCCTCATACTGATGCCACGTCCAGGCTCTGTCATTGTGCTGCTCTGCAACATTGATTCTAATAGCAACGCCTCTAATCTGCATGTCATACTGAATAACAGAACTATTTCACTAACCCAGCACACACCCTATGCATGTAACAGCAAGGCAAAGTGTTCTACACCCCTATTGAGGCTCTCTGTAGGCCATAAATAGCAGTTTTTAATACAGATTTGCCTTGAATAAGTTTGGACCAAACTGATTTTTTTTTTTTTTTTTTAAATAGGCCGAATCTATTTTTTTTTAAAATTTGCTCATCTCTAGATGTGACCAAAAATCTGCAATCCTGGTGATTGGTATTTTTTTATGTTTATGCCGTTCGGAGACTACACATTATATTTTAATAGATCAGATATTTATGGCCATACAAGATATGATTTTTTTTTTTTTTTTTTTTAAGGATAAAGGGGGTGATTTATATTTTTATTGGGAGGGGCTTTTATGTATTTAGAAATTTTTATCATTTTTTAATACTTATTTTACACTCCCACAGTGCACTAATAATAGCTATCATTAGATTACTATGTTTTAACATAGTACCGATCAGTACTATTGGCAGATATCCAGGCTGCACAAGAAGCTCGACTATCCTGATGCCAGAGGAAGGAAGGAGACCTCCACTGGCCATCTGCACTTAACGGACTCATGTGATTGCATGGCAAGGGTCCGTTAAGCCCACTGGTACCTCCAGTAGAGGCAAAGTTTTGAAGGAAACCAGGTTCTACAATTTTGGCTTGCTAATCTTTAGCTAAAAGTGAGGGTTGAAAAAAATGGCTTATTTATCTGGGGGAGTTTGCAATAGAATTGCAAGAGCCTCAGAAAAAAACTTCACCCCAGCATTGAAGCAACCAGGGTGGAAAAGCAACACCTCCATGGTTGTAGAGGCCTGCTTTCACATCCTTCTTGTGGACAGTTTTCATCCCATGTTACATAATTGGAAGGAGAAGTGACATCATTGTTTACATCAAAAGGGGCATAGACACACGTGACAAAGAAATAATTCTACCACTGTACAAATCACTAGTCACACCACACATGGAATACTGTGTACAGTACTGGGCACCAGTGCACAAGATACATATAGTGGAGCTGGAGAGGGTTCAAAGACGGGCAACCAGAGTAATACGGGGAATGGAAGGACTACAGTACCCAGAAAGATTTATAACATTATGAAAATTAGGGTTATTTCGTTTTTTTTTTTAAAAAGGTTTAGGGGTGACCTAATTACTGTATGTATAAATTTATGAAGTGGCAGTACAGAGATCTCTCCAATTATCTATTTATATCCACAACTGTATCTATAACAGAGTAAAGAAGGTCTCTATATCACCACAAATGGGAGTTTTTAACTGTAAGAGTAGTGATACTATAGAACTCTCTGCCAAAGAAAGTGGTGCAGCCAGCCGTGGTCGCCACGCCCCCCTACGTTCTTGTCTATGGGAAGGGGTGTGACAGCCGCCACGTCCCCTCCCATAGACATGAATGGAGGGGGGGTTGGCATGAAATACTTCATCTTATTTTGTCCAGCCAATTAAAAGATATGATCAAAAATTTATTATACTAATTTGAGGAAACTAGCAGTGAGGGTGTTACCATTCTTGCGTTAACGTTGCTAATACTGCAATGGTAATACCCCCATTTTTAGTTTCTACAAATTAGTATAAATACATTTTTGGTAAAATCTCCTGAACAGCTAGATACATTTAGATGAGGAAGACTTTATTGGAAAGAAGGTCACCCACACAATAATTATTTATATTCAAGTTAGTGCAGGTGATCCTCCTGTTAGTTTCCATTTAATAGAACTTTACTTTTATCATATAGGTATGTTGTACTCATTTTACTCATTGTGCAAATTAACTCACTCTCATAAATGTCACAATGATACTTCTTCAGATGTCACTATTATGTAGCCCATGCCTAACAGCAGGCCCTACATGACACCATTTTCTACATGACATCATGGCTAGGAAGCATTCTATTCATGCACTAATGTCATTTTGCATCTAGGAATAAGATTCTTATTTTGTATAAAGCAAATCAGGTACTATTATAACTATGTATGATATCAGATATTCTAACAATGATCTATTATATACATGGGATTATTATCTTGATTATGAGCTGCTGTGTAATATTCTTTTCAGCCTGTAGATGTCAATTGCATTCTGTGGTTCTTGACATTTCTGAATGGGTTTAGTCAATGGTGAAATATGGATTATAAACAAAAACTTATGAAAATATCAGTTATGGTAAATATATTCCATTCTGTGCAAATATATTAAAACATTTCAATTATATGTATATATATATATATATATATATATATATATATATATATATATATATATATATATATATATATTGGACTATATATTATTGCTCTGCAGTGCCTGACAGCTACCCTTTTTCTTTGTGACTGTGTATATATAGTATAGATGTATATATTATTCTTCTATATACCGTATATACTCGAGTATAAGCCGAGTTTTTCAGCACGATTTTTCGTGCTGAAAACACCCCCCTCAGCTTATACTCGAGTGAACTCCCCCACCCGCAGTGGTCTTCAACCTGCGGACCTCCAGAGGTTTCAAAACTACAACTCCCAGCAAGCCCGAGCAGCCATCGGATGTCCGCGCTTGCTGGGAGTTGTAGTTTTGAAACCTCCGGAGGTCCGCAGGTTGAAAACCACTGCGGCCTTCGACATCATCCAGCCCCCTCTCACCCCCTTTAGTTCTGTACAGTACTCACCTCCGCTCGGCGCTGGTCCGGTGCTGCAGGACTGTCCGGTGAGGAGGTGGTCCGGTGGGATAGTGGTTCCGGGCTGCTATCTTCACCGGGGAGGCCTCTTCTAAGCGCTTCGGGCCCGGCCTCAGAATAGTCACGTTGCCTTGACAACGACGCAGAGGTGCGTTCATTGCCAACGTACTTCTGCGTCATTGTCAAGGCAACGCCTCTATTCCGGGCCGGAAGCGCGGAGAAGAGGCGCCCCCAGTGAAGATAGCAGCCCGGAACCACTATCCCACCAGACCACCTCCTCACCGGACAGCCCTGCAGGACCGGACCAGCGCCGAGCGGAGGTGAGTACTCAGAACTAAAGGGGGTGAGAGGGGGCTGGATGATGTCGAAGGCCGCAGTGGTCTTCAACCTGAGGACCTCCGGAGGTTTCAAAACTACAACTCCCAGCAAGCCCGGACAGCCGATGGCTGCCCGGGCTTGCTGGGAGTTGTAGTTTTGAAACCTCTGGAGGTCCGCAGGTTGAAGACCACTGAGGGCGAATGATGAGAAGAGGATGATGAAGGGGGGGGGTGAGATGATGACAAGAGGATGATGAAGGGGGGTGTGCGGGATGATAAGGGGATGATGAAGGGGGGCTGTGCGGGATGATAAGGGGATGATGAAGGGGGGATGTGTGGGATGATGACAAGGGGATGATGAAGGGGGGATGTGTGGGATGATGACAAGGGGATGATGAAGGGGGGATGTGTGGGATGATAAGGGGATGATGAAGGGGGGATGTGTGTGATGATAAGGGGATGATGAAGGGGGATGTGTGGGATGATGACAAGTGGATGATGATGAGGATGTTAATGACAGGGGGGGATGATGTATTTCCCACCCTAGGCTTATACTCGAGTCAATAACTTTTCCTGGGATTTTGGGTTGAAATTTGGGGTCTCGGCTTATACTCGGGTCGGCTTATACTCGAGTATATACGGTAGATATAAAAATAGAAGGCCTGACTCATCAACACCCAGCTTAAACCCTTGGACTTAGAAAGCTAAGTTTTTTCACAGGTGTTGTTTTTAAGATGTAGACAAGGAATAAGAAAGGACTTTTCGAAATTCAACCCTTAAGGGGGTGAAAAAGGGGTTGAAAGTTTGTATGGAAGTCTGTCATTTTTGAAGCAAGAAGCATGAAACTTTGTTTTTAGGCTAACAATTAGAGATAAAGAAAAACATGTTTAACGTTTTCTAAAATTCCACCCCTGAAGGGATGAAACCGGAGTTTAAAGTTTGTATGAATTAACCCCTTGACGGAGAATGCCGGGAGGGTTATGAAGCGAGCTCAGGAGCTGAGGAGGAGCTGACCCGTGGCTAATGCCGGACATCGCCGTTCCGGCAGATGTCCAGCATTAACTCTTTAGATGTGGCGATCAAAGTTTAAAGAATTTGGGTTGTTTGGATGCCCGTAGATACCCACAGTGGCCTCATTACTACAGGATCGTAAAAAGTAGATCTATGTTACCACAAATTTAACACAAGTGAAGCCGCAGGCAAAAGCTAATATATATATATATATATATATATATATATATATATATATATATATGTATATATATATATATATATATATATATATATATATATATATATTGTGAGAAATTTAATTAAATAAAGCAACAATAAATGGAACTGTTCCTTTAAAACTGTGCTTAAGAAGTGACCTTCTAGCCTCTTTGTGACCACATCTCCCAAAAACCCTTTATTGACCAGCCGAAAAGCTGCTGATATTCAAGCCACAGCACTAAAAACATTTAAGAAGCGTCCCTCTTGCTTCCTTCCTCCTAGTTATTAATGTGAACAGTAATGGAGCGCTCACTCTCTAGAAGAGAACCAGATTTACTGCCATGCAATTCATTAGATGGTTATTTTTGCTGAGTGTCTTTCATGCGGAATCCCGGTCTCTGAATATTTTATCCAGCTTTTTTTAATATATAGGGGTTTCCAGGCACAAAGTTTCGTCATGAATGGCTAAGAAGCTATAATACTCCTTTTTTCTTCTTTTGTATGATTATAGAAAACATGTTTCATTCGTAAATAGATTTAAAGGGGATAAGGAAAGCAAATGAAAAGCTAAAGAAAATGTTATGCCCTGTATGCAAGCATAACAGGAAAAACACTTGAATACAGATTATGACCACAGAGCACGCATGTAGGAATTCTAATAAATAGCACAATAAAGGCATAGGGCCTCAAGAGTGTCGGGTTTTACAAGTGGGAAAAGTTGTTTCAGACTTGCAGGATTCCTCTATATTAATTTAGGGAAAAGTCGGGAACATTTTCTGACCATCTTTTTCTAGGTCAATATTTCCAGCCATTTACCCACAGGATTTTCTGTGAATTCAATAGTAAATCGGTCGGGTTGTGCAACCATGCCCCTTTTCTGGCTGACCACGCCCCATTTGTGACAGATCACGCCCCCTTTTCACCTTTTCACAGTGCAATGTCGGGTTTGTTGGATATTTCATGCGCACACTGTCCCAAACTGGCATAGACTGCCGCAGACATGTCTCAGACACTCTGGGCCAAAATAACCAGACAAAAAACGGTCGGTTTCAGCTTAGTAAGTGAGGCCCATAGTCTTGAAAGTTAGTTAGAAATTAGAAAATGAAATGTATTAGAATATCAGGTGGAAACACCCAGACCCTACAGAAGAATCCGATTCCAACTGCACCACTTAAATGACACAATCATTATATATGACAGTACATTTGAGCATTACACTGTATACGAGCCACATGCCATATACTAATACAGTAAACTGTATTTTTAAGAATTTAGGACTCAATGGACTAGCACTCACACCATGGTTTATGAAATGGAAAAAAAAGGAAATGAGTATGTCCTACTAATAAAAAGTTAATTTCCCTAGCTAGTATAGGGAAATAGTTTAGAGTAGAAGAGCAGGTTCATTTTTTGTTTACTCTGTTACAGTCTAAAATAGAGTAGAGGCTTTTACGGAACAGTAGGGTGGTCTGGTGGGTTTTCTACCTTCCCAGCAATGGTTTGATCACCACCTCATGTGCTTTGTGAGATGAGCAGTAGTAGGGGGCCAAGGCAATTATTTACCTACACTTGATTTGCTGCAAATTTTTTCAAGATGCCTTGGCTGCAAGGCTAGGCCCAAACGCACAGGGTAAAAACATGGAAGTATGCTCTTCTGAACTACTAGATGGTATGTTCACAACTGAAGGCAGCAGAAGCAAGTGGACAACAAGGTAAGGAGGGTGTGAGGTGAGGTCTTGGGTAGACAATTATAGAGGGGGGAATTTTTCAAAAATTCAATTCGGCTGATTCACCGAGTTTTCTGAAAAAATTTGGTTCGATCAGAATATATTTGTGGCAAACCACTATTAAAAACGACTATTTTGGGGCTACAAAGAGCCTCAATGAGGGTATAGAACACTTTGCCTTGCCGCAACACGCATAGGGAGTGTGCTGGGATACTGAAATAATACTGTTATTCAGTATGACAAGAAGATTACAGGCGTCACTATTAGAATCTGTCACAGAACGGCACAATGACATGAGTCTGGATGTGGCAGCAGGGTCGGAAGACCCTATGGTGTCACAATGGGGAGTGCTTCCTGTGATGATATCAACTGGCAGACTATGAAGCGACTTCTAAACTCTCCCTGCCTGCCTGCCTACAGTGATGCGGGCTTGAGGTCAATGGATTTCCCCTGTGCTGATCTGTATTGTCAGTAACGGTGATTAGTGCGCACACATAGTCTCTGCTCTCTCAGCAAAACGGGAAATGCCCATCTTCAGCAATGGCAGCGACATCACACGGCTGGCTGCTGATAGGCTGCATACCACCATGTGATTCAGGATGATCCCGCCTACATGCCTTCCCAGACTTCCTTATCCCATGTCCTCACACGTGTAGCTGCCATTTTAGCCCCCGGCCCGCACAAAATGTAGTGAATGAAGCGATTCAGAATCTAATTTTTCATGAAATTCGTAAGGAATTCGACTGCGTCTGTTTCGATTCACCCATCTCTATAGATGATACTTGGAGAGAAAGATGATACCTTTGGGGGAACATAACTAGGATTAGAGAGTGGGGAGGGGATATCTTGAAAAACATGAGAGGAGTAGAACTTCAAGAGTGGGATATAATGTCTGGATGGGAGAGATGCTTCTGGTGCAGGTGCACATTGCCATGGCTGCAACACAAATGCAAACACAAGAGTTTGCATGCCTGGATGGGAGAGATGCTCCTGTGCAATGTAGAGAAGAACAGACAATTTAGAAGAGGGAGGATTATCAGTAGATGATTCTGAGATATGATCTTGAGGGGCGAGAGATGATTCTCATTTGGCAGGCTGAGGGACAGAGGGAGGAGGATATAACTGCATGATCAGAATATACAGGGTTTTTATAAGTCTGCTAACATCAAGATATATACATCTGTATATGAGCAGTATATAGAAAATAGGAAAACTCTATTCAAATGTAATGGAACAGTAAGGAAAACACTGGTTGCAATGTTGAACATAACCTTTACAAATTCCTTTTATGATGATTGTGCAGGATACAGGGAGGGGCCCTGGAATTATCTTGCACAGGGTGCCTTGTATTCCAAAGCTTACCCTGGATAAGGGTTTACCTTAGAACCCTGTCATCCATCAAGGGCAAATAAAACACAAGAAGGCGCTCCATAGTGAAAAACCACCAGCAGATAGCCCCGGTGAGGGGAAATTGTGCTTACTGCAGCAGGCTGTATGGACACACACACAACAATGGGTTAGGTGAGTGAGGATAAGGGTTCCGTCTGCGGCCCTCCTGCTGAACAGTAACAGACAAATGGAAGACTTCTAGGTGCGTTTCACTGCCAGCGCCGATTTTTTACCCTGCTGCTAGAAGTCTTCCATCTATTAAGGGAGGAAGTAGATCTTTCAATTGCCAATCCCTTTGTTAAAATGCCTATTGTTCAATGGCATTCATGTCATATAAACATCCTTATTCAAACAGGAAGGAATATAATACATGGAAGGTAATAGGATCATATTCTTTAAAATGATTTCTATAGGCAAATCCTATATTTAGATGGTATACATTTCCATGTGGTTCATTTTTCTTTTGTCTTCTTTAATACCATTAATGAGTTTTTTCTCAGGATTCAGGAATGTATCAGATGAAGGTTAACTGACTCTCGAGTGGCTGCTGGATAATGGCCAGACTTGTGGAGGAAATTATTTACTGTAGAAATGACTAAGCGCTTATTGCTTACCAAGATCTATGAGATTAATCAGAGCTGGGAAGCTGTTCCAGCTACTGAGATGTTCTATATTCAGAAGCTAGTGGTCTTCATTCTCTTATTACCTCACCCAAAATGAATATACTGGAAATGCTCAGAGGCACAGTGCAGAAGAGGAAGGATACATGCAAGCCATTTCACCAGCACTGCATCTGCAAATTGTTAACATACTTAACCCCTTAAGGACCAAGCCCATTTTCACCTTAAAGACCAGAGCATTTTTTTCACATCTGACCACTGTCACTTAAGCATTAATAACTCAGGGATGCTTTTACTGATGAATTTGATTCCAAGATAGTTTTTTCGTGACATATTCTACTTTAACATAGCAGTAAAATTTCAACGATACTTGCATCAATTCTTGGTGAAAAATTCCCAAATTTCATGAAAAATTTGAAAATTTAGCAATTTTCGAAATTTTAAACTCTCTGCTTGTATGGAACATAGACATGTTGGCATCATAAAGTTGACATGTTTTTACTTTTGGAAGACATCAGAGGGCTTCAAAGTTCAGCAGCAATGTTCTAATTTTTTGCAAAATTTTCTAAATCTGAATTTTTCAGGGACCAATTCAGTTTTGAAGTGGATTTGAAGGACCTTCATATTAGAAATACCCCGCAATTGACCCCATTATAAAAACTGCACCCCTCAACGTATTCAAAATGACATTCAGAAAGTGTGTTATCCCTTTAGGTGTTTCACAGGAATAGCAGGAAAGTGAAGGAGAAAATTCAAAATCTGCATTTTTTACACTCGCATGTTCTTGTAGACCCATTTTTTGAATTTTTATTCAAGGGGTAAAAGGAAATCCCCCCAAAATTTTTAACCCAATTTCTCTCGAGTAAGGAAATACCTCATATGTGTATGTCAAGTGTTCGACGGACGCAGTAGAGGGCTCAGAAGGGAAGGAGCGACAATGGAATTTTGGAGAGTGAATTTTTCTGAAATGGTTTTTGGGGGGCATGTCGCATTTAAGAAGCCCCTATGGTGCCAGAACAGCAAAAAAAAATCCACGTGGCATACTATTATGGAAACTAATTCCTTAAGGCATGTAACAAGGGGTGCAGTGAGCCTTAACACCCCACAGGTGTTTGACGACTTTTCATTAAAGTCGGATGTGTAAATACATTTTTTTTCCACTAAAATGTTGGTTTTCCCCCAAATTTTACATTTTTACAAGGGGTAATAGAAGAAATTGCATTACAAATTTTGGGGGGCTTTTTCTCCAGAGTACGAAAATACCCCATATGTGGCCCTAAACTGTTGCCTTGAAATACGACAGGGCTCCGAAGTGAGAGAGCGCCATGTGCATTTGAAGACTAAATAAGGGATTTGCATAAGGACGGAACCAGATGCAAGAATTACACTTGCCCCCGATACCAAAAATACCCTATGGCAGTGTTTCCCAAACAGGGTGCCTCCAGCTGTTGCAAAACTTCCAGCATGCCTGGAAAGTCAATCGCTGTCCGGCAATACTGGAAGTTGTCTTGCAACGGCTGGAGGCTCCGTTTTGGAAACAGTGTCATACGAGAATTTTTTTATTTTATTTGGGGGGAGGTGACTGTGTAGGGGTATGTGTGTATGTAGCGTTTTACGTTTTATTTTGTGTAATGTAGTATAGTGGGGTGTTTTTAGGGTACACTCACACGGCCGGGGTCTACAGCGAGCTTCCCGCTGGGAGTTTGAGCTGCGGCGGAAAACTTGCTGCATCTCAAACTTGTAGCAATAAGCTCGCTGTAGACCCTGGCCATGTGAGTGTACCCTGAAAACACCACACAATACTACATTACACAAAATAAAAAGTAAAACGCTACATTCACATGGGGGGGGCAAACCTCCAGCTGTTGCAAAACTACCACTATCAGCATGCCCTTTGGCTGTCCGTGCATGCTGGGGGTTGAAGTTATGAAACAGCTGGAGGCACACTGGTTGCAAAACACAGAGTTAGTTACTTAATTCAGTGTTTCACAACCAGTGTGCCTCCAGCTGTTGCAAAACTTCAACTCCCTGCATCTACATTCTATCAGTGCATGCTGGAAGTTGTAGTTTGCAACAGCTGGAGGCACACTGGTTGCGAAACACTGTGTTAGGTAACAAACTTCGCAACCAGTGTGCCTTCAGCCGTTGCAAAAACTACAACTCTCCGCATGAAGTGACAACTGGGGGCATGCTGAGACTTGTAGTTATGCAACAGCTGGAGGCATACTACTAACACTCCCAGCATGCCCTTTGGCTGTCCGTGCATGCTGGGGGTTGTAGTTATGCAACAGCTGGGGGCACACTGGTTGCAAAACACTGAGTTTACTTAACTCAGTGTTTCCCAAAAAGGGTGCCTCCAGCTGTTTCAAAACTGCAACTCCCAGCATGCCCAGACCGCCAAAAGACATGTTGGGAGTTAGTTTTGCAACATCTGGAGGGTCCCAGTTTGGTGACCACTGTGCAGTGGTGTCCAAGCTGTAGCCCTCCAGATGTTGCAAAACTTCAACTCCAAGCATGCCCAGACTGTCAAGGCATGCTGTGAGTTGTAGTTCTGCAACATCTGAAGGGTCAGATGTTACAGAACTACAACTCCCAGCATGCCCGGACTGTCTGGGCATGCTGGAAGTTGTAGTTTTGCAACATCTGGAAGGGCTACAGTTTGGACACCACTGAACAGTGGTCTCCAAACTGTGGTCCTCCAGATGTTGCAAAACTACAACTCTCAGCATGCCCAGACAGCCTTTGGCTGTCTGGGCTTTCTGGGATTTGTAGGTTGGCAACTCTTGGAACACAGCAGTGAAGAACACTTACCGCTGCCTTCGTCGGTCCCGCGCTGCCTGTCCCGATCCTGCCGCCAGTCCCGCTGCAATCGTCGGTCCGGGTGTGAGGTGAGATCTCCGAACCCGTCCACCATCTTCCCCCCGCTCTGCGCCGACATTCAGGGGCGGGCAGAAAGGGATTTCACCTTTAACCTCCCACCCCCCTCCTGCCATTGGTCGCTAGCCCTAACGACCAATGGCAGCTGTTTAGGAGTGAGGTGGTAGCCGCCACCTCGGTCCTATCCCCTCAGGATGATCGGAGTGGTCTCTGACCGCTCCGATCATCCCTATTTTCCGGGCGATCGGGTCACCAGAGACCCGATCAGCCCAGAACCCCGCAAGTCCTTGTCATTAGTCAGTCACTGACTGACTGACTAATGACAAGGATCAGCAGCAGGGGACCAGTCTGATTGGTCCCCAGCTGTATAGTGTCATCGGTCAGCAGTCCAGAACAGCTGAGATGAGGTTTCTATCACCATGCCAACGGACATGGTGATAGAAAATGTATTGGACGTGTATACACGTGCATTTGCGTTAAGTCACAGGAAAAATGGACATGTATACACGTCCATTTGCGGGAAGGGGTTAAAGGGGTACTCCGGTGGAAAAATGTTCTTTTTTTTAAATGAACTGGTGCCAGAAAGTTAAACAGATCTGTAAATTACTTCTAGTAAAAATCTTAATCCTTTCAGTACTTTTTAGCAGCTGTTTGCTACACATGAAACTCTTTTTTTATTTTTTTTGTGTTGCCAACAGTGCTCTCTGCTTATACCTGATGCCCTTATCAGGAACTGTCCAGAGCAGGACAAAATCCCTATAGCAAACCTATGCTGCTCTGGACAGTTCCTGATACGGACAGAAGTGTCAGCAAAGAGCACTGTGCGCAACACAAAAAAAGAAATTCAAAAAGTAAAGAATTTTCTCTGTAGTATACAGCTGCTAAAACGTGCCAAAAAGAATTAAGATGTTTTAATAGAAGTAATTTACAAATCTGTTTAACTTTCTAATACCTGTTCATTTAAAAAAAAAGTTTTCCACCATTAATAATTGTGTAATATGCAGAATATTATCATAAATTAGAACATGGCAGCTTCTTCATGCTCCTCATACAACAGGCACAGGTTCCCTCATTATAATGAGCTAAGATTGTTTATAGTTTAAAGAAGGGACAGGAGTGGAATAAAAAAAAGTCAGGGAGGCTAGATCTCTGCCCGCCTCTCCTACCCTTGCAGATAATGGTTGACAGGTCGCCCCCTATGTGTATATATTGTATGATACCAAAGTATTGGTAACATATTTATATAATGCTGTTAAATGGGCAGTGTTGTTTCAAACAATTGTATGAAAGAAGTCTATGGCACCAGGTCATCTTTTGCAATTAATACTTATTCATTCAGGCATAGCTGCACAACTTGAGAGGAGGAAACACTGACAAGAGATAGTTTCACGTCATTTAATGCTTTGTCGTGGTACACTGGGAGGAGACGGAGCCCTGTCTATATCTTTCTTTTAGCCAATCACAGCTAAGCACAATCATTATTAATACGAAGCCTGCACAGTGTATAAAATTGATAAAAAAACATACAAAAGATAATGAGCATAACATAAACATTAAACTATCATAAGGAAAAAAAATAAAATGATGACAAACCATTGCGGTCATTCAGACCGAGAGCACCTGTTGCCCCAGTCCGAACGATCCATTTCACTTCTGCCTGCAACAATCTCGTAAGGCGATTCAGACGCCCATCTACCTGCATAATGCTCTGTAAACCTAAGATAGGCAACACATTTCTATCTCCATTATGGACCTCCTTGATATGTGCAATAAAATGTGGGCAACCTTTTCCAGTTCTTATTGAGTTGATATGTTCCCAGAATCTAGGAAAAAGAGGGTGGATCATTTTACCGATATGAAATAATTGACAGGGACCTAGCACAGCATAAACAACAATGATCTGCAGAACGACACCAATGGTGGTTCTGTTGTAACATCCCTCAGATCAGCATCAGCCTGGATAATATGCCAGTTCTTGCAAATAATCTGTTTGACAGTTTCAGTCATAGGGCTGTGTTCAAACGAGAAGACGGCATGGGTCATTTTACGCTTTTTGCTGTCTCCCCTATTGGAGACAAGGTCTTTTCTTTCCTTCTTTCTCGCCCTAGAGAATGCCTCTTGTATCACTTGTTCCTCATAACCGCTGTCCCTTAGTCTCTGCATTAATTCACAAGATTGCTCAATAAATGCACCATATTAAGAATTGTTACGGCATAGCCAGAGAAATTGGCAATATGGAAGTGACATGCCCAGGGTCAAAACTGTTGTATTGTAGCAATGAGTTAGTGGCAGTTGGTTTACAGAACCCTTTTACTGTGAGACCTGACTCGGAAGCTTGTAGGGACATCTAAAAATGTAACCTCTGTCTCAGAAAAATGGGAAGTAAATTTCATATTTACATTGTTAATGTTAATATACTAAACAAGTGCATCAAAGTGCTCCTTTGATCAGGCAGTCATCTATATATTTGGACCAGTGAATTATATTTGCACCAAATACCCAGGGTATAGATAAACTGTTCTTCCCACAATGGCAAAAAAAGAATAGAATATGTTGGTGCCACTGGTGTGCATATTGCGGACCCAGTCCACTGGGCAAACCAGTTGTCACCAAATTGAAACAAATTACAAAAGTCAATGCCTCACAAAAAAATTCTGTACATCTCACATCTTAGCCTGACTTTTGCAAAAAGGATCTAACTGCATTTATACCGTCTTGGTGCTGTATACAGGTATACAAGCTGACAACATCAATTGTCACTCAAGACCCTCAAGACCCTCTACTGTTTGTAGCAATTCCTTAGTATATGCTAGGTAGGAAGGGGCCGAATTTAACATTGGGCGCAAAAACCAAATTAGGTATCAGGATAGGGGCTCCTTTAAGGATCCCCTTCCCAATGCGATTGGTCTACAGGCGGTTTTATTTTTGGGGGTAATTGGATTTTATGCCTCCTTAAAAAAAACTTTCCTTTCCTCAGGTGACCCATCATTCTCAACTTCAGATAATAACTCAAATAAGTCCGTTACTACTCTCTGATCAGTTTCTGATAATTGCACATAAGGTAGGCATGGAACATTTTAGCTATGAGGAACGATTAAAGGACTCCCCTCCCCCCCCTCCTCCCCTCTTATCCTTTTCTTTCCTCCCCCCCTCCCCTTCCTTATTTCTCCATCTCCATAAAACTCATATCATTATATTAAGATCTCCAATATTTATGAGGAAAACTAGATAGATATAGGATGACCCTATAGTCCAAGATGGACACTAACATCAACAATAGACTAATACACACATCCATCTAATAGGACATAAAGTAGGTATGGAATAATACATGATTCCACTCCCTAAATAAACCTAAGAGCTCGCGCATACAGTTCTGCGCATATACCTGTCAGAAACAAACAGTTCGCGCACGCGAGAACGCGCATACGAGATAATGCGCAAAGTGATAGAGGATCCAGACAGAGTCTTCGCGCAGCGGAGATCGCGCAGCCTATGTCACATGTAGACGTAGAAGGGAAACAAAGGAGGTGATTGGCCAATGCGCGAGACAAGAGCGCGGTTGGCCGGGAGGCCATCTGGGTCGGACTCCGATTTGAGCCAGTGCCCATCAATCAAAATGACATGTCCAATGTGTGGAGCTTCTCTGGCAGGCTCACCCTATTGGCTAAGATAACATCCTGCAATTAATTAGTGACGCCACAAACAGAGGCTATAAGAATGACTGACATCGCATCCACGCTCAGTTGCCCGCTACCTCTTGATAACGCTACGTTGTAGCGAAACATGTTGAGGGGGGCAGAGTGGAGTTTTTAACAATCATAGCACTGCTGTTCCTTGCAATCTATTGAGTGTGACCTGCAGGCACACAGGGTGGCTTCAATATAAATATATCATCAACAGCAGAGATATCTGCGCAAGCAAATGACCTTATCAAAATAGCAAATAGAGGAAACAGTGCTAATTGTTTTTAAATAGTGTGTAGTATATAATAAAGCATATGGAATTTTAACAAGCTAAGTAGTATATGGGAAATAAGGTTTTTTTTTGGATTCCCAAAAGGGAATCTATACGGATTTAAATAAACAAATTTAACCCTCCATATACTGGTCTATACCAGTTATGGTGAACGATTAAAGGAGTTACAATTGTTTAGTCTTGAAAAGAGACGTTTAAGGGGGGATAGGATAAACGTATATAAGTATATAAATGGCCCATACAAAAAATATGGAGAAAAACTGTTCCAGGTTAAACCCCCGATGGACGAGGGTGCACTCCATCCGTCTGGAGAAGAAAAGGTTTAATCTAAAGGGGTGACACGCCTTCTTTACCATAAGACCTGTGAATTAATGGAACAGTCTACCTCAGGAACTTGTCACAGCAGGAACAATTAATAGCTTTAAAACAGGGTTAGATACACTCCTGGAACAAAATAACATTAATGCTTATGCAGAATTATAAAACAACATCCCTTCCCCTTATCCTCTTACACTCTTCCCTTCAATTCCCTGGTTGAACTTGATGGACGTATGTCTTTTTTCAACCATACTAACTATGTAACTATGTAGGAACTCAAGGGGGCCAGTTTGGGCTAGATCCTCACCTGAGTGCAAATTACCTGTGCCGTCTTCTCATTTGAACACAGCCCTATGAGTGAAACTGTCAGACAGATTATTCACAAGGACTGGCATATTATCCAGGCTGATGCTGATCTGCGGGATGTTAAAACAGAACCACCATTGGTGTCGTTCCGCACATCTCATAACCTGAGGGATGGGGTTGTTCAAAGTTGGCTCCCGAGAACTCACAACAATTGGATACAGCAGAGTTTGCCAAAAGGTAACTTTAAGTGTAAACATTGTTTGTTCTGTAAACAGTTGGAGGTGTCTGCTTGTTTCCAATTAGGTTGTGTCAATCATAGAGTATCTGATTTTATGACCTGTCGTTATGATTTTGTCATTCATTTATGTCCCTGTCAATTGTTTTATATACGTGAAATGATCCACCCTCTTTTTCATAGATTCTGGGAACATATCAACTCAATAAGAACTGTAAAAGGTTGCCCACATTTTATTGCAAATGTCAAGGAGGTCCATAATGGAGATAATAACGTGTAAAGTTTCTTAGGTTTACAGAGAATTATGCTGTTAGATGGGGGTCTGAATCGTCATACGAGATTGCTAACAGGTGCTCTCAGTCTGAATGACCACAATGGTTTGTCATAATTTTTTTTAATTTTCCTTATGATAGTTTAATGTTTATGTTATGCTCATTATCTTTTTTATGTTTTTTTATCAATCTCGTACACTGTGTAGGATTTGTATTAATAATAATTGTGCTTAGCAGTGATTGGCTAGAAAGAGGATATAGACAGGGCTCCGTCTCCTCCTAGTATGCCTTGACAAAGTGTCTTTTGACGCAAAACCAGGACTCAAGTCCTGCAGGAACGCGTGGGACCTGAGTTCCTGAACTTTTTCCACAGCAGGAACACCATTCCCATTAGCAGGACCAGTACTTGAGGTAAAATCTTGGGTGAGTTCCCACACTTTTTTTTCCTAGGACTTGACCCCTGCGCAAAACTAGTGTTTGTCAGCATTTCTTTCCAACTCTCATGTTGTCCAGCTATGCCTGAATAAAGAAGTTTTGCAAGAGATGACCTGATGCCGCGGACTTCTTTTATACTAATGTAATTGGATACCCATCTATATATGCTGAGCACAGGACCTCTCAGGATCAGCCCTTCGCTGCCACATGCTCAGTTGGAGTGGCCCCCCAGTACACGTGAGTGGTTCGGGATTATATAACTCTCCGTACTGTCTGGTTGTTTAAAACAACTTCCCTCCCTTTAATAGCCTATGTGTCTTGGTAGCAAGTTGTTTTATTTTTTGCAATCTGCGGTCTATTACTTGTTATTAGGGAATTTCTGTCTCTAGTAACAAACCCAGGACAAAACTTAAATGGGATTGGCATTTAGCCATGTGATCTATGCTTTGAAAGGAGAAAGCCTGAGAAAGCCTGCACTGTGAACAAGTGCCTGTGTGAGCTCAGCCCTGTTTCCACTCCTGAAATGGAGAGAATGAGAAAAAGCTGTGCCCATGGAAGGCACAGTTAGGGGCTCCATAACAGCAGTGAGAGCATTAAATTAGCTTGTCACTACTCTGATGGGATAATTTAACCCCTTCCCTCTCCAAGACGTATGCATACAGTGGGGCAAAAAGTATTTAATCAGCCACCAATTGTGCAAATTCTCCCACTTAAAAAAGAGACATAATGCGAAAAAATCCATAAAATCACATTGTCTGATTTTTAAAGAATTTATCAGCAAATTATAGTGGAAAATAAGTATTTGGTCAATAACAAAAGTTCATTTCAATACTTTGTTATATACCCTTTGTTGGCAATGACAGGGGTCAAATGCTCTCTGTAAGTCTTCTCAAGGTTTTCAAACACTGTAGCTGGTATTTTGGCCCATTCCTCCATGGAGATCTCCTCTACAGCAGTGATGTTTTGGGGCTGTCGCTGGGCAACAAAGACTTTCAATTTCCTCTAAAGGTTTTCTATGGGGTTGAGATCTGGAGACTGGCTAGGCCACTCCAGGACCTTGAAATGTTTCTTACAAAGCAACTCCTTCGTTGCCCAGACGGTGTGTTTGGGGTTATTGTCATGCTGAAAGACCCAGCCTCATTTCATCTTCAATGCCCTTGCTCATGGAAGGAGGTTTTCACTCTAAATCTCACAATACATAGCCCCATTCATTCTTTTCTTTACACGGATCAGTTGTCCTGGTCCCTTAGCAGAGAAAAAGCCCCAAAGTATGATGTTTCCACGCACATGCTTCACAGTAGGTAAGATATTCTTTGGAAGCAACTCAGCATTCTTTCTCCTCCAAACATGATGATTTGAATTTTTACCAAAAAGTTTTACTTTGGTTATAACTATATTTTTAACCCCTTAAGGACTAGGCCCATTTTGGCCTTAAGGACCAGAGCGTTTTTTGCACATCTGACCACTGTCACTTTAAGCATTAATAACTCTGGGATGCTTTTACCTTTCATTCTGATTCCGAGATAGTTTTTTCTTGACATGTTTTACTTTATGTTAGAGGTAAAATTTTGTCGATACTTGCATCATTTCTTGGTGAAAAATTCCCTTGTGTAAATAAAAAATTTAGGGTAACACCAGAATTTCATTGAAATACATTTTTTTTTTCATTTTCCCATCCAAATTTAAAGATAATTCTTCAAACACCTGTGGGGTGTTAAGGCTCACTATAACCCTTGTTACGTTCCGTGAGGGGTGTAGTTTCCAAATTGGGGTCACATGTTGGTATTTATTTTTGTACATAGTGCGCTCTCACTCCAGAGCCTTGTTGTGCGTCCGCAGAGCTTTTTACGCCCACATATGGGTTATTTCCGTACTCAGGAGAAATTGCGTTACAAATTTAGGGGGTCTTTTTTTGCTTTTACAGCTTGTGAAAATAAAAAGTATGAGGCAACACCAGTGTAAAAATGTAAAACATTTTTTGTACACTAACAGTCTGGTGTAGACCCCAACTTTTCATTTTCATAAGGGGCAAATGGAGAAAAAGCCCCCCAAAATTTGTAGTGCAATTTCTCCTGAGTACGGAAATGCCCCATATGTGGACCTAAACTGTTTCCTTGAAATACGACAGGGCTCTGAAGTGAGAGAGCGCCAGGCGCATTTGAGAACTAAATTAGGGATTGCATGGGGGTAGACATAGGGGTATTCTACGCCAGTGATTCCCAAACAGGGTGCCTCCAGCTGTTACTAAACTCCCAGCATGCCTGGACAGTCAGTGGCTGTCCGGAAATGCTGGGAGTTATAGTTTTGCAACAGCTGGAGGCTCCATTTTGGAAACACTGCCGTACAATACGTTTTTTATTTTTATTGGGGGGGGGGGGGGCAGTATAAGGGGTGTATATGTAATGTTTTACCCTTTGTTATGTGTTAGTGTTGTGTAGTGTAGTTTTTTTAGGGTACAGCTGTCTGGGCATGCTGGGAGTTGTAATTTTGCAACATCTGGAGGGCTACAGTTTAGAGATTACTGTATAGTGGTCTCAGATTGTAGCCCTCCAGATGTTGCTAAGCAACTCACAGGCTTCCATAGGATCCAGGGAGCCGCATAGCCATCCTCTTCTGCCGCCTGCTGCCACAACCGATCGCTGCCTGCTGCCATCGTTGATGGGTAAGTGGACTTCGTCCCTGGTCCCTTCAGTTTCCCCGTTCTGCCCCACCTATTATGGGTGGGTAGGATGGGGAAACCGAAAGTTAACCCCCCCGTCTCTGATCTGCTATTGGTCGTTGCTTCTGGCGACCAATAGCAGGGATAGGAGGGGTGGCACCCCTGCCACCTCACTCCTATTCATTCAGGGGGATTGTGGGTGTCTTGGACAACCATGATCCCCCGTAAATTCCGGGTCACCATAGACCAGTATGACCCGGAATCGGAGCAAATCACAAGTGTGAATTCACCTGCGATTTGCGCCTATCGCCGACATGGGGGGTCTGATGACCCCCCTGGGCATTTGTGCGGGGTGCCTGCTGATCGATATCAGAAGTCACCCCGGTCCGTTACCCGCCCAATGCGCGGAAGGGACCGAAATTCCCACGGACGGACGTGCACGTCCTTGGTCCTTAAGTACCATGGAGCTAGGATGTACGTGTACATCCTTGGTCCTTAAGAGGTTAAAGGGGTATTCAGGTGAAAAAAATTACTGGCTCCAGAAAGTTAAACAGATTTGTAAATTACTTCTATTAAAAAATCTTAATCCTTCCAGTACTTATCAGCTGCTGAAGTTGAGCTGTGTTTTTCTGTCTGACAACAGTGCTCTCTGCTGACACCCCTGTCTGTTTCAGGAACTGTCCAGAGTAGGAGCAGATCCCCATAGCAAACCTCTCCTGCTCTGGACAGTTCCTGAGACAGGTGGAGGTGTCAGCAGAGAGCACTGTTGTAAGACAGAAAAGAAAAACTCAGCTTCAGCAGCTGATAACTACTGGTAGGATTAAGATTTTTTAATAGAAGTAATTTACAAATCTGTTTAACTTTCTGGAGCCAGTTGATAAAAAAAAATATATATAGTTTTTTACAGGAATACCCCTTTAATTATCCCACACAGTGAACACCATAAAAAAAAGCACAACAGTCACTACTTTTGGTCCAAAAAGCGTAATAAAAAGGTATGATCAAAAGGTGGCATGTATTGCAAAAATGTTACCAATAAAAAGTACATCTTGTACTGCAAAGAATATTCCCTCACACAATGAGTTCGGATGAAATATAAAAAAAATTATGTCAGAACAATAACAGAATAAAAGGGAAAAAAATAATTTTGTTGTGTAAAGGAAAAATAACATATCACCATAATCTTACCAACTCAAACCCCATAAAAAATTATTAAACAAAATGCCAAAAATGTTCCAGTTTTTTCACAATATTTTTTTCACAAAAGAAGCAAAAAGTTACCATTAATACACTGCTCAACAAAATAAAGGGAACACTAAGAAAACACATCCTAGATCTGAATGAATGAACTAATCATATGAAATACTTTCGTCTTCAGATAGTTGAATGTGCTGACTAGAGATGAGCAAACGTTTGAAAAATTTTATTCGGGCGATTCGCCGAATTTTCTGTTCAGTTCAATCTGAATTTATTTGCTGCAAATCCATATTAAAAACGACTATTTCTGGCCTACAAAGAGCCTCAATAGGGGTGTAGAACATTTTGCCATTTTCTAACATGCATATGTAGTGTGCTGGGGTAGTGAAATAATACCGTTATTCTGTATGACATGCAGATTACAGGCATCACTTTTAGAATCACTGCCGCAGAGCAGCACAATGACATAGCCTGGAGGTGGCTAAAGCATAAGGAGACCATATAGTGGCTGAATGGCACAGCATGGAGGTGTTGGCTGAAGCATGAGGAGAACATATAGTGGCTGAATGACACATCCTGGAGCTGGCAGCAGCATGAGTAGACGCTAGAACTTCACAATCCCTAAGATTAAGAAATTAATTTTGAAATTTAAATTGAAGATTTATGGTAGCTAGTAGAGATGAGCGAATCGAAGTTGACGAACCCAAATTCATCATAAATTTCTACAATTGTTGTATTTTTTTGGAGGGATTGTGAAGCCCTAGTGTGTACTCATGCATCAGCCAACTCCAGGCTGTGTCATTCAGGCAATATATAGGTAGCACCCGCTGTCCTAAATATTCTTAAAATTATTTTTAAAATGGTTGTTTTTTCTTTGGGATTCTGAAGCCCTGGTGTCCACTGTGTCTTAAGCCTCCACTGCCTGGACAACTCTCAGTGGCCCTTCAGCATACCATGTGTGCAGGTCACGCTGGTGTCATGTTGTTCTTCACATGGTTTGCCTTGGCGAGAAGTCTTGGAAACAATGGCCGGTCAGGGCAATGGAGACGTTGCGCCTAAATCTCACGGCCACATGAGCCCTGTGGGGGCTTGTTGGATTTGGTCCTTCGTACCCACACGCTGGGGTCCAGGACACGCAAAGGTTGTTTTAAATTTCAAATAAAAAAATGATGGCGCTGCTGGGCCTGGGTCTGGGACTTTCAAATTTTCTCATGGGTAGCACCCGCTATCCAAAATCTTTTTCAAAAATTTCTAAAATTGTGGTGTTTTTTGGGGGGGAATTGTGAAGCCCTGGTGTGAACTCGTGCATCAGCCAACTCAGGGCTTTGTCATTCAGGCAATATATGGGTTACTGATGCCGCTGTGGGGCGATCTGGTAATTTCACATTTTCTCATAGGTAGCACCCGCTATCCAAAATCTTTTTCAAAAATTTCTAAAATTGTGATGTTTTTGGGGTGAATCAGCCACCTCCAGGCTGTGTCATTCAGGCAATATATGCTTTACTGATGTTGATGTGGGGGCTTGTTGGATTTGGTCCTTCGTACCCACACGATGGGGTCTGGGACACTCAAAGTTTGTTTTCATTCTAAAAGCGATGTCGGTAATCTGCATGTTATTCTGAATAACAGTATTATTTCACTAACCCAGCACAATCCATATGCGTTTTAGAATACAGCAAAGTGTTTTATACCCCTATCGAGGCTGTATGTAGGCTAGAAATAGCCTTTTTTTAATATAGATTTGCCGCAAAAAAATTTGGATCGAAACAGACTTTATCGGAAAATTCGGCGAATCGGCCGAATCAAATTTTTGAAAAGTTCGCTCATCTATAGTAGCTAGTGCTACCATAACAAACTTTTCATTCCCAGACCCAGGCCCAGCAGCATCAATAAACCATACATTATCTGAATGACACAGCCTGGAGTTGGCTGAAGCATGAGGAGACCATATGGTGTCTGAATGGCACAGCCTGGAGTTGGCAGCAGTATGAGTAGACACTAGGGCTTTACTTTCCATAAAATTAAAATATGAATTCTGAAATTTAACCTGAAGATTTTGGGTAGCTAGTGCTAACATAACAAATTTTTTATTCCCAGGCCCAGCAGCATCAGTAAACCATATATTGCCTGAATGACCCAGCCTGGGGTTGGTTGAAGCGGGAGGAGACATATAGTGTCTGAATGGCACAGCCTAGAGTTGGCAGAAGCATGAGGAGACCATTTAAATTTAAAATTTTTAAATAGAGATTCAAGATTTTTAAATTGAAATTGAGGGCTTTGAAATTGAACTTTTAACTCCCAAGTTTTAGTGTCCCGGGCCCCGGCGTGTGGGTACAAAGGACTAAATCTAACAAGGAGTCACATGTCACATGGCAGCACAATGACAGAGCCTGGAGGTGAAATCAGTAGGATGAGACCATATAGTGGTTGAATGGCACAGCCTGGAGTTGGCTGAAGCATGAGAAGAGACCATATAGTGGCTGAATGAGACAGCCTGGAGGTGGCATCAGTATGAGGAGACCATACAGTATAGTGGCTGAGTGACTTCCTGGAGTTTGTGACAGCATGGGGAGACCATGTAGTGTCCTAATGGCACAGCCTGGAGTTGGCGGCAGATGAGGAGACAATAGGGCCTCACAATCTCTAAGAATAAAAGATTCATTTTGAAATTTCCATTGAAGATGAATGGTACCTAGTGCTACCATATATATAGGTAATGTCCTAGGCCCAGCAGCGTCACTAAACCATGTAGTTGCTGAATAACACAGACTGGAGCTGGCTGAAACATCTGTAAACCATATATTGGATGAATAGCACAGCCTGGAGGTGGCTGAAGCAAGAGGAGACCATATAGTGGCTGAATGACACAGCCTGGAGGTGGCAGCAGAAGCATCAGGAGTCCTTGAAGTGGGTGGGTGGCAATACCAGTACCCGGTGACGAAGGTGGGTGAAAAAAGGTCTGATACAGAGGAATGTTTGTAAATGGGGAGCAACACCTTAAATCTGTTTAGCACTATCCATATTTATGAACTGTTGGTGTGGCACCATGGTCAATCTACTCTCATGCCTGATTCATCCATGCCTGATTCATCTTCACAAAGGTCAGTCTCTCCACATTTTTCGTGGACAGATGGGTTCTCCTTGCGGTGACTATGGCCCCGCTGCACTAAACACTCACTCTGATGGCACACTACTGGCCAGGCAGTACAGCTTTTCCAGAGAAAACTCTGCTAGTTGCGGCCACAAATCAAGTTTGGCTGCCCAGAAGTCCAGCGGATCTTCAAGGTGTGTTGGCATTAGTGTTGCTCGCGAATATTCGCAATTCGAATTTTATTCGCGAATATCGCATATTCGCGAATTCGCGAATATTCGCGAATATAGCGCTATATATTCGTAATTACGAATATTCAGTTTTTTTTTTTCACAGTACACATCACAGTGATCATCCCTCTCTGCTTCCAGCTTATGTGGTGTAAGAAGGGTCTAATACTACTGTGTGAGACTGGTGTGCGAATTTTCGCATATACGAAAAATTGCATATGCGAATTTTCGCTTATGCTAATTTTGTATATGCAAATTTTCGCATATGTTAATTTTCGCACACACGAATATTCGCATATGCGAAAATAAAACGAGAATATTACGAATATTCGTGAATATGACGAATATTCGTCCATATATTCGCGAATATTCGCGAATTCGAATATGGCCATGCCACTAGTTGGCATGGGCATGTCAAGGTATGCCACTGTCTGCCGGTTCGGGTCCTGCTCCAGGTCTACCTGCTGCTGATGAGTTGCTTCCATATGAGGGTGAAGAAAGCTACTCATCAGTGACTGTAGACATCAGTGACTGTAGAAAAGGCCCCTATTTTGTGGCGGTAGCAAGGGTCCAATAAGGCAGAGATTCAGAAGTCATCCAGCTGCTGAAGTGGGACAATTTGGCTGTCACTACGCAAGCAGGTGAGCATACATCATGCCATTTGTGCAAGGGACTTGGAGGGACTCCCTGCCTCCATCTCCACTGCATACTACCACAGTGTTTCTGGATCCTCTGCCTTGCCTTTCTCATAACCTTCTAGCTCCACTGGCTGCTCCTGCTCCTCCTCTCCTGTCAGATTACTAGAAAAAACGCCCATTTGGCAAAACCTAAACTGTGCTCCGCTGTGCCCCTCCCCTCCTCCTCCAGTTGAGCCACCACAGGGCTCATGTGGCCGTGAGATGTAGGCGCCACGTCTCCAGTGCCCTTACCAGCCATCTTTTCCAACACGTGTTGTAAGAAATCAAGCAGTGAAATGACGTTGTTCATCCCATAACCCTGGCGACTTACTAATAATGTGGCTTCCTCAAAGGGCCTGAGCAAACGGCAGGTGTCACGTATGAGCTGCCACTGGTTCACATTGAAGTTACACAGGGGAGTACCCCTATCTGCTTGCATCATCAAGAAATCGTTGATGGCTTTTCTCTGTTTGTACAGTCGGTCCAACATATGGAGGGTGGAATTCCAACATGTGGCAGAGTCACAAATCAAACTATGTTATGGGATACAGTTCTGACGCTGCAGCTCAAGGAGGGTGTGCTTTGCGGTGTACGAGTGGCTGAAGTGCATGCAAAGTTAACTTACCATTGTTAGGATGTCTTGCAAATTGGGGAAAACTTCAGGAACTGCATCACAACCAGATTGAACACGTGCCATGCAGGGTGCATGGCTCAGCCTTCCCAGTCGCAGTGCATGCAAGATTTTTTCCCCGTTGTCAGTCACCATGGTTCGCATTTCCAGTTTTCGTGGAGTAAGCCATGCTCCAATTTCTTTACGAATTACTTTTAGTAGTTCCTCCCTTTTGTGACTCGTTTGGCCAAGGCAAACCGTGTGAAGAACAGCGTGACACCGCCGTGCCCTGCACACATGATATGCTGTAGGGCCACTGAGACTTGTCAGGGCAGTGGAGGCTGAGGACATGGTGGAGGATGAGGAAGCAGAGTTGTACACTGTCACAGGACCAACGGACTGAGTGCGTGGAGGAGGAAGCGGCATGACCTATCCAAGTTGGGGTTGTGGCTGTGCAGGAACCACATTCACCCAGTGAGCTGTAAAGGACATGTATTGTCCCTGACATTAGTTACAGCTCCAGACGTCAGCGCTGCCAAGCACTTTGGTACACACCGACAGACTCAAAGACCTTCTCTTTCTCAAAATTGTGCAGGGCTGGTACTGCCTTCTTCTTAAAGAAATGACGGCTTGGCACTCTCCACCATGACTTGGCACAAGCCATAAGTTCTCTGAAAGCTGCAGAGTCCACCACTTGAAAAGGGAGGGACTGCAGCACCAGCAACTTAGACAGGAGCACATTCAGCGTCTGCGCTGTTGGATGAGTGGGCGCATACTGTTGTCTTTTGGACATGGCTTCGCCGATGGATTGTTGGCGGAAAGGCACACTAAAAGTAGGAGGGGCAGGAGCATCTGGAGCGACAGAAGGAGGGTATGACACACAGCTCCCTTCGGCTGAGGTGGTGGAGCCTTGGCTGGCTGAAAGAGGGAGCGGCGTGCCACTGGGTGATGCAGCAGGCTGGACCACTAAATCGGAGCCACGGTTCTCCCAGGCTGCTTTATGGTGGCAAAGCATATGTTGATGCAGGGCCGTGGTGCCAACAATGGGACCGTGGCCACTCTTCACCTTCTGCCGACATATCTTGCATGTGGCTATGTGAACCTTCTCCGGATGCTTGAAAAAAAAAACTGCCACACCGCAGAGTAGCTGATTTTCCCAAAAACAGACTTTACTAATTGGCTGCTACTGCTGCTGTCTCCTGGAACCCCCACTACCTCCCAGGAAGGTAGGCTGCCGCAAAGCAAGTGGTCTCCACGGAGCACGTTTGGCTCCAGAATTTCATCTCCTGCCACCACGCTGATTGTCAACCATGCTACCACCTTGCTGGCTCAGCTGCTGCCTCACAAGCAACCTGCTACTCTCTTCTCCTGATGATGTGCTTATACAATATCCGATGGATCTGATTAATTATTTTTTTTAAAGAAGTGTATCTAAACTGCGTGATCATTTCTAAAGAATTTGTATGATTCTGTTCTATTTCTGTATTGTTCTTTTGGCCTTGTTTGTTATCTATTGGCCAATTCTGTTTTGTGAAAAAAAATTCTTGAAAAATTCAATAAAAAATGATTTAAACCTGATGATGATGAAGCCCCTTCTGCACCCGGCTCCCAATTGCGATCGGCTTCATCATCATCAGCAAGTGTCTGCAGGTCACTGATGTCCTCCTCAGGTTCCTCAACAGTGTCTGCTTCAGGACCCTGAACCCTGGCAACACCTCCTCCCACGTCACTCTCCTCATCACTACTTGCCCGTCTAGTGGAGGAAGCAGCGGATGTCTCCTCCACTTCTTGGCTGGGCAATAGATGCTGACTGTCCTCTTTTAGATCGTCAGCAGTTAATAGTGGAGCTGAACCCACAGCATAAGATATTTCTGTAGGGGAGGGAACAGCATAGGACAGGGAGAACAGGGACTGCTCCTGGGCCATGCCAACTTAGGGTTGTATCTGAGGAACCCACCGACTGTTGACTGGGGCTGTCAGATGTCACTTGTGATGAAGTGGATGACCGTGTTAACCAATCGACGACAGCAGATGGGTTGCTGATCGAGACAGAAAAATGCTCTACAGTACACTTAAAAAAGTATCTGAGTACAACACCAGCCCGTGAGTACTTTTTCCAGGACTTTCACAGTATGTAGGCCCTTGACAGATAACAGGTAAAAATAGTTCACTACTTAGATGTAAGTATGCGGTATGTACTTATTAGGGAAGAAAATGCGCTACAGTGCACCTAAAAACTCTTTATTTTTTTTTTAAACACCAGCCAGTTATTACTTTTGGCTGTCCTTTCACAGTATGTAGGCCCTTGACAGATTAACAGGTACAAAATAGTACACCACTTAGATGTACGTATGCGGTATGCACTTATTAGGGCAGAAAATGCGCTACAGTGCTCCTAAAAATTATGTATGTTTTTTAAAACACCAGTCAGTGATTACTTTTGTCTGTCCTTTCACAGTATGTAGGCCCTTGACCGATTAACAGGTACAAAATAGTACTCTACTTAGATGTACGTATGCGGTATGCACTGATGAGGGCATAAAAATCTGCAAGAGTACGCCTAAAAAATGCTCTACAGTACACTTAAAAAAGTATCTGAGTACAACACCAGCCCGTGAGTACTTTTGCCAGGACTTTCACAGTATGTAGGCCCTTGACAGATAACAGGTAAAAATAGTTCACTACTTAGATGTAAGTATGCGGTATGTACTTATTAGGGAAGAAAATGCGCTACAGTGCACCTAAAAACTCTTTATTTTTTGTAAAACACCAGCCAATGATTACTTTTGGCTGTACTTTCACAGTATGTAGGGCCTTGACAGATTAACAGGTATTAAAAAGTACACTACTTAGATGTACGTATGCGGTATGCACTTATGAGGGCAGAAAAATGTGCTACAGTACCCTCAAAAAAAAGTATTTTCGGTAAAACACCAGCAGTACACAACAGTGCTGCAGCCCCAAAAAAAGTTGTGTACTAAACACAAAATTGCATTCTCTGAAAGACTATTAGGAATGTACTGCTGTGTATTATACCGTCTAAAGACTAGTACAACCAGCAAATTATTTTTTTTTGGAACAAAGACCCTGAATTGCGCTGAAAACTTATTCCTGCCTCCTCTGCTAAGGCTTATGAAGTTGAGGCAGCTTGTTAATATGTATGAGGCAACACACAGCTATCTGCCCCTCTGTGTAATACTATGCCAAAGAAAGTGACGGGGTGGTTAATGCCTGCAGCTGCAGTAAAAATCCTTTTCAGTGAAAAAAACAATGCTCTCTGCCCACGAGAAAGCTGATGTGACTAGGAGGATGTTAAATGTTGCTGGACTGCGCTTTTCTCTGTTGTAACACACACACACAGGCTCTGCGTGCTATGATCCTTCTGCAGTGTATTGTGATGAAGTGACTGACCGCAAGATGGCTGCCGATTATATAGGGTTGTGACATCACAGGGGTGACTGGCTGCTGATAGGCTGCATCCTGCATGTGATTCAGGGTCATCCCGCCTACTTCCCTTCCCGCCTTCCCAGCATTCCTTGCCCCATGTACTGACAAGTGGATCCACCATTTTAGATGCCCTGGAGCCTGCACCACTGTAAATGAAGTTTAATTAAGCGATTTGCGTGATAGAATCACAGCGATATTCGCATTAATTGTGAATCGAATATTTCCTGAAATTGGTAACAAATTCTGGTTTGTCAACTTCAGTTCGCTCATCACTAGTGCTGACAACAAAATCACACAAAAATGATCAATGGAAATCAAATGTATCAACCCATGGAGGTCTGGATATGGAGTCACACTTAAAATCAAAATGGAAAACCCCACTACAGGCTTATATTGATGTAATGTTCTTAAAACAAGTCAAAAGGAGGCTCAGTAGTGTGTGTGGCCTCTATGTGCCCGTATGATCTCCCTACAACGCCTGGGCATGCTCCTGATGATGTGGCGGTCCTGAGGGATGTCCTCCCAGACCTGGACTGAAGCATCCGCCAACTCCTGGACAGTCTGTGGTGCAAAGAGGCATTCGTGTATGGAGCGAGACTTGATGTCCCAGATGTGCTCAATCGGATTCAGGTCTGGGGAATGAGCGGGCCAGTTCATCCTCTTGCAGGAACTGCTGACACACTCCAGCCACATGAGGTCTAGCATTGTCTTGCATTAGGAGGAACCCAGGGCCACCCAAACCAGCAAATGGTTTCACAGGGGGCCTGAGGATCTCAACTCGGCCCTCATACCACCCTCATGGAGTCTGTTTCTGACTGTTTCAGTGGACACATGCACATTTGTGGCCTGCTGCAGGTTATTTTGTAGGGCTCTGGCAGTGCTCCTCGTGCTCCTTCTTGAACAAAGGCAGAGGTAGCAGTCCTGTTGCTGGGTTGCTGCCCTCCTACGGCCTCCTCCACATCTCCTGATGGACTGGCCTGTCTCCTGGTAGTGCCTCCATGCTCTGGACACTACGCTGACAGCAAACCTTCTTGCCACAGCTCGCATTGATGTGCCATCCTGGATGAGCTGCACTACATGAGCCACTTGTGTGGGTTGTAGATTCCATCTCATGCTACCACTAGAGTGAAAGCACCACCAGCATTCAAAAGTGACCAAAACATCAGCCAGGAAGCATAGGAATTGAGAAGTGGTCTGTGGTCATCACCTGCAGAACCCCTTCTTTATTGGGGTTGTCTTGCTAATTGCCTATAATTTCCACCTGTTGTCTGTTCCATTTGCACAACAGCATGTGAAAATGATTGTCAATCAGTGCTGCTTCCTGAGTGGACAGTGTGCTTTCACAGAAGTGTGATTGACTTGTTGTTACATTGTGTTGTTTAAGGGGGTACTCCAGTGGAAAACTATTTTTTTTTATCAACTGGTGCCAGAAAGTTAAACAGATTTGTAAATCACTTCTATTAAAAAAAATCTTAATCCTTTCAGTACTTTTTAGGGGCTGTATACTAAAGAGAAATCCAAAAAAGAAATGCATTTCCTCTGATGTCATGACCACAGTGCTCTCTGCTGACATCTGCTGTCCATTTTAGGAACTGTCCAGAACAGCATATGTTTGCTATGGGGATTTTCTCCTGCTCTGGACAAAATGGACGGCAGAGGTCAGCAGAGAGCACTGTGGTCATGACATCAGAGGAAATGCATTTCTTTTTTTGATTTCTCTTTAGTATATAGCCCCTAAAAAGTACTGGAAGGATTAAGATTTTTTAATAGAAGTGATTTACAAATCTGTTTAACTTTCTGGCACCAGCTGATTTAAAAACAAGTTTTCGACGGGAGTACCCCTTTAAGTGTTTCCTTAATTTTTTTGAGCAGTGTATAAAACACAATATGTCACGAAAAAAACAGTCTTTGTTCAGTAAAAGTTATCACCACATAAAGAGACACATGCCAGATTTAAAAAATGGGGCCTGGTCATTAAGGTAAAAAATGGGGATGTCCTTGAAGGGGTACTCTGGTGGAAAACAATTTTCTTTAAATCAGCTGATGCCAGAAAGTTAAACAGATTACTTCTATTTTAAAATCTTAATCCTTCCGGTACTTATCAGATGCTGTATGCTCCACAGAAAGTTTTTTTTGTGTCTGACCAGAGTGCTCTCTGCTGACACCTTTGTCCATATCAGGAACTGTCCAGAGCCGGAGAGGTTTGCTATGAGGATTTGCTCCTGCTATGAACAATTCCTGATATGGATAGAGGTGTCAGCAGAGAACACTGTGGTCAGACACAAAAAAAAAAAATTCTTAAAGAAAAGAACTTCCTCTGTAGTATACAGCTCAGAAATTGAAGACAAAAATGAGAGATAGGGGGCACTCCATTGGTAACAGGTAAAATATCTTGTGAGAGCCCTCTACCACACCTAGGTGATATTACTCACCTATTAATGCAAATCTCTGTGGAAGAATGGTGGGTAGAGGTATATAGGAAGCTGCTGCACTCAGACCTGGACCGGACCCTTAGCAAACAGAGCCAGTGTTTACAATACGAAAATCTCAAAGAGAGGCAAGAAAACGGTCTTATGAGGCACTGCTTAGGAGATCACAAGGATGGAAAGACTCAAGACAGCACAGGACTAATGTTTTTTATTTGTAAAAAGGGACAACATGTTTCGGCATATACAAAATGACTTCCTCAGGTCCAATGGTATAACAGCACTCTTCAGATGTTTGAGGGTGCAAGAAATGCTGGTGTGGATTCCTGTGTATAGCAGCGCTGCTATACACAGGAATCCAAACCAGCATTTCTTGCACCCTGAAACATCTGAAGAGTGCTGTTATACGTTTGGACCTGAGGAAGGCATTTTGTATATTCCAAAACACGTTGTCCCTTTTTACAAATAAAAAACATTTGTCCTGTGCTGGCTTGAGTCTTTCCGTCCTTGCGATCTCCTAAGCAGCGCCTCATAAGACCATTTTTTTGCCTCTCTTTGAGATTTTTGTATCTGTAGTATACAGCAGCTGATAAGTACTGGAAGGATTAAGATTTTTATTTATTTTTTTTTTTTTTTAAAGGAAGTAATTTATAAATCTGTTTATTTTTCAGCTGATTTAAAAAAAAATGTTTTCCACTAGTGCCCCTTTAAAGAAATGTCTGAAAATGCTGGAGATAATTGTGTTGAGGAATACTCCCAAGTAATGCCATTTACAAAATGTATTGCCTCCAATGTATGGCACTATGTGATGAAACAAAAAGGAACCTTTATTTCCCATTTTACACTTGGATTTTAACTGATTTCAGGGAATATCTAAATTTTACTTTGTATCTGTTTGTCATATTTGACCCAAAAGTCTAAGTACCATTTGAGGCTTTATGAGCGATCCCAGAATAGAACTGCTTCTCAGGAGATAATAGGAGTATTGTGGTGTCCCAGACTATATTCACCCTGGAGAAAAGATATCCGATAACAATAAGAGTCTTTTTTTTTATTATCATATAAAAAAGCTTGTATTGTAAAGGGATTTGTACAATGTGTTCTAGAAAAAAATGTCTCTCTCTCTGCTTAGGTACCTAAGTGACCTAATATTGCCGTGCAATTCCTATTGATGTCTTATGCTAACCTGAGTCTGTATTATGTCATACATAACTCATTCAGTTCTAGCTTGGTGAATAACATAATTGTTCTCATTCATTCTCATGCATTTATGATATTGGCCCTGAATTACTAAAATCTGAGTGTTCTTTCTGGAGTGTTTTAGATTTCACTCCTCTTTTTCTAGGGGCTGATTTACTAATGTGTCTGTTAATTTTCTGTACCTGAAACTACGGATACTGGAAGCCTTTGCTAGTATTTCTCCTGCAGTGTTGCTATCAGTGTGTGAAGAGTGGGAGAAGAGGGTTGCATTGACAATAAAACACAATGGGCAGCACATTGAACACATTTTATAAGTGGTCAGAAACTTGTAAATACCTCATGAAAGAATAAAGTTACGTGAAAATCAAGCACATCATTGTTTTTCTTGTGAAATTCCCAATAAGTTTGATGTGTCACATGACCCTCTTCCTATTGAAAAAACTAAAGTTGGATTCAAAATGGTCGACTTCAAAATGGTCACCACCGATCTTGAAAAGTTTCCCTCCTCACGTATACTAATGTGCCACAAACAGGAAGTTAATATCACCAACCATTCCAATTTTATTAAGGTGTATCCATATAAATGGCCCACACTGTAGATGCATCATAAAATTGACATGTTTTTACTTTTGGAAGACATCAGAGGGCTTCAAAGTTCAGCAGCAATTTTTCAATTTTTCCACAACATTTTCAAAATCGGAATCTTTCAGGGACAAGTTCAGGTTTGAAGTCGATTTGAGGGGGGTCTTCATATTAGAAATACACCATAACTTACCCCTTTATAAAAACTGCGCCCCCCAAAGTATTCAAAATGACATTCAGAAAGTGTGTTTGCCCTTTAGGTGTTTCACAGGAATAGCAGCAAGGTGAAGGAGAAAATTCAAAATCTTAATTTTTTTCACTCGCATGTTCTTGTAGACCCAGTTTTTGAAATTTTACAAGGGGTAAAAGGAGAAAATGCCCCCCAAAATTTGTAACCCAATTTCTCTTGAGTAAGGAAATACCTCATATATGGATGTCAAGTTCTCTGCGTGTGCCCTACAAGGCTCAGAAGAGAAGGAGCGACAATGGGATTTTGGAGAGTGAGTGCCAGAACAGCAAAAAAAAAAAAAACATGCATACTATTTTGGAAACTACACCCCTCAGGGAATGTAACAAGGGGTCCAGTGAGCCTTAACACCCCACAGGTGTTTGACGATTTTTCGTTAAAGGGTAGCTCCCACCAAGTACTATATAATCTAATATGTCCCTACCTAGTAGTAATCTAGCCCTAACCCCCTACCTGGCTTCAACAATTTTTTAAATCGCTTTAATAGAGCAGATTTAGTGCTTCTAAATCTGCTCTATAAAGCGGGGCAGGAAACAGGCGCGACGTCACTGACGCCTTGCTGGGCGCTAGCTTCCACCCTCAGATCCTCTATGCAGCGCTCCTGTGCATAGATGATCTGCCAATAGCACTGCAAGCAGCTCCGGGGTCTCCTCCTTCCTGTTTAGCTGTGCATGTTCTACCCAGGGAGGAGGAGTAGAGGAGCATCTCCAGCCTGCCGTGCACGATATTACAGCCGAGACCCGGGACCGGTATTATAAGACCTCAGATCAGACTTTCCCATCCGAAGGATCAGCGCAGCAATGAGTGCACGCGCTGCCTCCGGACAGGGTAACGGGGGTGGGCGGGGCCGCACGCGAGGCCAGTGGAGCTGGCCAATGCGCGCAGCCCCAGCTATCAGCGTGCTCGCTCTCGGCTGTTTGATTGACAGGCGGGAGCGAGCACCGCAGTGACTGAATTTCGACTCATTGCCAGGCTTAAATGAGTCGAAATTCTGTAGTGACGTCACTGCCGAATGCATTCGGCCACTAGGAGGGCGACCCCTAGTGGCCGAATTTAAAAGTGATTTTAAACTGGTTTAAAATCACTTTTTTTTTAATTAAAGTATATTAGAGATATGTTGTAGTACTTAAGTACTACAACATATCAATTTTTTGATTTCATGACAGTGCCCATTTAAAGTTGGATGTGTAAATACATTTTTTTTTTCTTTCACTTAAATGCTGGTTTTCCCCCAAATTTTACATTTTTACCTGGGGTAATGGGAGAAAAATGCCCCCCAAAATTTGTAACCCCATATCTTATGGAAACACCACAAGTGTGGACGTCAATGCACTACAATGCTTTTGGAAAGCAAATTTTGCTAAAATGGGTTTTTGAGGGGCCTATCGCATTTAGGAAGACCCTATGGTGCAAGAACAGCAAAAAAAACAACAAAAAAAACCACATTGCATACAATTTTGGAAACTAAACCCATCAAGGAAGGTAACAAGGGGTACAGTAAGCCTTAACACCCCACAGGTGTGTGACAAATTTTCGCTAAAGTTGGACGTAAAAATGAAAAATTAGATTTTTTTATCTAAAATGCTGGTGTTACCCCAAATTTAAAATTTTCACAAGGGGTGATGGGAGAAAAAAACTCCCAAAAATTCTAACCACTTTTCTTCTGAGTATGGAAATACCTATTATGTGGTAGTAAAGTGCTCTTCAAGCAAACTAAAATGCTCAAAAGAGAAGGCGCACCATTGAGCTTTTATAGAGAGAGAATTTGATTGGAATAAAAGCCGGGGGCCATGTAAGTTTACAAAGCACCCCCCCCCCCCCCCCCCCGTGGTGCAAGAACAGTGGACCCCCCACATGTGACCCCATTTTGGAAACTAAATCCCTCACTTAATAAGGGGTGCAGTGAGCATTTACACCTCACTGGCATTTGTCAGATTTTTGGAACACTGGTCTGTGAAAATTAAAATCTGTCAGACACCTGTGGGGTGTAAATGCTCACTGTACCCCTTATTACAATACGTGAGAGGTGTAGTTTCCAAAATGGGGTAACGTGGGGGGTTCCACTGTTCCGGCACTATGGGGGATTTGTAAACACCCATGGCCTTCAATTTCAGACACATTCTCTCTACAAGAGCCCAATGGAGCTCCTTCTCTTCTGAGCATTGTAGTTCGCCTGCAGACCACTTTACATCCACATATGGGGTATGTTGCTACAAATTTTGCGGGGCTTTTTTACTATTTTCCCTTTTGAAAATGAAAACAAAAATTTGTCAAACACCTGTGGGGTGTTAAGGCTCACTATAGCCCTTTTCACGTTTCGTGAGGGGTGTAGTTTCCAAAATGGGGTCACATGTGGGTATTTATTGTTGTGCATTTATATCTGAACCGCTGTAAAATCAGCCACCCCTGTGCAAATCACCAATTTGCGCTCTCAATCCTGAGCCCTGTTGTGCGCCCTCAAAGCATTTTACATCCACGTATGGGGTATTGTATTACAAATTTTGGGGGTCTTTTTTTCCTTTTAAGCCTTGTGAAAATTAAACGTATATGGCAACACCAGCATGTTAGTGTAAAAAATTTATTTATTTTACACTAACATGCTGGTGTAGACCCCAACTTTACCTTTTCATAAGGGGTAAAAGGAGAAAAAGCCCCGCAAAATTTGTAACACAATTTCTCCAGAGTACGGAAATACCCCATATGTGGCCCTAAACTATTGCCTTGAAATACAATAGGGCTCCAAAGCGAGAGAGCACCATGCGCATTTGAAGCCTAAATTGGGGATTTGCATCTTCCACAAATATACCCTACAGCAGTGTTTCCCAAACAGGGTGTCTCCAGCTGTTGCAAAACTCCCAGCATGCCCTGACAGTCAGTGGCTGTTCGGCAATACTAGTAGTAAAAGTAGTTTGTTTTCAACAGCTGAATGCTCCGTTTTGGAAACAGTGCCCTAAAAGAAATGTTTTTTTATTTTATTGGGGGGGGGGGGGGGGGGGAACTGTGTAGGGGGAATATGTAGTGTTTAACTTTTTATTTTGTGTAGTGTAGTGTAGTTTTTTTAATCCCTTAACGACGAAAGACATATATTTACGTCCTGCGCCGCCTCCCGCGATATGCCACGGGGTCACACGGCGGACATATCGCGGCGGTCCTGGCGGCTATCAATGTCCGGGACCCACGGCAAAAACAGGACATCACCGATCGCTGTGATGCCCTGTATTAACCCTTCAGACGCCGTGATCAAAGCTGCCCGCCATGTCGGAAGCGAAAGTGAAACTATCCCGGCTGCTCAGTCGGGCTGTTCGGGCTGTTCGGGCTGTTCACCGCGGCATCCCGACCAGCTTACAGGACAATGGGAGGGACCCTACCTGCCTCCTCGGTGTCCGAAAGGTGAATGACTGCTCCGTGCCTGAGATCTAAAAAAAGTTTGAATCACCCGCTTTTCCCATTAACAATATAAAACAGTGTAAATAAAAATAAAAACATGTGGTATCGCCGCGTGCGTAAATGTCCGAACTATAAAAATATATTGTTAATTAAACCGCACTGTCAATGGCGTACACGTAAAAAAAAGGCCAACAAAGTGTATTTTTGGTCACTTTTTATACCATTAAAAAATAAATAAAAAGTGACCAAAAAATTCAATCAAAACAAAAATGGTACAGATAAAAACTTCAGTTCACAGCGCAAAAATGAGCCCTCATACCGCCCTGTACGTCAAAAAAAAAAAAAAAGTTATAGCGGTCAGAATAGGACATTTTAAACGTATACATTTTCCTGCATGTAGTTGTGATTTTTTTCCAGAAGTACGACAAATTTAAACCGATATAAGTAGGGTATCATTTTAACCGTATGGACCTACAGAATAATAATAAGGTGACATTTTTACCGAAATCTGCACTGTGTAGAAACGGAAGCCCCCCAAATTTATAAAATGGATTTTGTTTCTTCGATTTTGTCACTGCAAAGTAGAATTGGTGACATAAAAAATAAGCCATAATATGTATTTTTGGGTGGAAAATTGAAAGGGTTATGATTTTTAAAAAGTAAGGAGGAAAAAATGAAAATGCAAACACTGAAAAACCCTGCGTCCTTAACCCCTTAACGACGCAGGACGTATATTTACATCCTGCGCCGGCTCCCGCGATATGAAGCGGGATCGCGCCGCGATCCCGCATCATATCGCGTTGGTCCCGGCGCTAATCAACGGCCGGGACTCGCGACTAATACCACACATCGCTGATCGCGGCGATGTGCGGTATTAACCCTTTAGAAGCGGCGGTGAAAGCTGACCGCCGCTTCTAAAGTGAAACTGAAAGTATCCCGGCTGCTCAGTCAGGCTGTTCGGGACCGCCGCGGTGAAATCGCGGCGTCCTGAACAGCTGATCGGACACCGGGAGGGCTCTTACCTGCCTCCTCGGTGTCCGATCGACGAATGACTGCTCCGTGCCTGAGATCCAGGCAGGAGCAGTCAAGCGCCGATAATGCTGATCACAGGCGTGTTAATACACGCCTGTGATCAGGATGAGAGATCAGTGTGTGCAGTGTTATAGGTCCCTATGGGACCTATAACACTGCAAAAAAAAAGTAAAAGAAAAGTGTTAATAAAGGTCATTTAACCCCTTCCCTAATAAAAGTTTGAATCACCCCCCTTTTCCCATAAGAAAAATAAAACAGTGTAAAAAAATAAATAAATAAACATATGTGGTATCGCCGCGTGCGTAAATGTCCGAACTATAAAAATATATCATTAATTAAGCCGTACGGTCAATGGCGTACGCGCCAAAAAATTCCAAAGTCCAAAAAAGCGTATTTTGGTCACTTTTTATAACATTAAAAAATTAATAAAAAGTGATCAAAAAGTCCGATCAAAACAAAAATCATACCGATAAAAACTTCAGATGACGGCGCAAAAAATGAGTCTTCATACTGCCCCGTACGTGGAAAAATAAAAAAGTTATAGGGGTCAGAAGATGACATTTTTAAACGTATAAATTTTCCTGCATGTAGTTATGATTTTTTCCAGAAGTGACGACAAAATCAAACCTATATAAGTAGGGTATCATTTTAACCGTATGGACCTACAGAATAAAGATAAGGCGTAATTTTTACCGAAATATGCACTGCGTAGAAACGGAAGCCCCCAAAATTTACAAAATGGCGTTTTTTTTTCGATTTTGTCGCACAATGATTTTTTTTTCCGTTTTGCCGTGCATTTTTGGGTAAAATGACTAATGTCACTGCAAAGTAGAATTGGCGACGCAAAAAATAAGCCATAATATGGATTTTTAGGTGGAAAATTGAAAGGGTTATGATTTTTAAAAGGTAAGGAGGAAAAAACGAAAGTGCAAAAACGGAAAAATCCTGAGTCCTTAAGGGGTTAAGGGGTTAAGGTACATTCACATGGGTGGTGGTTTACAGTGAGTTTCTCGCTGGGAGTTTGCGCTGCGGCGGCAAATTTGCCACATCTCAAACTTGCAGCAGAAAACTTGCTCTAAACCCCCCCCCCCCCCCCCCCCCCCCCGTGTGAATGTACCCTGTACATTCACATGGGGGCAAACCTCCAGCTGTCACAAAATTACAACTCCAAGCATGAACTGACAGAGCATACATGCTGGGAGTTGTAGTTATGCAACAGCTGGAGGCACATTGGTTGCGAAACATTGAGAGTTTGGTACTTAACTCAGTGTTTCGTAACCAGTGTGCCTCCAGCTGTTGCAAAACTAGAACTCCCAGCATATACAGTCTCTCCGACAGAGCATACATGCTGGGAGTTGTAGTTATGCAACAGCTGGAGACACACTGGTTGTGAAACACTGAGTTAGGACTCAAACTCTGTTTCACAATCAATGTGTCTCCAGCTGTTGCAAAACTGCATCAATCAGCATGCATTGACAGACAAAGGGCATGCTGAGAGTTGTAGTTTTGCAACAGCTGGAGACACACTGCTACAACCTCCAGCATGCCCTTTGGTAGTCTGTGCATGCTGGGAGTTGTAGTTATGCAACAACTGGATGCACATTTTTTCATAGAAAAAATGTGCCTCCAGCTGTTGCATAACTACAACCCCCAGCATGAACAGACGACCAAAGGGCATGCTGGGTATTATAGTTGGAACTCCAGCTGTTGCAAAACTACAACTCCCAGCATGCCCTTTGGCTGTGCATGCTGAGAGTTGTTGCTGAGAGTTGTGAACAGGCCTCACCTCCTGCTGTATCCTGCCTTTGGGACCGCTGCCGCTGCTGCCACTGTTCCTGTTGCACCAGAGAGGACCCTCATCGGACCAGGGAGAGGTAAGAGACCCCTGCTGGCCCCAATCGCTGCCATGATTGCCGCCCCAATCACCGCCCAGAGGGGTCATTATTGGTCGGTCATTCTGACTGATCAATCACGTGATTGTGAGGTGGCACCTGTTCCACCTCACTCCTGCTGGGTAAGGGTGAATGGAGCTGTCTCGGACAGCCCCATTCACCCTTTTTTCCGGGTCACCAGAGACCCGATTGACCCGGAATTGACCGTCAATTTGCGGGATTTTTCTAGTAGCCGTTTTAACCCGTTATAGCCCGTTATTAATAAAGTCCGTTATTTTGTGACGGAAGATAGTAACGGGAGAAATAGTGCATTACCGGGGACCAATCAGAGTACGAATCATTGACCACCATTCTCTGGGTACAATCCATGAGCCAGTGTTCAATCCAGTTACAAACTAAAGTTTCCAAACCCAAAGACCTTAACTTACCTGTCAGACGTCTATGAGGGACAGTATCAAACGCTTTAGCAAAATCCAGAAACACTATATCCACAGCCATTCCTCTGTCAAGGCTTCTACTCACCTCTTCATAAAAGCAAATTAGATCGGTTTGACAACTTCTATCCTTAGTAAACCCATGCTGGCTATCACTTATAATACAATTATCGCCTATGCATTCCTGTATGTAATCCCTTATAATTCCTTCAAACTATTTACCCACAATGCACGTTAAACTTACCGGTCTATAGTTTCCTGGGGAAGACCTAGAGCCCTTTTTGAAGATTGGCACCACATTCGCCTTGCGCCAGTCCCTTGGCACAATACCAGACACCAGTGAATCTCTAAATATCATGAACAGGGGTACAGATATTACTGAACTTAGTTCTCTAAGAACTCTTGGGTGCAATCCATCTGGCCCTGGAGATTTGCATACATTTATATTACTTAACTTATCTTATACCATTTCTACATTAAACCAGTTTAGTACATTACATGATGTGTTACCAGCACTCACCTGTCCAATGTCAGCTCCTTCTTCCTTAGTATATACAGAACTAAAGAACCCATTCAGTAGCTCTACTTTCTCTTTATCGACTGTGACAACCTCCCCATTATCATTATTAAGGGGTCCTACATGCTCTGTCATGTACCTTGATTTGGTAAACTCTGTTCTGTGATGCTGATAAGACGTTCACAGTGAGCTGAAAAAGAAAATGTTTACATGAAGCAGCAAAGGTGTGACAAGCAAGTTCTCCCTTGCTCTCTATCTATGCACCCCCCCCCTCCTTTGCTTCCTATATTATAGAGAGCTCTTAGGTGTTAAAGTATACAGCTCTGCCACTTGTTTACACTTTGGGCTTGTCTCAGGTACCTGCTTCAGAGTTCTTAAAGAAGTGAACCTACTTTGGACTTGCTTCTGAAACATAGACAAAATTAGAAACACCTCCCCCTTCTGGGGATAAGCATATCTATCGCAACTTTGAATCATGCACAAAAATTTGAAAATTTGCAAGAACATGTGATTACACTAGCATTGGATAGCAAATTATTAACCAACCTAAATGTAATCTTCCTATTGGAGATTTTTTACAAGGAATTTTTATCAGGAATTATTTAGAAAGAATATATATTTAAAAATGTTCCTCTATTACCCTGCCTCACACTTTCATGTAAACTGTATCTATGGTCACCGAATCAGTACAGTCAGACAAGGACATACTTATATTGGCCCACATTGGGCAGTTAGATGAAGTCTATCCATAGTCTCTGAAACAGGTAAGATGATTCTAGTTTGTTGGTCATGTACTTTTATTTTTTTACCTATGTCATAACAGACACAAATAATGAAGTCTGCACAAACTCTCTTTTTGCATTGTTGAATCCTGAGGCCACCCAATATATGGACATTACTACACACATAGCTCCCTTCTGTTTTGCGTATGATGCCATGTATACAAGACTGCTGGCACACATAGTTTCTTACCAACTCTCAAGATGCCGTCTTTGCCCTGTATCCCCTCTTTCTTCTTCCATGACAAATGCACACTCCCCATCCACCTGTACACTCTGTGTGGGAGGACAGGAGCACTCCAGCCTTGGCAGCCTCCTTCACCATTCAGTCCCCTTGGCTTCTGAGGTTGTTTCCTTCATGTGGGTCTGATCTTTATAATGGCCACCTTCTCTGGCAGCTCTAGGACTTTAAACACTAGAATTACAAACTACAGATTGGTTTGCCCAAGGATTCAAGGAAACTTTTATTCCAATAGAACCATACTTGTGGGCGGTAATAAAAGTGTACCCATACTCATTGTGTCATACCTTCAGATATCTTACACATCTCAGTGAATACCTTCAACTCTACTATCTGAACTACCAGCTCAGATCGAGTGGTTTATTGCAGTAGAACTTCATTCTGTGTGTGGTCACCATGCATCCTGTCTTATGTATTACATCTTCGCATCACTTGGAACAAGCTTACATTTATAACTCAGCATCAACCATGGATTCTCTGATATTTTATCATGGCTCTTGAATTCTTATCCTCATAAGTTCAAAACAATGTAGTCATAATCCAAGAGTAGCAAAGCTACCAAAGGGGAAGAAGAAACATAAATAAAAATAAAACATTCTTTTTTTTTTCTTTTCTTTTCCAGCCTCTTTAGATTACACCAAATTATCATCATAAATGTATCCACTCAAAATTGATATTATTAAAATAAATGCAATGTAGAATGTACAGGCATGTCACATTGGGAATGCAGGTAGTATAAAAATACTCAACTTTAAACAGTATATATATATATATATATATATATATATATATATATATATATATGTGTGTGGTGTCCCCGTACTGTATCCTATCCGGTACCTGCATGTGTGGGTCCCCTTAGCCAGAGTCCCTAGGACATCGCGGTCCCCATTGTCTAATTCACCCCTGGTCACCTCTCATTTAGATGGTTATTGAGCTAATAGTTTTTTTTAGGATGCATGTAAATATGATATCAATGTCTATAAATAGTTAATTACCTGTATACAGCATTGCAGGACCTGCAGGTCACTTGATCGGGAAAACTCTATGGTTTCTGCTTTAGGACCTTTGGAGGTCCCTGTGACGTATTCTACCCATCACTCCTTGTAACGGTGAGTGACAGTTACTGGGACCAATCCAAAACGGCCCTGCCCATATAAAGGAGCGGCGGCCATTGTTCTCTCTCTTGACGAGGAAGGATCTATACCGCTATCTCCCGCAGTGAATTAGGCCCGAGCCTTGCGGCAACGGCTGATCGATTCTAAATTGAGAGTGTATCAATCCCTAAGCACTCTGCATGATCACCGGACCTTATCGATCCCCTAAATCCGGACGGATCTGCAAATATTACCCTAAATTCAGAGACTGTATCTAGAAGTCAAGGTCCGCAACAACTGTCAGTCATTGCACCATATAGAGACTGTATTCCTGAGACTGTTATTGTGCATTGGATGTACCGCAAGCCTTTTAGTAAAGTTTGTTCAAGTTCAAGTTTAAGTACCTTGTGGACCTCAGTCATTTTTGTATATGCACCTATCATTACTGGGAAGGGCGGCGATAGGCCAGAGAATTACCTCAGCATACTAGCCCTCAGCCTGGCGTCACAAACTATAGGGTTAACATTAACCCCTCATTTACTGAAACAATACCCCCACTACAAACATCCCCAAGGGCTACTACAAAGCCTTTTTGGCGTTGCACGAACAGGATACGGGTGTGTGCCTACTACAGTCGCCATTATTGATAGTGTACTCCCCGCCAGAAAAATAACTTTATTTATGTACTGTGACTTATACTCCGGAGTAAGGGGTTGCGCACATGGTGCTGTGTGGAGGAAGTGCGCATGTAAAATAAGGGGGGAGGCAAACAGTACAGCGGAGCTACAAGTTAGCGCGGGACATCCCTGCGCACGTGATCCAGAGACCCCGCCCGGTGGCCATTTTGTTGGAGTCTAGTGCCAGAAACCAACAAAGAGAGACAGTTCAGCACGGGAAAAGGCGCAGAGTGTGACAACGGGCTGGAAGCTGTGAGGAGCCGGAACAGTACGGGACTATGAGACATCAGATTGCCAAATTGAAGTCCTACATCGCTTCAGCTACCGATCAACGCATTCAAATTTCAATTAAAGGCTGTTGAGTTTCAGGTCACCTCTCTCAAATTTGAAATCTACGCTCTCAAGTTCCAGATTAGAGAACAACTGCGTATTTCTTTGGGACCTAGGAATTCAAGATCTATTTAAAGGGCCAGCATACCAAATACAGAGATGTCAGAACCTGCAGCCCCACAGTCCCCATCTGAACAGCAATGGGGCGATGCTCCAGTGGCCCACCAACGGGGTCTCCCCCCCAAGCCAGAAGGGTGTTGCAGCCTTCACCAACACTTTCGACTTCACAAGGACGTGCTCTGCCTGTGATTCCAGCAAGACCTCCAGCACAGGCGGAGCAGGACCAAGCAAGTCCACCTTCAGTCTCTCCCCATGTGTTGGGAGCCCCTGTTGCTGCACATGTCTTCTTGGGGAATCCTGTGCTTCCCACCTACAATGGTGACCCTTTTACATTAAGAGTATTTAAAGAAAAATTCTATAGCCTCTTTGGATTTCATGCACTTCCCCTTAATCAACAGGTACAGCTGCTTCTGGGACAGCTCCAGGGACCCGCCTTGGAAGAACTTCGCACCTGGCCAGCGGCTGATAAAGCTACAGTGGGACAGAGTTTTGAAGGACTTTCTCAAGTGTTTGAATTACCTTCTCCCTCGGAGGTACGCCTCCGACTCTATGAACGGCGCCAGAAGCCAGGTGAGACTCTCCGAGCATATGCAGTGGCTTTGCAGAGCGCATTAGAGGTGGTGCAGAAGTTGGACAGCATCACGCCCGATCAGGGCAATTGAGTACTGATGGACCGTTTTATAGAAGGGGCACTGAACAAATGGGACAAGGCCCAACTTAGGATGCTGGCCGTGCAAAATCCCGATATGGCTTTCCCAGCTTTTAAGAGACTAGTGGTTAAAATAATAGAGTCAGGACCTCAGACAGAAGAGACTAGTGTTCCCGCTACCGAATCTCCGGGGCCTTCGCCCCAGCCACCTGTCCATTCTCAATCTGCCCCGTCAACACCTTCTTCTAGCCCTTGGACAGCTGGCTTACAAGACATCAAACAGGACATTGAACAGTTAGCCAAGGCCTTTAAAGAAATGGCTGTACGGCCAAATCCTTCTAGATCTGCAACACCACCACCTAAGAAGGCTGACCCTCGCCCTGTTGGTCAACCTAGTACCCCTCCTGTGAAACCACCTGGGAGTCAGAGACCCGTCTGTAGCTATTGTAACAAGAATGGACACTGGAAGAGCCAGTGCTAGGCTTTAAACGGGTGTACCCTGGGGTTGAGGACCGCACCCCAGGAGTAGAGGCTGAAGGTCCAGAATCAACCAGCGACAAGAAGGGACTGTCTATGTATGTAGCTTCTTGTCCTTATGTACAGGTGATGGTTGACGGTATCCGGTTACAAGCTCTGATAGATACGGGGTCTCAGGTATCCACTATTCCGCAGGGGGTTTTCTATAAGTATTGGAGCCCATAAAGGTTGTGTGACCCTTAGGAAGCGGAGTTTAGAGTAATTGCAGGGATCGGGAAACCAGTACCCAGGCATGGCTACTGGGAGCCCACGGTGCAAGTGGAAAAACATGTGTTAGGAAGGCAGGGTGTGATTGTCACCAATGTTAGGGATGAAGGGGTAGCTGATTTCATTTTAGGCATGAATATTGTGAGGCACTGTTTTGATGATATTGTCTGTGCACTGCATGCATCTCTCCCTCACCTGTCACCCCCAGGCCGGCGAGCTGCCCAACACCAACTCAAAATCCTCCAAGCAGAACAGAAGTTTGTGAATCATCAAGAAAAAATCTGTCGAGTAAGGATTCCAGATATCCGAGCCGTTAGTCTACAGCAACAGATGGAGACAGTTATTTGGTGTCGTGCCCAACCCGGGGTGAAAAATCAAGATTACCAAGCGCTCTTGGAACCCCTTCTACTGGAAGATTGTCCCTTGGTGCGAGCCGCTAGAAGCCTGATAACTGTACGTAATGGGAAGGTTCCAGTGAGACTTATTAACCTCTCTCAAGTTGCGGTCCAACTATCCAAGTAAACCCCAGTGGCTATCCTACACCATTTAGACGTCAGAGATGTGGTCTCAAAGTCATAAGTGGTTCAACTGGGACCTGGCCAGAATCCCAAGGAACAGGTGGAAGGAGTCATCCAGGTGGCTAAGAAATATCAAGAAGCTTTCAGCAAGTTCCCCACAGACTTTGGCAGGAACACCATGATCAAACATAGGATTCTCAATGGGGACAATCCACCCATTAAAGAGAGACATCGCCCTGTGGCTCCTGGGATGTATCAGACCATAAAGAAAATGCTCGTGGAGATGAAAGAGGCTGATGTCATCCAGGAAAGCCAGAGTCCTTGGGCTGCACCTTTGGTCCTGGTGAAGAAAAAAGATGGGACTATCCGCTTTTGCCTGGATTACCGGAAGTTGAACCGCATAACTGTCCTCTCCCTCGCATCGAAGAATCCTTGACTGCGTTGGGGTCGGCCGCCTACTTTTCCACACTGGATTTGACGAGCGGCTACTGGCAGGTGCCAATGGCAGAAGAGGATAGAGAGAAGACCGCATTTGTGACCCCTATGGGTCTCTTCGAGTTCAAAAGTATGCCCTTTGGACTGTGCAATGCACCAGCTACTTTCCAAAGCCTAATGGAGCGATGCTTGGGGCACCTTAACTTCCAGAGTGTTCTGTTGTATTTAGATGACACCATTGTCTATTCTCGGACATATCAGGAACACCTGGATCACCTGAAAGAAGTTTTCCAAGTCCTTATCCAACATGGACTCAAGGTTAAACCTTCCAAATGTCACATGCTAAAGCCACAAGAATACTATCTGAGACATGTCGTCAGTACTCAAGGAGTCCAGCCTGATCCAGACAAAGTGAGTGCTGTGAAAGAGTGGCCTACACCCAGGACGGTGCGAGATGTCCAAAGTTTCCTGGGATTTGCTGGATATTACCAGCGCTTTATCCCCCATTTCGCTCAAATTGCTGGACCCTTAACCGAATTACTGAGAGGGACTGCTCGGGATAATTATAATGGGAGGCTCCCCATACATAGTTACATAGTTAGTACGGTTGAAAAAAGACATACGTGCATCAAGTTCAACCAGGGAATTGAAGGGTAGGGGTGTGGCGCGATATTGGGGAAGGGATGGAATCTTATATTTCTTCATAAGCAGTAATGTTATTTTGTTCCAGGAATGTATCTAACCCTGTTTTAAAGCTGTTAATTTTTCCTGCTGTGACCAGTTCCTGAGGTAGACTGTTCTATAAGTTCACAATTCTCATGGTAAAGAAGGCGTGTCGCCCCTTGAGACTAAACTTTTTCTTCTCCAGACGGAGGGAGTGCCCGCTTGTCCTTTGGGGGGTTTAACCTGGAACAGTTTTTCTCCATATTTTTTGTATGGGCCATTAATATACCTATATACATTTATTATATCTATTTATCATACCCCCTTAGACATCTCTTCTCAAGACTAAACAATTGTAACTCCTTTAATCGCTCCTCATAGCTAAGATGTTCCATGCCCCATATTAGTTTAGTCGCGCGTCTCTGCACCCTCTCCAGCTCCACAGTGTCCCTTTTATGGACTGGTGCCCAAAACTGAACAGCACATTCCAGGTGAGGCCGTACCAATGCTTTATAAAGGGGGAGTATTATGTCCTTGTCCCTCGAGTCCATGCCTCTTTTTATACATGACAATATCCTGCCGGCCTTGGAAGCAGCAGCCTGACATTACATGCTATTCTGTAGTCTGTGATCTACAAGTACACCCAAATCCTTCTCTACCAGTGACTCTGTCAGTTTAATCCCCCCTAAGACATACGATGCATGCAGGTTATTAGTACCCAGATGCATAACTTTACATTTATCCACATTGAACCTCATTTGCCAAGTGGATGCCCAGACACTTAGTCTATCCAAGTCATCTTGTAACCTATACACATCCTCTATAGACTGTACCATGCTACAAAGCTTGGTGTCAACTGCAAAGATAGAAAAAGAGCTGTTAATGCCATCCTCCATATCATTGATAAATAAAGTAAACAACAGCGGTCCCAGTACTGAACCTTGGGGTACACCACTAATAACCGAGGACCAATCAGAGTACGGATCATTGACCACCACTCTCTGGGTACGATCCATGAGCCAGTGTTCAATCCAGTTACAAACTAAAATTTCCAAACCCAAAGACCTTAACTTACCTGTCAGACGTCTATGAGGGACAGTATCAAACGCTTTAGCAAAATCCAGAAACACTATATCCACAGCCATTCCTCCGTCAAGGCTTCTACTCACCTCTAAATAAAAGCAAATTAGATTGGTTTGAAAACTTCTATCCTTAGTAAACCCATGCTGGCTATCACTTAAAATACAATTATCCCCTGTGTATTCCTGTATGTAATACCTTATAAGTCCTTCAAACAATTTACCCACAATGCACGTGACCTAGAGCCCTTTTTGAAGATTGGCACCACATTCGCCTTGCGCCAGTCCCTTGGCACAATACCAGACACCGGTGAATCTCTAAATATCATGAACAGGGGTACAGATATTACTGAACTTACCTCTCTAAGAACTCTTGGGTGCAATCCATCTGGCCCTGGAGATTTGCTTACATTTAAATTACTTAACTTACCTTGTACCATTTCTACATTAAGCCAGTTCAGTACATTACATGATGTGTTACCAGCACTGACCTGGCCAATGTCAGCTCCTTCTCCTTAGTATATACAGAACTAAAGAACCCATTCAGTAGCTCCGCCTTCTCTTTATCGCCTGTGACAACCTCCCCATTATCATTATTAAGGGGTCCTACATGATCTGTCCTGTTTTTTTGCATTTATATATCTAAAAAAAAAATATTTAGGATTAGTTTTGCTTGATTTGGCCACCTGTCTCTCATTTTGAATTTTTGCTGTTTTTATTACATTTTACAGATTTTATTAAGCTCTTTGTACTGTTTAAATTTTATAGCTGACCTATCAGATTAGAATTTTTTGAAGGCAATTTTTTTGTTGTTTATTGCTCTTTTAACATCATTTGTCAGCCATGTAGGATTTAGTTTTAATCGTTTATATTTGTTCCCCTTTGGTATATATTTAGCTTTATAGTTATTTAGAGTTGATTTAAAGATGTCCCATTTACCTTCTGTATCAGTGTTTGACAACACCTCCCCCCAGTCTATGTCCTGTAGTGCAGCTCTCAGCCCAGGGAAGTTTGCCTTTTTAAAGTTATATGTTTTTGCCTTCCCCACCTGTCTTTGTTTTCTAGATTTTAAGTCAAAAGTAACTATATTGTGGTCGCTATTACCAAGGCTTTCCCTCACAGTTACATTACCAACCAGCTCTGCGTTGTTGGAAATGATCAGATCCAACAAGGCATCACTTCTTGTTGGGTCCTCCACAAACTGGCCCATAAAATTATGCTGCAATAAATTTAGGAATTGTCGCCCCTTTGTAGTTTTAGCCAACCCCGGACCCCAATCTATATCTGGATAGTTAAAATCTCCCATTATTACCACTGTACCGGGCTGCCCTCTCTATTTGTTTATGCAGCCGACCTTCTATCTCTTCAGTGTTATTAGGGAGACTGTAGATTACACCAAGTATTATTTTTTCAGTATTTCCCTCCTTTTGTAATTCTATCCACAGTGATTCCACATCCTCAGAATCATCACACACTATGGCATCGTTCACACTGACTTTCATACCACTTCTAACATACAGACAGACTCCACCACCTTTTCTGTTCAATCTATCTTTGTGAAACAATGTAAACCCTTGCAGATTGACAGCTCAGTCATGTGAGGAGTCCAGCCATGTCTCAGTGACCCCAACTATATCAATTTGTTCCTCCGGTATCAAGGCCTCCAGCTCCCCAATTTTATTTGCTAGGCTTCTGACATTTGTGAACATACACTTTACATTTCCATCTTTTATGTTATTGGGGTTAATGGGATTCAAGGGTGTAAGTTTTATTTTCCTATGAAGCCTATTCCTATTAACTATTCAAACCACTCCCTCCGCTCCACCCCCAGTTACATTTATAATTCCCACCTCTCTATCTACACTATCTTCTCCCTCTTTGCTGTAGGTTCCCTCCCCCCAAGTCCCTAGTTTAAACACTCCTCCACCCTTCTAGCCATCTTCTCCCCAAGCACAGCTGCACCCTCCCCATTGAGGTGCAGCCCGTCCCTACGGTAGAGCCGCTACAGTGCGCCGAAGAACAAGAAGATGCCTTTCGAGCCCTGAAGTACCTCCTCGCGGAACCCCCCATTTTGGCGTATCATGACTACAGCCTGCCGTTTCGTTTTTACACAGACGCTAGCTTTGAAGGTCTGGGAGCGGTCTTATCTCAAGTGCAAGATGGCAAAGGGATGGTGATTGCCTATGCCAGCCGGCATTTTCGAGGTGCTGAGAAGAATGATGCCAACTATAGCTCCTTCAAGCTGGAGCTCCTGGCCCTGGTCTGGGCCATTACTGAGAAGTTTAACCCCTTAACGATGCAGGACGTATATTTACGTCCTGCGCCGGCTCCCGCGATATGAAGCGGGGTCGCGCTGAGACCCCGCATCACATCGCGTCGGTCCCGGCGCTCATCAACGGCCAGGACCCGCGGCTAATACCACACATCGCCGATCGCGGCAATGTGCGGTATTAACCGTTTAGAAGCGGCCGTCAAAGCTGACCGCCGCTTCTAAAGCGAAAGTGAAAGTATCCCGGCTAGTCAGTCGGGCTGTTCGGGACCGCCGCGGTTAAATCGTGGCGTCCCGAACAGCTTGCAGGACACCGGGAGGGCCCTTACCTGCCTCCTCGGTGTCCGATCGACGAATGACTGCTCCGTGCCTGAGATCCAGGCAGGAGCAGTCAAGCGCCGATAACGCTGATCACACGCCAGTAATCAGCATAGGAGATCAGTGTGTGCAGTGTTATAGGTCCCTATGGGACCTATAAAACTGCAAAAAAAAGTACAAAAAAGTGTTCAGAAAGGTCATTTAACCCCTTCGCTAATAAAAGTTTGAATCACCCCCCTTGAAAAATAAACATATATGGTATCGCCGCGTGTGTAAATGTCCAAACTATAAAAATATATTGTTAATTAAACCACACAGTCAATGGCTTAAGCGCAAAAAAATTCCAAAGTCCAAAAAAGCTTATTTGGGTCACTTTTTATACCATAAAAAAATGAATAAAAAGTGATCAAAAAGTCTGATCAAAACAAAAATCATACCAATAAAAACTTCAAATCACGGCGCAAAAAATGAGCCCTCATACCGCCCTGTACGTGGAAAATTAAAAAAGTTAAAGGGGTCAGAAGAGGACATTTTTAAACGTATTAATTTTCCTGCATGTAGTTATGATTTTTTTTAGAGACGTACGACAAAATCAAACCTATATAATTAGGGTATAATTTTAACCGTATGGACCTACAGAATAATGATAAGGTGTCATTTTTACCGAAATATGCACTGCGTAGAAACGAAAGCTCTCAAAAGTTACAAAATGGCGTTTTTTCTTCGATTTTGTCGCACAATGATTTTTTTTTCCGTTTTGTCGTGAATTTTTGGATAAAATGACTGATGTCACTGCAAAGTAGATTTGGTGACGCAAAAAATAGGCCATAATATGGATTTTTAGTTGGAAAATTGAAAGGGTTATGATTTTTAAAAGGTATGGAGGAAAAAACGAAAGTGCAAAAACTGAAAAACCTGAGTCCTTTAGGGGTTAAGGACTATCTGGTTCTACTCCCTTTACGGTCTACACTGATAACAACCCCTTGGCCCATTTGAACACTGCTAAGTTGGGAGCTCTTGAACATCATTGGGCCTCTCGGTTGGCCAACAATGATTTCAACATTAAGTATTGCAGCGGAAAAACCAATGTTAATGCGGATGTACTTTCTCGCATGGCCCCGGGAGAAGCACCTCCTGCTGAAGATGTGTGGGAAGATGTGGAGATGCCTCCCTTCTACCGAAGGTTCGAGAGCCAGAGTGCTCTAACAGCCCAGGCGGGTGAAAGACCTGAATCTCCCAAAGTCTCTGAAGATCTGTCCACCTGGAAGACACTTCAGGATGAAAGCCGGGTTATCGGGGACCTCCTAGACTATTGCCTCCACAAGAAAGTGCCCACTCGGGTGTGCAAGGCCCACGGGACTTCGAATTGAAGCGGTTGTGGCGGCAGAGGAATCGCCTGTTTCTGCACAAGGGGCTGGTTTACCAAAACTCCCTGGACCCAGTTTCCGGGGACCGCATACACCAGATTGTGGTTCCCAGAAGAGATGCAGCCATGGTCCTGAATGGTCCTGAATCAAGATCAATCCGGACACTTCGGGGTCAATAAGACAGAGATCACCGTCAGAAGGAGATTTTACTGGATTGGGATGCGGGGAGACATCGAGAAATGGTGTGCCGAGTGCTCCGCGTGCAACGTTATAAAGAACCCCCGGAGGGACACAAGAGCCCCTTTGCATCCCATCTGTACAGAAAGGCCATATCAAATTGTTGCCCTGGACCATATGAAGCTGGCCCCCACTCGATCTGGCTATTGTCATGCTTTAACTATGGTGGATCATTATTCTAAGTGGGTGGTCGTGGTCCCTGTCAAGGATCTTACCGCTGAGACTGCTGCTCAGCTCTTTTATCGACATTGGATCCAACCTCTGGGGTGTCCCAAATCGGTCCTCACGGATCGGGGAACCGCCTTTGAAGCCCAGTTGTTCCAGGAACTTTGCCGGTTGCATGATTTCAAGAAGCTCCGAAAAACGGCCTACCATCCCCTAGGGAATGGGCTTTGCGAGAGGATAAATCAAGTGTTCATCCAGATGCTCAGAGCTGCCTCTGTCTCAAAGCACGAAGAGTGGCCTCAGCTGTTGCCTGAACTCCTGGAAATTTACAACAACACTGTCCACTGCTCTACGGTGTATGCGCCCTTTTTCCTGATGACGGGCCGACACGGCCAATTGCCAAAGGATCGAACCTTCGGGCTACAGGCACCTTTCAACAATTCTCCTCAGGCTTCCCAAGGTTGGGTGTCAGAGCATCAACGAAGAATTGAGGAAGCCAAGGACATTGTTGAGAAGAAAATGGGTAAAGTTCATGAACGATTATAATCGACATGCTTCGGCTCAGCCCTTGCAGCTTGGAGATAAAGTGTGGCTCAGAAAATTTCCTAGAACCCATAAATTGGACTCCTTGTGGGAAACGGAGCCATACACCATTCCTGCGGTTCCTTATCCTGAAACGGACGTGTACGAGATACAAAAAGATGGGTTCGAGCCACAGGTGGTTCACCGGGATAGGATAAAAGTGTGCCTGAAAGAAGATATGCTTGGCCCATCTCCTCCTACTCCTCCTGATCCTCCTGCTACTTCTACTCCACCTCCACCAAGGCCAATGAGAGAATATGTGCCGGGAGAAGGAATTCATCCCACTATGGACGTTACTTGGTTCCCATCTCAGCAGCCTACCATGTATTGGGGTATACAGTTCCCAGCTCCGTCCAGCCAGCCGCCACTGGTTGCACCACCCAGTCAGTTGCCAGTAGCTGTTGCTCCCTGTCAACCACCATTGGTTTCTACACCCAACATCAGTCCTGCTCCAGTGACTGCTCCAGATATTGATGCCACTACTCCACCTATCTTAAGAGAACCCCTCAGTTCAACCGAAGATGTTGCTTCTGTTTCCAGCCCTCCAGCTGGTCCCTCGGGGACTGAAGTTCTTGAAGAATCCTTAAGTGAAGGAACTGCTGATGACTTGGAGGTGGTGTTGCGGCGGACTCAAAGGACTACACAGGACAAACTACCCATAAGGTACCAGGACTCACATTTAGTACCTGCACACATAGTGCCTTTGATAACCCACTTCAGTGCTCTGCCAATCACTTTTTAGTACCCTAGATTACTAACTTAAATGTGCTACCTCAAGTTTCTCTAGTACATACACCAAAATAAATATCTCACTTAAGAAAACACTTAGGAATTGTAGCATATTAATACCCAATTCCTGCCACTGTTAGGTACACTCCTTCTTCTCTTTCATTGCGTGTGTGAGATGCTCTGCCTTGCCAGTAGGTGCTCTTGCTAATACAGAATTAAACACATAATTCTAAGAATAACCTAGTTAGGTTGTTTTGGAAGTGCTCTAGGGGTAAGTAGCGTGTAGCTAATAGACCCTAGCAGCCACCCTTACTGTGACCTAGCTTCCGGCTAGCCAGTATAACCTAATGTGTACTTACAAGTAACTTATTGTTGGCAAAGAAATAAAATGTGTGAGATAATAAAATTGTCTAGTCAGCTTGACGCTTAAGGTATATAGAGCTGAACTAATGTCTAGATAGTCTCATGTATAGAGAGTTATATTAATGTTCAGTTTAACCTCCAAGAATGTGTAGAGTGCTACTAAAAGTGTCTTAGGAGCTAGCAACTATATGTCAGATAGCTGCCTAATTGTCTAGTAAGCTTAGAATGTATAGTAAGCTTAATGAAAATGTATAAAAAGCTAGAAACTAAAGGATAGATAGCTTTGTTAATGTCTAGATAGCATTCATGTCTAGATAGCACCAATGTCTAGATAGATTTCTATTGTCTAGTCCAGATACTAGTAAGAGTATCAGAGAGTGTAAATGTGTTCAATGTTTACTTAGGATGAATAGCAAATTTATAGATCATCCTGTCCTAGTCCCTCTGTCTTAGGGGACAGGCGTCGAGGTCGACTTATCTTAAGTAAGGGGGTTTGTGGTGTCCCGATACCGTATCCTATCCGGTACCTGCGTGTGTGGGTCCCCTTAGCCAGAGTCCCTAGGACGTCGGGGTCCTCATTGTCTAGTTCACCCATGGTCACGTCTCATCTAGATAGTTATTGAGCTAATAGTTTATTTAGGATGCATGTAAATATGATATCAATGTCTATAAATAGTTAATTACCTGTATACAGCGTAGCAGGACCTGCGGGTCACGTGATCACGAAAACTCTATGGTTTCTGCTTTAGGACCTTTGGAGGTCCCTGTGACGTATTCTACCCATCACTCCTTGTAACGGTGAGTGACAGTTACTGGGACCAATCCAAAACGGCCCTGCCCCTGCCCATATAAGGGAGTGGCAGCCATTGTTCTCTCTCTTTGCTCCTGCGCTCCTGACGAGGAAGGATCTATACCGCTATCTCTTGCAGTGAGTTAGGCCCGAGCCTTGCGGCAACGGCTGATCAATTCTAAATTGAGAGTGTATCAATCCCTTAGCACTCTGCATGATCACTGGACCTTATCTATCCCCTAAATCCGGACAGATCTGCAAATATTACCCTAAATTCAGAGACTGTATCTAAAAGTCAAGGTCCGCAACAATTGTCAGTCATTGCACCATATAGAGACTGTATTCCTGAGACTGTTATTGTGCATTGGATGTACCGCAAGCCTTTCAGTAAAGTTTGTTCAAGTTCAAGTACCTTGTGGACCTTCAGTTATTTTTGTATATGCACCTTTCGTTACTGGGAAGGGCGGCAATAGGCCGGAGAATTACCTCAGCATAGTAGCCCTCAGCCTGGCGTCACAAACTATAGGGTTAACATTAACCCCTCATTTACAGAAACAATACCCCCACTACCAACACCCCCCAAGGGCTACCACATATATATATATATATATATATATATATATATATATATATAAATATATATATAATATTTTGTTCAAGTCTAATGATATTTTTGTGTTTCAGGAGAGGAGGCTGTCATTCTCTCTAGAAGCCCCACCTTTCTCCCCCCACTCCTCTATGTCACTGGTCACTGCCCCTTTGAGTCTGGCTTTTTTTTCCCCTCAACTTTGGTCAGTCTTCAACAGCACTTGAACGTCTACCATCAGACTGCATTTCTGTGTTACTTTACATCAAGAGACATACAAGACACATGCAACATGTAACAATACCGACATTTACAAATACTCAACATACAACACACAGGGCCCACATTCTCACCAAGAATGTAAAAGAAAAAATCACCTTCAATGTGCATTGTTTATAATCCAATAAACCATTAGCTGATTTTAACTACTTAGGTAATATTTATCAATTAAATAGTGATCACTTTTTTATATCTTATTTTGTTTTTCTAGGCCAAACTAAATCGCAATTAATCACATTTCCTGATGCACTTCATTTTTTGGTATCCATTCTGTGCAACTGTAAAAACAAAAATAACATCAAATAGGTTCAATCTACATGGATTTTCTTTTATTCTACACCAATCTGAAAACGATCCATTACAACATAAACAGCTTCACAGAGAAAACTTTCATTGGTCATATTCCATTAATTCCTGATTCATTAATACACATCACACATACACAATATACTTTATATCATAAGAACCATCCTAGGAATGTCATCATGTAACTACATACACACAGATTACCTAGAGACCTACCACAACCTCTGCATTCCATAGCACTAAACACTCCTCCTCCTCCTCATCATCATCTTAACTTTTACTCCTACCATCACCATTCCATTCTTTCATCTCCACTCAATGATCCAGGGGACCCCTGTGGTCCCCCCCCCCGAAACCTTCAGTACATTTCTGAACAAGGTAATAACACTTTTACAGTTCCAACAAACTTTTTGGACTCTTCTGCAATCTAGTCACGTAGTATCACTTACATAAACACACTCACCTTTTCTAATCCTACCTTCCTCTGCGCCTTCTGAAACATACTGTTTCCCATCCTCTTAAACATGCAGTCACCTTTACATTTCCCTTTGTCTTTTAGCTTATAACGGTATATGATTATTGTATGGTGCGCCAGCGCCATGTATTGTTGGTGCGGCACAGCAGCACGGAATGGAGTAGCTTGACAATATGGAACATAGAATACCATGCAATATATCAATCAAAAAAGATAAGAAACTATTTAAAAAAATATACTTATAGTTATAAAACCATAATATCAAAGACATATTCTTTCAGACAAGCAGACACTAGGAAAATATATATATATAGTTCATAATTTCTTAAAACATATACAAACATATGTATTGTTAATATCTAGCAAATTTCAAGTATATATAAGAAATTTTGATATATCTATATACAGTCTGCTGTCTGAAAGACATGGAATATTCACATTTGGAGGAACATATATGTAAAGTCCCTGAATAAAACTACATACTCAAGGAGTGACTGTTCCACAAAATAATTTATGAGTGAATGTGAGTATAGAGATTATTACACAACAACCAAAGTGGCAACCCCATTAAAAAGAATAGGTTTATAAACAAGGGAGCCACATAGGAGAGAATCAGGTAAAGGGACAGGTAAAGAATATGTATGAAAAATAATATTAAAAAGAAAACAATAAATAAAGACTTTAATAAAAATATTGGTGCACAGAATGGGTTATATGAAAAAAATATGGACTCCTCAATAATGGAGAATAGTATCCATCCTCTTATTTAGGCCTTTCGGGATGCGGCTATCCGATTTTTAAATCCAAAAGACCTCCCGATCTAGGAGTTTTGATCTAGTATTGCCACCCCTGATCGGATGTATAACTCGTTCAAGACCCTGTAATGCAAGGGAAGGAATATCCCCTGCATGTACTTCTGCTACATGCTTAAACACCATAGATATGTGTCTTGAGTTGAAATGGGGCATGTCTGAGATATGTTTCCGGATGCGGACCTTCAAGGGGGTGGTTGTGCACCCCACGTACTGCAGTCTGCAATCACGACATGTGAGTACATAGACAACATTGGGTGTGTTGCAGTTAATATATTTCATGATCTTATAAGAATCACCAGTAGAGGTGGACACAACAGTATCAGAATTTTTCCATAAATCTGCAACACACACATTTGCCATGGCCACATTTTGTATGATCCAATGTAACGCAACCACGTAGGTTGCAGGTTTTGTGACTGTGCAGAAAACAAACTAGGTGAAATGAGCTGTCCTACCGTGGGTGCCCTCCACATGCTTTTCCTTCACTCACCACATGCTTTTCCATCAAAATGTTGAGTCTCTATTTTTTTTCTCTCTCTAATCCTATCAAGCTACTTACAACAATCTGCTCCTCTGTCTCACCTCTTGCACACACCATCAACTCCCAGACCAAACCCACCAACTTCTTCAACACAATGCACACAGCCATTTGTCCACTCAAACTACCAAATCCAAAACTACCAAGGAACATTCTTTTGGAGATAATGAGATAATCAATCCTACTCAACAACTTATTTTACAACACAGACACAGTTTTAAAACATCTATACACTTCCCATCTTTGCACACTCATACATCCTTCCCTTGGCACAACTCAGCCACCCATTTTTTCGGAGATAAAACATTAGGGCTCAATTAACTGACACATTTAAATATAGTTCTACCTTTTAATCTAACTCTGGCTTTTAACCCCTTAACCCCTTAAGGACCGGGGGGTTTTCCGTTTTTGCACTTTCGTTTTTTCCTTACCTTTAAAAAATCATAACCCTTTAAATTGTGCACCTTAAAAATCCATATGATGGCTTATTTTTTGTGCCACCAATTCTACTTTGTAAAGACATCAGTCATTTTACCCAAAAATCTATGGTGAAACGGAAAAAAAAAATCATTGTGAGGAAAAATTGAAAAAAAAACGTCATTTTGTAAGTTTTGGGTTCTTCTGTTTCTATGCAGTACATTTTTCAGTAAAAATGACACATTCTCTTTATTCTGTAGGTCCATACAATTAAAATGATACCCTACTTATATAGGTTTGATTTTGTCGTACTTCTGAAAAAAATCATAACTACATGCAGGAAAATGTACACGTTTAAAATTGTCCCCTATAACTTTTTTATTTTACCGCGTATGGGGCGGTATGAGGGCTAATTTTTTGCGCCGTGATCTGAAGTTTTTAGCGGTACAATTTTTGCATTGATATGACTTATTGATCGCTTTTTATTCATTTTTTTCATGATATAAAAAGTGACCAAATTACACTATTTTGGACTTGGGAATTTTTTTGCGCGTACGCCATTGACCGTATGGTTAAATTAATTATATATTTTTAGAATGCGGACATTTCCGCATGCGGCAATACCACATTTTTTTTTTTTTATTTACACTGTTTTTTTTATTGGAAAAGGGGGTGATTCAAACTTTTATTAGGGGAGGGATTAAATGATCTTGATTCACTTTTTTTCCCACTTTTTTTTGTTGTTGCAGTGTTATAGCCCCCATAGGGACCTATAACACTGCACACACTGATCTTTTACATCGATCAGTGGTTTCTCTTAAGAAACCACTGATCGATGATTCTGCCGCTTGAGTGCTCATGTCTGGATCTCAAGCACTGAGCAGTCATTTGGCGATCGGACAGCGAGGAGGCAGGTGGGGATCCTGCGGCTATCTTGTAAGCTGTTCGGGATGCCACGATTTCGCCACGGCGATCCCGAACAGCTCCCTGAGCTAACCGGCATGGTTTCACTTTCATTTTAGATGCGCCGTCCAACTTTAGAACGCTGCGTCTAAAGGGTTAATAGCGCGTTGTACCGCGATCAATGCCATGCGCTATTAGGCACAGGTCCCGACCCGCTATGACGTGGGCAACGCCGTGGCCCCCCGTTATAGAACGGGAGAGGACTCAGGACATACAGGTACACCCTAGGTCCTTAACAGGTTAAATAATGATTGCAAACTGTTCATATCTATGAAAAATTGACAATTTCAAAATGTAAACATGTTTTGGGGAGATTATCCTATTAACAAGATCTCTCAAAGAATCAGCTGTACAAAAATTGGCACAAACAAAAAGGGTGCATATGGGTAAAACCAAAATTTGTCTCCTGATATTAATCAAAGTTATCTTATGGTACAAAAAAATACTGGACTGGTACAATACAAAAGATATCAGATAACTCTGATACAGCACAAAAGATACCAGAAGTACAATAAACACAAAAGTTATCGGCAATTGCGAAAATAATTGCGAAAATAACTGATTGCGAAAATGACGTCGCTCACGCGCATGCGCGCTATTACATCATGCGATAACAGAGATCGTTTCCTGGATGCTTGCCAGTGAGAACGCTATCGCGAATAAGGTAAGCGAAGCGAAGATGGTGGGAAGTAATTTCAGCGAAAGTGAGGAGAGAGTTCTGATTTGTGTAAGTATTTTCACCACTGTTAGTTAATTATATTTAACTGCATTTTAGACTAGATTAAAAGTTATTAATCATAACTTTTTATCAAGTCATGATATAAGATCACGCAGTGTTTCCCAAATGTGCTTTGAAAAAAACAGTTGGGGCTTCTGCTTTGAAAAAAGCAGTTGGGTCTTTTGCTTTGAAAAAAGCAGTTGGGTCTAAGGTAGTACTATGAAGCACAAAGCTCAAAGCTTAAAGGATGCTGGAAAAATGACAGAAGCACTCCACTCTCAAAACCACCATGTGAATCTGCAAGCAAATACTGCTGGGAGTGATCTTATATACTGGTCGTGCCAGCAAGTTTCTATTGGTTGCTAGGGAGGTTGCTAACCTCTGACCACTGTGGTTGCAGAACTATCATTGGCTCAGAGGCATAAGAAGGGCGTGGAAAATATTCACGAATATTCGCAATACGAATATTCGCAATACGAATATTCGCATGCGCAAACTAATCGCCTTAGATTCTCCCCCCATGGTCTCTAATCATACCAGCAATGCAATTATGCGTCGATGGAGATCACTATAATGTGATCTGTGTTTAAACAAGTTTGGGAAAAAAACGAATATTCGTAATTGCGAATATTATTCGCGATATTCTAAATATTCGCGAATTCGCGAATATGCTATATTTGCTACGAATATTCGCATTGCGAATATTCGTGAGCAACACTACTGCTGATAGGCTGCATCTTGCATGTGATTCAGGGTCATCCCGCCTACTTCCCGCCATGCCTTCCCACCTTTCCAGCATTCCTTGCCCCATGTACTGACATGGGAATCTGCCATTTTAGATGCCCTGGAGCCTGGACGCAAGTAAATGGAATTTAATGAAGAAATTTGCGCGATAGAATCTCGGCGATATTCACATTCGTTGCGAATTGAATATTTCATGAAATTTGTAACGAATTTGGGTTTGTCAGCTTCAATTCGCTCATCTCTAACTCTGATTATGGTATCAATAGGGCAACAGAATAGAATATGTTGTTCAAATGACTTGAATTGCTCCAATTTGGCAATGGAAAAAAATGAAATAAAATTACATTTATGTGCTCAAGTACTGTACTGTCTGGTTGTAAATAGCTTGGCATATACAGTAATTACATTGCATAAGTATCAGAAGTAAAAAAAAAAATGATTTTTTTTTCTCTCCTCATTTCAGTCATAATTAAATACATATGACACCACATGCACAGAATTTATGTGGGAGATGTAGCTGCTACTTAAAGCAAATGCTACGCTATCATTTCCATGGTAATAGGGCATGCAGCAAATTGATCATTAATGGGAAGCACAAAAGCTTCCTCTGTTTGCAATATTAAAGACATTCAGGCAAAAAAAAAAAAAAAACACTTCAGCGATGTCCTTCAGAGCAGTCCATGTAGCTTTTTCAAGGCTAAGATCCAGCTCTGTTAGATTGCCTCTCTGGGATGTGTGGCTAGAAACATACTATATATAACTGTTCTATTGTCACAATGTTTTGTCAAATTTTTTCGGTTGATTTTCCTTAACATTTTTGCCTCAAGCATTTTTTTTACACAGGAAAATGTTCACCTATGTTTGTATTATTGAAATAAATATAACCTAATGATCTTTATAATAACAGAAACTTATTGTTTATCTTGCATAGTATGTTTGTGACAATAATGTAAGATGGACTGGTAGAATAATAATAAGATGGACTGGTAGAATGGCAAAAATGGCAGATTGTGTTAGGCCCGATGATATTGCATTGCATCAGGACTCAGGTTATGTTTCTATTTTTGCCCATTTTTGGACTGTAAAATGCATGCAAAGAAATGTTTTTTCAAACTTAATATTAAAACCGACATCAGTGCACACTCACATTAATTTTAGGGTCACAATTCTTAGACTGCATTTCTACTTGGCAGTTTTTTTTTTTTTTTTGTAGAACTGCCACTGCAGTTTTCGAGCCAAAGCCAGATGTGGAGCCAGCAGAAAGA